>NC_059379.1:7637500-8332500 GCF_019703515.2 Myxocyprinus asiaticus | reverse complement strand
CAGTAAACAGTAAATAGATCTCCTGTTCTATTTTGCGCTGCTATATAATGTATATATGTATATGTAAAAAAATTGCCGAAACAGAAAAATCTGTACATATATATGTATGTATGTGTGTATATATATATATATATATATATATATATACATAGTGTGAGAAAATCTAAAACAAAAAAACAGCTAGATGATGAAAGACGAGCAAATCTCCAACCCACCGATAATTTTGCTGTAGTGTTGAATCTCCTATAACTGAACAAACAGCCTTCTTTTTCTGTGCTCTGTTTATTTCTGTTTTCTTTATCAACAAGATCTTCTCACCCTCAACTGGCCAAACCCACATGGGCTTTACATGAAAAATCTCTCTCATTAGTTTCAAACCAACTTGTCAGAGAGCAATAATGCAATGTTCTGCAGCCCCTTTGAGATGAATTCCAAATTCAGCTGTGTGTGTGTGCATGTTTTGAGGTGGGTCCGATGCCTAAAGGGGATTTATCCACTTTTAAACATGAAATGCTTTGAGAAAGATAATTTACATATCAATTAAATATTAAAGGCAGGTCATTTGGCTCCTCGTGTAATGTGTACACACATTTCAGATCTCTGGAGGTTAACACCAGACCCGACCCTTGCTGTGCACACACACAATTTCTCTGTCCAGCAGCATGCACATACACACACTCCTGTTCATTAATCATGGTGGTAGGTGTGTGTGACAGGTGAGCAGAAGGTGCGACAGAGTTTCACCTCTCTCTGCGCTCGGCAGGAATATAAACATCATGTAGCAGAGTTCACCCGCTTCATCCAGACCTTTCTTTTTTCCTTCTCTTTTTTACAATTTGGTGATTTTTCCTTGCCTGTTTGCACTTTTAATTAAAGTGTTGTCTCCAGGCTCCCTTACCACCCTCTTCACTTCCTCTACACACATCTGATGTATGTATGTACATTAACGTATGTACATTAACACATATGATCAGGCCCACATGGAATCTATGCCTGGAAAACTTAATAAAAATTTAAAAAAAAAACACCATTCATTTATAAAATTACACACATCCCCATACATGCACATTTGTTTATTAAATATTTATCAGATGTAATTAATGTTGTTAGTTACCCAGAAAAGTGTAGGACTCCCAACTATGCTCCCAGCTATATGCATTTGACCATATTTAAATCCGTTTTGCAGAATATACACTGGCAGCCAAAGGTTTGGAATAATGTACATATTTTGCTGTTTCGGAAGAAAATTGGTACTTTAATTCACCAAAGTGGCATTCAACTGATCACACAGTATAGTCAGGACATTACTAATGTAAAAAACAGTGCCATCACTATTTGAAAAAAAAGAACTTTTTGATTAAATCAAGACAGACCCCATTTCCAACAGCCATCACTCCAACACCTTATCCTTGAGTAATCATGCTAAATTGCTAATTTGGTGCTAGAAAATCAAAACAATTTGTATTTGTTTTTGAGTTGCCACAGCATGCAATAGACTGGCATGTTTTAAGGTCAATATTAGGTCAAAAATGGCAAAAAAGAAAACAGCTTTCTCTAGAAACTTGTCAGTGAATCATTGTTTTGAGGAATGAAGGCTATTTCATTCAAAGGTGAACATTACAGTCTTCAAAGTCAAAGGACAACTGGCTCTAACAAGGAAGAAAGAGATGTGGAAGGCCAGATGTACAACTAAACAAGAGGATAAGTACATCAGAGTCTCTAGTTTGAGAAATAGATGCCTCACATGTCCTCAGTTGACAGCTTCATTGAATTCTACCCACTCAACACCAGTTTCATGTACAACAGCAAAGAGAAGACTCAGGGGTGCAGGCCTTATGGGAAGAATTGCAAAGAAAAAAAAAACAAATTTTTAAACTGAAATACAAAAAGAAAAGGTTAGAGTGGGCAAAGAAACACAGACATTGAACAACAGATAATTGGAAAAGAGTGTTCTGGATCTTAACCCCATTGAGCTTTTGTGGGATCAGCTAGACTGTAAGGTGTGTGAGAAGTGCCCGACAAGACAGCCACATCCATGGTAAGTGCTACAGGAAGCGTGAGGTGAAATGTCACCTGAGTATCTGGACAAACTCCACTTTTTTGATGAGAACACTTTGAAGTAGTTTAAGAAGTTCTGAAATGTTTTTTTTTTTTCAAATTGTAATACAAATTTTTCACATTATTAATGTCCTGAATATACATTGTGATCAGTTGAATGCCACTTTGGTGAATATATATATATATATATATATATATATATATATATATATATATATATATATATATATATATATATATACAAACACTACCGGTCAAAAGTTTTGAAACACTTGACTGAAATGTTTCTCATGATCTTAAAAATCTTTTGATCTGAAGGTGTATGCTTAAATGTTTGAAATTAGTTTTTTAGACAAAAATATAATTGTGCCAACATATGAATTTATTTCATTATAAAAATACAATTTAATTACAATACAAAAAGTTTTTGAAATTGATGACTTTGACCAAATAATTAAGAAAAGCAGCCAATAAGTGCCCCACATAGATGGAAACTCCTTCAATACTGTTTAAAAAGTATCCCAGGGTGATACCTCAAGAAGTTGGTTGAGAAAATGTCAAGAGTACATGTCTGCAAATTCTAGGCAAAGGGTGACTACTTTGAAGATGCTAAAATATAACACAGTTTTTATTTATTTTAGATTTTGTTTAGTCACAACATAATTCCCATAGTTCCATTTATGTTATTCCATAGTTTTTATGATATATATATAAAATAAAGAATAAGTGTTTCAAAACTTTTGACCGGTAGTGTGTGTGTGTGATATATATATATATATATATATATATATATATATATATATATATATATATATATATATATATTCTGCTAAATGGATCTGCAAAAAAATGCTATCTGATTTCTGTCTAGGCTTATAGGAGCTGTTAATCTGTGGCAACTGTTAAAATGTTAAATCAGGTAACTAAACATTAGCTGTATTTTACTAAATAAGGTTGCACAACCAACCATACTTTTTAAAGAAACAGTTCATCGAAAAATAAAAAATTATGTAATGTTGTTCCAAACCCAAATACTGTCATTTGTTTTTCTTTTTTTTTTTTTTTTTTTTTTTTTTGTGGAACACAAAATGAGATATTTTAAGAATCTTGACAAGTAACCAGTCTTTCTATTGATGCAAGAATAAATGCAATATACCTAAGAAGATACTTGAAACATGTCAAAATTAGAATGCAGGCCATATTAAAAATGTGCACAAATATTAGTAACTAGCTGAATTGATTGATGCTATGCAAAAAAAGTAGTTCCCTTTCGTATTTCACTTTGATGCTGAGTCAGAGCTGATGCTTTGGGAACACACAAGTGGTCACGTGGTTGGAAGCCCTTATCCAATCAAGCCAGTTTATTAGCTGATGATGCTTAAGCGACGCCCACTTTACCTCAGGTACCTGACGCCCCACACTCCTGTCTGAGGGAATGCTGCATTTGAATCCCAAGGAATCCGAGTGGAAAACATCAAAGTAAGTACAAGCAGTAATATGACGATAATTAAAGATAAATGTTTATAGAGAAATAAGAAACATCTAATGTTATTGAAAGGATCAAGTTTTGGGGCTGTTTACAAAGGACACGTTCTTGCTTTCCGTCTGCCTTATTTTTAAGTGTTGGTACGTCTGTAGTTGTTGTGTTGCATCTCGCTGTTTTTTCCTTCCCGCATCATGAGGGTTGCATTTTTCAGATGGTTCGTCAGTTGAAAGCGGTTCAAAATTTTAAAATGAGTCTCGAGACCCATGTTTCGCTGCTTTTTCTTGCACTGTGAGAGTTGTGTTTTTAAGACAGTGCGTCACGTTAAGCATTAAATGAGACCCACGTGTTCACTATTGCGTTGCGTTCCATCTTGCTGTTTTGGGCACAAGAACACATCTTATGTGAACGGCCACACAGTAAATGAGATTTTGGGGAGTATTGTGTGTGATGACTTCATGTCTTTAACATTAACACTGATTATATATTATTTTCTTTCAGTGATCACTTGATCCTGGTGGCCCTGCTCTGACTGACAATGACCTCTCCTTCAATCTGTATACATTTGTATCCTCGTTACCTTTTTAACTGCTGAATATTTTGTGTAGTCTTTTACTTAAATGGATTGTTCACTCAAAAAATAAAATTCTCTCATTATTTACTCAACCTCATGCCATCCCAGATGTGTATAACTTTCTTTCTTCAGCCGAAACATACAAAGATTTTTAGAAGAATATTTCAGCTCTGTAGGTCCATACATAATGCAAGTGAATGGTGACCAGAACGTTGTAGCTCCAAAAATCACATAAAGGCAGCATAAAAGTAATTTGTACAACATGTGAAAATGGAATTTAAATGTTTTTCTGTCAGTGTAAATGTTCACTTTCCCATGGCCACTGTGTTAAACAAGAGATTTCAGGTCATATTCATACAGCTGTATTTATTTATTTTTTAATAGTACAAGTACTTAAATGTGAAAATGTGGAATTTTATTTTAACTTTTAAGTTCCAATGTTGCAAATTTTGTGCAAATATATGTAGCTAAAAATATTATTACACAAGCAATATGACATCATATAGATAGAATAGACTAATTTGTAAATTTTATAAATATCTAAAATGTGGTTAAAATCATATAAAACAATATATAATAAAATAAAATAATATTTTGCATAGTAAAAGATGTTATATTGAATTTAGCTACATTTCAATACAATGTATGTATAGGGGTGTAACGTTCTCACGGTTCAGTTTGTATTGGTTTTGGTACGGTTTGGTATTTGCTTTGTTCAGAAAAAAAAATATTACTGCCAAATCCAAAGAATATTCTATTTGGTAAGCACTTCAACAGGTTTGCCCTTAAATAACAATCATTGTTTTACAACAGTAACCATAGTTTAACCATGGCATTTGTAGTAAAATCATAGAAACCACAATATAAACATGGTTACTGTCATGGTTACAATATATAGTAAAACCATGTTTAATTTTCATAACTAAAAAAACAAAAAACATTTTCTCTAATTACTAAATCAACATTTGAACTTAATACCTGCACTAATACGCTACATGCATCAACATAAAATGCACTTAAAACTCATCTCAACATATATTGAATATTCAGAAGCTGTACATTACTATAGAAGGAATAACCTTGCTATTAAAACGCACACAAGAAGTGATGTTGTGATAATGCTGATCGAGTATTTTAATAATACGTAGAAATCCCACATGAACATCCCAAGCGCTTTAGTTATTGTTTCATGTCTGTCCGAATTAACACTGTGTGCCTGCTTAAAAATGGAAAGGAGTGTTTGCAATTTTGGCTCACATGAGGCTATTTCCCTGGGTGATGTTGGTGTAAAAGATTAATCACGTATCAATGTATTACTATAATGGCATCTTAATGCCATTAATCGGAGCACATTATTGACCCTGGCGATAGATTACAGCCATGCGAGGAAAAAGGAAGAACTTGCGTGCACATTTTAAATAAACCCTCGTGCGCATTATTGACATGTATTACCAGAATACAGCACTTGTGTCGAGCTATGTCTGCAAACAGTGCCTGTTTTGTAAATGTCTTTTGACAATCACTGTTGTAATTGACTGCAAAAAGAAAATGTTCCCATAAAGGAGAAACGCAGGGGCCTTCTCTATCAGTGGCTCGTTTTCTCCACTTGCCATTTTCAACTACACACAATGCGTCCAGAACTGTGATGTCATCAAGTTGACCCATGTGAAACACAGGTGGAACGTATCCATCTATAGATCCATTCAAGTGCATTCAAGTCTGTGACGCTTTGTTTTCTTGACCAAAACTTGTGCTCCAGATGCGTCATTAAACTTGAGGTGAACCAATCGCAGTGCCAGTGCTTCCCGAACAGTAGGTGGCGAACTGTACGTTACACCCCCAGATATATATATATATATATATATATATATATATATATATATATATATACACACACACACACACAGTATATATATATAAATGTATCGCAAACCCCGTTATGACACATTTGAATCTTTATTGGAATGACTGTTAGTTGTGTTGCCAATGCATGATGTTAAAACAAAGAGAACAGAAACAATATAATATCCAGTAATTTATTATGACTTTCTTTCTCTCTCCCCCCACCCCTGTACAAGCTATATATTCTATCCCCTACCCCTAAACCTCACAGAAAACTTTATACATTTTTAATAAAACATTGTTTAGTATGTTTTTTAAGCCATTTTAATTACAGGGACACTAGGGGTGTCCTCATAAACCACATTTCTAGCATAACCTTCGTAATTACTATTGTGTAACCTAAAAAAATGTCCTCGTAAACCACAAAAAACAACTCTCTCTCTCTCTTTCTCTCTCTCACACACACACACACACACACACACACACACACACACGCACACACATGTTGCTGTGGCTATCCTTATGAGGAATCTCCATAGACATAATTATGTTTATACTGTATGAACTATAGATTCTATACCCTAACCCTAACCCTACCCCTAAACCTAACCATTTTTAAATTTTCAAAAAAAAAACAAAAAAAAAAAAACATTGTTTAGTATGTTTTTTAAGCGATTTGAATTATGGGGGCTCTAGAAATGTCCTCATAAACCACATTTATAGTATAATACCGTTATACCACCCAAACCCGCCCACACATACAGACACACACACAAACACACACACACAGAGAGTTTTGTTTGATGTTCAGTTTTCAGAGTTGCGACAAGACTAACTTTCTCATGTCAAATGCACTAAAGAGGACTTTATGGTTAAAGTTCAATAATAAAGAAGCATTCTTAAATGTGTTGTCTTTTACTGTAATATCAGTAATGAAATTCAGTTGGTCTTATTAAAATTAAGATAGTTATTTACAAACTGTACATTTGGGTGTCCAGCTATACGACCCACATAGCACAAATGCCTGTTTTCCTTATTCCATATGTATCACTTTATATAAAAAATAAAATAAAATAAAAACTAAATGTAATGAAAAACTAAAACTAAACTATAAAATATTTTAGAAAATTCAAACTAAACTAAAACTAACAAATAACTAACAAACAAAACAAAAACTAAACTAAATTGGAGCGGAAAATGTAAAACGAAATAGAAATAAAAACTAAATTATACATAGTGCACAATTTTTGCAGATCACTTAATGATTGATTACACTGAACAAGTTTTTGCATCCATCTGTGCAGTTTATCAATTGTTTTCCTATGTAAACTTGCTACACGGACGTCTTGCTGTTTTTTTGCAGCGTAGTGTGCAGGAGCCCCGTGTTTTTTTTTTTTTATAATGCCGTGTCAAGTTAAAAAAAATAAATAATAGATTTTCAACTGTTAAACAAAATGTCTGGAGAAACCTGTGCTCTATTTGAGGAACTGTGCCTAGTGAACACCTCCTTATGATGTCTTTATATTGCTTTTTGTCCTTTTTGGAGCTTGACAGACATGTCCAATGTGAACTGTTATTGTATGGAAAAAGCAGCGTAAAGATTGTTAAAAATGTTTTATTTTGTGTTCTACAAGAAAAAATAAAAATAAAAAAAGGTGAGTATATAATGATGGACTTCCCAGCATTGGGTGAACCATTGCTCTAAGTGTCATTTTAACAGTGTACATTGCAGTTCATACTGTAATATGATTTTTACATGCAATATTTCAACATAATGTATCTACCTAATTTTTTTTTTTTTTTTCCTTATCTGTTACCCTATGAATATGTGTGAGAGAGATAGAGGCAGAAACAGAACAGAGAGATAAGAGATTGAGGAAGACACTGGCTAAAAGCATTTCAAACCAGATCTGATGTTTATTAAAGACTCCTCTCCCAGCAGGCCCACACTGCACCTTAATTATGGAAGTCCTTTATTCATCTCTCACTTACTCAACACCCACCCATCCTCATCATTTCTCCCCACAGGCTTACTCTCTCCATCTCTCTTTTATATTGTGATTTCCCTTCACTTGAGGTGGTATCAGAGTATTGGATCTGTGGTGGTGCCCTACAGAGAGCTGTGATGCTATTTCACAACAGTTGAGTTCTTGATGTTTGTTTTCCATCTCCATTAGTAGTAACATTCCTTAGATGAAGTTAATTAACTCTGAGATACTGAACAGCCCAGAAGAAATACACTTATTGCTGTAGTTTTCTTAAAGATTCTAAATGAAGATTTTAAAGGCAGCTGTTAATGATACAGTAGTTAGTGTTTGCAACATAAATGCAAACAAACCAAAACAGCAGTATAAAAATACAGCATAATATAGGGAGTTTTTACACTTGGTCAATTCATGAGTTTTTACTGATTGGATTGCTAAAATGATTGAATAAGCACATTCCATTTACGCTTGGCCACATCAATATCTCCGCCAAACAGATATACATCAGATCTTCAATTCCCTCACTATATGCAAATATGGAAGTTCACTTCCATGATTATGCTAATGCCTGGTAGCGAATATAAAAGATGTGATTTATTATTTGATTCAAAACGTCTTTGCTCCATGCTCAGATATATGTGTGTGCACGTGCTGTATATTTTCTCCATCTGGGCTTGTCATAGTCCATGCCGTTATGTCAGTGTTTAGTTTCAGTTTGGGGTGTAAAAATGCATCGATGCATCCATCTATCAAAGAAATTTCGATGCATCGATTACAAAACTTTATTTCAAAATATTCATATATATATATATATATATATATATATATATATATATATATATATATATATATATATATATATACTGTATATACACAAATATATACAGTGAGTTCTTTGAGAGTGTAGGGTGGATCTTGCTTCAGGTTTGTGGATGATGCGGTTCCTTACCAGGAATTCAGCAATTAAACATGATTTTTATAAAACTGAATTACAATAGACAAAGCTTTTTTTTTCTGGATGGCTTGGCTTCAGTCATTTTTAGTCAATGGCAGATCTCTAAAAAGTCTCTCTCTCTCTCTCTCTCTCTCTCTCTCTCTCTCTCTCTCTCTCTCTCTTTTTTTTTCTACACAGTTCTTTCACTCAGTCTCCATATCACTTAAAATGTTGACATCAGCTGAGCAGCATTTTTGGTTTAAACATTCACAGCATCTGTGTTTTGTCAGACGTTCTGACCTGTGCTGTCATGATTGAGCCGGACAAAACAAAATATATATATATATATATATATATATATATATATATATATATATATATATATTATGCTTTATTAACAATAACGAAAGCTTGTAAACTGGGTTATTGCTGCAGAAAGCTTCACATGAACCTCTCATGTAAGGAGTAGGAAACAGCAAGAACTGACACATTTCCCCTCAACTTTAGTGTCGGGTAAAAAAAATAAAAAAAATAAAATGGAAAAAAAATGAAGGGAGCAAATGTTGGTTTTCCTTTAAAAACATACTGACAATAAGAAATAAAGGAGATCATGTGGGTAGTGACCACATCAAGGTAGTGAAAGTTTGAAGCTCTCTATCCAAGTCATCATTTGTCTGCCCACGATCCCTGTCTCTAAGAACTGGGTTGAAACCTCCAACTAAAGTCGAGTATTCGCTGTCTCTCAATTATTTCTCTAATTTGTGGACTTCCTGCCTGCATCTCTGAGGTTACATCCCCTATTATTTTGTTAACTGGTGATTTGGCCCAGTTGTAGAACAGTGAGTTAAGTGATAGAACTTTGTTTTCTATGTCAATTACTGTCAGCCCCCTACTCACAGATTTCTCCAAAGCCTCCCACGCTTGCACATTATTCCTCTCTTTTTAGAACAGTTATTTGCATAATTTATTTACAAGTTTTGAAATAACTTTCAGTCTCTCAGACACAATAACCATAGCACATACAGCAGGGCCATCGCTAGTGAGTTGAAAGTTGGTGACAATTCTAACTATACTCCAGTAGTTACGCTATAGGCCCCTACTCTATGCTAAATGGTCATAGATACAGCTTGTATGCTAAGAGTTAAATCAAACCACAAAAACATTCAATTTTGGTGAAATAAGTCTCCAAATCAATGTCTCCCCTCATTAAAATAATTGTTTAGACACAATGGCTTATTCACGCCAATATAAATTACTTCAGGATGACAAATAGCACCGCCCCAACCAATGAACACCACCAATCAGCATTCAGAACACAGACACTGTTCTTAGAACAGTTTTGGTTTTCACTATGGCGATTCTGCATTGTGAGTCTGACGCAAAGTTAAAATATCGGAAATGACTGGAGACTAAAAAGACACACACTGGAAAGTATCAGTAGATAAAACAAAAACAATTCTGGGTATCAGAAATGAGTGGAAAAGAATGAGCTGAAGGCCACGAGAACTGCAGGAGCCCAGTCTATCAAACTTAATTTTCCAAGACAGGTAAAAGCATAGTAGGGATGTCAAACTGGATGGACCCTAATCAAATCTGGTCAAAATCCCCATCTTGGTGAGGTATTAATGTAAAAAGATTTGGTTTGTATAATGCACAGGGAAAAAACAAACCAAAAAAAAATATATAAAAAATTGTGTGTATCTAAACAGGATGCTGTCACCCATTCATCAGACTTCGAAGCTCATTCCATTCTCCACTCCCTCTCTCCAGACTATTAATCAAATGCACCTGCGGCTCATCTCTATGTAATCAAGGACACAATATATACTCACCTCTGTCAGTAAAGCTTTGTCTAGTCTTGAATCTGACCTATTAGACCGCACTGCTTTCACATAGTGTATTTTCTCTCATCTTCCTTTGTGGAAAATTGTGTTTCTCTCGTTTACTCCATTGCGGATTATATTCAAGTTCTCAGCTAAGTGCCCGTTTGCCATCATTGTTTGTTCTGTAAAATTTTCATCTACTGTTTGTCAGCTGTCTACCATTTGATGCTGCTATTCACTGCTGTGCCCATTATCTGCTGCTGCTTCTGTAAATAAAGGTCCCAGCCTTTGGGTTCAAGTCCAACTACTTGTGTATTCCTTTGCATGACAGAAGACTAGACCATCAGTATGAACCCAGTGGGATCAGAGTGGCAGCGAATAGCCGATGGCATCGAAGCCCTGACACAGCAGCTTCACAGAACACTCTCTGCTTCAGCCTCCAGCGCTCCGGCTCCCTCAATCTCTCCGCCTTCCCTTGCCACTTCTTCAGACACCAGCACTTCCTCAGGCCAGCAGCAGATCAGTGCAGATGCCAGTAACCTCACCACCGCTTCTCCTTCAGTGCCAATTACTCTTTCACCTCCGTCTGGACCACTCGCCAAGCCTGCTAATTATTCCGGTTCGGCAGAGGAATGTGACGGCTTCCTGCTGCGGTGTTCGCTGGCCCTAGAGATGCAGCCGCACTGATTTCCTACTGAAAGATCAAAGGTGGCTTACATCATCTCTCTGCTGACTGGAAGAGCTCTGCAATGGGCCACAACTATATGGAATCAAGGAGGGCAGGTAACACAATCTGTTGACACTTTCGTCTCCCATTTCCGACAATTTTTCTCACACCCCACTGGAGATTCACACGCTGCTGAACAGCTGACCCGACCCCGCCAAGGCAAGAAATCCATCATGGATTACGCTCTTGCTTTTCGCATGCTTGCAGCAGCCAGTCGATGAAGCCGCTCTCATCACCACCTACCGCCAGGGGCTCAATCCCTCCCTTAGATTGCAACTTGCTGGGGTAGAGGAATCTGTAGGCCTAGAGAGGCTAATACAAATGTCTATCCGTGTATCTCACCACATGCAAGCTTGTAGAAATGAGCCGCTGCACCTCCTTGCCGACCAAATGGCAACTCCCACATCATCTCACCGCACTCTTGATGCACCAGATGAACCCATGCAGCATGGCATAAGAGTATACAGCAGAGCATAAGAGGAGAAATTACCATCATCTGTGTATTTACTGCAAAGCACTGGACCACCTGCTGTCTGCATGTCCTGTTCGCCTTCCAAGAATAACAGTGAGCTCTCTTCTATGCAAGCCAACTGTGTCTGCGCCATAAAGTATGCCAACAGTAGTTCCCTTTGACAATCTCTCTGCCACTTTAGATGTCCTCATTGACTCGGGCTCCGCGGGGAACTTCATATCCTGGACGCTCTGTGTAAAATTTTAACTCAGCGAAGTCCCATGTGTGCAGCCGCTCCCTGTCCACTCTGTAGTTGGAACCACTACTGGGCTCCGGTTACATTACCTCCCAAACAAAACCCCTCACCATCCAGATTGACGTCCTGCATTCCGAGTCTTTACCACTCCTCATCCTCAAAGGTGCCACATCCGACACAGTTCTGGGACGTCCATGACTGGAACTCCACAACCCTGTTCTGTCTTGGACTTCATGAGAAGTTTGTTTCTGGGGACGACATTGTTTTCATGGATGTCTGGCTGTTCCTCTCTTTCGCTGACCACATTTGAGTTCCTACTCTTCTTCCTCCTCTCTGCACCTCAGTCGAGAGTCCCTCCATAAACCAAGACTTAACTATTCCCTCCATCTAAAACAAATTCCTGGATGTGTTCAGTCCTCAACGGGCCTCACAACTGCCTACACATCGCTCCTGGGACTGTGCCATTAACCTGCTACCGGGAGCTCCTCTGCCTAGAGGAAGTGTATCCCCTCTCACTGCCAGAACAACGGGCAATGGAAGAGTACATAGAGGAAGCTCTCATGCAAGGTTACATTCATCCTTCCATGTCACCGGTAGCATCCAGCTTCTTCTTTGTGGCTAAAAAAGATGGCAGATTGAGACCATGCAGCGACTATCGTGCACTTAATAAAATTTCACACACAACAGTCTCTAGAATTTACTCCGAATGGTGCCAAAAGCAAAAAAAAAAAAAAAAAAAAAAAAAACATCCAGTGAGGGCCAGTTCTTTGGACGAAAATGCCTTATTGATGAGAGAGGTCAACAGAGAATGGCCAGACTGGTTAGAACTGACAAAGTCTATGGTAACTCAGATAGCCTCTCTGTACAATTGTGGTGAGAAGAATAGCATCTCAGAATGCTATTCTGAGATGCGGGTTGGCGCTGTTTTGGTGGCACAAGGGGGACCTACAGAATATTAGGCAGGTGGTTTTAATGTAGAGGCTGATCGGTGTACATATATATATATATATATATATATATATATATATATATATATATATATATATATATATATATATATATAATTTTTGAGCACGGCTGTGATCTCCGCATTAAACTATGGACAATATACCATTAGCAAATATACACTTGTTGTGCTGGGAGCGATTCCACCAACATGCATCTCTGAAATACTGGTAAAGGTGCAGGTGTGAAACACAGAAATCTTGGGGTGCAGTTAGTTCCTGATTAAATTAACCTAAGCCGCCCCTTTGCCCTCCCTGAACAGATGTCCCCCAGTGCATATACAGTACATGTCCCCACCACACATATTTTTTCTCAAACTTTGTCTGTTTGTAGTTAATTCTCATTCTCTTTGTCTTGTTTACCTCACATCTCATTCCTCCCTCCCCGACTCGACCTGTTTTCAGTTATTACTGGGAGGCAATGAGATTGGTAATTGTGGTCGGCGTGGGAGCGCCCTAAACGCCTTCCCCTCTGTGAACGTTTGAAGTTCTGCTTTCTTTCTCCATGATGGATTTTTAATGATCTCCTCTATAAATGCAAAGCCAGTTGTTGATGGCAGCAATAACAATAACTATCAACAAACTCTCAAACAGGCCAATTAAAAAGAAGGTGATATTATGAACTGCTCATCCACAAAGGTTAAATTAAGCAGATGAGACTATCTTGCATAAATCAGTCTTCATGACACTAAATTCACTGTCAGCAGAATAAAGGGTTTTCTTTGTGATCTCAAACAGGGCTGGGAAATCTTCAGAGCACTTTGGGGGAATAATGTATATGATCGCACATTATATCAAAGAAAAATCCTACACATTTTTTCAAAGATCTTGTACAGACACATCATTCATTTGCATGATGCAATTCTGTCCGCCTCTGTCTAAACAGTGAGAGGAGAACAATTGACTGTCAAGGTTAATTTTATTTTTAATGTTTTTCACTTTAATGTCTTTAAATTTAAATTACTCTTTGACAGCTTGAGGGGAGATATATATTGTGAATTTGTTGATGGATTTACCTATTTATCACCAAAACGACCAACCAACCAATCAACCAATCAACCAACCAACTCAATTAACCTTGACAGTCAATTGTTCTCCTCTCGCCACAGGGCAGTGGTGGCTCAGTGGTTAAGGCTCTGGGTTACTGATCAGAAGGTCAGGGGTTCAAGCCCCAGCACTGCCAAGATGCCACTGTTGGGCCCTTGACCAAGGCCCTTGACCCTATCTACTCCAGGGGCACTGTATCATGGCTGACCCTGCACTCTGACCCCAGCTTGGCTGGGATATGTGGAAAAAAAAAATGTCACTGTATATGTGCAAATGTATGACATGTGAAAAATAAATACAATTATTATTATAATCAACCAACAACCAGCCAACAAAAGGCAAATAGACAAATGTAAATGCAAACAACTGCCCCATCAACTTCCATTGTAGGTGGATTTCAAAGTTCTTGCAAACACTGCAATATCAAAGTTAAACATTTGACTATACTTCTAACATCAAGCAATGAATTAGACTCCATTACCACTTTGTTCCACAGACAATTTCAGCCTTATCAGTGTGCTATCTGTTTTTTTTTTATTTTTTTATTATTATTTTTATTTATATATTTATTTATTTATTGTAAACTATACTTTCCAATAATTTTAAGATGAAAGTTTTAACATCTCTCAATTATTTACATCTATGCAATGTTCAGCATAAAAATTGAATCAATAGCAATTTCATCTTTGCAATATTTGCATACTAAATTGAACCTTTACTAAGCTCAAACACTTGTCAGAAAAACGGTGGACGGCAACAGTTGCTAAGATAGGATTGGTTAGAAACACTTTTTAGGCAGGGCTTAGCGAAGGGCCAATTTAAACCAGTCTTCTTTCTTACATCTGTTTGCAGACTGAGTTGTGATTGGTCTTGCATTCATTTAATATATTTAACCATTTATAGCCACCTTTACATTGCACATTGACTATTATATGTTGATTGCTGTGTGCAGCCAACTTACAATAAGATGCATGCTCAGTGTCATGATAATGGCACAGCCTCTTTAATGAAGAATTGCATTAACACAGAACCAAAGACTAAAACCTAAACTTACCTAAAACCAATCCTTCTGCTGCTTTGCAGGCACTGGCATTTCCTTTAGGATGCAAATCTAGTTCTGTTTGTTTTTACAAACTGAGGGACAAGTGGAATGTATTTGCTGTGGTAATCTACAACATACCACAGATACTATAAATAGTGCTTAACTCATATAGAACCCGGCACATTCATTTAAAGGTAATTAACCTCAAACTCATATTTATGGTTCGTGATTGATGCTTTCCTTAGATGATTAGCCTGCTGTTGAGAGAACCAGCATACGTGCAATAAAACCACATACTTATTTACCACTAAGCGATGCATGTTTGTGTTAACAGAGCAGAGGCTTTGGAAATGTCCCCGTCTGCAGTCAAGCATGGCCTTCTTCCTACAGGTGACCCCTCCCCTCGCAGCATAATTGTTGTAATTACGGTATAATTTGGGAGTTGTTTGAGGCTATTTCTCATTTGTGATATCATTAAACTATGTATTTAGTGTGACCTGTAGGCTAGTGCTGGCCACAGATGCACGCTCAAATTAGCTCTACAGTCATTCTAATGAAACCAAATGAAATGAGCCCATGGGTTTGCATGGTGGGTGTTTTCTGTGTGCAGCTGGGCCTTGTGTAAAGTGTAGCTGGCAGTCATGGGCAATTAGCGCCTACTCGAAAGGTGAAGAGGCATTTCAAAGGCTCATGAATGCTTCCAAGGGTAATAACTCCACTGGAACACACTTAGAAATTTTGGAAAGGGTAATCCGTTTTGGAGTGGGTAACAGAAAGATAGTGTACTTTTTAATGGGATTGTTAAGTGCGGATGTGTTGACATAATGCAGCTTGCCATGAGGGGTTCACCATTCTCATTCCTTGTAACATTATCAAGTTCCATTTTTATAGGTTTTGTAGGTCACAGGAAAGTTTTTGGTGTACAAGAACCTTAGTGAGGCCCTTTCACTTGATTTGGGTCAAAGTTGCCCAATGCTTTGAACTCTACAAAGAGTCAGCCACAGCGTTACACCATTGCACAACTGTCAAGCTTCAGAATATGCTGGAAAAAATTAAATAAAAATGCTTAAGATGGTTTGCTGGATTTAGCTGGTTTTAGAGGGGTTTTGACCACCTGTCATCAGTGGCAGTGGCAGTACCAGTCAGTAATACTACGCTGAAGATAAATAATACAAAGAAATCCAAGCATTTTAATAAAAAATATATAATTTGTAATCTCATTCAACTGTACAAAATACACACAATCAAACATTAACCTGGCAAGATTGCATAATTAATTTTTTGAGCAAGGGAATGCAGTGCTTAAAGATCAGACAATCTCAACTTTGAATGTGTTTGCCACTGACTTTTAAAAACGCAGCCAATTATTACCGGACTATTTGCATGACATATGCAATGTCTATCTTTGCAATGACAAGTCCAACTTTGCACCTGAGTTAGTGATTTTCAGACAGGATTTTGTCTCATGTCTTTTAGAAAACAAGTGATGTTTAGTCATGGTGCCTCAGTGTTTTAGCTTATTTAAATTCACCAAAAGCATCCCAAGACACTAAACCTTTGTGAACCCACTTTCCCACTTGGATCATGAACTCAAGATGGCGCCGAGTATGGCTGCTGCGTTGCGAGCTCAGACACAACACTGTAGTGTTTTCTTTGTTTTGTGTACAATTCTTATGTTTTTTGTATTGGATGTTGTCTGCCTTATTGTCTATGACAGACAAACACTTTTGGACATTGGTTCAGCAATTACACACCGTAAACCGGACTTCAAATTCCTCAATGCCGACCCGCTGTTTACAAACACGCAAGCGGAGCCCTTTGTCTGGGCTGCCCGGCCGCGGAAACGCAGGAGGAAAAGGGGAAATAGAGCTGGCGTTCCCATCAGAGTAAGACGTCGCGCAAATCGACCCCCGCTACCCAGTATTCTACTGGCAAATGTTCAGTCTCTGGATAACAAGCTCTGCGAGCTGAAAGCGCGGATCTCTTTCCAACGAAAGATGAGGGACTGCTGCATTATCTGCCTAACAGAAACTTGGATGTCTGCTGAGATTCCAGATTCAGCCACTGAACCTGCGGGGTTCTCCGTGCACAGAGCGGACAGAGCCAAAGACCTCTCAGGTAAAAGCAGAGGTGGTTGTGTATGTTTTATGATCAACAAATCCTGGTGTGATCAGAGGAACGTACATTTATCAAGTCTTTCTGCTCTCCTGATCTGGAATTTCTCATGCTTCTGTGTCGACCATTCTGGCTACCGAGGGAATTCACAGCGGTCATTATCACTGCTGTGTACATCCCGCCACAAGCCGACACAGACCGGGCACTCAAGGAACTATATGGGATTATAAGCAAGCAGGAAACCGCGCACCCTGAGGCCGCGTTCATTGTGACCGGGGACTTTAATAAAGCCAGTTTCAAATCAGTCGCACCAAAATACCACCAACATATTAGTTTTAACACACGAGGGGACCGGGTTTTGGACCATTGCTACTCTCCCTTCTGGGATGGCTACAAATCCCTCCCCCGCCCACAATTTGGCAAATCGGACCACTCTTCCATTCTGCTTCTGCCCGCTTACAGGCAGAAACTGAAACAGGAAGCACCCACCCTCAGAACGATCCAGTGCTGGTCGGACCAATCAGACTCTACGCTACAAGACTGTTTTGATCACGCGGACTGGGAGATGTTCCGGTCCGCCTCTGATGACGACATCGAGCTTTACGCTGTTAGCGTAATGTGTTTCATCAGAAAGTGCGTAGAGGACGCTAAATATTTTTATGCTCGTTTTGAGGGAAATAACACCGCTTTCGCGGAGAGAGCTCTCGCGGCCGAAGCTACAGAGGTTAGTTCACTCTCCATCTCTGTAGCGGATGTAACCCGATCCTTCCGACGGGTGAATATCCACAAAGCCACGGGTCCAGACGGCATTCCGGACCATGTCGTCAGAGTGTGCGTGAACCAACTGGCTGGTGTTTTTACGGACATTTTCAACCTTTCCCTCTCTTTGTCTGTAGTCCCCACATGCTTTAAAACATCCACCATTGTGCCTGTTCCAAAGCAATACAAAATAACTTGCTTAAATGACTGGCGTCCTGTTGCTCTGACCACCATCATCAGCAAATGCTTTGAGAGACTAATCAGAGATTACATCTGCTCTCTGCTGCCTCCCTCACAAACCCATTGCAGTTTGCTTACTGCAACAACCGCTCCACTGATGATGCCATTGCATCTACAATACACACTGCTCTCTCCCACCTGGAAAAAAAGAACACTTATGTGAGAATGCTGTTTGTAGACTACAGCTCAGCATTCAACACCATAGTGTCCTCCAAGCTTGATGAGAAACTCCGGGCTCTGGGCTTAAACAGCTCACTGTGCAGCTGGATCCTGGACTTCCTGTCAAGCAGATGCCAGGTGGTTAGAATAGGCAGCAATATCTCCTCATCACTGACCCTCAACACTGGAGCCCTGCAGGGCTGTGTACTCAGCCCACTCCTGTATTCCCTGTACACACATGACTGTGTGGCAACACACAGCTCCAATGCCATCATTAAGTTTGCTGATGACATGACGGTGGTAGGTCTGATCACTGACAATGATGAAACAGCCTACAGAGAGGAGGTGCACACTCTGACACACTGCTGTCAGGAGCACAACCTCTCCCTCAACGTCAGTAAGTCAAAGGAGCTTGTGGTGGACTTCAGGAGAAGAGATAGAGAACACAGTCCGATCACCATCAATGGAGCACCAGAGGAGAGAGTCCACAGCTTCAAGTTCCTGGGTGTCCACATCACTGAGGAACTAACATGGTCCATCCACACTGAAGCCGTTGTGAAGAAGGCTCATCAGCACCTCTTCTTCCTGAGATGGCTGAGGAAGTTTGGAATGAACCGCCACATTCTCACACGGTTCTACACCTGCACTGTAGAGAGCATCCTGACTGGCTGCATCTCCGCCCGGTACGGCAATAGCACAGCCCACAACCGCAAAGCACTGCAAAGGGTGGTGCGAACTGCCAGACACATCATCGGAGTTGAGCCTCCCTCCCTCCAGGACATATATACCAGGCGGTGTGTGAAAAAAGCTCAGAGGATCATCAGAGACTCCAGCCACCCGAGCCATGGGCTGTCCTCACTGCTACCATCAGGCATTCGGTATCGCAGCATCAGGACCCGCACCAGCCGAATTCATGACAGCTTCTTCCCCCAAGCCATCAGACTTTTGAACTCTTGATTTCCCACGATCAAAATACATCAGCACTGCACTTTATTACTCGTACTCTTATATCTCACACCGGACTGTCATAAATTATATTATTATTATATTATATTCTCTCTTAACAACTTACTATCAACCGACAGCCTGAATGTCAATACAGTACAATACAACCTACTGTACATTCTATACATACTATATATACTATATTTTTTATTGTATAATGTGTATTCTATATTGTGTGTATTGTATATTGTACATTGTATGTTATTATTTGTATATTGTGTTGTGTGTAATTATGTGTATATTAGATTTTAAATTGTGTTGTAAATCTGATGTTTATTGTAAATTGTTTCATCACTGTCACGACTACTATGTTGCTCGGAACTGCACCCAAGAATTTCACACACTATTGCACTTGTGTATATGGTTGTGTGACAATAAAAGTGATTTGATTTGATTTCTCAACAAGTCCTTTTTCTTTTTGCAATATATCAAAGCCAATGGCAGGACTTTTCTGTTCACATGTTCATATGTATATTTCCACTGTACACTTACCACTTTCTTTCAACCTAAAGAACACTTTTCTTTCACCTTTCTGTGATGTTGTATGCAATACTTTTAATATAGAGATCGGAGCTGCACATGCTTTTGTTGAAAGATGCACTGAGGCTCTGATATGAGTGATGCGAAAAGGCCTTTACAGATGAAATGTAGGCACCAGTTTACTTTCCCATTCAAACAAAAAGCAAATTCAAAAGTGTTTACTGTAGGCCAACATCCTTTTAATACCATCTGATCTATAAAGGAGTTAAAAAGTCTGCAATAAAAATCTGATTCCAAATCTTATTTAAACCTGGAAAATAAATAATGTTTTAAAATAAAAAAAGAAACATTATGACCCAAAGTGAATTAAAAATATTTACGATTCTGCACTATTTCAAGGTCACTACGAAAATATGATAACATGAATCATCAGGTTTTGCACAAACTTGTGGAGTTCATGCCAGATTGAGTGCATGCTGTCATTAAAGCATAAGGGGGGCATACCAAATACTAAAAACATTATGAAATTAATGTCAACTTTTCAATTTAACATTTCACTTCAGTTGTTTTGCTGATAATGAATAATACAACATTTTCAAAATATCATTATTTTTTTAATAAAATGACATTCTGCAATCTGGTATAACTCTGATGCTGCCATATTTGTCTGGCTATGATTTAGATTTCATTGTACCAAATCAAGACAGACTCATAGCAAATGGGAGATGAGAGAAAAAAGAGAAGAAAGGAACAACGAGAGCCGCTGGGAAGATGCAGTCATAAAAAAAAGCCAGAGATAGAGTCACTGATTGGGGTGAGGGAGGAGGCGATGCTAAGCACTTGAAATAGAAGGTCTATTTACCGGAGTCTGATTGCATATCCATTCAGAAAGGTCACACCAAGAGACCCCTTTTTGGTGTCTGTAATCTGGTTGCTTCATGTTCTGCAATTAACAGATTATTTACATAAGCATGCATGTGAAAACCACACTTTTAGATGTGCCATGTTTCTCTTCCACTCCCTCAAACCTTTCAGTCTGGCTTCACCGCCTCTTGTTCCTGCTATCCAAACAGGCACAATCTTCTCGCTTCATTTTACCAGTACCTTCATTAAACTGTGATTTTCTCAGATTGCCTCTTCCAGGTTTGATCACATTTAGATAACAAACTGGAGCAGTTCATCGAAATTGCGGAGAGATCTCATTCATTTTCGAAGGTGTTTGTGCAAAATTTTGGTCAGTTTGGATAGACACAGATAGACAATATCATCAAATTGACTGCATGTAAAATATAAAGCCTTTGACATATGCACAACTTTAGACATATACAAATCTTTGCAAAGCTTCTAAAAGATTGGTTGGAACCTTTGTGATGGCGCTGCCGCAGGTGACCGATTTCAATACTCAGACTCAGTCCCATAGTGGAACTCTCATTTATTAGTAAATGATGGAGAAACATTGCCCCAAAAATACCTTTTTATTCCCATATGGGACCCAGATGGGACTAATGAAAGTAAAGTCTTTACACTCTTTGTATGGCTGAATTTAATCATCATCAAAGTTCAACAAGTATGAAATGTAAGTGAAACATTTGCATTAACATTTGAGACATCAATGTGTGTTTCACTCATTTACAGATTTGTGTGAGTGTGTGTGCTGTTAATAGTTCCAACCAGTCTTTAGAAATCAGAACAGCATGAAACCCTTATAATGTCTAATTACGTAAATGCATTAGTTTTTAGTTTTTTTTTTTGTTGTTGTTGTTTTTACAATCGCTAGGACCCATTTCTCAATACTAGGTTTTTCACTTTTTCAAAACTCTTCACATAGTTCTCCTAACCAACTTTCAGCTTGGCACAGCAATTAATTTCACTAAACTACCAAAACACTGCATACATGTCTCAAATCAACTCATTCTTCCATAACCCTAGCAAAGGTTGTCACCCAACAAGCACACTTTGTCACTCATAAAACAATGACCTAAAACACTAACAACAGGTAGAATAACAATGTTTTCTTTTGTAAAAAAAAAAAAATTACAAAACAAGAATGACACCTCCCTACTGTTTAGAATTCACTGCAGTATTTTACAGGAATGAATCAGACATGATGCAATATGCTTCAATATGTTTTATGTAATTTTTTGGCATTGAGTGTTTCCAAAATACAATAATTTTTATATACACCATCTACCGATACAGATATAGTAGCAATGCTACTCAACCCTGTCTTCTGCATTTGGCCACAGGTTCTTGTCCACATCACATCTTATGCCATCTTGGGCAATACACCTAGGAAAGAAAATGTTGGCATGCCTGGTCCATCCCTGGCAATTTTCTGCCGATATGTCTAGGCATCCAGCATGCACTGCGTCCAGGAGGGACATTTGATCATGTGGACGGTGGTCATAAACCCTCCACCTCCACGAGGAAAATAATTCCTCTATGGGGTTGAGGAATGGAGAGTAAGGTGGGAGGAAAAGTGAAACCATCCTGGCATGGGCTGCAAACCACTCTGTGACTGCACGGGAGTGGTGAAATGCAACATTGTCTCGTACAATTACAAACGTTGGCTGATTCGCCTCACTGCAACCCTTTCCTCATCTGGCACAACCCTGACATAGAGGTCATCCAGGAATGAAATGAGACGCTTGGTGTTGTATGGCCCAATTAGCGGTTTGTGTAATAGCAATCCAGGAAATTGCTGCACACATTATGATGTTGGCACCACTCTGGCCTGGGACATCCACTGTGGCTCTTTTTCCAATCAAATTACTTCCTCACCAGCCAAGTTGAAACCAGCCTCATCTTTCAAGATGAATATGTGGGGTGTTTGCTGGCTTCAATCTCCATGACTCTCTAAAATAAACCCACAAGGCAACATAAGAGTTAGTCTGTTACAGTAGTTTACATTATACCTAAAACATGCCTTGGTGTGCCTCTGCCATATTTGGTTTTGTTCAAAACCAGTTCTGTATTTTACAGTCATCTTACCTGGTCATATTGTTTCCTGAGTTGCTTGACTCATTCAGAGTTCCTCTCAAAGGGTACAACTGCTTCATTCTGACTTAATGTTGTTTCAGGACTCTAGAAATAGTTATGCTTACATTATGAATATTTCCAAATGTAATGTTGTCTGCCAACACTCTGTCCCGAATCTCTGTGAGTTTTATGCCATTGTTTCTGATGACCATATCAATGATTGCAGTTTCCTGCACAGCAGTGAAAATAATACCTGTCCCACTGGTGGGAGGTAACCACTGGGTCCTAAGCAGAAATACAAAAACAATTACACACAAGTGGGTTTGGAGGCTTTGCACAATTTACTTCTGTAATGTGCAGTTCAGTCAGATGCCCTTGCAGAATCTTATCTGTTGTTATGCCAGAAATTTCTCACAATAGATGCCACTGTTGAGCATTGCAGATTTGGCTGCACTCTCTGACCAGCCTTTCTCATTGATAGACCACAATTTATTACATGATCAATTATAGTAGCCCTAATCTCATCTGAGACTACAGCTCTTGATCTTCCTCTCAGTCTTATTCCACCATGCATACGTACTCCTCTCCCTCTCCCTCTCCCAGCCACTCTTCTTCCTCTGTCAGCCACTTCTCTATCTCTGGCTGGGTCCATGTTTAAATTACAGTATAAAATTATTCCTAAGATGTCCCCTTTTGTATAGATGGTTACGAAAATGAAAGACTAACACCTGGGTAGGTGTTCAGCTACAACAGGAATGAGCTGTGGTTGGTCTAATTGTTTTGGTAGTATTTAATTTTTTAGACTTGGAATATATTTCAATACGGTATTACTGTAGAAATTTTGTGTTATGTTTGGTTTTGAACTTAAATTTAACAGTTTTGAAAAGATTATGTAAACATGTGCAAATTGGCCTGTAGGTACCTAGAGTTTTGGAGGTTGTTGTGCTTGAGTGAGAAAAGAATTCATGTAATTTGAAAAATGTAGTCACTGAATGCATTTTGCACCAAAGCAATGAAAAATGATCCACAGTTTAGCCCACATAGACTGCTGTTTTGCTCAGTGTGAAGAGTTTTGAAAAAGTGACCTAAGTATTGAGAAATATGTCCTAGCGATAGTAAACGTAACTGCAATAAATAAATGTAACAGAGTTAAACTCATTTAATTAATCTAATTTACTATACATAAAAAATAAAAAAAATCAGCCTATGAATTCAATAATTTATGAACCTCTCAATGTAAAAAAAAAAAAAGTACTTCTCTAAAGTTGCACTCAGATAAAAAGGTTCACGTTTTAAATGCTGTCAGTATATCGATAGTACAAGTTTTAGTGTCTATCCAAATGTGTGCTAGAACCACTTTTTTATGTACCTGTATGAATACCCATGAATACTAATTAGATCATGTTGGATAGTAAAATTTTTCTGTAAATTTGGCACTTCTGAACTGCATAATTGTAAATCACTTAAAGACAATTAAATGCATTTTCATTTCATCGGTTTCTAGGTTTTGATTAAACACCGGTTATTAATATTCATCCTCTTTAATTCTTAATTATGCTTTGGGTCAGTGTTCATGGCTCACTGCAATCTAAGATCCCCATACTGTATTTAATTTAAAAGATTGTGCGTTCAGTTCTCCATTTAATCATGTGAAAATCAAACAATCAAAAGTTATTTTATTTAAGTATTTGGAGTTAAAATTATGGTTAAGCACAAAATTGTGTCTCCTCCTCTCATCCAAAACAAAGAAAAGAAAGCAATTATAAGGATAGCTCCCTGTCTTTAGGTCAGTATTAATACATACAGCACTTCTTATTGTCTGCTTTTCCTGAGTGGATTCAAGAGACCTTTGAACATCAAAGCTGCTGGCTTCTCTTCTTTTTTTTTTTTTTTTTTTTTGCTCTTACTGTTTCCCTTTCTCCCTTTCTTTTGCGCACCCTCTTTTTCGGCCCCTGATATGTTATTTAAAGTTGCACTTTGATGTTGGTCAGCCTTTCTAAAACTCGACCTCTCCCCTCCCCTCGCCCCCTCCCCACACACACTAGTGTGTTATGTTGCATTAGCAGTGTGCTGAATAGTGGCTGGTGGTGGTCATGAAAATATGTCATACTTTTGTTCTGTTGAACACAAAATGAGATGTTAGGCAGAATAACTGCCTCAGTCACCCTTCACTGTCATTGTATGAAAAAAGAAAAATATGCAATGAAAGCATACCTGCTAATGTAAATGGTCCGTACTTGTGAGGAATGGCATCCGGTGAGTTTCTGGTACCCCTCTAAGGTAAGATGGTGCCTCCGTAGGGAGTAGGTGCCCTATATAATACACGTATAGGGAGTGGCAGTACTGGTCAGAAATACTACACTGAAGATAAATAATACAAAGAAATCCAAGCATTTTAATCAAAAATATATAATTTGTAATCTCATTCAACTGTACAAAATACACACAATCAAACATTAAGTACCTATACAGCATACAAAATTTAGTTTTGTTGACAGAATGGATGGATGTATATGACAGAGTTTGTGCATGTGTGTATGTGTATGTGAGTGAGTCTGTAAGAGTTTGTGGGTCGGTGAGAGTGATAAAGGTGCATAATATACAGTGCATCCAGAAAGTATTCACAGTGCTTCACTTTTTCCACATTTTGTTATGTTACAGCCTTATTCCAAAATGGATTAAATTCATTATTTTCCTCAAAATTCTACAAACAATACCCCATAATGACAACATGAACGAAGTTTGTTTGAAATCTTTGCAAAGTTATTAAAAATAAAAAACGAAAAAAAATCACATGTACATAAGTATTCACAGACTTTGCCATGACACTCAAAATTTAGCTCAGGTGCATCCTGTTTCCACTGATCATCCTTGAGATGTTTCTACAACTTGACTGGAGTCCACCTGTGGTACATTCAGTTGATTACACATGATTTGGAAAGGCACACACCTGCCTATATAAGGTCCCACAGTTAACAGTGCATGTCAGAGCACAAACCAAGCCATGAAGTCCAAGGAATTGTCTGTAGACCTCCGAGACAAGATTGTATTGAGGCACAGATCTGGGGAAGGGTACAGAAAAAGTTCTGCAGCATTGAAGGTCCCAATGAGCACAGTGGCCTCCATCATCCGTAAATGGAAGAAGTTTGGAACCACCAGGACTCTAGAGCTGGCTGCCTGGCCAAACTGAGCGATCGGGGGAGAAGGGCCTTAGTCAGGGAGGTGACCAAGAACCCGATGGTCACTCTGACAGAGCTCCAGCATTTCTCTGTGGAGAGAGGAGAACCTTCCAGAAGAACAACCATCTCTGCAGCACTCCACCAATCAGGCCTGTATGGTAGTGTGGCCAGACGGAAGCCACTCAGTAAAATTCACATGACAACCCGCCTGGAGTTTGCCAAAAGGCACCCGAAGGACTCTCAGACCATGAGAAACAAAGATTGAACTCTTTGGCCTGAATGGCAAGCGTCATGTCTGGAGGAAACCAGGCACCGCTCATCACCTGGCCATTACCATCCATACGGTAAAATGGTGGTGGCAGCATGTGGGGATGTTTTTCAGCGGCAGGAACTGGGAGACTAGTCAGGATCGAGGGAAAGATGAATGCAGCAATGTACAGAGACATCCTTGATGAAAACCTGCTCCAGAGCGCTCTGGACCTCAGACTGGGGCGAAGGTTCATCTTCCAACAGGACAACGACCCTATGCACACAGCCAAGATAACAAAGGAGTGGCTACGGGACAACTCTGTGAATGTCCTTGAGTGGCCCAGCCAGAGCCCAGACTTGAACCCGATTGCACATCTCTGGAGAGATCTGAAAATGGCTGTGCCAAATGGTTCCCCATCCAACCTGATGGAGCTTGAGAGGTCCTGCAAAGAAGAATGGGAGAAACTGCCCAAAAATAGGTGTGCCAAGCTTTAGCATCATACTCAAAAAGACTTGAGGCTGAAATTGGTGCCAAAGGTGCTTCAACAAAGTATTGAGCAAAGGCTGTGAATACTTATGTACATGTGATTTTTTTGGTTTGTTTTTTTTTTTTTTTTTTTTTTTTTTTAAATTTGCAAAGATTTCAAACAAACTTCTTTCACGTTGTCATCATGGGGTATTGTTTGTAGAATTTTGACGAAAATAATGAATTTAATCAATATTGGAATAAGGCTGTAACATAACAAAATGTGGAAAAAGTGAAGCGCTGTGAATACTTTCCGGATGCACTGTATATATAAAGCAAAACAGATATTCACTCATGCTTATGCACTGTATCCATTTTAGCATGTTGCTGTCTCGACGACACTGCAAATGCAACGTTCGAACAAGCAGTAAGAAGCCTACATAGCGACGTAACGTTCTTCTATATGCATTGTTGCCCCCAACTTACCTGGAGGTCTAATACATTCTCATGAGCAAAGTGTGGATGCCGAAAATCACGAGTTTATTGGGACAAATTGTAAATCAGGAGGAGGGATGGAAAAACGGGAGAAACCCGGTAATAGTTGTTGCCAGGTATGTGAAAGTGAATGGTGACTGAGACTACACTACTACCAAAAAGCTTTTGTGATCCACAGAAGAAAATATCATATGGGTTTGGAGAGAATGGAGGTAAATTCTTTAAGACTTTCTTAATGTATTTATGACTTTATTTTTATTTGCTTGAGTTTTTTTTTTTTTTTTTTTTTATAGTGGCATCAAACAATGTTCAGTGTGTCATGTATTCCCTGTTTTTGTCTAGACTTTTATGTTAATTCTTGTTTAGTTCCCCGTTCCGGTTTCCTATGTTAGTTTTGTAGTCCTTGGTAGTTTTATTTCATGATTGGTTCACCCTGATTGTTTTCCCATGTGTTCCTTGTTCCCTCAGTGTTTCCTCAGGTGTTCCTTGTTTTCCCTGTTTTCTTTGTTAGTCTTCACATGTGTTGTCATGTTCTGTGCTTGGTTCCCTGTGTTTTGTTTCATTTTATTCTGAGTACTTTGTTTATCTTTTGTTTCATTTAAAGCTGCATTTAGATCCTCATTCCTCACCTGCCTCGTCACACAGTGTTAATAAATGAACTAGACCCCACACTGTGTCTGTATTACAATAATAATCTTGTTTTTAGTTTTAGATTGTAAATTTACTCAGGCACACAGTTTTAGCATCCTGTGCCGCTGCCAGAAGCATAAGCTAACACCCCTATACTAATCCCTCAACACTGTGACCAGCAATGTTACAAAAATATACTGACGTGGGGGTGCAGAGGAACATGGAAGCTAAATCCGCAGACATTAATTTTAACAAAGGTCTCAAAGCGAGGTGTTGAAGCCTAGTCATGTAATGCCTGACATTTCAAGTCAATCCAATATCTCATTGTTCCTTGCTTTCTCCTAGTGAAACAAGAGTAGGATTAATTGTTAGATGTATTTGTGGATCAAAATTTGATTGCCAGTCCCAAAGTTCTGAAAAAAACAAAAAAACAAAAAAGAAATTCAAAATATAGTGCTCTATTTCCAGTGGTAAAATAAGGCCATCTTTAGCTGGACATCTTTGATTTATTATAATTATTTATTATAATTGTAATTTTGTTCATCACCTTGTCTAGAATATATATATATATATATATATATATATATATATATGTGGTCTGATTGTCTTAGTGGGTCTAGTCAGTTTTTTGGACACTCATCAGCTGGTCAGGCTGGGAGACCAGATGGCCAACAAGCTGAGCACCAGCCTGGTCAAACTGGGACACCAGCCTGCAACTTAAACCAACTAAGACCAACAAACAAGAGTTGACAGAGAAAGTTGTTGAACAAAATTGATAGTTAGTTTTCAGTGTGATGTTGCACCAAGATCAAGTCTGATACAAGAAACTAGTCCAACCTAGTTTTGTGGTGAAGTAGTAATAATAAGACAAGATGGTGAAATTATAAGGAATTATACAAATTGGCTTCCATACTCCCATTATTTTTATGGCCCAAGCACAGAGAGTGTGAAAGCCCTATTGTTCTTCTAAGGATTATTATTAGGCCACAAGCACTGAAAGTGAGGAGACCCTATTGTTCTTCTAAGGATTATTATTATTATTATTATTATTATTATTATTATTAGGTCCCAAGCACTGGAAGTGCGGAGACCCTATTGTTCTTCTAAGGATTATTAGGGCCCGAGCACTGAAAGTGCAGAGGCCCTATTGTTCTTCTATGGATCATTATTATTGTTATCAGTAGTAGAAGTATTAGTAGTAGTAGTAGTATTAGGGCCCAAGCAATGAAACTGCAGAGGCCCTATTGTTCTTCTAAGGATTATTAGGGCCCAAGCACTGAAAGTGCAGAGACCCTCTTGTTATTCTAAGGATTATTATTAGGGCCCAAACACTGAAAGTGCAGAGGCCCTATTGTTCTTCTAAGGATCATTATTATTGTTATCAGTAGTAGTAGTAGTAGTAGTAGTAGTAGTAGTAGTAGTAGTATTAGGGCCCAAACAATGAAAGTGTGGAGGACCTATTGTTAATCTAAGGATTATTATTATCATCATTATTATTAGGGCCCAAGGACTGAAAGTGTGGAGACCCTATTGTTCTTCTAAGGATTATTAGGGCCCATGCACTGAAAGTGCAGGGGGGCTCTGTAGCACCCATTTGAAAATGTTCATGTAATAGGGGCTCTGTAGCACCCTCATTTTCACCTACAGTCACCAAAAATGGTACATATATAGTTCTCATCAAGCCGAACAACTTTCATACTCACACTCATTAGCTCCGCCCAACAGGAAGTCGGCAATTTTGGATTTTCTGAAAATCGCAGGCAGTGAACTTTTAAATACTCCTCCTAGGTGATTCATTTGACTGGCACCAAATTTGTGCAACATCATGCCAAGACATTGTAGATGCTAAATGATTTTTGATATTTTGAATGGTGTTGCCATAGCAAAGCAATAAATTTATGGTGAAAAATGGAAAACAGGAAGAGCCTTATATCTTCTGTGTGTATTGTGTGATTTTGATGTCAGTTCAGTTGTATGTTTGGAAATGGGGCTGATCACATTGATGCAGCTATTTTTGGTCACAGTCATAGCACCACCAAATGGCAGCAGGAAGTATGGCACATTTAACAGACTTTGAAATAGCCCTCTTGTGTTTACATGAATTGCTTTAATTTTTTTTAGAATAATGTCAAGACACTGCAGATGTAAAACTGTAAAATAATATTTGATGTTTTAAATACTGATGCCATGGCCACGCATTAATTGTTATTATTCCTTTCTTCCTTTATTTGGGTGTTTTTGAGGCACTTGGCATGCTTAAAATGTCATTAGGATTGGGCAAAAATTCACACAAAGGCGTGTAGGGGGGCTCTGTAGCGCCCCCTTGAAAATGGGCATGTAACAGGGTCTCTGTAGCACCTCCATTTTCACCTACAGTCACCAAAATTGGTACATATATAGTTCTCATCAAGCCGGACAACTTTCATAAGTACAGTCATTAGGTCTGCCCAAGAGAAAGTTGGACATTCTGGATTTTTTTTAATATCGCATTCTTTGAACTTTTAAATATTCCTCCTAATTGAATCATGAGACTGTCACCACATTTAGACAACATTATGCCAAGACATTGAAGATGCTAAATTGCAAGGGATTTTTGTTATCTTGAATGGTGTTGCCATGGCGAGGCAATAAATTAATGGCCAAAAATGGTAAACAGGAAGTGTCTTATATCTTCTCCTTGCATTGTGTGATTTAGATCAAAATTGAGCTGTATGTTTGGTAATGGGGGCTGATCACATGGATGTGGCTATTGTGGGTCACGGTCATAGTGCCATCAACTGGCAGCAGGAAGTGTGGCACTTACAACAGACTTTGAAATAGTCCTCTTACATTTTCCCAAATTGCTTCAAAATTGGGAAATGTCAGGACACAGCTGATGTAAAATTGTGAAGGGATTCTTGATATCTTAAATAGTGTTGTCATGGCAATGGATCAAATTACATGATGTTGTAGTGTATTCGGGTGAATTTGACAAGCTGGCAACAATAGATGTGACATTTCAAATAGACTTAAAAAAAAAAAAAAAATCTAATCAAATTTACTCAGACTAGTGTCAGATTTAATAAGGTAAAGGGATTCTTGATATCGTACATTATATTATCATAGCCACAGGTCAAATAACAATATTCATTTTTGGACTGTTCAAGGGTATTCCAACACTTGCCATCATTTTCACATTTATTACATTTGCAACACACATCAAAGTTGTTAACCATTATGTCGGAGCAGAAGTTAAGACATAGTATCTTACTTGTTTACTCGACCAAATACGTTTGTCCATCATGCACTGTTTTCCGAAAGCCACTGGGTGGAAATTGATCCATGGTGCTTGGGCCCGTCATCGCTGTTTGCAGCTATATTACTGTTATTATGTTTTTTTTTTTTTTTTGTAACCCCTAACCCAAACCTGAACATTAGGTTTAACACCTCACCCAAACCTCAAACTTAACTATGATTTTTATAGGAAAATCACTTGTGTAAAACAGTAGAAAGAGAAACATCAGGATACTGAACAAGTGTTCTTATAATTTTTCCTAAATTTACCTCCAACCCAAACACCAAATCTAAACCTAACCATAAAATCGAACAGCTTTCCTAAACCCTAAACCTAAGCTATGATTTTAATAGGAAAATAACTTTTGAGTACTATGGAAGAAAGAAAACATCACGTTTGGAATGAGACAAGAGAAGTGTATTACAGGTTATTGACACGCATCAGTCATGTGTATTGCACAAATAAATATGGAATGAGTAACCAAACTGCATAACACCCACTTTGATAACCTGCAAAAACAGTGAATAGTGAAAATATTTGTCTTTGAATATTTCAGCATCTACTGCCCTTCTACTCTCATCACTTTTCTGAGGGGGGCTGCACATGTTCTCAAGCATTTTCTCTTTGAACATCAGTGGAATTATTTAGTATTATGTGCAGAACTCTATCTATGTTGACTGTTTGCGCCCATACTGTATAAACCATACGGCTTTAATTATTATTATTATTATTATTATTATTATTATTATTGTTATTATTTTTATTATTTTTATTTTTATTTATTTAAGTTTTAAGCAAGCAATAATTAGATTTATAACTGTTTAGTCATGCAATCTTGTATAACACTTAAAATAATATTCTGGGTTCAATACAACTTAAGCTATATCGACAGCATTTTTGGCATAATGTTGATTACCACAAAAATAATTTTGACTTTGAAATATAAACAAATTGTTTGGTTTGAACCACTTTCAACATCTGGTTTACGTAATTACTACAAGTGGTATAATGGCGCCTCCAAGTAACCTTTTTTTTGGAAGTATACTTACATAAATCATTATGGAACAAAGAGTTTTGATCATATTGACTTCACAATTGTGTCAGACCTTCATCAGACATGTGGCATTATTTTATAAATAATATTTGCGGTCACTATTCAAAATATTTTAATAGCTCTAACTATTATTTATAATATATATATATATATATATATATATATATATATATATATATATATATATATATATATATATATATATTAAAATGATCAATTTTTATTCTTGAATAACAAATGTCTAAGTGTCTTCTTTCAAACGAGCCCAAGTTTGTTTTTATAGACCAAATGGTTCAAGAACTGGAAGAGTTTTACTTTGGGTATGTCGTTTTCAACCTCATGCACAAAAAGAGGCCGGATGTTAAGCTCAGGCTTAATAGTTCCTGATATATAAACATCATACTAATAGCACAACAAGACATGACAGTGTTCCTCGTTTTAACACTTCACATTCTATATACAGTGCACACATATACAGTACATGTTTTCTATATACTGTATATTCACACAAGCATACACAGTGTCAAAAATCCTCACTGCTGAGTCATACTGTTTCATGTTTAAAGCTGGAGTGTGCTAGCTAATCACCATCTCAGTTCAACAGAGAAAAGTTGAGGAGCAGAAAAAATGCAGACACTTAGATAGCAAGATGAGAGCCCATGGGAGTCTGCCTGCAACTGTGGCAGAAGCAGTAGTTGAAAGCAAGGAAAAGTAAGATTAATGATGGTAGGAGAGGACTTCTCAGGATGGCGATACTCGAGGTGCACTTTACATCCCTGCGAAACACAGAACCTGTGACTTCCTGTCTACGCTGTCCATTCAACTTTTACCAGAGAGCAAAGAGACGATTGTCTGCAGAATAGAGAAACCACAGCCTTGAAATCTGCCGGTGAATTCTTTGAATTTTATCACTTTTATCACCTGTTTTTACTATGGTAATGCTCAGTGGTAGATGTTGTTAAATGGCCTCAAGAGACATTATTATTCATAAATGAGGATACACTGACCACAAAAAGCATTTGGACACTTGAGCCACACTTAAAATTGTATGAATGTCACTGCACTAGATGCTTGCTCTAGAGGTACCCAAACGTTTTCCTGCGAAGGGCAAAAAATCAAACTTGATTGAGGGCTGTGTGCCGAAAGTAAACGTTGCATTATAACAAACATTCTCTGGTAACCTTATGATCCTTTTATGTCAAATACTTTAATTTAAACAATTAATTCAATTTTAAAATGGCATTAATCAATAATTGCAAAGTTGCGTGATCGCTGCATTGCATAATGTGCGTTGTTACTGAAACGAAATTATTGTTATTATTTATTTTCTCATTCACATATTTCCAAATATGAGGAGGAGATGACAGCATTTCTCCAGATTTGGAATGAGGAGCTATATATATATATATATATATATATATATATATACAGGTGCATCTCAATAAATTAGAATGTCGTGGAAAAGTTCATTTATTTCAGTAATTCAACTCAAATTGTGAAACTCGTGTATTAAATAAATTCAATGCACACAGACTGAAGTAGTTTAAGTCTTTGGTTCTTTTAATTGTGATGATTTTGGCTCACATTTAACAAAAACCCACCAATTCACTATCTCAACAAATTAGAATACATCATAAGACCAATAAAAAAAAACATTTTTAGTGAATTGTTGGCCTTCTGGAAAGTATGTTCATTTACTGTATATATACTCAATACTTGGTAGGGGCTCCTTTTGCTTTAATTACTGTCTCAATTCGGTGTGGCATGGAGGTGATCAGTTTGTGGCACTGCTGAGGTGGTATGGAAGCCCAGGTTTCTTTGACAGTGGCCTTCAGCTCATCTGCATTTTTTGGTCTCTTGTTTCTCATTTTCCTCTTGACAATACCCCATAGATTCTCTATGGGGTTCAGGTCTGGTGAGTTTGCTGGCCAGTCAAGCACACCAACACCATGGTCATTTAACCAACTTTTGGTGCTTTTGGCAGTGTGGCAGTGACGTTCAAATCCTGCTGGAAAATGAAATCAGCATCTTTAAAAAGCTGGTCAGCAGAAGGAAGCATGAAGTGCTCCAAAATTTCTTGGTAAATGGGTGCAGTGACTTTGGTTTTCAAAAAACACATTGGACCAACACCAGCAACTGACATTGCACCCCAAATCATCACAGACTGTGGAAACTTAACACTGGACTTCAAGCAACTTGGGCTATGAGCTTCTCCACCCTTCCTCCAGACTCTAGGACCTTGGTTTCCAAATCAAATACAAAACTTGCTCTCATCTGAAAAGAGGACTTTGGACTACTGGGCAACAGTCCAGTTCTTCTTCTCCTTAGCCCAGATAAGACGCCTCTGACGTTGTCTGTGGTTCAGGAGTGGCTTAACAAGAGGTATACGACAACTGTAGCCTAATTCCTTGACACGTCTGTGTGTGGTGGCTCTTGATGCCTTGACCCCAGCCTCAGTCCATTCCTTGTGAAGTTCACCCAAATTCTTGAATCGATTTTGCTTGACAATCCTCATAAGGCTGCGGTTCTCTCGGTTGTTGTGCATCTTTTTCTTCCACACTTTTTCCTTCCACTTAACTTTCTGTTAACATGCTTGGATACAGCACTCTGTGAACAGCCAGCTTCTTTGGCAATGAATGTTTGTGGCTTACCCTCCTTGTGAAGGGTGTCAATGATTGTCTTCTGGACAACTGTCAGATCAGCAGTCAGCACCATGATTGTGTAGCCTAGTGAACAAAACTGAGAGACCAGGAAACTTTTGCAGGTGTTTTGAGTTGATTATCTGATTGGCATGTCACCATATTCTAATTTGTTGAGATAGTGAATTGGTGGGTTTTTGTTAAATGTGAGCCAAAATCATCACAATTAAAAGAACCAAAGACTTAAACTACTTCAGTCTGTGTGCATTGAATTTATTTAATACACGAGTTTCACAATTTGAGTTGAATTACTGAAATAAATGAACTTTTCCACAACATTCTAATTTATTGAGACGCACCTGTATATATATATATATATATATATATAACAGAGCAACTCCATGTCAATTGAATAAAACAATGCAAAAATAAACATAATGAACATCAGAGATATGATTCATACACCAAAAGTGGTTAATGTTCTGTAAAATTATTATTGTATCATTAATAACATTTTATTTAACATCAAGGCAAATTAACATATCTAGATTTTTTTTTGTGTGTGTGTTAATATTATTATTAACTACATTGTAGCATTTGTTATTTTTAGTGCGGGATAGAACTGATGCAGAGCGTGAGAAGCAAACAGTGCCCGTCTGTACGCATTTATGACGCGAGCATCCGCCACTGACTCTGCAACATCTGCACAACGGACGGCACAGAACTAATAATGTTCAGTGAAAATCCAAATGATCGCAATGGATATATTTAGAACTATATCAGATTGCAGGGGATTTTTTTTGCCCAGAGCCCCCATTAATTTCTGACCCTGAATGGAACTAGAGATGGATATGAGAGATGTAACAGGTCTCGCTTCACCATAGGCCTACAGCTGGTACATTACACGAAGCATTTTGCTATTTATGCCTTTCTTGCAAATGTGCTGCATTATGACTAATGATGGAGCGTCAAGATATGAAAGGTGCCATCAAGTGCTTGCAATGTTAACAGCTTTGTTGATTATGAACAGTAACGATATAATTTTATTGCGTCGCTCGCTTACAGAGATGTGGTATAACGTCATTTGCATGTGGAATTAACCAGTTTAGAAAGGTTGAAATATCTGTAACATCATAAGTTCAGTAACTACGCGACAAAGCATGCGTTCACACTAAATTTAACAAGTGCTCAGACGCACTGCTGACAGCTGCAAGAGAGAGAGAGGGAGAGACAGAGCAGATTTACTCGCACAGCTTCTGTAATTACAGTTTGATACAAAAATACGTTTATTAATTTGATTTTGATTCTGTATTTACTGGTTTACTAATTTGCAGCTGCACTGTAAAGTGAATAAAAGTGTGTGGGAATTTTCTGCATTATGAACGTGGAACTTGCAGGTACGTATGTTTAAAATTGTGTGCAAAACCCGCAACCCCGTGCCGAATCCCAGCAAACTGTATTATATTAAAATATGAAAGTTGCCCTGGTTCCCCTCCTTTATGATTTCATTATACAAAAAACATTCAATAGCTTTTTCTTTTTTTTTTTCAATGTTTTCCCCTCTTGTCATACATGGCAAAGCGGGTCAAATAAAATGTCATTACGGTGGGCCCTGGTTTGGGCATCTCTACTCTTGAACTTTTCTCTGAACTAACTACACTTGTCTTAGCCATTTTCAATAATTGGTCCCAAGGTTATTCTTAGAGATGTCAGTTCCCCTCAAGTTTACAAAGGTGTCTTTGCAGAGTAACCACACGTGTAAGTCATCACATTAAAGGAATAGTACACCAAGAGACTTCTTTGCTCTGAAATGGATGGCAGTGAGCATGTTTATATGAAAAAAAAAACAAAAAAAAAAAAAAAAAAAACAACTTATTTAAGAAATCTGACAACGGCAAGTACTTGAAATCATTGGGTCTTTATTTGGCTTTCACGTTAAAATATAAACATTTATGTGCACAACACTTACGCACATTTCATTAGCCAGTAAGAATGCAGGGAAGGTGTTTAAATGCAATACGGAATTGGGGTAGTAAGCAAAAATCTACACGTCAATTGGTTTGTTCAATAACAGTTTTTGACCTTACCCTGATAAAAGAACACACTTAATTTAAATTATGAACAAACTTTTTACTAATAAGATTAAATAGAAAAAGTGATATTCCTTTAAATAAACAACATTCTGCAACAGTGAAAAAGTGACGATCATTTCAATTATTGGGTGTAAATCAGCCACTCTTGCATTCTTAAAAATGTTATCATGGTTACACAAACAATTCATTCACAATTGCCCACAGAAAGCCCTGCTTTGATGTTGTAACAACTGTGCGAACAGGCAGATACACATGAGACAGTCAATGTCGACAGTCAGCCTGTTGTTTGTCAGAGAGAAATATAAAGTGATAACTGCTTATTGTCTTTCACAGCAAGAGAGGATGTGTGGGCAGCACTTCTCTTTTGCTTGTGTTACAATTTTGTGACCCTTTTCCCTCATGGTCAGATGCCCATCAGAGCAATTTATCACAGTTTTTCAAGACAGAGCCCTCAAGCAAGCAACCGATGTCCATTTCCTATATAAATAAAATATAGGGCAATCTGTATAACAGCAAGTTAATTCTTTGTGAGTTACTGTAAGTAGTCAAGGTGTTTAGAGTTTTTAGCATAGTGACAATTTTTGAATCTGATCAGTGCTTAACTTAAATCAAACCCTTAAAAGGATCTGTCTCATATACCCTGTTGAAAACAAACCAGGTTTGGGCTGGTTTAGCTGGTCTCCCAACAGATGGAATGCTTAAAAGAAGTAAATAAATTCATAAAGGTTACGTTTACGTATGACTCTATTTGTACTGATTACATAAGCATTGTATTTAATAAATATTTGCTTGTGTAATGAGAGCCAGCCAGTATGTGATAGCTGTGCGGTATGTGTCAACCTTACTCTCCTAGCCTCAAGAGTCGCACTAGCGACTGACACTAGAGGCTGCAGCCTTTAGCCTCTTCGTTAGCACGCCCGCCTCCCATGCTGACTGATGCCGGTTCAAATCAAGTTTGGAGCGGATCGAGCAGGACCGGTTACACTTGGTTATGTCTAAAGTTCATTTAAATTTGTTCTAGATCATTAGACATGATGTTAGGGTGCCTTAGAAGCCTGTCTGAAACCAGTTGCTTAGGAGGTACCTTCATAAAAAATTGCTGTCAATTAAGTCATACACTGGCTTGGCAGCAAGGCAGCTGCCTTGGGTTGCGGAAACAGCCTAGACCTCCAGAAGCAGGTGGAAGCAGGACTGAGCACCCTTTCCAAAGACATACCAACCTCAAGGCATAAAGCAATTACTTGTATCCAGTAATACTTTATACGAACCCTTTATTGTTAGCTCCTCACTGATTTTCCTGTAATTCATTTGCTAGAGAATTGCATTTAGACAGAAGGAGTGGTTCTACACTGCCAAATGCCCATAATGAACCATGTCTTTGGCCTTGAAAAGCACAACGTAGGACACTCAGTCCCAAGGAGGCAGAAATGGACACAGAGCTTCTCACATTTTTGTTCCAGGACAAGTTCACCTCCAACTGAGCGACAACGGCGGAGACCGAAGTGCTGGAAGAAACTTCAGACTTTAATGGGATTACTCCGACACATGCTAATCGAGTGAGCGCAGGTGGAGAATTAAAAAGATCACAGCCTCATGACGAGCTGAGAAACATGCTTAAAATGGAGAAGGCATTATGCAACCGTCCTTAAAACCATTCTCATTTTTTGCTGGCAGTCACTGCTTGTAAAACTGGACCAGCCGGAAATCCAACCCATAGAAAAAAAATAAAATAAATAAATAATTCACAAATGAGATCTTATCATAAATGTTTAAATTGAGAGCAAACTGAGACCTTAACTGAAGTCTCCTGCTTCCGAGAAAAAAAAAAAAAAAAACATCTACTCTAGAGCTTCAGAAGAGATCTCAAAATGTGGTCTAATTTGCTAAGACACCAAAATATGCAATCAAAAGTAAGATATCTTAAGATGAACTCAAACATTTCTTATCAAACTCTTCCAAGACCAAATTATCTAAGCTATGCTATCCATATTACTGTAATTCTATAGCTCTATACCCTTGATAGATACAATTGACTTTTTGTGTCCATTATTTTTGTTTATTTCTCATTATTTTTATTTATATTTCTAACCCAATCCACAGTAACTTTACAATTATATATCTTGAATTGTATTTGTTTGCTGTTGAATTTGACATTGAATATGTTTTCAGATGTGTTTTCATTTATTATTATTATTATTATTATTATTATTATTAAGTTGAAAGTAATAAACTGTGATTCTTCATTTTATACTTCACTATGAAAGGCTTGCTTTTAAACTAAAGGAGGAAAATAGTTTTTTGCATGTTGCCTTTTAATTTATTTGTCATTTGGGGCTCTTCAAAGTTTGTGGGAAAATTTTATTTTTGATTACGAGTCATTCTGCAAAAAGAAGAGAGAAAGAAAAACAAATAAATTTACAAAGTGATGGGCAATCAAACTGCCAAGATTTCTCGGCACAAAAATAAATGTGGTTTGTGGCGTAATCATGATATTTAGAAGCAGGTTACCTAAACCTCTGTGAAACTGTAGCTGACTTCTAAAGGAAAAATGGAGGGGTTTTAAAATGATACATTGTTAAGAATGATTACAAATGACTGTACCAAATGCTTTTTTTTTTTTTTTTCTTTTTTTTTTTTTTTGGTATATATAAAAGAATTAATCTGATTTGCAATCACTTTTTGAGCACCAGAAATTAATTATTTTAAGGGGAAAAAATTAGTCATTTAAAGACATAAGAAGAGTTTGATAAGTTTCTTAATTTTCTTCAGGGATTGTTACTTCCTGATGATAGCTAATCTTCAGAGACACCTCAAAATGAACTGCTCTGTCACCAACAAAATTGGTGTGCGTATTTACCTCAAGCAAAGCTAAACAGCAATATCCTGTAGATGCAAATGAAATTCAAACCAGTCATATGAAATGTTAATAACAAGAAAAAAAAAAACAAACAAAAAAAAAAACATGTACCCAATTTGAGTTCAATGAGTCCTCAAGATGTGGTGCTAACAGACAATTAAGGCAAGCTGGGGGGAAAAAAATCATTTCACAAAAATATCCTTTATCCATACAAATTAAGTCCTGCCCTCTATGCAGACATTTGTTCTAGTCCCTTGCTTACGTTAAAGAGCGAGTTAAAATTGCATAATATTATGAATGTCTGAACCCCTAGGAAATTAAAAGATATTACCCCAAGTTTCCTTGTGTGACACTATTTCTACTCAGAATGAAAACAATACAAACAAACAACCAATCTAAGGTCTCCCAGAGCATACAAACAAGGAAAACACAATGAGCCAATATTATCTAAGAGGTCAATGTTTAGCTGGTTAGCGCTGATCACATGGACACTAGCTGCTGGGACTGGCCCCTGCTGGTATACCCATAACTAATGTAGGTGCTCAATAATGCACATTATTGGCCATTCAAAAGTAACCGTGCATTCTAAACATGATCACATGGGAATTCGTGTTGTTTCTAAGAGTTCCAGTACTCTAGGATCGGCCACAATATGCCAACTCACTGACAAGCGCCATCTCCTATCAGACATTTTGCAGTGTCAATGATCCCACTAATTTTCATTCTTGCTGGGCAAATCCTATTTCTATTGGGTGAAACCTTCGGGCACTTGAGCAGAAAAATATACATACATTGGTGGCCAAATGTTTGGAATAATGTACAGATTTTGCTCATATGGAAATAAATTGGTACTTTTATTCACCAAAGTGGCATTCAACTGATCACAATGTATAGTCAGGACATTAATAACATGAAAAATTACTATTACAATTTGACAAAAAAAAATTAACTTCTTAAACTACTTCCAAGAGTTCTCATCAAAAAATCCTCCACATTCAGCAATGACAGCTTTGCAGATCCTTGGCATTCTAGCTGTCAGTTTGTCCAGATACTCAGGTGACATTTCTCCCCATGCTTCCTGTAGCATTTGCCATAGATGTGGCTGTCTTGTCAGGCACTTCTCACGCACCTTACAGTATAGCTGATCCCACAAAATCTCAATGGGTTAAGATCCATAACACTCTTTTCCAATTATCTGTTGTCCATTATCTGGGTTTCTTTGCCCACTCTAACCATTTCTTTTTGTTTTTCTGTATCAAAAGTGGCTTTTCTTTGCAATTCTTCCCATAAGTCCTGCACCCCTGAGTCTTCTCTTTACTGTTGTACAAGAAACTGGTGTTGAGCGGATAGAATTCAATGAAGCTGTCAGCTGAGGACATGTGAGGCGTCTATTTCTCAAACTAGAGACTGATGTACTTATCCTCTTGTTTAGTTGTACATCTGGCCTTCCACATCTCTTTCTGTCCTTGTTAGAGCCAGTTGTCCTTTGACTTTGAAGACTGTAGTGTACACCTTTGTATGAAATCTTCAGTTGTTTGGCAATTTCAAGCATTGCATAGCCTTTATTCTTCAAAACAATGATTGACTGACGAGTTTCTAGAGAAAGCTGTTACTTTTTTTGCCATTTTTGACCAAATATTGACCTTAAGACATGACAGTCTATTGTATACTGTGGCAACTCAAAAAACAAACACAAAGACAATGTTAAGCTACATTTAATGAAACAAATAGCTTTCAGCTGTGTTGATATAATGGCAAGTGATTTTCTAGTACCAAATTAGCAATTTAACATGATTACTCAAGGATAAGGTGTAGGAGTGATGGCTGCTGGAAATTCTATCTAGATTTGATCAAAAATTACTTTTTTTCAAATAGTGATGGTGCTGTTTTTTACATCAGTAATGTCCTGACTATACTTTGTGATCAGCTGAATGCCACTTTGGTGAATTAAAGTACCAATTTCCTTCCAATACAGCAAAATATGTACATTATTCCCAGGGTTGGGAGGGTTACTTTTGAAATGTATTCCACTACAGATTACAGAATACATGCTGTAAAATGTAATTTGTAATGTATTCCATTAGATTACTCAAGTCAGTAATGTATTCTAAATACTTTGGATTACTTTTAGATTTTTTCACTTGTTTTGACTATAATAACTCTGCCAGAACTGTTAGACAAAATACACGTTAAAAATACATTCTCTGAAAAACTTAAATATCTTATGCAGTGTTGTTTCTAAAACAAGATAAATCTAATTGATCTTGTTATAAGGATTTTTTAAATATATTTTTACAGGAAAACAATAAAAAAATTAGCATCAAGAAAAAGAGTTTTGCCCTAATATCAAAGGTCTTAAAAAAAAAAAAAAAAAAGGAGTTATGATCCAAAGTGAATTTTCTCGATAAAAAAATATGATCGTGCCTGGTAACGTGCATGTAAAATGGCTAGAAATAGCATTTTAGCTTAGCATAAATCTGACAATTTACACAAGATTTATTTCTATTTCTTCTGCTCGTATGAATGTAACACATCATAAGAAAGTGTTTCACCGCTGTTCAAATGCACTTTGGATCGCATCATTTATATGTATAAATGTTTTCTATCTGAAAGGACTAAATATTAAATGAAACAAATGACAATAAAATGCAACATAATTTCTTCAGTAATCAAAATACTTTTTGAATGTAACTGTATTCTAATTACCAATGATTTAAACTGTAACTGTAGTGGAATACAGTTACTTATATTTTGTATTTTAAATACGTAATCCCGTTACATATATTCCGTTACTCCCCAACCCTGATTATTCCAAACTTTTGGTTGCCAGTGTGTGTGTATATATATATATATATATATATATATATATATATATATATATATATATATATATATATATATATATACCAAAAAAATGTGTGTGTGTTACCAATACCGGTGAAATTTCACAATTCTGAATATTTGAAATTTCAATACCACAGTTCAATTGATAATTACCCACATATGCATTGCACAGAATTGTTTATCCTCCACAATTGTGTTGCAAGAAAACATCTCCAGTAACAAACAAATACCTGCTGAGCTAACAGGAGTGTTGCAGTTTCATCATATATCAAATTGCATTGGGCAATGGAATGTTTTGTAATATGAGATCAGAGAAATCAAGTAGAAATACATCCCAAATCTGACATTGAATGGAACACAGCATAAGTCCCCATGATCAAGATGGCAGCATTAAAATCACAGAGGCCCTGTGCCTGCTGAGCAACTGTCATTAAGATGAATGGGAATGCTAACAGATAGCTTTCTGTAAGTATTATAGGCCTCTTTGCTCTGTGTTGACTCTACAGCTCTGGTATAAGTCTGTTTGCTGCCCTAGGCCTTATGAAGAGGAAAACTGGTCTACACTAGCTCGCAAGTTAATTAGATGAATGTACAGTCTACTGTACAGTCATTTCTATGCCTATATGTGCTCGTTAAGACCAAAATTATCCATTATATAATGAAGAATACCACATTTCTGAACCATAACATTGCTAAATTCTGACTGTCATTTTGGAATAAACAGAAAGGAATAAAGCATTAAACAACAATGGAACATGGATAAAGCAGTTTGGGAGAAAATATAAAGGTGAATGACATGGATGTGAGAAGACAAAAAGGGATAAAACAGATTTGTAAAGGCCACCATTTACAAATCTATCGTACACCCAACCAGGCTTTGGATTGAGGGATTAGATCGCATTACTTAGGCTGCTTTTGTGTAGTCAAATCCTGGGTGGAAAGAAACCCAGAGAGGCTTCTGCTGAAACAGAAAAAAAAAAAAAAAAAAAAAAAGAATCCTCTGGAAAACCTCACACTCTTTGTCTCCCTATCACTCCTATCTTTTCCTTTTCAATCTCCTGTGCTCATTCCCTTTCTGCTCACAGTTCTCGCTTCTCTCTTTCTTTCATGCCCTGCATTTTTAATACTCTCACACATGCAGTGTATAGACTATGACCTGAGATCCATCTCTTTCAGTGCATGCTAGTTCTGAAAACCTTATTACTTCACACTCGCCACATCTTTCCAGCGGGCATGGAAAGTTTTATAAAACAAACAAATAAATAAATAATGGGCCACAGTTTTTGCATGCAAACAAGAGAAAGTGTAAAGAGGAAAATGGGAGAAATGCCCCTGCTTACAGACCAGCTTAGACCAACATGAATTTCCATGCTGGTTTAGTGTTGGTATAGATGGTAAAGCTCTAAATCAGCATGTTCTTTTTCTGGTTAATCTAGTTACTATGGCTTTTGGGGACACCAGCCTACAGTACTGTTATACCATGTTGGGAACCAGCATCCAGAACACAACATACAGTATGCTGGTGACCACCATCTCTTTTCAGCATGGGAGTTCCAAGGAATTCTCAATAAGGATTTGCAAAACCATTATATTATTAATAATACTAACACATTTTCAGAATCAACTATTAATTTGTTTGCCTGAATGACTAGTCAGCTAATCAGTCTTAAGGAAGGACTGTATAATTAGACTGGTTTAAGGGTCACCTGATCCCAATCAGATGTGCTTCTTAGGAGCTTAGATCAAATGTGTTCTTGCACTCATAAACACATGGCAATTTGACAATGATCTTGGCAGGACGCTCAAAAAAAAAAAACATAAAAAGCATGAGATGCGCAAAACGGTCAAAGATTATAAATGAATAATCTAGATGAACTAGTCAACCTCACTAACACATACTGTTGACCCATCCCTAATCCTCAAGAGAAGAAAGAGAGCATGAGAAAATGCAGTCTCTCACAGTTTGTAAGAGCTGGACAGGTTATTTTTATGTGCCTGCTGTGAATTGTGAATAGAGTCCAATTTTTGGCTTATTAATGCAGCACAAAATTTGAGTCATGACTCAGCCTCTTTATTACTATGTTTCATTGTTACATGCCTCTATATGATGCCAATTCTACTCTTTTATTTACTGCTAGGGTTAAAGCTCCCCTGGTACAGTATATCAAAGTTTTTTATGATGGTTCCCTATGGTGACAGGCTCTAGTTCCTTTTTATTTGTTGTTTAGTGGCTGATTGACTGGATATTTTCTGCTGTGAAAAGTGGCAGTCTTCCTGCACCTTGTAGTGACTTACAAAATACACTAATAGTCAGGGGTGTAAAGTAATAAATTACAAATACTCACGTTACTGTAATTAAGTAGTTTTTCCCAGGAATTGTACTTTAAGTCGTTTAAAATATTTATACTTTTACTTGAGTACATTTTAAGTGCTGTAACTACTTTTACTGCGCTATTTTCCCTCTGTCTCTGTTCCCTACTTCCCTGTCCTGATTTTAATCTATCAACATGATTGGCTAGGGAGAGTCTCGTGACTCCCGTCAAATCAAATCACATGTAAAAAACTTGAATGGCAGCTGTAGATCCAGCGCCAACTGTTATGGATGTGGAGGATGCCTTAAACAGTTCAACATTTGAACATCACAGCCGCACCTGAAAGGGCTTTTCACAGTGAAAAAGGCCAATTGCTTGACTGTATCGTGTGAGTTTAACTTGCTCAAGCCAGATATCATCATTAATCTTGCCTCTAATTTTAAGAAATATATCGAGGTAAATTTCATATTTCTGCTTTCTAGATTCTGTGTGTCTATAATGTAGCCTGTAATTTAACTATATATCACTGAGATTATTGGGTTGATGTGAGAGATTAAGGCAATGTTATCAATAGGGCTGAGTGATAAAACTATCTTGATGTTTATTTAAAAAAAAGAAAAAGAAAGAAAGAGAGAGAGAGAGAGATGTCCTCGATATCGATGATAAACTTTTGAGTAATTTTCTATACTTAGCCTATGTTCTACATCTAGACCAGGGGTGTTCATTACATCGATCGTGATAACATGACAACCACTGGTTGGTTGATCTAGATAAAAAGATTGACATTTTATTTCCAGGTGTCTGTAGCTGCGTGCTGTTTGATTGACAGGTGGCTAATGTTTGTGCACTAATGCGGTTACGCACCTAAACGATCAAATACACTTCATAATTCCACCAATGCTCGTCTTGGTGAGGCATTAATGTAAACGCAGTAGGTTTGGTCTAAAGTGAACGTAAACAGTGGGACAAAAAGCGTATTTGCATCAAAATTTCAGAACTTGAAATGTACATGTAACCGAATAGAGCACTGTCTAGTAGGCTATGTCATACAAAGGCTATTAATCAAACAACTATAACAAGGAAACGAGAAAACCCCTCACTAGGCTGAATAACTTGAGTAGCTTTAAAAGTATTAATGTAATAGAATAAAACAGGGACATTTTTTTTTTTTTTTGTAATTAACATTTTTTATTAAATCATACAATAACAATGAAATGTAAAACAGATATATATATATATATATATATATATATATATATATATATATATATATATATATATATACAATCATAAATACATACACATACATACATACATACATTCATGCACACACATAATAATCATACTAACTATATTACGCTACTATCTCCACACCCCGCCCGAGAGCCCTCCAAAAAACCCAAATACCTGCCCCATTTCCTTATAAACATATCCAAGCCACCCCATCTTCCCGATGACACCTCCTCATAAGCTGCCACCCTCCCCACCTCCGTGCACCACTCCGGATATGGGGGCACACCAGCTGACCTCCAACCCCTCAAAATAACCTGCCTGGCGATCATCACACAGGTCAGAACCCAGTTCTCTATATGGCCATCCCCCATATCGATGACCACCCCATCGCCCAGAACACAAAGTCTGGGGCAAAACGAAACCCGAGTGCCCACCACGTCGCGCACAAAATTCTGAACCTCCGACCAGAATTTCTGGATCTCGACTCATCACCAAAAAACATGGGCCATGTCTCCATCCTCCAATTGGCATCTCCAGCAGGTGGGTGTGTCTTTAAGACCAAGCCTATACAGTCTAGAGGGGGTCCAATAAAATCTATTGTTGGGCCTCATGTATTCAGATAGAAGACAAAGGCAGGCCTAACACAGTCGTAAAACCTAACTCAGGCCCACATACCAAGTCATAAATTTTACTGATAAAATGTCCAAAACAGACTACAAATTCCATGAAGCCTTGCTCACTAAAGGATCGAACTCTCAACTCCTATTGGATGAGGCACACGACAGAACGCACCTCAACCATGACATCATCAGGAGTAGAAATACCTCTGAAATGCTTCCGGGATTTGCTTCCAGCAACTTTGCTCGCCGTGTGTAGACGCAGCTCATCGCTGTTCTCAGGTGTAGCCTCGTGGCACAAGGAAGTAACGTACGACTTGAAACTGTGGCCATACAATCTCCATCTTGCTGGACGAGTTGAGATTACTCTGTGTTCCACCAAACACTCTAACGGATCTGAAGGAGACCGCTGAGCAATCCGCATCTTCATCCGTTTGCCTGCAGAAGTGAAGAGAGAAAAGATTTCTCTTCCATCTTCAATCAAGTCAACGTTGCTGATTTCTCCACCAGCCCACCGAGACAGAGTGAGGAAATGGCCTCCCGTCATCTCCCGAGCCTCAAGGAACCGAGTCGGAGTTAAAGGACGGATGAATACACATTCTACGTCCTCATACGATTCAAGTAAGAGATTTACGTCTGGGCAGAGATAGAATATTATAGTGTGTTATTCTTGTGTATCAACGTTATTGCTTGTACAGTTTACGGACCGCCGTGTCTGCTCATTGCGATTAATACTCAGGGTATTAATTATCACGAATGAGATTTGCTGTATTGTAGTCCAACCACATTGGACTGTTGTGCATTTCCGCCATCGTGGGTGAGACCGGCAAACTGAGTTTATCCATTAAAGAATCAAAGACCGTGGGACGGTTTACGAGTCGTCCACCTCGTCTCTGACTGATAAACTAACAGCTGCTTTCTCTCCCACGATCGTGAAACCGGCTTTGGGGCCGTCACTTAATTCTCTCTCTCTCTCGTACTAACCACACACACACACACACACACACACGCGACACCTTACAAACATTCTCGCACACATTTTTGGCTAGTAGATAGCTTCGTGATAAAGCTCAGCTTTGTCCCTAAGCTATCGTACAAGCGGATACACGTGGTAACTGGTAGACGCCATTGACTGGTTTCTCTCCACCCACATTCGCGGCCATATTCTCTGGCCGGAAGTCTCGCATGACATACTCTCCACAAGAGTCACGTCTGCCATTTTGTGTGCATCCCTCCTTACACACACGCATACACACACACACACACACACACACACACACACATACACCCCCTCATGTGTTATAGGATTATTTTGATTTCCATATCTAATCATATCACTGTTTAGTTTGTAGTTGTAAGTCGGAAGTTTATTAACTGCATTGTATTAATTATTAATTGATATTACTGCATAAATAAACTTTGTTATATAACAAAAAGAAGTGTTTTGGTTTGTTTTGCATACACCTGTGCCATGCTGACGGGATGTCAGTGCTCGGATTCAAGCCTTCATTCATTGTTTTTTTCCCGAAAATCGATATTCTTCAGATGTCGATTTTCCTAAGAAAACAATCTAATATTGAGACTGTTATACTTCTGGTTATTAGTCCCTGATTCCAGGGTGGTGCCCCATCAATATTAATCCTTATTAGTTTTCTATTGATTTTTGATAATTGATAATTATCTTTGATGACTGTTGAATTTGAATGATCAATAAGCTAGTGTTAATTTTAAATAATGTTTCATCGATGTTAATGATTGGTGATTATCTTTGATAACTGTTGATTTAAAGGATTAAAAAAGCTAACATTGATTCTCATCAATGTTCTGTTTATTTTAATAATTAATAATTATCTTTGATAATTATTAATTATTGCTAATAACCAAACCCGCTCCTAAACGTAGCGCACTACATTTACTGGAGCCCCATATGAGGTTTTAATGAGTTAGATTCAATTAATTAATTTAAATATTAATTAATAACTAAATAAATATTATCAATTATTTCTGATAGTAACACTGATCTAAACAACCAGTAAAGCCCTACACTATGCAAAATTTTGAATTGTATAAGATGCACCCTTGCATCTCTAGTTGCAGACTTAACATTTTTAAGAATCTAAGCCCACACTCCTTCCTCCAATGCCAAGTTGAAATCTTTCTCCCATACTCTCTTGAGAGAAGTTAAGGCTCCGTCCCCCATACTCTGAATTAACAGGGAGTAGTACACTGATGCCTCATGACCTTTTCTAAAAGCCGTAATCACCTCTCCCAAAGCATTTGCATCCTTAGGGGGGTGTGTGCTACGCCCAAAAATAGTACAAAGCAGGTGGCGCAGTTGTAAATACCTATAAAACTGAGGTCTGGGGATCCCAAAATGTTGGACCAACTTTTCAAATGATCTCAACACTCCACTTTCATATAGGTCACCGAGTGTAGCAACCCCCCTTCACAATCCACTCTGGCCAGCAGAAAGGGGACTTGCCAATACACAATCTTGGGTTCTGCCATATGCTCGAGGCAACATTTAAATAAGTGTCCAATTTAAACAATCTGGACACTTTAGTCCATACCTAGTGTAAATGTGAAATAATGTGGTGTAACTTAACTTTTCTGATTAGTTTTATAGAGATGCTTTGTAATGGCGAAATAGGGGCAAGAACTGCCTGTTCAATAACAAACCAGGAAGGGGCTCTCTCTGGTGGAAGTGACCAATGAGCCAAATGTCTGAGACTGAACACAGAGTAATAAAACAAAATCTTGGGTAGGCCTAGCCCACCTTTGTCTATCGGCCTATGTAACTTATTAAAATGCAATCTGGGACGTTTCCCATTCCAAATGAAGGACTTTGCTATGCTATCAAATTGCTTGAAATAAGAGAGGGGGACATCTACAGGGAGAGACTGTAGCAGGTAGTTAAATTTTGAAATACAATTCATTTTAATAACATTAACCTTCCCAATCATCGATAAATATATTGAAGCCCACCTGCCCACATTGCTCTAAAACCTTTTTATTAAAGGGTCAATATTAACACTAACTAAATCAGACAAATTTGCTGGGAATATAATCCCCAAATACTTAATGCCCTGTTTGGGCCACTGGAAGGTACCCGGCTGGAAAGCCGTTACTGGACAGTACACTGTCAGAGCCAAAGCTACGGATTTAGACCAATTGACTTTGTATCCTGAGAACTTGGAAAAGGAATAAATAATTCTGTGGAGGCAAGGCATAGATCTAATAGATTCAGAGACAAATAATAAAATATCATCTGCGTAAAGCAGAAACGTATGCGCCACACCTCCCGCAACCACCCCTGAAAAATTATCCTCCTTTCTTATCGCGGCTGCTAATGGTTTCAGGGCAAGACAGAACAATAATGGGGAAAGAGGGAAGCGCTGCCGAGTGCCCCATTCAGAGTAAAATAATCTGAAATTAATCAATTTGTTTGTACCGCTGCTACAGTGTGTCTATAAAGTAACTTAATCCAACCAATAAATGTACTCCCGAACCCATACATTTCCAAAATCTTAAAAAGATAATCCCATTCTACCATATCAAATGCCTTTTCAGCGTCAAGTGAGATGGAGACTGATCATTCGCTACTGACCACATGATATTGATGAGACGCCTAATGTTATCAGAAGAGCTATGGCCCCGAATAAATCCCACCTGATCTATATGTATAAGAGATGTCATAACTTTACTTAATCGATTAGCCAAAATTTTTGACAAAATTTTTACATCTAGTTGGATCAGAGAGATTGGATGGTAACTTTTACACTCGCTTGGATCTTTGTCCTTTTTAAGAATCAGACTGATCTGGGCTTGTGTCATAGTTGGAGGAAGCTTTCCATTCTTTAATGATTCAGTATAAACTTCTAACAAAAGTGGAGCCAGTTCTGTAGCATAGGATCTAAAAAATTCTGCGGCAAAACCATCTGGCCCCGGAGCCTTGCCAGTAGGTAGGGACTTAATTACCTCGTCAAGCTCCTTCGAGGTTATCTCAGAATCAAGATAATTTTTTTGCTTAATCGTCAGTTTAGGAAGATCTAATGGTTCCACAAAGTTCTAATATCTTCATCAGTAGACGAAGATGTGGAACTATAAAGATCAAAATAGAACTAAAGAAAATAGTAAAAATTTCACCACCAGCAGATTTCACTGAGGGAATGATAGAAAGAGACTCTCTCTGCTTTATATATCTAGCCAAAAGATTCCCTGCTTTGTCACCCGACTCAAAGTATGACTGTCTTGCCCTGAATAACCAAAACTCCACTTTCCGCGACAAAATAGTGTTATATCTATATTTAAATCGGGTCAATTCTCTGAGGTCATCAGCTGACATACGGCGCTTCAGCTCTGCCTCTGCACTTTTAATATTTCCTTCCAACTCCACGAGTTCTCGTGCTTTGGATTTTTTGATGAATGAGGCATACTGTATGATCCAACCCCTAAGAACCGCCTTAAGTGCCTCCCAAGCCACTCACTTAGGATACTGAGGACCAGTTGGTCTCCATATAAACATTGATTTCAGTCTTTAACAGGAAATCAGGATTTTGCAAAAGGGACACATTAAGGCGCCAACTATATGATTTATTTTTCTCTGTATATGGCAACATCTCTAAACTCACCAGGGCATGATCTGAGACTAAGATGTTTCCAGTTGAACAATCAACAACAGATGAAATGAGGGATTTGGATATAAAAAAAATAAAAAAATCTATTCTAGAATAAACCTTATGGACTGATGAAAAAAGTATAGTCCCTACCAGATGGGTTCAAAAGTCTCCAAATATCGGTAAGACCAAGATTTTTACACATCCTGTGAAGCGTCAATGTTGCTCTAGGGGGTTTACACACTTTTGCTTCACTGTGATCAAGGATTGAGTCCATCAAAAGATTAAAGTCTCCTCCCAATATTATATCACGAGGGGTGCCAGCGGTTTGCAGCATCCCTTCAAGATCTATAAAAAAGCCCTGATCATCAATGATAGGTGCGTCAATATTAGCCAAAATCAACCTTTGCCCTAATCTTCAGTCTGTTTGAGATATTTGAATTGAAGATGTTTATTAATCAATATAATGACTCCCTTGCTCTTACTTGAGCCAGCACAACAAAAAAAAACATGTCCACCCCATATCTTCCCAAATGTTTCAGCTTCCTGCGGGGAGAGATGTGTTTCTTGAAGAAAAACTATATAATATTTCTTACATTTAAGAAAAGTAATAACCTTCCTTCTTTTTATGGGGTGCCCCAACCCATTTACATTCCATGTGGAGAGAGATAGTACACTCATATTAACATTTGACATTTTGATATAGTAGAAAAAATAAATTGTGTGTCAAAAACAAAATTATACAGACCACATTCCCCATTAGTGAAACAATAAAACCCAAACTTCCCCCCAAACAAAACAAACAGAAAAAAGAAAAACGTGCGCATTAACCCCGTGCACGAAAGCGTCAACTGGCGACAATCCCTCTAAACTCAAAAGGTCCATGAACGCCCACCAGCCCCCAAGACAACTTTGCCATCGGATTGCTCAATTTTGCCTCACAAATTTGTGAGGCAAAATTACATAACAGAAAATACTTTGTAAAATATACCCCAGCCAATAGGAAGAATGAACACAAAGAACATGTAGATTCATTCACAGAACTGTCTCAAAGGTGTGATATTCCACAAAACAAATTCCAGCTGATATAAAACCATTCAGATATGTTCAGTGAGCCGGCTGTTATAAGTTCAATGGATGATGTAATCATTCCAATGTCCTGTAAAAATACTCAACAAAACAAACTCCAGCCAGCAGGAGGAATAAGCATGAAGAATGAACAGATTAATCCACAGCTGTTCCAAAGGAGTGTTATTCAATAGAACAAGTTCCAGCCACTAGGCGGAACCAATAGAAAAAGAAACAAAACCGGCATCCCGGTTCCCCGGATGGTCGAGTCAATTCACTCGGAGGCCGCATAAAAGTATATACCATGACTTACACAATCCATCAACTTTATAAAAGACATCTTTTGTGTGAGCATGTAGATATTTTGCGGTCATCCGTAGTGTCCACTCTCAAACTGGCCGGGAACTTCAATGCAAATGTAATCTTTCGTCAATGCAAAAGTTTCTTTAAGGAAAAGTGTTATTCACAAAACAAGCTCCAGCCGCTCGGCGGAGCCAACGCAAAAAGCAAAAAGAAACCGAAATGATGCCCAGCTTCCTCAAAAGCCAGAGTAAGTACAGCGAATCGACCCACTCACATGAGAAACACCCAATGGCTTACTCACCCACTGATTCATTCAAGACATTGCCTGATTGGGACATGTAAATACTTTGCGACCAACCTTCGTTTCTTTCATTCCTTGAACTGATCGCGTTTCTCTCTTGTCAAACTCGCAATGTCCGGGAACAAGAAAATATTATGGTTCTTACAAGAAAGCTTCCTTTTGCTCCTCGCTTGGCACAACACAAGATCTTTATCGGATGATCTCAGAAATCTGGCCAGAATCAATCGGGGCCTGTCTCCCTCAGCAAATCTGTGAGCTGGAACTCTGTGAGCTCGCTCGATTTCCAGCTTGTTGCCTGTTATGTCGAGCAGACTTGGGAAAAGCTCATCTAGGAATTTCACCATATTTCTGCCCTCCTCATGCTCAGGAATTCCAACAATTCGAACGTTATTTATGCGGCTTCTATTCTCAAGATCTTCAAGCTTTTCAAGGAGATGTTCCAAATCAACTTTGGTCGCAGGCAGATTAGCAGTTAATTCCCTCTCCGAAGATTCCAGAAAATCGATTCGTCTCTCAACATCAGTCACTCTTGTAACTATCTCAGAGAATTTTATTTCCATCGCCGTAATCGATCGATGTATTACAGCAAGATCCTCCAAGTTAGCAAGAACCTTCGTCAAGATTACCGACATGTTGGACAACTGACGCTGGATCACCTCTCCCACCGCGCCATCCAAATCGAGTCCCTGGTCTGTAGGCCTGTTGGGGTTTCATCCTGAACACGTAAGTGTCTTTTAATGTCTCCAGAGCCCGAGGATTTTGACTTCTTTGCCATGTTTTGCCTCAAAGAGCAAATGTGTAACTGGGTGTATCAAATTTAACCAGATTATAACATGAAAATAATAAAAAATTTAGCAAAGTGAGCAGAGCTCGTCACTCACACATCTGCTTCTTGCATGGCGTCACGTGACCCCCCAAACAGTGACATTTTTAATAATAATAAATTTGTAATAATATTGTTAGTTTATATATATATATATATATATATATATATATATATATATATATATATATATATATATATAATACTGACCCCTGATGTAGAGAGTGTGTTAATTTGTATAATAAATTACCAGGAAAGTAGAGATGATAAAATTATTTATAATCATGCTTAGCCTTTATCAAGTTTTTTATAATGCCTGATAGAAAAGTATCAACCATTGTAGAGCATTGCTTCAGGCAGAATAGTCCCACCAGTCACAAACCTCAGAAAACTGTGCATCATGCATTAGATGAGAACACAAGTATTGCTGGGCTTAAAAGATACAAGAACTAAATCAATGTGGAACACTGTATCTCAAAAGGAGGACAATATGCCCCCTCCCCATGTGCTACTTAAAGAAATAGTTCACTCAAAAATAAAATTTCTCTCATCATTTAATCACCCTCATGTCATCCCAGATGTGTATGACTTTCTTTCTTCTGCAGAACACAAATTAAGATTCTTAGAAGAATATTTCACTCTGGTCCATACAATAAAAGTGAATGGGTGCCAAAATGTTGACACTCCAAAAAGCATATAAATGCAGCACAAAAGTAATCCATATGACTCCAGTGGATAAATTCATGTCTTCAGAAGTTATATGATAGGTGTGGAAGAGAAACAGATCAATATTTAAGTACATTTTTGCTAGAAATTCTTCTCCTTGCCCAGTTGATGGTGATATGCATGAAGAATGTGAATCACCAAAAACAAAAGAAGAAAGTGAAAGTTACAGTGGAGATTGACTGAGCAGGGGGAGAATTTTTAGTAAAAATTGACCTGTTTCTCACCCAACCTATCATATCTCTTCTGAAGACATGGATTTAACCACTGGAGTCACATGGATTAGGCTACTTTTATGCTGACGCATGTGATTTTTGGAGCTTCAAAATTTTGGCACCTATTCACTTGCATTGTATGGACCAAAAGTGCTGAGATATTCTTCTAAAAATCTTAATTTGTGTTCTGCTGAAGAAATAAAGTCATACACATCTGGGATGGTATAAGGGTGACTAAATGATGAGAGAATTTTCATTTTTGTGTGAATTATTACTTTAAAGCCCAATGTGGCCCCTGTACCAAACAACTGCTCTACCGCTTCTATTGTGCGGGACATGACACGTCAAGTGATCCTGCTTTTTTTTTTTTTTCATATCTTGCATTGTTTTGAACATGTTTTATGCGCAACAATAACTCTATCAGTCAGCATCAAGGAAAATTTAGACCCTACAAAAACTGATTTTAATGTAATTGATTCATACATTATGATATTGAAAATAACTTTCATCTTTTCATTTCTGTAATCATGTCAGATTCTGTAAATCAGATTCATGTAGTGTTTACATTATCATAGATAAGTGATGTATTTTAAAAGTTGTCAATCACAGACACCTATAAAATACCTATATTTTTTATTGTTTCTGGCAAACAGCCATAAAAGGGAATGTAAATTATGGTATGTGTGCTACATTTTTAAATTGCAGCATAGAGTTTTTATTATAAAGGGGCATAGCTTTCACAACTCAGTACTCAATACTCATTACTCATGAGTACTTTTAAATGAGCTACTCGTTTACTCTTACTTGAGTAGTTTTTAGGACAGGTACTTTTACTCTACTCAAACTACATTTTTTAAGAAGTAACAGTACTTTTACTTGAGTATTATTTTTCAGTACTCTTTCCACCCCTGCTAATAGTCACCTGAACAATAAGAACCATTACACTTAAGTCGATTTTTCACGGTGGCATTAGTGTTGAAGATTCTCAATTCCATCTTTGACACTGCATAAACTATTATGCTATTGAACACACTCCTTTATCCAACCTGGTCTCGTAGAAAGATGTTACAATATCTATATTTTTGCAGGATGATTTTTACCTGCCTTGTATGTATTGTGTTTCCTGGTAAAATGAACACAAGGCGCTAAAACAACAATGACTTTTATTTCTTTTCACACAAATCACGAGTTAACAGATTATCAGTTCATAAACATTTATATTTGGCCCTGTTTCTCACACTTTTTGGTATTTTATGACATCAAACTTTTACTATATGTCATGACTTGTAAGGCAATACATGTTAGCGTTTAGAATTATGTTTAAGGTTTTAGGGTAGGGAGGTTGGTTTTGTTGTTTTTAAAATTCACTAGTGCGTAAACCATACCACACATTGGACATTTCACCTCGGAATTGCAGCGATACGTGTACAGAATCATGTAATATAATTTTGCAATACTTCTGCCATAGTCACATAATTTTCCTGAGATCAGGCTGCCTTTATACAAAAAGTCAATATATCGACAAACTATGTGACAACAACGGCATGTAGCCTTTAAGTATTTCTCAATGAAGTAAACCTTGCTTCAAGTTCAAATAATTAAAGCAAGTAAAAAATAAAATGAAGAACATAAAAAGTAATAATAATTACAAGCAACAGTATTAACAACAAGATCAAGTATTACATTAAACATTAAGAAATTGAAAAACATACATAAATTATCAAATAAAACTACTTAAACTCTTACTCTTCAATGCATCATTTTTAAATATAATTCTGTAATACTGATTCAGTGCTCTCAGAGTTTAACTGAGACATAGGACTGTAATTAAAATTAGCTTTACAGTATATTTTTTCCCTCTCTTTTTGCAAAATGTCCAGAACTGAAACCACATGTAGCACTAGGGAGGTGTTGGACCACTGTTAATTCTACAAATGCAGATAAGACAATCACCTCAAGGGATAGTTCGCCCAAAAATAATAAAAATTCAAGGTTTACAGGTTTAGAGCAACATGATTACATGATTAAATAATTTACTGTTTTGGATGAACTAACCCTTTAAATTGTAGATACATTATATAGCAACATTGCAAATTATAACTGGTTGTCCAAGATGTTTTTGTTGATATACTGTTACAGCCAAACCACTGTCAAATCAGCTGAACACAATGAATGTGTGAAAATAATCCCCTTAAGAAAACATGCATTTGCATGCCAACAATGAATCACAAAAATAATTGCAACCAACAGTGAAACCCTCCGATTTGTCAAGTGTCAAGATAACAATAATTTCTTCCTTGAAGGGCATAAAAGTACTCCTTAATCATACTGTATATATGTGAGACAAGCAAGAAATACTAACAGGCCTCTGCTATCAATGGTTGAGTCAATGGGCTGTAGCACACTGAATAGAATCAGGAAAGACAGGCTGTGCTTTTAGTATGCCATCGGCCTCTCTGTGTTAGCAAGACGTGACAGGGCCCAGAATTCTGTCTGTCACTTCTAGACCTCTTTTGCAGATTTTAATAACTCTTGTCCTAGCAACAACTGCAAAAGTCTATGTATGGGGGCTTGGGTAGCTCAGCAAGTAAAGACGCTGATTACCACAACTGGAGTCGCAAGTTCGAATCCAGGGCATGCTGAGTGACTCCAGTCAGGCTTCCTAAGCAACCAATTGGCCCAGTTGCTAGGATGGGTAGAGTCACGTTGGGTTAACCACCTCGTGGATGCTATAATGTGGTTCTCACTCTCGGTAGGGCGCGTGGTGAGTTGTGCGTGGATGCCGTGGAGAATAGCGAGAAGCCTCCATACGTGCTAGGTCTCCGCGGTAACACACTCAACAAGCCACGTGATAAGATGCGTGGACTGACAGTCTCAGATGCAGAAGCAACTGAGATTTGTCCTCCGCCACCCGGACTGAGGCAAGTCATTATGCCACCACGAGGACGTAGAGCACATTGGGAATTGGGCAATCCAAATTGGGGAGAAAAAAAAAAAAAAAGTTCTGTGAATTCTAACTTTAAGCCTAGAAGTATGATTATTTATTTATTTATGTCAAAACTTTGACCTGTCTTAAGGTGCAGAGACCACATTATGGATGCCCAGAACAAGTAATGCACAGAACAAGTAATGCACAAAATAAGTCTGGATCTTTCAAAGCTACTCATAACTTAAAGATATACTACTTTCAACACTGCAAAAAATAATTTACTTATCTAAATACTGTATTCTTAAAACAAGATATAATTTACTTGATAACCAAAACGGCATAAAATATAAGGTCTTGTTTTAAGAGAAAATTTATTTTTCTCTAACCCTATTGGCAAATAGTTTATTTATTTTCTTATTTTAAGCACAAACCTCACTAAATTTTGTTAGATTTCTCTGAAAACAAGACAAAATACCTTATGCAGTTTTGCTTGTCAAATACATTTATTTTGTTTTAAGAATATTTTTGATATTTTTACTGGAAAGCAAGACAAAAATACTACAATACTAAAGATTTTTGCAAAATAGTAAGCTAACAAGTGAATTCAAGCAATATATTGAAGCTAATTAAGGACAAAAATATTTCTAAACATAACTAAACAGCAGTTCTGATTTTAAAATGTTATAATACTACCTCTTATTTTTTTAATTAATTTTTTTATGGTAACAATTTACAATAAAGTTCCATTAATGCATTAGGTATTATTAACAAACAATGAACACTATTTATATATATTTATTTATATTTGTCAATGTTAGTAAATAAAAATGCATTTGTTCATTGTTAGTTCATAGTGCATTAACTAATAACAAACACTTAATAACATTTTAATAACTTTAATAACTAATAATAATTTTATTAGTAAAATACATTAACCAAGACTGTTAAATGCTGTAGAAGTATTGTTCATAGTTAGTTCATGTGAATTGATGTTGTTAATGTTAACAAATGGAACCTTATTGCAAAGTGTTTCCTTTTAAAAAAATCTTCATTGTTTTTGTTTAACATAAATACTGTTCTGAATCAGAACAGTGTTATGTTGCACACTCAAGTGAACCAGCAGGGACTCAAGAAAATGTATTTTATTTCATTTACTTGAACTGTCTAAATGAACCAATTTACTAAAAAATTATTGGACTTACCAAAGCTAAATATAAGTGAATAGGTGAAATTGTTTATTTTAACTGGTTTGTTTCCATAAACTTTCCAAATGTACCAATTCACTTATAACCCCAATTCTGAAAAAGTTGGGACAGTATGAAAAATGCTAAGAAAACAAAAAGGAGTGATTTGTAAATTATATTCACCCTTTGCTATATTGAAAGCACCACAACTACACAATGTTGTTTTACCTTTTTATTTTTTTTATTTATTTTTTTTTATGTACAGTAATTTCAAATCAGATGATTGCAACATGCTCCAAAAAAATACAGGGGCAATTTAAGACTTATAACAATTTGACGAGTTGAAATAACAAGGCAATGTGAAACAGGAGATGTTAAACAGGTGAGGCAATTGTGTCATAGTGCTGTATACTGTATAAGGAGCCTCCAAAAAACAGCCTAGACTTCAAGAGCAAGGATCGTTCAAGATTTATCAATTTGCCAACAGGTGCTTCAGCAAATAATCCAGCACTTTGAGAACAATGTTCCCCAAAGACAAATTTGAAGGATTTGGGGCATTTCACCCTCTACAGTGCACAATATATACTGCGTGCACAATTATTAGGCAAGTGAGTATTCTGATCTTATCATTATTTCCATGCAAACTTTCTAACTCCAAACCATATAAACTTGAATGCTTATTAGATTCAATAATTTTCAGGTGATATATATTTGTGTAATGAGGGAGGGTGTGGCGAAAGTGACTAACACCTTATATCAAGGTATGCATAATTATTAGGCAGCTTCATTACCTAAGGTAAAATGGGCCAAAAAAGAGATTTAACTGACACTGAAAAGTAAAAAATTGTAAAATGGCTTTCAGACGGATGCAGCAATGTTGAAATAGCTCAACTATTGATGCGTGGCCACCGGACAATCAAACGTTTTGTTGCGAATATTCAACTGGGGCGCAAAAACTCACAGAGAAGAAAAGGCGCAAATTAACTGCAAAAGACTTGAGAAGAATTAAACGTGAAGCTACCAGGAACCCATTATCCTCCAGTGCCACCATATTCCAGAACTGCAACCTACCTGGAGTGTCCAGAAGGTGTCAAGTGCTCAGAGACATGGACAAGGTGAAGAAGGCTGCAACACGACCACCACTGAATAAGATTCACAAGCTGAAGTGTCAAGATTGGGCAAAGAAATACCTGAAGACAGATTTTTCAAAGGTTTTATGGACAGATGAAATGAGAGGGACTCTTGATGGACCAGATGGATGGGCCTGTGGCTGGATCACTAATGGACACAGGGCACCACTTCGAGTCAGGCACATGCAAGGTGGAGGAGAGGTACTGGTGTGGGCTGTTATCATTAAGGATGAGGTAGTTGGACCTTTTTGAGTTGAAGATGGACTGAAACTCAACTCCCAAACCTACTGCCAGTTTCTGGAAAGTACTTTCTTCAAGCAGTGGTACAGGAAGAAGTCCTCAGCATTCAAGAAGGCCATAATCTTTATGCAGGACAATGCTCCATCACATGCATCCAAGTACTCCACTGCTTGGTTAGCCTGTAGGGCCCTCAAAGATGCTCAAATAATGACTTGGCCCCCTTCCTCACCTGATTTAAATCCTATTGAGAACTTGTGGGCCCTACTCAAATGTGAGATTTACAGTGAGGGAAGACAATACACCTCTTTGAACAGCATTTGGGAGGCTGTGGTTGCTGCTTCAGCGAAAGTTGATTGTGAACAGATCAAGAAACTGACAGACTCCATGGATGGAAGGCTCATGGTAGTTATCGAAAAGAAGGGTGGCTATTTGGTCACTGAATATTTTTGAAAGGCCAAAAAAGTTATTTAATTGTCATTTTGTGTTAATTATTTGTTGCACTTACTCTAAAAATTGAGAATAATCAATTGAGTTGGGAGAAATTATTTTTGTAATTTAGTTACCTAATAATTGTGCACATAGTTGTCTAATAATTGTGCATACTTATATATTCCCCTGAGAAACACAAAACTCACTTTTCCTTTGTTAAAAATTCAGGTTTGAGGTTCAATAAAATTTTGGATCGACTGAGAGCATTGTGTTTGTTCAACAATATAATTAATCCTGAGGAATACAATTTGCCTAATAATTGTGCACACAGTGTAGTTAAAAGTTTCAAGGAATCTGGTCAAATCTCAGTGCGTAAAGGGCAAAACGAAAACCACTTCTGAATGTGCGTGATCTCTGATCCCTCAGACGTCACTGTCTTAAAAAATGTCATTCATCTGTAATGGATATCATGAACATAGGCTTGGGATAACTTTAGTAAGCCTTTGTTAGTCAACACCACTCACCACTGCACCCACAGATGCAAGTTAAAACTTTACTATGCAAAGCAGAAGCCATACATCAACATGGTCCAGAAGCTCTGCCGACTTCTCTGGGCTTGGTCTCATCTTAGATGGAAAGTAGAACAGTGGAACTGTGCCGAAGAATCCACATTTCAAAAGTTTTTGATAAACACAGCCTTCGTGTTATCCGGGCCAAAGAGGAAAATGACCATTCAAGCTGTTATTAGCATCAGGTCCAAAAGCCAGTGTCTGTATGGGTCAGGGGTGTGTTAGTGCCCATGGCATGGGTAACTCGCACATCTGTGAGAACACCATGAATGCAGACAGATATGTAAAAATTTAAGCACACCATCCGGCAACGAAGACCCTGTACAATTGTGCAGCAAAAGACCTACATAATGGATGAATGGGGGAAAATTCCACTTTCTAAACTTAACAAACTTGTGTCTTTAGTGCCCAAATACTTAATAAGTGTTATTAGAAGAAATGGTGATGTTTCACAATGGTAAACACTTGACTGTCCCAACTTTTTTGGAGCGCGTTGCAATCATCTGATATGAAATTACTGTACATAAAAAAATAAAAAAATAATAAATAAACAATGAAATTCACAGGTTAAAACATCATATACTGTGCAGTTGTAGAGCTTTCAATATAGCAAAGGGTGATTATAATTTACAAATCACTATTTTTTGTTTTTATTTGCATTTTTCATACTGTCCCAACTTTTTTTCAAATTGGGGTTTAAACAATTTGGTCTTCCCAGCACTACATATGAAAGAGAGGATTGTTTAGGTGAGCAAGTTGGATTGTTTGGCTCGCTTGGCTGTATTTCTGTGTGCGCAATACAATGTGAATAATATAGCATTTTGTAACGCTACACCGCTACTCAATGAAAAAAAGTGAGTGTTTGAGTTGTTAGACTGATTCAAATCATCAAAATGTGCTGCATCATAACTGGATATACAATATTGAGGCTGCTGAATTAAAACTGAATCTTTTTAAGTGATTCATTAAAAAGAACCAGCTCACAGGAGTCATTCATCCATGAATCCAACCTCACTAGTCGCGATGTATGTGGCTTGCAACCAGTGAGATCAACATAATAGAAATCTGTGTTGTTTATCTGATGTCTTTGTATTATTTTTTGCGGTGCCCAGTCTTTCTTTCTCATCACATTCAAATCTACAAGCTCACAACCCTAGATATTACCCTGCAGTTTGTCAAATGTATCTTCTTAGATTAGATTAATTTAGTTTTGCTGAAATAATTTTAAGATTTATGCTTGACCATCCTCGCTTTCAAAATAGTCTGTGAGATAAACGTACTCAGCAGAGTAAGTTTATCCCAATTCTGAGATGATACACTAGAAGCAGAAAAAATTAAATAAAAAAATGTCTGCAATAGGCATTTGCAAGTGATGCACAACAACTCTGGCTTCAGTCACACTCAAATTCAAAACCTAATAAATTTTACCATCATTTTGGACCAGGCTACCAGCCGTGCATAATTCATCCATGTTCATGACCACGCTAGCCAAATTACAAAACCCCAATGTATAAGAAGACTTCAGGACACACAGTATGTCTTAAAAGTGCAGACATTCTCTCTAACCACGTCAGATATTTCAGTCTTACTGTTTGTTCTCTTAATGACGCCAATCTACAGTATAAGTGTGATACTCCCTGCTTACACCTTTCATCTTGGAGATTAACTTTAAAATATCTATGGCGAAACTACAGAGCTAGTAACCATTTGAAATGGTGCTGTTAAATTTGAGCCACTTTAGTCATTGCACCATCAGGTTCATCCACGCCACCTTGACTGTGTCTAATCTATTTACAGTAAATGCATTACAATTGGCTCTCATGCCAGGATAGATTCTGCTGCGCTTCTTTAAGGACTTCCACATTTTTAGGGTCTGTACCAATTTAAGCAGAATTTCAATTTCAGAGTTTTTGAGACAAGGCACTGTGTCAAGGTTTTTTTTTTGTTTTTTTTTTGTTTTTTTTTTTTGTAGCGCAAGGAGTTCTTGGTGTAAATGACCCATTATTCAGTTGCATGACAGAGGCTCATCTGTTTTAAGTGTAGCTTTTCCAGTTTTAAGCTACTTTTTCCCCAACAAGTAGCAGTGTAACATAAAATACTGCATTGCTGTTTTTTGTCACATTGTAGTTTATTCTATTTTATATCCTTCAGATGGTTAGTGTAAAAAAAAAAAAAAAAGCTATATATATATATATATATATATATATATATATATATATATATATATATATATATATATATATATATGCTATACATTGGAGTCCCTATGTAAATATTTAGTTAAATGTTGCTGTACTGTATAAATTAATATAACAACAACAATACGTTTGTTTGTGTGTGTGTGTGTGTGTGTGTGTGCGCGCACACCAATTTAGCTGTTCAAATTGAATGCTGTCACTCTAACTGGGATTGTTTATTTATTCAAAAATATAGCAACAAAAAGCATCTTCTTTGCTCTAAGTGCATATAGTGTTAGATGCTATTTGCACCCTGATGCAAATAGTGGCAGATACAAGAATTTGCACCCCTACTTAAATATAACATACAGCATAGGAGCATCACTGCAGCCTTTATATTGCGTGTATTTAGCATCCCAATGACACCCTACACCAACCCCTACCCCTAAACCTAACCTTCCCTTACAAAAATATAAACATGGTTTTACAATGGTAACCATAGTATCACCATGGTATGTTGTAGTAAAATCATAGTAACCACAAAATTAAACATGGTTACTATAGTAATACCATATTAGTAACAGTAAATTATAGTTTCCATGAAAAACATGGTTACAATATTACTATAGTAAATTTTTTGTAAGTTTATTTTGGTATGGGTTAGTCTCCCAAGACTTTCGCAAAAGGAGCAATACAATCTACAAACGTCTAAGCTGACCTGTGTGAGAAGGCCATCACCCCTCTTGCTCTGGACGAGGAAAGGAATATGTGCGATCGACAGACCCCACCTTTTACCCAGATCAAACCCTTCTCTCAACTTCCCTACCTTCACCGTGGCCAAATCTCTGAAGGAAATCAATCTTTATATCATAAGTATACTGTAGTAGTATTCAAGGAAATATTAAGAGTGGAGACAGGAAACCGTATGGAAAAAAAAAGGGTGGGGCATAAGGCAGATTCGAGCTCAAGTCCCATGCTCAAAAAAGCACATACACACAGTTGTTACACCCCAAACCACTTCAGCAAGACCAAAAGAGCAGTTTGTCGTGAACTTCTGTGTTTCCACCAGACAATTAAAATGCAAAAATCTGTGTGGGAGGTGCTATTTACATCTGGTGGAAACAGTCATTCCGTATTAAAAATGCACTCAAGTAGCATCAGTGACATTAGCAACCTTATGTTAGTTAACAGAAGTATTTAAATTGAAGTAGGCTAAACTAAAATATTCAGTTACTGTAGCTCACAAGCTAGCTGGTTAACCTATCTTAGCATGCTGCTAGCCAATTAGCCTGCAGACTTAGAATTAGGGCTGAAATGATTAGTCAACATTATCGACAACGTCGACAATAAAATATTGTTGAAAAAAAAAAAATAACAATTTCAAATAGTCATTTGATCTTATTTAACGTAACATAAGATCACATTCAACTCTGATGATGCGCGAGAGCAGCACTGCAGTTCATGCCTGACTGAGGAAAAGACGAATTACACAGCTCACAGTTCAGATAAACTCCAAACCTTCCAAACAGCTTAAAGTGATGTAAATCGCAAAGTATGAGGGAATGCAAAAATACAAATAAGTACGTATATACAGATGCACTCTCGTTGTGCAATAAGCGGAACCGGAGCCTTTTAAAGGAAACACCCCGGCATTACGTCTTAAATGCAGTTATATTTAATGCGTTATAGCTTTATTAAAGTTCAAATAATATGGAATTAAATCATGTAAATAGCTACAAACTCTGAAACTGGCATTTCTTTGTGTGGTCAGCGCCTCTTCTATGAGTTGTGAAGTGTCTCGATCTAAGGGGGAGAGATTGAAACTGCACCTGGCTTAGACATACTCTGTCATGGGGATGCTCATCCCTTGAATTTCTTTAATGAATTTAACATAATAAAACTTTATTTTTGTTTTTTTATTCAGTGATTGTCATTTAGAGGTATTTTTAAAATATGATTTTGTCCTCTTTATTGTTAGTAAACATGTTTAATATAACCATTTAATCTGTTAAAAGCTAATGATTAATCATTGCAATAATCATTGAATAGTCAATTAATCGCTCTAATAATCTTTAGATTAATCGATTATCAAAATAGTTAGTTGCAGCCCTACTTAGAATACGGTTAATTGATTAGCCTGCTGGCTTAGCATACCACTTGTTATTTAGCTTGATAGCTCAGTATACTGCTGATTAGCCTGTTAGCTTGCAGTGTAAAAGAGCAGTTTGACTGTAGATTAACTATAAATTATGAGTAGTTTACAGAATGACATACTACAATTTCAAAGCAGCTTCCCCAACACTGCTCTTATCTTCTTATCTCTTACTACACCTTTATCTTCCTCATCTTAAGACATCTTTTCTCCTCCTCAGCAAGCCCCCTCTTCCTCTCTCTATTCAAATTTGTTTTCTTCAAGGTCATTGATGGTGATTAATTTTTTTTTTTTTTTTGCCTCTGAGCTGTAATGCAATCTTTCTGTCATCGTCTAGAGGTGTTCCATCTCTGTGTCGACAAATCACACACATATTGCTCACAAACTAGTTTGAAATGCAAATCCTATTTAAATCTGTCACTTGCTGGCAAGCGCAGCCAAGGCCTGGGAGACGAAGATCGACCTGTGTCAAGAGATCAAAGCAATTTGCAAAGCGAGGGCAAATTTGTTATAAAACATCCTTGCCAAGATGTGCCCTATGGCTCCTAGTCCACACAGGGATGCAGCTATGACTGTTTCCATCCAAGCTGTGAATTTAATTTATGCAAAAAAACATATTATCGCAAAAATAATGTGCAAATAAAGCTGCATTTCCATCCAAGAGTGTTCAAAATGATGAAGTCGTCACTTCCGAAGAAATTGTAGCCACTGTGATTTTAAATTTCTTATATAAAATAATGGCGGTTTAGAACATGCAGACAAAACACTCTAAAAAACTTTGTCTCATGTTTGGGAGCAACAGCACGTCACACACGTCAAAAGTGTCAATAAACCTTCTCTTCCGTACAGTTCAAGTTTGTTTTTGACTTATTTGCTCTGCAAACTCTTTGTAGGCATTGGATTTTCTAGACACTGTTATTTCAGGATGACCAGAGCAACATTTCAGATGCGATGACTGGTCCGCTGGTTAATCCAGTAATGAACGAGTTTTCCAGTCACATGACCTTTTTGATGCACAACTTTTATTCCTAACAAATTCAATAGGAGTTTATTCTGTGAATGTGTTACCATCATAGTTTATTTGCATTTCTTTTTATTGAATAAAAAATGTATCCACCTCAAACAAGTGTATAATTTTTTTAATGCACATTTTGGAGATTTATTCGCATCTTCGGGTTTCCATCCAGAAGTTTTTATGCAATATCCCAAAATGTGCATAAAAAAACATTGATGGAAACATAACTTATGCAATGCAACTGATCTCTGATGATCCATGTTAACCAATTCCATCTGCATGCAATGAAAGACAACTGTAGGTTCTACTGGTTGTTTAGATCAGTGTTACTATCAGAAATAATTAATAATTATTTATTTAGTTATTAATTAATATTGAAATTAAATAATAGAACCTTATACCGGGCTCCAGTAAATGTAGTGCGCTACGTTCAGGAATAATAAGATAATTATTAATTATTAAAATCAATAGAACATTGGTGAGAATAAATGTTAGCTTTTTTAATCCTTTAAATCAACAATTATCAAATATAATCATTAATTATTAACATCAATGAAACATTGATTAAAATTAACACTAGCTTATTGATCCTTCATATTCAACAATCATCAAAGATAATTATCAATTATCAAAAATCAATTGAATATTAATAAGGATTAATATCGCCGGGGCACCACCCTGGAATCAGGGACTAATAACCAGATAGTATAACAGTCTCAATATTAGATTGTTCTCTTAGGAAAATCGACATCCGAAGAATATCGATTTTCGAAAGAAACAAATACAATGAAGGCTTGAATCCGAGCACTGACATCCTCTGTATGTGGTGTATGCAAAACAAACCAAAACACTTCTCTTTGAAATATAACAAAGTTTATTTATGCAGTAATATCAATTAATAATCAATACAATGCAGTCAATTAACTTCCGACTTACAACTACAAACTAAATAGTGACATGATTAGATATGGTAACCAAAATAAGCCTATAACACATAAGAGGAAGGTGTGTGTGTGTGTGTGTGTGTGTGTGTGTAGAGAGAGAGAGAGAATGGGTGTGTGTGTGTGTAAGGAGGGACGTGCACAAAATGGCGGACGTGACTCTCGTGGAGAGTACGTCATGCGAGATTTCCGGCCAGAGAATATGGCTGCGAATGTGGGCGGAGGGAAGCCGGTCAATGGTGTCTGCCAGTTTACTGAATGCCTCCGCTTGTACGATAACTTAGGGACAAAGCTGAGCTTTATCACGAAGTTATCTACTAGCCAAAAGTGTGTGCGAGAATGTTTGTGAGGGGTCGCGTGTGTGTGTGTGGTTAGTACGAGAGAGAGAGAGAGAGAGAAAAGTGGTGGCACCAAAGCCGGTTTCGCGATCGTGGGAGAGAAAGCAGCTGTTAGTTTATCACTCAGAGATGTGGTGGACGGCTCGTAAACCATCCCACGGTCTTTGATTCTTTAATGGATAAACTCAGTTTGCCGGTCTCATCCGTGATGGCGGAAATACACAACAGTCCAATTTGGTTGGACTACAACACAGCAGATCACATTCGTGATAACAGTACATTACAGTAATACCTTGAGTATTATTAGCAGAAATGAGCAGACCTGGCGGTCCGTAAACTGTACAAGCAATAACCTTGATACACAAGAATAACACACTATAATATTCTATCTCTGCCCAGACATAAACCTCTTACTTGAATCGTATGAGGACACAGACGACTGTGTGTTCATCCGTCCTTTAACTCTGACTCGGTTCCTCGAGGCTCGGGTGATGACGAGAGGCCGTTTCCTCGCTCTGTCGGTGGGCGGTACGGCTGCTGATTCTCGGCGGGCTGCCGGAGAAATCAGTGACGTCGACTTGATTGAAGATAAATCTTTTTTCTCTTCACATCTGCAGGCAAACGGATGAAGATGCGGATTGCTCTGCGATCTCCTTCGGATCCGTTAGAGTGTTCGGTGAAACACAGAGTAATCTCAGCTCGTCCAGCGAGATGGAGATTGTATGGCCACAGTTTCAATTAGTACGTTACTTCCTTGTGCCACGAGGCTACACCTGAGAGCAGCGATGAGCTGCATCTACGCACGGGGAGCAAAGTTGCTGGAAGCAAATCCCGGAAGCATCTCAGAGGTATTTCTACTCCTGATGACATCATGTTTGAGGGGCATTCTGTCGTGTGCCTCATCCAATAGGAGTTGAGAGTTCAATCCTTTAGTGAGCGAGGCTTCATGGGATTTGTAGTCTGTTTTGGACTCCCTTTGATTTTGGTGCGGTTTTTATCAGTAAGATTTATGACGGAGGCCTCAGTCAGGCTTTTACAACTGTTAGGCCTGCCTTTGTTTTCTATCTGAATACATGAGGCCCAACACAACACAACAGCATTGAGTTCCATTAAGTACTGTATGTTTGAAAAGAAATGCAACATTGTGTATGAAAATTATGAATATGCAGAATGATCAAACAAACACTGCAATATTTTTTATAGCTCTACCTAGATGTGGGGTGTGTCTCAATGCTAAGACCGCATTCTCATTCTTGAGAAAATCAGTCTTGCCTAACTACCTTGTAAGAGCGAACTCGCAAGACATGAGGTCATATAATGCATCTATGCAAGCTGACATTGAAAAACAGCCATGGATTTTACAGTTTTCAAGGAATAAGATGGCATACTCCAGGGTGGAGCCGCAAGGACAAGGAGCAGAAGACAGACCAGGGAGCACAGGCAGTACTAGCCAAGTGGGGGAGGGTGGGGTAAACCATGGAGGTGAATCCAAGTTAGGGGCAGGGTTAAGTGGCAAAGGAAGAGTGACCAGGAAAGGGGCAGGGTACAGTGGCCGGGAAGGAGGCTTCAGGAAGGGGGCGGGGTCTGGCGTGGGATAAGTTCGGGCAGCCTAGGAGCCGGGATGAGGTCTGGCAGCTACAAGACAGGGGAGAAGACATGGATGACGTTAGCAGCCGCTTGGTAGGTGTCAAACTGGGTGGTGGCTGCTGGCAAAGGGTCAGGCTGGGCGGTGGCCACTGGCGAAGGGTCAGGCTGGATGGCGGCCACTGGCGAAGGGTCAGGCTGGGTGGCATCCTGGTGGCCAGCAGCAGGCTTGGCTACATCCTGGTGGTCAACATGGGCTCAGCCTCCTCCTGGCAGTCAGCCACGGGCTCGGCTGCCTCCTGATGGTCAGTAGTGGGCTCGGCTACCTCCTGATGGTCAGCAGCCTCCTGGCGGTCAGCAGTGGGCTCAGCCACCTCGTGGTGGTCAGCCACAGGCTTGGTCACCTCCTGGTGTGTCAGTCACCTCCTGACGGTCAGCAGCGGACTCGGCCGCCTCCTGGTGGTCAGCTGCAGGCTTGGCTGCCACCTGGCATGTCAGTCACCTCCTGGCGGACAGTCGCAGGCCTGGCCGCCTCCTGGTGTGTCAGTCACCTCTTGACGATCAGCAGTGGGCTCGACTGCCTCCAGTCGGTCAATGATGGGCTCGGCGGACACCTCCAGGGGTCCAGCAGTGGCCAGGGCAGGCACTCCAGGGGCCTGGAAGCAGTCAGGGCGGGCGCCTCCAGGGGTCTGGCAATAGAGGAGGTCCATTTCGTCCTATTTCCTCTAGACTGATGACTCTCTAGGGCAGGTATGTCCAAGGAAACAGTGATGGGGTTGTGACAAACTAGAACTGATATGACAATTTCCCAAACCAATAAACACATGAACAAGATGGTCACATGACAACATAAAATCAAGACACAAATAAAAACTAGAACATAATGCATAACAATGTGACGTTATAACAATATTTCCGACTCTGCATTATTATTTGTAGATACTGCTGCCACAAAAGGATAACCAGAGATAATATTTTGAATATTTAAAGCAAGCTATCGCAATAACTCCACACTGCGACTGTGCATGTGCATTCTTGTGGTGCCATCAGCCAGTCAGCATTGTCATGACATCCTTTTCCTGCGGCTACAGAGTGATAGTCATGTGGCATCAATGGTTCAGGTGGATGGCTCAAAAAAATAAAAAAATAAAAAATTTGCCCAGAACTGAGAGCATCCCAGCACCTATGTTAAAATAGCACACATTTCATGTCTGTTTGTCATTCTTTGTGTCTATTTTTCTGGCCTGTCAAACCTTTTTAGTTCATTTCAAACAATGTAAAATAAAGAACAGATAGAATCAGAGAATTTTAGCAAACAGAATTTGTTACATTTTTTCACACGTCTTTTTTGAAGACAACCAAATAGACAATAGTGATCTCTAATCGCAATCAAACACATCAATCCATTTCTTCTATAAGCCACTAAATTATGCATTCTCCCCAAATAAAGGTCTCATCACTGCTGCCGAGATATCAGCTTGACATATGCATTAGGTGGAGAGACGATGATGAAATCCAGTTGCAAAGCTGTGAAAACTCAAACCTCATAACCTGGGGTGTCACACTTTTAACAAAATAGGAGAAAGAGAAAAAAAGGACGCCGTCAGATCAATATCCCAATCCAACCGGTACTCTCTTCCCACCCTGTTACCTTCAGAAGCATTTTGAGTGATGACAGCATGCAAGATTATATGGGACTGGTAAGGCGGTCTTATGGGACATGGTCTACTCTGCAGTGTTGATTAAAGGCTTAGAACAGGGTACAAGAGGAAAGGCACACATGCTCTACCCACACTGGAGCGTGCAATCCCAGCCGGAGCAGCTGCAGCGGAAGACTGTCGAGAGTCTGCTCCAGTGTCCGGATGGAGTTGCAGGTTAATGTGGCATCTCATGGCAAGAGGGGGCAGGGGATGTAATTATGCCAAGGCTGAGTGCTTACATTAATGAAGTTTTAGGGCTCCACATTTCCTCGGGCCTCCTTAATGAGCCTTACGCATAATTAGCAGCTCGCTTGATGAAATTGTTAGGCCGGAGACAGCTCTCTCCCCTGCTGCAGACGAAGTGCTCTACAGCGCCGCTCTTTGGCTCAAAGAAACTCAGACCCACACTGATCAAAAGGAGGCTTCCAAGATGGCTTTTGTTGTGTAGGATATGAGCGATCATCCATACCAAGTTGTGCCCTCAGGCATGATAATGAGCATGCAGTATGTCTTACAGATCTCTCTTTTGTAGTTATTCCATGTGGACATGCATTTAAGTCTCAGCATTAATTCCGCTAATTGCTGACATATTTAGACTTATGATCAACACTAAATCAAACATTCGTATTTGAGGGTGTGAACCCATAAAAAAGGACAAGTGTGTTTTTTGTCATAGTGTTAACAGAATGCCATTTTTTGTAAACCCTTGCATTTTTTCTATTATGTCCATGCAAAGCACCATTCCTATTGAAAACAATGAATTTGGAGCATTCTCTGATGCAGTGTAAACTCTAGTGTGTAGGCGCCATAAGAGATGTATGAAGTTGTGAAGTCAGAGGCTCTTTCCTTGACAAAATCCTTTCAAAGTGTTCACAGAAAATGCATTTGCAACATATGTGAATACCCTGTGTAAATAGGGACATAGTAACCAATGCTATAGATAACCTGACACACTGTATACTACCTTTTATGTCAATCCACACCCCTTTGGGGTTCAGAGGTAACATGAATACACGCACACACACACAGTCATTTCCCAGTATCACACTCCATCAGTTGTGACATGGATTAACACTTTTCTTTTACACCTTTCTTCCTCATCTCTTCCTGTTTCTTGACATATAAAAAGCTCAGATCTTAAGCCCAGTTCAGAAAAGACAAGCAAACCCTCTTTCATGACAAAACCCTTGTGTTTTCATCACTGATTTCGTCAAATTCAAGGCTGCATCACAGGATTTGGCAGTCAAACCTCTTAGTGCATCTCAACAGAGCAGCAATAGAGCCTGGCAGCTCTCTAGAGACTGCTAGATTAGCCGAAAGGGGTGTTTGTTTTCATCGTAGACATCTGGAAGGCTCTACAGAATGTGTATACAGAGTGGCGGCCTACTTAACCTTTCTGGTAGTGTTCCATGTCAGTCATAGTTGGCTTTGAGATTTGGGAGTAAAGAAAGATGCAGGGTTGAGGGCAAATTGACCTTGTGTCAGGAGATCACAAGGGTGAAACCCCAATGGACGCTTTAAATAGTGAGTGTATCAGTCTGGTTGTGGTGGTGGAAGTCCACCTGACAGTACATACACTCACATACATTTCAGCCCACAGGAGTTAAAGATTGATAGGGTGTAATTGCCCTCCATGCACTGCCTTAGCCATGAATCAAAGAACCTATGAAGAGAATGGGGGTTGCATGATTAAATGTGTGTGTGTATGTGTGCATGTTGGTGCATTTCCATGGGCTCTGACGTTCGTTGCTATAACCCTTCCCTCTTGCTACAGTTACACACCTACAGTCATTACACCTCAACACTCCACTGATGCACTAAATTGCTGTTTTGGCAACCAAAATATTTCTCATCAGAGGGTTAGACTTAAATTAAATTAGGGTTAATTGGTATGGTACGATATTGTCTTCGAGTTGGCCTGCATTCATCACATCAACCTCTGAACTCCAGGACGTCATTGCTGTACTCGTTAAATTCTTAGCGATATATAATGTCAGCCTCTTTAACACCTTGTTGAGTGGAGCATAATGACAATGTCTTCGAACACACAAGTGAACAATGTGTGGAAAGCTTCTGAGGGACTAACAACACAAAGGAAATTTGGAGAGCAGACAAATGCAATATTCTGGACATTTGTGGCTGCTGAATAACAGACTGTTTAACCTCGTTGTTGTATTTTCACACTTCAGGGGCCATATGTACAAAGCTGCTTAGAGTAAAATTGCAGTCTTAAGTGTATCAAAATTCTAAGAATGGCATTATTTGCTCTTATTCTTAAGTGTGATTCATAAAGGTTCATGAGTATTAAGATTTGGTCTCAGCTCTTAAACTCTTTAAGAGTGCTGGAGAGGTATCCTAACCTCAAAAATAATTACTTTAAATAGGCTTCTCTTGGAGTGTGCACACATGCGTTTCAACCAAACGGAGCGCAGCAACAGAGAAAGAGACCACAATCGTTTTGACTAAAATACTGATTTTTATCAAATGTTGATATGTTGAACGTCAGATATACCTCTTGAACTGTGTATAACTGAAACCTTACATGTATCTGTAATTGTATTATAATAAGTTTGTTTTATTATTATTTCATTAAGAGATTTAAAATATCCTTCTACCTTAAAACTGTGGACAAACGCTTGATAATGTGAAGAGCATATGCAATACATATTGCAACATTTTGTGCACAATGCATAGAGTAAACTTATACATTTAGATTTTGTGTAGCCTTCAATTTGCACATTGTTTAGAGGACAACATTTGGCAAAAATTAACCCATTAAATCATTTATGAATGAATGAATGAATGGTGTCATACCAGCTGGGACAAATTACCCTTGCAGGCTCACTATTGGCTGATTCAGTGTTTGAGGGCGGCCATTTTGAGTAGACATCACTGTAGTCCTTATTTCACAAGACTTAAGTGTCACCTCAGTTAGTACTTAAGAAAAGTACTGAAAAGAAAAGAAAATACATTTTAAAATCTTAAAAAAAGGTTTAAATTTTATGGGATCTTTAATCTCAAATCATGTTTGAAAAAAAAAAAAATAACGTATTTTTAGGCTGGTCCAGCTAATGCACAAACATGTTCTAGCGTAAATAACAAAAGTCTCTTAACTAAAATGTAGATTTCTGAAACTTTGTTTCCAATAGCCACCATATAGAACATTGCAATTTATGTGGTCTGTGGCAAACACAGTGGTCTGTCTCCTCCTCTAATACTGTTACTGTTGGAGGTCACCATGATAAGCCGCCGCTCTCCTCTGAGGAATTACGGAAACTTGAAATGTAGCAGAAAATATATTAAGATCAATACAGAGTCATGCTGACAAGATGACAACAACAGATATGCATCAAAAGACACAGAATGTTGCTAAACAGAATCGATACTTTGAATCACCATTAGTCAAGCTGATTTCAAAAAGAGTTATCCTGCCTCGTTTAGTGTGGTCATGCTATTCTCACTCTCTCTTCCTGCCCTCCTTTCCAGACACCCCTCTCTTTATTTATTTGCTCGGGTCTCATCCAATTGAGCGAGAGATCCCTCCATGAAAAGGGCAGGCTGCCAAGCCACGGCGGCTGTGACAGAGCAATGCATTAGGACATTAAGACACCCACTCCCTAGCTGAAAATCAATCACTCACTTCTGCATGCATTATGGGCAGAGAAGGGCGCCTGGCAGATTGCTTAATGCATCCACACCACACGGCTTCTCCCAGAGCATGGGCTGCATTCGAGCCAGCTCTACCATGATGTCCTTTCTGTTCTAATAATTCCCCTGTTGAAGAAGAAGGTGGGGATCTGAAGACACTAAAATGACTCTTTCTCAGATGAAGAGGCAACTCTTGGCTTTCAGAGCATTTTGGCTGGAAGGTTGTTAACTTGAGTCTAGCAGGGCATCACAAGGGTATTTTTGCAAGATAAATAGTAAGTTCAAACTGTGACACTGGGAATTATAAGTATAGTTTTTAAAATAAAAAAAGAAAAAGAAAAAGAAAAAGAAAAAGAAAAGAAAGGTCCTGACTCTGTTTCCATTGTTTTTCTATTAAAACTAGACAGACGTCTCATGCCCAGCTGTTTTTCAGCATCTCTCGCAGGAGCGCCACACATTTTTTTGACACATTTCTTTTACACCGTGTCGGGTAAAAAAAGAACCTTAACATTTAAAAGTGTTTTGCTAGACACCTATGTTCAGTTACAGCCTACAGTGTTGTGCTGCACTTAGCTATTTTTAGCAGAAGAATATGTTCGGTCTGAACAGCCCCATAGTTTGTCGTCTGACCATTGGTAAACCCCCCAATCTGTCTTCATGTAGGAAGATACAGGTATTTGTAACTGTCTACCAGTGTTAGGGAAAGCTAATATAATTTAAAATTTTAGCTTCTCATAATTTCTAGTTGTTAGAAAAGGTAGTTAGCAACACTGTACATTAATAATAAACAGTAGCTAATTTAAGTGAACACAGCTATTTATGTAAACAATATCTGTTAGATAATTACCAGAATATGATGTATTTTTCAGGCACCAATAAAAAAATAAAAAAATATCAATTATAGTCACATTACTATACCTACATTTTTACAAAATGATTTTTACTCACCGTTATAGGGCAGTTTCCTGGTGAAATATATGCTAGAGGTGCTAAAACAGCAACTTTTACTCTCTTTCACAAATTACAAGGGCAGATTATCATTTCATAAACACTACCTATTTCACCCTGTTTCTCACACAATGCGAAATCAAAACACTTTTACTACAGTGCATGACTTGCAAGGCATTACATTAAAATACAATCTGTAGGCACTTTAGTTATGACCAGTGAGTAATGACTTGAGTTATTAAAATGTACCATCTGAAAGAACTAATTTGCTAAAATAAATGGTCCGAACCAACAGATTCACTGGAACTAATTGGACTTCCCAATGTCCTCTCAATTGTAAGGCTAGCAATGTAATGTGACATAAATACTGTATAGTGATGTAGCATTGTCACATTACACCACTGCTTGCTGGAAAAATGTACTTTCCTCAAGAACAGCTGAGCTGCTTTCATGCCACAGGATAATGTTGCTAGATTCAAGTTAAAAATGTTGCTATATATCAGGTTAAAAGGTAACATTAAGGGAACCATTTATCTTGGTAACAATTTGAAAAAAAGTTAAAACAAATCATCAGGAGTGAATTTCAACAGTAACTGTGATTTATTTTCACCCAAAAGTAAAAATATGTATGGCAAGGCTGCCCAGATCCAATCTACATGTAAATAAGTAGTCTCAACATCAGGTGTTACCTTAATGTATAATTTTGCTGTTGGAGGGTCTATTTTATCCACTTTCTGTAGATTTTGCACTCGTTGGAACATTAATTCGAAGTAGTTATCTGCACTGCACTCTCCAATGCACCCTGATAAGTTATAACAGAATGACAAAATGGCTCATGAAAACAAATGGAACAGAACTTAAATCCTACAGCTACTGTAAATGTTTTTCGACCTTCTTGGTAGTTAATATTATCTAATTCACTAAAGTTTTCTGTAGTTCTTTAGTTAAAAACTCAGTTTTGAATGGAAAGCAATGATCCTTAATTGATTTATTCATCTATTCAAAATGGCATTGATATTTTTTTAATAGGGCATACTTAGCACTGATATACAGAATACAGTAGTTAGTAAAGCCATCTGTAATCAGTTAACATCTGTTATATTTCACTCAGTAGGAGAGAATCTGGATCTGTAGGTGTTTTTTTTTTTTTTTTTTTTTTTTTGGTGAAAAATTGTTTTTTTATTAATTTAAAAAATATAATTTAAAAGTAAGAATCTGCCTTCCTGTGTGTGTTGATTTTAATTAGATAACTTTTTATACAGATTTGTTTATAGAAGTGCCAGTTAAATCAAACTGAAAAACAGATACAACCAAGTTTCTGACTTTGTATTATTAGATATATTCAGCTGAAGGTTTTTGACACATTAATCAAACAAAATAATCTGACAGCTGTTGAGCTATTGAGCGTTTGTAGGAGTTTGGTGTTTCAAGATGTGAAATGATTTCTCCACAGAGTTTCAGTCCATTGTTTATTTTTAGCAAGAGGTAATTAAGCATTCATTCCAGGATTGATGCAGAGTTTTTAAAATCAAATTTAAGATCTTTTTCAAGACCTGAACTAATAAAAGTAATACCATATCCCCATACCAAAACAAACCAAAACATCTCAAAATAAATCATATATCACAGACTCTTACTTTAACAGGCAGGGGCACACATTCAACATGGCCTTAGCATTGCTTATCAGTAAAACAGGGTAGGCTATATGCAAGTTTAAAATACTCAAGACATGTTTTCCACATTTATATCACATTCAAATTGGTTTATGTACCATTATATAAATAAATACCAATTAGAGGTTGACTGATATTGGATTGTGCTGATTCTATAATGTGTTGGAAGGAAGCCAGTTAGTCTACCAATATTTTTTTTTATTTTTATTTTTTTTTATTGGTTGCCTATATTAATTCAAAAGCAAACAAAAACAGGCTTTGACCTTACCAACATGTTCCATTATTATTTGAGTGCCTAAAAGCCAGTTCTCCAGCTCAACAACACTGTTTCCACCATAAAAGCCAGTCATCACTTCAGATGATTGGTTTGTTGTTTTTCCACCAGGGACTTGAGCCGCAGTGCTCAGGATGATGTAGAGTGTGTGGCCCAGACAGGGGGAGCCAGGTGCATTCTATACTTTACTAGATAGATAACAGCTTCCCCCCGATGATGAGATTCACCTGCTACTGAAAAGGCAGCTACCAATGGCATATATGCCCACCCGTACAGTCGTACATTTCCCATACATTTGAATAATAGCCCTGTGATATAACAGGCAGGCTGTGCTAAGCAGGTTTTGTTAGGAAAGCCTCCCTCATTTTAAAACTCTCTCCCACCTTCACCCAATCAATTCTTTCCACTTAGCCTCACAAAACTGGGAAATGATGGGCCACCCTAACACCTGTCTGTGTAACAAGAAACTCATAAAAGGAGCTGCTTCCTCATGCATGGGGTCTGTGAATCATCTGCCGCTGCTTTCTGCATTGAGGCAGGGAAGTTTAGTGATAAAAAATACTGTGTATCACTTGCTCATTTAGAGAAAATGAATGTTATAGATTGATAGAAGAGCTTTCTCAGATAGAGGTCTGTCTTTATCGAGTTTCTTGGAAATGCTGTACTGACACATGTATAGGTAAATTTTCATGCATTTAGATAGACACTGAAATGTATCAACATATTGACAGCATTGCAATGTTGATGGATTGACAGATGCAAGGAGGGCTCAGGAAACATGTTTGTAAACAGTCTATTTTTGCAACTCTATTTGGTGATAGTAGTGGTGCATAACATACACTGGCGGCCAAAAGTTTGGAATAATGTACAGATTTTGCTGTTTCGGAAGGAAATTTGTACTTTATTTACCAAAGTGGCATTCAACTGATCACATGTCTTAAAGCCAATATTAGGTCAAAATGACAAAAAGAAACCGATTTCTCTAGAAACTCAATGTTTTAAGGAATAAAGGCTATACAATGCTTGACATTGACAAAAAAAAACTGAAGATTTCATACAAAGGTGTACACTACAGTCTTCAAAGACAAAGGACAACTGGCTCTAACAAGGAAAGAGATGTGGAAGGCCCAGATACAACTAAACAAGAGGATAAGTACATCAGAGTCCCTAGTTTGAGAAATAGAAGCCTCACATGTCCTCAGCTGACAGCTTCATTGAATTCTACCCACTCAACGCCAGTTTCATGTACACCAGTAAAGAGAAGACTCAGGGGTGCAGGCCTTATGGGAAGAATTGCAAAGAAAAGCCACTTTTGAAACAGAAAAACAAAAAGAAAAGGTTAGTGGGCAAAGAAACAGACACTGGACAACAGATAATTGGAAAAGAGTGTTATGGATCTTATAGTTTCTCGATTGCTTAAACATTTCTTGAAATTATGCCTCCTTTTCTCGAAACTCTAAACACAAATCCATAACTTCTCACCCAATTCCCCAAACTTCCTGTTTTCAGGTCAAAATGAAGCTCTCCACTCAAAACAATTCAATCTTGCTGAAAAACCAAATTTTGCTCTCAGACATGACACACAAGCCCTCAAAAACACACTACAACATAGTCTTACACACTGGTGAGATAAACTTAAAACAATACTTCAAAAACCGGTAATAAGTTATGTTGCTTGTGGTTCTCCCCCTCAAAAACCTTTTCACATGATGAACACAAAAGACACAAATGTATACATTTGCACATTTTTTATTCCTTAATGTACTGTGCAGTACAATACACCAAACAACAAAATTATTCTGCCTCAGCATCCCGTCTTTGGTCTGGGACAGGCCAGAGAATCTCGTTAACATCACAGGCTATATTGGCCCTTGCCAGGCAGCAGGGGTAAAATCCTCTGGCATGCCTGATCCACCCCTGGCACACATCAACGGAAATGTCTAGGCAGGCTTCTTCCATGGCCTGGAGGAGGTGAACATGGATGTGAGGTTCTCAGTCATACTTTCCACCGCCATGCCGAAAAAAAACTCCTCTATCGGGTTTAGAAAGGGAGTGTATGCAGGCAGAAAGATGTTGGAAAACCTCGGGTTATTGGTAAACCAGTCACGAACCAGAGCAGTGCGATGGAAGCTGACGTTAATCCAAACAACAACGTAGTGAGGCTGCTTTGGTTGTGCTGGCTCCCTCATAGTCATACCATGGACAAGGACATGGTCAACTAGAGTGGCACGAATTTCATCGGAGACTGCTTGTCTCCTTGCCCTTCTTCTTCCTCTTCTTCCTCTTCTTCCTCCTCCTCCTCCTCCTCTTCCTATTGCTCTTGCTCTTCCTCCTCCTCCTCTCCGGTGTCCTCAACCTCTTCATTCACATCTCTCTAGATCCATTGTTCCAAAACTGAATGAACTGACTTGGGCCCTTTTATCTATCTATTGAAGGTTCTGATTGGTATGTGATCAATTTTGACTCTTAGTGTTTCCACCTGTGTAATTGTGTGCTAATTGAGCTCAAGCTGTGCTGACTGGAGTGAACATTACTGAATGCTTGTGCTTTCTAAATGACCACATGGTGTAGTCAATGAGAAATTAAGGGATTTGTGTGTAGAGTTTTGCAGTAACAGTTCAACAAATCTGACTCATGTGTCAAAACAGGGGAATAGTGTTTATAGTTTAGGGAAATGGGTGTGCTTTTTGATAAATGGCATTATGGTTTTTAAATTTTAGTTCAAAAGCCTGGTTATAGTGTTTAAGCAATCGAGAAAAACTGTAAACCCACTGAGCATTTGTGGGATCAGCTAGACTGTAAGGTGCATGAGAAGTGCTCGACAAGACAGCCACATCTATGGCAAGTGCTACAGGAAGCGTAGGGTGAAATGTCACCTGAGTATCTGGACAAACTGACAGCTAGAATGCCAAAGATCTGCAAAGCTGTCATTGCTGCATGTGGAGGATTTTTTGATGAGAACTCTTTGAAGTAGTTTAAGATTTTTATTTTATTTATTTATTTATTTTTTTATTTATTTTTATTTTTTAATTGTAATAGTAATTTTTCACGTTATTAATGTCCTGACTATGCATTGTGATCAGATGAATGCCACTTTGGTGAATAAAAGTACCAATTTCTTTACATAGGAGCAAAATCTGTACATTATTCCAAACTTTTTTTGCATCATTTTTGCATCAGTCCACCTCCGGAACAACACATCAGTGCCAACTTTACCTTATTACTTCTGTAGCCCCACTCAGTAGGTGGCAAGGAAAGACCAGGTCAGTCAAGAGCAGAAAGCCAATCATAACAGTGGGCGTTCACTGTCAATTCTTAAAAGAATTGCAGCACCAAAACAGAGTGTTCCTGACAGATGGTCAAAATGAGGATGGAAAATGATCATGTTTTGCAAATATATGACTGTAAAAAACATATTAAAATAATAAAAAAGGCATGTCATGACCCCTTTAAAGGCAGAAATGTGAGTGGTGGTGGCGTAGTGGACTAAAGCACTGAACTGGTAAGCAAAAGGTTGTTGGTTCAATTCCCACAGCCACCACCATTGTGTCCTTGAGCAAGGCACTTAACTCCAGGTTGCTTCAGGGGGACTGTTCTTGTAATAAGGGCACTGTAAGTCACTTTGGATAAAAGCATCTGCCAAATGCATAAATGTACATAAGTTCTTTGTTTAAAACATATGAATTAGTTGAGCTGTAAAGTCAAATCAGCAATTTGGGGAGGAAGATACTGGGATTACAGGGTTTATAATGTTAAGTTGCCATGGCATCTAATTTGAAAAATTAAATGTAACTAACTATGCACAGAAAAGATTAGTAAGCTATTTTATCACACTAAAATCATGTGGACAGGAATACTGCTGTCTTGTGGCTCCTTTTTTGAGAAAGTTTATGGATTGGCCCCCATTCAATTCTGTTGTAATTGTCTCACTCTTACCCAGATTTATTTTTATTTTTTTTGAAGAAGAAAAGGAGGGATAAGTTTAAATTATTTTGTGGTAATCAATATTATACCACAAATGCTGTTGATTGAGCTTAACGTGTACTGAACTCAGAATATTCCTTTAAAATATGTTATGCCTCGGAAAGTGCATACAGAAAGGTTTTAGAAGCTGTCCATATGTTGATATTGTACATTGGATCAGTGTCTATCCAAGTGTACAAAAAATATACATTTGCTCCAACCACACTTTAATATATACCTATGAAAATTAATAATAAGAGCTCACTGAGAGACACAACAGCACTGTACGTTGCTGCTTTTCAGTGTCCGCAGGTGGGGTGCACAAGTAAATCCTGTCTAACACACTTAATTCTGTGGTCAGAGCTGATGACAGCTATTAGGAGGAGTGTCGGGAACAGATCAGCTGAGCATGACTTTAATCTAATTCGTTGTCAGTTCCTGTGAATGTCAGAGAGCAAAGATGATTCCCTCTGAGGACAGGGAACAGAAAGGCCATCCATGAGGTTCTGAGGGTAGACAGGCCAGAGATACTCAAAGATGGTGGTCCACCAGATCAATGCATTGTCCTTACATAAAGCACAGAATATAAATGTTACTCATTTTCAAAGGTTATGTACTTAGATTTTACACCTTTTGCCTCCTGCTCTCTCGGCCAGTGAAGGCCATGTTGTTGCATTCATGTGGTTGAATTGCCCTTTCACTAAGGCAATTGCATGACTGAGTTTGGTGGGGTAAAATACATACTGGATTTGCTCTGCATATCATAAGACAAACAATTGTAGGTATATATGGTGCAAAACGGTCCAATAGAGTGAGACCACTAGTGAAAATGTTTCTTTTGCATTCTTTTCTAAATTACTACTAATATTTTCATTACACTGCAAATTATATTATCAGCACAATAATTTTAGCGAAAGCTAGACAACTATCTAAATAACTTGATGGATGGATGGAACTACTGGATAGTGAGAGATGTACAGCATAAAAGGAATCATCGTACATTCCCATTTCAGTACAAGCATTCATGACTGGGCATTTAGCCAAGGCATGGGTATCTAATACAAAATGCTCCGGCAACTCAACTGAGACCTCTGAGCAGCTGAACTGCTCTGAAATCCTTAAAGGTCACCCACACTTTAAAAGAATTGATTTGAATATATTTTCAAGGCACTGGTGAGAGAGGAGGTCTGGGTATAATCTTTTCTTTCATCCCTCTGCTCTTGAGCTGTCTGTAATGGGGAGCTGTGACACCAACAATAAAGGAGGAAGTGAGGCAAGAAACCCCTGAGAAATACTTCCTTTAGTTATAGTACCTCACTAAATTAATCACCTTGCTTATTCTGTCAATATTTGTTTTGAATTATTAGTTTATTATTTTGACGTTTCAAGCAGATGGTCTATGGCAGCCTATAGAGTTGTATGTGGCAAAAAGTTTTTAAGTGAGTCTCTCAAAACCTCTAGCGCCACCAAATGTAACAAATGTTACAAACATTTTAGCATTTTAGCATTCCTGTTGATTGTATTACATAATTTGAATATAAAACTACAACTCACTTTTGGCCCCATTCTGTAGACATTTCACTTGGAAACTGAAGCTCGCATGTGCCCATACATTCAACAACACTTCAAGCTTTGACCACTGGGGGACAGTGATTCGAAATCTGGTATGCATAGATCTATTTCAGCAGCAAAACTTTTCACCTACTGATGCCGAATTTACAGTGTGATCAGTGCGGACGCCAATCGGGAAGTGAGGCTGTGTCATCGCAATGCTTTAAGGTATTAAGAAGAAACTTGCTATGTATTATTGCCGTAATACCTGAGCACACTGGAGCAGTTGTGTGACAGTGCTACATATTGACTAAAGTGTCATAAATAATAAATATATATTCTTGGAATATTTTGGCCTAAACTCAAAGCTTTATGTCTACTTCTATAATCCTACAAATCCTACATTTCCACCTTTTAAACCTCTCAGCCTTATTATATTAGTAGATAATGAATTTATAAAGAATATTTCCCTGAATACTGGACATTTACAATATTAAAAACCAGAACTTTTTTTTTTTATTTTATTTATTTATTTTTTTAGTTTTTGCCAGATTATTATTATTTTTTTAGATTCTTGAGATAAGGGACAAAACATGTCTTACAGTACATACGAAAGTCATATTTATTTAAAAAATAAATACATTCATAAGAATAAAAATACTGAAAACATTAAATCTAAAGGACATGTTAAACTCTTTTTAAACATTTATTACTTATATATTGTAATAATTTCATTAGAATTTTTGAAAATGCATGCTCTATACTTGGAAGCACATGTAATTTAACCTGTCCTCAGCAAGAGGTCACAATGTTAAACTGCCAAACAAAGTGTTTAAAAATGCAACATATTCATAAATGCAAATATGAAATGAATGTTGAGATCTGAAATATATCAAACAATACATAAAGTAAACTTTAAATAATATTTTCCATAAAAAAAACTACCTAACAAATTTGTGTCCTCAATTTGTGTCAACTGAAAATGTCAACGTCAGCCTTTCCCACTTCCTGCTCATGGTGGATGCAAAAGTAGGACACATGACACACACTACCGGTCAAAAGTTTTGAAACACTTACTCATTCTTTATTATAATTGTTTTTCCACATTTTAGAATAATAGAAAAGTCATCAAAACTATGGAATAACATAAGTGGAACTATGGGAATTATATTGTGACTAAACAAAATCCAAAATAAATCAAAACTGTGTTATATTTTAGCATCTTCAAAGTAGTCACCCTCTGCCTAGAATTTGCAGACATGTACTCTTGACATTTTCTCAACTAACTTCTTGAGGTATCACCCTGGGATGCTTTTTAAACAGTATTGAAGGAGTTCCCATCTATGTTGGACACTTACTGGCTGCTTTTCTTTATTATTTGGTCCAAGTCATCAATTTCAAAAACTTTTTTATTTTTTTATTTTAGTTTTATAATAACTAAAATAATTAAATAAATTAATATGGTTGCACGATTATATTTTTGTCTATAAAACTAATTTCAAACATTTAAGCATACGCCTTCAGATCAAAATATCGAAACCAAAAAGGTTTCAAAACTTTTGACCGGTAGTGTATATATATATATATATATATATATATATATATATAGATATAGATATATTCATATTTTAAACAAACAATGTTGAAGTCGCTGTGGTCACAGTTTCAACATATCATCTCTGTCATTCCCATTGTGACAATTTCTGTTATAATTGTCAATTTTGGCATTTTAGTTTAGGTTAAAGAGGAATAAAACAAAATGGCTCCAGTGTACAACACATGGCTAAGATGGAAAAATATTAAATGTTGTCAACTCCGTCAGAATTTTCAGAATAGTGTGAAAACAGAAAGAAAATTTTAAAGAATGTATCTGATCACTTACCTCATTTACTGGACACCATAATTAGATAATTTAATGTTTTACACTATCAAACTAAAATAGCATGCTTTTTAGTGTGTCTGACTGGGTTGACACAAAATACAGACATTTATTCACTTCATTACACAGAAGTTATGAAGTGAATAAATTTCCATTTTCAGAAAAAAGAAGTGTTTTTATAAAAACTTGTTCCCTTACATGGTTCGTTAGCTGATACCTTTGTCTACAAATATATTAATTTCAAAATAATTTAGTATTAAAAATAAAAACTCAGATTTAAAATGTTTTGTCCCTTATCTCAAGAATCAGTGTTTTATTTGCATTTTTATTGCGTTTTATAGAAGCCACTCCACTGTGATCAGTACAAATGATTGGAAAGCGGTTTGAGGGAATTCTAGTACATAAAGTCGCTTTGAAGGTGAGAAATCCTTTGAAATGTCAAACAAAATTCTGTTTACGTATATTATAAGCTTCTCAGATCTTCATTGCAAATATCAGACAGTGAGCGCTAGCAAATAGACCACCAGTCAGCATCACACATTATACATTACATCCCATTATCCTTGTGAAGGCTTTTTAATAAAGGCTGAGGCTGCTGGGAATGCTTCTCAATGCACTAGGGGTCATTCCGGAATGTTTCGCACAGCAATATTTGACCAGGAAGGCTCTATGAAGTTGTGCTTTGTTGGCAATTATTTGCCTATATTTTTTTTTTTACTTTGTCCACACTGCTCAATAAATAAACAAAGGAACCTAATGAAACAAATTGGTTCCAACAAAAATTATTGTTAATAAATCATTCAGGACAAGCATATTGATTATACATGCCGTGTTTTCTTGGCCTCTAGAGAGCACGCCGAACTTCACACAATGGCACTTGTCCCCAAAAGTTGAATCAATATTCAGGAGTGCATATTTGAGGCCTGGGGGGACCTGGACCTCTTGTGTATATAAAATCACCTCGGAAGATAAATCCACTCTTCTCTTTCCATAAAAAAAAAAAAAAAAAAAAACATTATAAATTAAATAATAAGGTAGACCCTGCACAATAAATAAATAAATAAACCAAATAAAGCTGCTAAACCTGATGTGTGTCACGCATTGAACGGTTCGTGATGAGCATGGGCGCATTAAGGTTTTGTCCGGACTGCACGCTTCTGCTGACTAGCACTGTTTAATCACACTTTAAGATTTGGAATGCAGCTGCGAAGGACTTCAACATGTCGATAGACTAAAATTCATACTCCTTTCTCTCGCTGCCGCTCACGTGCGAGTGAGTGATTATTACAAATGCCAATGGTGGATCAAACAATAATTTGCGGACCCCCTGCGGTACAACTGCGGACCTCCTGTTGAAGACCCTTGCTATGTACTGTATATTAGAACTAAGTCAGATTTGGGTCGACTACACAAATACACACAATGAATAACTATTAAAATAAACAGAGCCTCTAAAGCCTAATTACTGCAGTCCAGAAAGTTTGAATCTGTTATAAGCATCTTTAAAGTTCTTAATATGAATTCTAAAAACGGACGCATTTCTCTCTGCACAGAGACACTGGATTGCACTAGATGGCTCTTATGATTTGGAGTCCTTTATTAAAAAAATATACTCCTCTCTATTGTGTCATCAGCACTGTTTGTCTTTAATCATGTGCTATTAATTGCAAGTGTGGCAAATGATATTAACAGGGATGCTGTGAAATGTCACGCCAGCCAGTCATCAGGGTTACCAAGCATCTTTAAGTGGAACTGTGCAAACCATAGCGCATTAATACCCTTTCCCCCTTTGTCCCCTGACATTTCCATCCCTACAAATACAGAAAGCAGGAAAACCTTGCCTGTTTCGGCCAGAGAAACTGTTAACCTTTCCCAGCACCTTATTCTGACCACCAAGGCCAATTTTATTCATTATCTTTTGCCTTTAAATTGTCAGATCATGTCCTTTCAGACTGAGACCTCTAGACATAATGTCAACACATGGTCAGTCACTAATCACCGTGTGCCTCAGGTTGACAGCCATGTGCCGTACACACTGGTAAATGGTTATGGATGGGGCACCATGTTACTCTGTCGTGTGAAAGACAGCGGTAAGAAAGCATGATGATGGAGAGGGTTTTCAAAACTTTACAATGTCTGGTGACCCTGAGGTGAGAAACATGGAGATCCAAGGCTAGGTGGCAAGAATGAGTGACAGACCTCGTAAATATAACTTATTATGGCCTAGTACTAACACCTTTTTTTTTGTTTTTGTAATTAGAGACACTTAAGGGAAAAACACAGCAAGTTCTCCTACTTTTTACTCTTGTGAATATTTCTCAGGGTAGGTTTATTTTTGAAAGTCAATTTGTGTATATCATATACATATTTTGCCCTTTTGTAACCACAAAAGCAGGGAATGTTGTCACACAATATGGGGTAAGTTGTCACTGTGGATTAAACAATCATTGGACAGCTTTTAAAGGCTTTTTAATAAAATAAACTGTAAAACAATTTAATTAATTTGTGAAATCATAAAAAAATTAAAAAAAATTAAAAAAATTGGAACAGATAAGATATACAAATATATCAAATGGTTTATTTGGCCAACAAAACTGCCAATGAATGAACTGAATACAGTTCCAACATATGAATCATACTGTACATGACAACCTGCTCTAACCTGACAATTATGAAAAAACAAAAAATCAAAAATGGTTTTAAATTTATAGAATTTAAGTGTATACAGTATATGAAATAAAAAAAAAAAAAAAAATTGAGTTTACCCTCGTCAGAATGCCATTGTGGTTATATTGTGTTCAATAGTCAAGAGTTATTTAAAAAATATGGTCATGTTGGAATTTTAGTTTGGAGGATAATTCACAAAATTATTCTAATTTAAGATAGTTTTGAACTAGGTTTTTGAAACCAACATACGAAACCACTGCTAGAGCAAACAAGCATTTGTGTAATTGGACTTCTGAATGTAAACCTTGAAGACACTGAGATATAGCCCTTGTGATAACTGCCTTGTGTGACAACTAGCCTGGGTCAACCCTATATTTGAGGGAAGTTTTGCAAGTAAACAGAGATAAATATTTGCAAAGCTGTTTTCATCCTCTTCGGCTGATCTTAAATCATTCATGGCTAAAATGTTTTTTTTGTTTGTTTTGTTTTGTTTTTTACATTCTCATAGAAGGGAAATCTGCCAGCACAATGATCAACAACTTTATGACAGTTCATCACATTGCCATGAATATGTTCCATTATCTGTATCGTCATCACTTAAAAAAAATCTACATCTGAGAACCAGATCTCAAAAAACAGTATTTAATTCTAAGCATGTCATTGTTGCACACTAAAAGCATTCCAACACATGAGAACGGATGGAGCCTTTTCCAGTTTTTAGGACTGCTTTTGTCCTTGGTTTTACTCTGCTAATACACAGAAAACGCACAGCCCATCAGGGTGGGGAGTAACGGAATACATGTAATGGGATTATGTATTTAAAATACAAAATATAAGTAACTGTATTCCACTACAGTTACAATTTAAATCATTGGTAATTAGAATACAGTTACATTCAAAAAGTATTTTGATTACCAAAGAGATTACTTTTGCATTTTATTGTCATTTGTTTCATTTAATATTTAGTCCTTTCAGATGGAAAACATTTATACATATAAATGATGTGATCCAAGTGTGTTACATTCATACGAGCAGACAGAGAAGTAAGTTTGAAGTAAGTTTGGAGCAAAAGAAATAGAAATAAACCTTGTGTAAATTGTCAGCTTTACGCTAAACTAAAATGCTATTTCTAGCCATTTTACATGCACATGTTACCAGGCACGATCATATTTTTTTATCAAGAAAACTTTTTTTCTAGTAAGACCTTTGATATTAGGGCAAAAATCATATTTTTGATAATAATTTTTGTATTGTTTTCCTGTAAAAATATCTAAAAGTCCTTAAAACAAGATCAATTTGCTTTATCTTGTTTTAGAAACAACACTGCATAAGATATTTAGGTTTTTCAGAGAATGTATTTTTAACATGTGCATTTTGTCTTACTGTACTGGCAGAGTTTTTATCGTCAAAACAAGTGAAAATATCTACCAGTGCTGAAGAAGTAATCCAAAGTATTTAGAATACATTACTGACCTTGAGTAATCTAACGGAATATGTTAAAAATTACATTTTACAGCATGTTTTCTGTAATCTGTAGTGGAATAAATTTCAAAGTAACCCTCCAAACCATGCGGCCCATGACGCAAACAGGAAAGCAAAGAGAAAAAGACGAGAGTGTGCTGAGGGCTTCTGTATGCCACTTTACGCTAGTAATCTACTTACCTGACGAAAAAGGCGTGTAGAAAAATAAATGTAAGCTACAATACTAGTTAAACCATCATCATAAAACCATGAAGATTCACTGAACACACTTTTTTATTAACTTTTATTTACTTCAGACAAATATTAGCAAACTTTGCAAGCTAGAAACAACTAAAAGCGCTGTAAGTTGCCTTAGTGTTGGCTAACTGACAATCGTACGTCGTACGTTCTACAGCCATTCCACCAGCACGGTTGAGAACGGTAGAGTACGGTTAACTATATATATAAATATACACTCAGTGACCACTTTATTAGGTACACCTGCACATGTACTTAATCATGTGATTATCTAATCAGCCCAATGTGTGACAGCAGTGCATAAAATCTAGGGCTGTGAATAGATTAAGATATTTTAACTAATTAATTTCACATTAATCGCAAATAAATTATGGTACATGATACATTACCAAAAAAACAAAAAAATAAATAAAATCACCATAAATATATTTACTTTACACTTTGTCTCAGATGACTAGCAAGAAATTGGTTAGTCATCATTTATTTTAATTATTTAAATTGTACATCTATCTATCTATCTATCTATCTATCTATCTATCTATCTATCTATACTATACTATTATTATTATTATAATTTTATTTATTTATTTATTTTTGCCGATATTTTTAATTAGACACATTTTTACAGGTATTAATCTTTGAAACATGTATATGTATACATGCTATATAATCATGTTGTAATTACAATTTGGGCAAGATCTTCTGCCGTTTTCCAGTGGACTTTTTTTTTTAATAATAAGATCAAATGAATCAATTCCTCAATTCAGTATTACGGACAGTCATCCCATCATAAACTGCCTACTCATGTGTCCATATTTATATCCGTGTCTCCGGTTAAAAGAATTGAGGCGCACTTTACAATATGGAATAGCCTCAAGCCCAGGCCCGGGACAAAAGGTCCAGTTGTCCCCACTTATCGGCAGCCCTGCCTGGCAGTACCTTGCTGAACGGCCAGATCCTTCAGTCTCTATCGCGCACATGCTGGGTCTCTCTTGGGCGGTTTCACTTTTGAATATTTGACTTTAATATTTTCATATTAAAGTCAGTGAGCGTTTTCGCGTGATAAGAAGAGATGCAGCAGCTTGACCATATCACTCACCTGTTTGCGGATAAAGTCTTCATTCTCCATATAGTAAATCTGCTCCCATGTTTATTATGTCCAAGGCATGCGTTGTGCACAATGAATAAGTGTGCACTGCTTCATACAATCAGTTTCTGTGTGAGGATGTGCAGTTGAGTCAAGCAGGTACCTCCTGAAAATGTATATACAGTTGAAATCAGAAGTTTTCATACACTTAGGTTGAAGTCATTAAAACTAATTTTTTAACCACTCCACAGATTTCATATTAGCAAACTATAGTTTTGGCAAGTCATTTAGGACATCTACTTTGTGCATGACATGAGTAATTTTTCCAACAACTGTTTACAGACAGATTGTTTCACTTTTAATTGACTATATCACAATTCAAATCAAATCAAATCACATTTATTGTCACACAGCCATGTACACAAGTGCAATGGTGTGTGAAATTCTTGGGTGCAGTTCCGATCAATATAGCAGTCGTGACAGTGATGAGACATATACTAATTTACAATAACATCAGATTAACACAACACAATTTAAAGTCTAATATACACATAATTACACACAACACAATATACAAATAATAACATACACTGTACAGTATACAATATGCACAATATAGATACACATTATTCAATAAAAAAAAAAGTATATATAGTAGTATACAGGTGCATCTCAATAAATTAGAATGTCGTGGAAAAGTTCATTTATTTCAGTAATTCAACTCAAATTGTGAAACTCGTGTATTAAATAAATTCAATGCACACAGACTGAAGTAGTTTAAGTCTTTGGTTCTTTTAATTGTGATGATTTTGGCTCACATTTAACAAAAACCCACCAATTCACTATATCAAAAAATTAGAATATGGTGACATACCAATCAGCTAATCAACTCAAAACACCTGCAAAGGTTTCCTGAGCCTTCAAAATGGTCTCTCAGTTTGGTTCACTAGGTTACACAATCATGGGGAAGACTGCTGATCTGACATTTGTCCAGAAGACAATCATTGACACCCTTCACAAGGAGGGTAAGCCACAAACATTCATTGCCAAAGAAGCTGGCTGTTCACAGAGTGCTGTATCCAAGCATGTTAACAGAAAGTTGAGTGGAAGGAAAAAGTGTGGAAGAAAAAGATGCACAACCAACCGAGAGAACCGCAGCCTTATGATTGTCAAGCAAAATCGATTCAAGAATTTGGGTGAACTTCACAAGGAATGGACTGAGGCTGGGGTCAAGGCATCAAGAGCCACCACACACAGACATGTCAAGGAATTTGGCTACAGTTGTCGTATTCCTATTGTTAAGCCAGAGACAACGTCAGAGGCATCTTACCTGGGCTAAGGAGAAGAAGAACTGGACTGTTGCCCAGTGTTCCAAAGTCCTCTTTTCAGATGAGAGCAAGTTTTGTATTTCATTTGGAAACCAAGGTCCTAGAGTCTGAAGGAAGGGTGGAGAAGCTCATAGCCCAAGTTGCTGGAAGTCCAGTGTTAAGTTTCCACAGTCTGTGATGATTTGGGGTGCAATGTCATCTGCTGGTGTTGGTCCATTGTGTTTTTTGAAAACCAAAGTCACTGCACCCGTTTACCAAGAAATTTTGGAGCACTTCATGCTTCCTTCTGCTGACCAGCTTTTTAAAGATGCTGATTTCATTTTCCAGCAGGATTTGGCACCTGCCCACACTGCCAAAAGCACCAAAAGTTGGTTAAATGACCATGGTGTTGGTGTGCTTGACTGGCCAGCAAACTCACCAGACCTGAACCCCATAGAGAATCTATGGGGTATTGTCAAGAGGAAAATGAGAAACAAGAGACCAAAAAATGCAGATGAGCTGAAGGCCACTGTCAAAGAAACCTGGGCTTCCATACCACCTCAGCAGTGCCACAAACTGATCACCTCCATGCCACGCCGAACTGAGGCAGTAATTAAAGCAAAAGGAGCCCCTACCAAGTATACATATACAGTAAATGAACATACTTTCCAGAAGGCCAACAATTCACTAAAAATGTTTTTTTTTTATTGGTCTTATGATGTATTCTAATTTTTTGAGATAGTGAATTGGTGGGTTTTTGTTAAATGTGAGCCAAAATCATCACAGTTAAAAGAACCAAAGACTTAAACTACTTCAGTCTGTGTGCACTGAATTTATTTAATACACGAGTTTCACAATTTGAGTTGAATTACTGAAATAAATGAACTTTTCCACGACATTCTAATTTATTGAGATGCACCTGTACAGTAGGTTGTATTGTACTGTATTGACATTCAGGCTGTCGGTTGATAGTAAGTTGTTAAGAGAGAATATATATAATAATAATATAATTTATGACAGTCCGGTGTGAAATATAAGAGTAGAGTAATAAAGTGCAGAGCTGATGTATTTTGATCGTGGGAGATCAAGAGTTCAAGAGTCTGATTGCTTGGGGGAAGAAGCTATCATGGAGTCGGCTGGTGTGGGTCCTGATGCTGCGATATCGCCTGCCTGATGGTAGCAGTGAGAACAGCCCATGGCTCGGGTGGCTGGAGTCTCTGATGATCCTCCGAGTTTTTTCACACACCGCCTTGTATATATGCCCTGGAGGGAGGGAAGCTCACCTCCGATGATGTGTCTGGCAGTTCGCACCACCCTTTGCAGTGCTTTGCGGTTGTGGGCGGTGCTATTGCCATACCAGGCGGAGATGCAGCCAGTCAGGATGCTCTCTACAGTGCTGGTGTAGAACCGTGTGAGGATGTGGCGGTTCATGCCAAACTTCCTCAGCCGTCTCAGGAAGAAGAGGCGCTGATGAGCCTTCTTCACAACGACTTCAGTGTGGATGGACCATGTGAGTTCCTCAGTGATGTGGACACCCAGGAACTTGAAGCTGCTGACTCTCTCCACTGGTGCTCCATTGATGGTGATGGGACTGTGTTCTCTGTCTTTCCTTTTGAAGTCTACCACAAGCTCCTTTGTCTTACTGACGTTGAGGGAGAGGTTGCACTCCTGACACCAGTGTGTCAAAGTGTGCACCTCCTCTCTGTAGGCTGTTTCATCATTGTCAGTGATCAGACCTACCACCGTTGTGTCATCAGCAAACATAATGATGGCATTGGAGCTATGTGTTGCCACACAGTCGTGTGTACAAGGAATACAAGAGTGGGCTGAAAACACAGCCCTGTGGGGCTCCAGTGTTGAGGGTCAGTGATGAGGAGATGTTGCTGCCTATTCTAACCACCTGGTGTCTGCTTGACAGGAAGTCTAGGATCCAGCTGCACAGCGAGCTGTTTAAGCCCAGAGCCTGAAGTTTCTCATCTAGCTTGGAGGGCACTATGGTGTTGAATGCTGAGCTGTAGGCACTATGGTGTTGAATGCTGAGCTGTAGTCTACAAACAGCATTCTCACATAAGTGTTCTTTTTTTCCAGGTGGGAGAGAGCAGTGTGTATTGTAGATGCAATGGCATCATCAGTGGAGCGGTTGTTGTGGTAAGCAAACTGCAATAGGTCAAGAGAGAAAGGCAGCACAGAGAAGATGTAATCTCTGATTAGTCTCTCAAAGCATTTGCTGATGATGGGGGTCAGAGCAACAGGACACCAGTCATTTAAGCAAGTTATTTTTGATTGTTTTGGAACAGGCACAATGGTGGATGTTTTAAAGCATGTGGGGACTACAGACAAAGAGAGGGAAAGGTTGAAAATGTCCGTAAAAACACCAGCCAGCTGGTTCGCGCACACTCTGATGACATGGCCCGGAATGCCGTCTGGGCCCGCGGCTTTGCGGATATTCACCCATCGAAAGGATCGGGTTACATCCGCTACAGAGACAGAGAGTGAACTAACCTCTGAGAGCTCTTTCCCTCAAAACGAGCATAAAAAGTATTTAGCTCATCCGGGAGAGAGGCAGTGGTGTTCATGGCGGAGTTTTTATTCCCTTTAAAGTCCGTTATGATGTTAATTCCCTGCCACATGCTTCTAGAGTTGGTGGTGTTAAACTGTCCTTCAATCTTGTTTCTGTACTGGCATTTTGCTGTTCTGATAGTTTTTCGGAGGGCATAACTGGCTTGTTTATGCTCCTCCGTGTTCCCGGAATTGAAAGCAGAGGTCTGCACATTAAGTGCCGCGTGAACATCGCTATTTATCCATGGCTTCTGGTTCGGGTAGATCCATATTGTTCTGGTCGGTACTACGTCCTCCATGTATTTTTTGATGAAACACATTACGCTATCAGTGTAAACCTCGATGTCATCTTCAGAGGCGGACCGGAACATCTCCCAGTCCGTGTGATCAAAACAGTCCTGTAACATAGAGTCTGATTGGTCCGACCAGCACTGGATCGTTCTGAGGGTGGGTGCTTCCTGTTTCAGTTTCTGCCTGTAAGCGGGCAGAAGCAGAAAGGAAGAGTGGTCTGATTTGCCAAATGGTGGGCGGGGGAGGGATTTGTAGCCGTCCCGGAAAGGAGAGTAGCAATGGTCCAAAACCCGGTCCCCTCATGTCAATTCCAGTGGGTCAGAAGTTTACATACACTAAGTTAAAGGAAATGATCTCAAGCCTTTAGACAATTAGCCAGTTAGCTACTGATAGGAGGTGTACTGAACTGGAGGTGTACCTGTGGCTGTATTATAAGGCCTACCTTCAAACTCAGTGCCTCTGCTTTTTCTCATCACTATCACGACTGCTATGTTGATCGGAACTGCACCCAAGAATTTCACACACCATTGCACTTGTGTATATGGCTGTGTGACAATAAAAGTGATTTGATTTGATTTGACATCATAGGAAAATCAAAATAAATCAGCCAAAACCTCAAAAAAAAAAAAATAATAAAATAAATAAATAAAAAAAAATCAAAATGCCTGAAGGTACCATGTTCATCTGTACAAACAATAGTATGCAATTATAAACACCATGGGACCACACAGCCATCATACTTCTCAGGAAGGAGACGCATTCCATCTCCTAGAGATGAACATAGTTTGGTGCCAAAAGAGCAAATCAATCGCAGATAAAAAATCAATTGAACCAAATAGCAAAGGACCTTGTGAAGATGCTGGAGAAAACAGGTATACAAGTATCTATATCCACAGTTAAACGAGTCCTTTATTGACATAACCTGAAAGGCTGCTCAGCAAGAAAGAAGCCAATGCTGCAAAAACGCCATAAAAAAGCCAGACTACAGTTTGCAAGTGCACATAGGGACAAAGATCTTACTTTTTGGAGAAATTTCCTCTGGTCTGATGAAACAAAAATGTAACTTTTTGGCCATAATGTCCATCGTTACGTTTGGGGGGGAAAGGGTGAGGCTTGCAAGCCAAAGAACACCATCCCAACCGTGAAGCATGGGGTGGCAGCATCATGTTGTGGGGGTGCTTTGCTGCATGAGGGACTGGTGCACTTCACAAAAAAGGGTGGCATCATGAGGAAGAAAAATTATGTGGATATATTGAAGCAACATCTCAAGACATCAGCTAGGAAGTTAAAGCTTGGTCGCAAATGGGTCTTCCAAATGGACAATGACCCCAAGCATACCTCCAAAGTTGTGGCAAAATGGCTTAAGGACAACAAAGTCAAGGTACTGCAGTGGCCATCACAAAGCACTGACCACAATCCGATAGACAATTTGTAGGTAGAACTGCAAAAGCGTGTGCGAGCAAGGAGGCCTACAAACCTGACTCAGTTACACCAGTTCTGTCAGGAGGAATGGGCCAAAAGTCCAGCAACTAATTGTGAGAAGCTTGCAGAAGGCTACCCAAAACGTTTGACCCAAGTTAAACAATTTAAAGGCAATGCTACTAAATACTAACAAAGTGTATGTAAACTTTTGACTCACTAGGAATGTGATGAAAGAAATAAAAGCTGAAATAAATAATTTTCTCTACTATTATTCTGACATTTCAAATTCTTAAAATAAAGTAGTGATCCTAACTGACCTAAGACAGGGAATTTTTTCTACAATTAAATGTCAGTAATTGTGAAAATCTGAGTTTAAATGTATTTGGCTAAGGTGTATGTACATTTCTGACTTCAACTGTATGTCAATGTAAGCCACAGAAAGTGGGAAAAACACATTAGTGAAGTGTTGCCCATTGCACAAAAGTTCCTGGGTTTGTTCCTGGCAGGAAGCAGATGTCTTAACCCTGCCCCAACCCTAATCAGAGCCTGTAAGGCTGAGAAGCCTGCCAGGAACATCTCAGGACACCTTTCTCCTATTGCGTGAAGTTTAAAAAAAAACAAAAAACAGATACTGCATTAATTGCGTTATTTATTTTTTTACACGTTAAACAAAAAATATGAATAGCAGAAAATATTAATCCCAGCCCTAATAAAATCATACAGATACAGGTCAGGAGCTTCAGTTAATGTTCACATCAACCATCAGAATAGGGATAAAATTTGATCTCAGTGATTTTGACTGTGGCATGATTTTTGGTGCCAAATGGGCTGGTTTGATTATTTCTGTAACTGCTGATCTCTTGGGATTTTCAAGCACAATAGTCTCTAGAGTTACTCAGAATGGTGCCAAAAACAAAAAAACATCCACTGAGCGGCAGTTCTGCGGACGGAAATGCCGAGGTCAACAGAGAATGGCCAGACTGGTTCGAGCTGACTGAAAGGCTACGCTAACTCAGATAACCTCTCTGTTCAATTGTAGTGAGCAGAATAACATCTCAGAATGCACAACATTTCGAACCTTTAGGTGGAGCTTTGTGTAAGGAACAGACCAGAATTTAAGTTAATTTCCAAAATCCAAATTTCCAGTCTAAAATGCTGGGGAATATTTTAAGTGACTAACAACTTACATTCCAGTCTGTTTATCAATAAACATTTGGGGTGATTTTTTTCTCCTTTTTGGAGCATGACAGCCGTAGTCACGCTGAACTGCTGTTGTATGGAAAAAAGGAGTGTGTACATTCTCCACAATGTCTTCTTTTGTGTTCCAATGAAAAAAATAAAAAAAACAGCATACATGTTTGGATCTGCATGAGAGTGAGTAAATAATGACAGAACGTTATAATGTGGAACGTTATCAGTCGATTATCATGCGCTACATGGACGGGTTTAGCTGTTGCGCACCTTCTCTGTGTTTACAACAGCATCTCCCGCTGAACGTGTTTACATACGTGCCCTCCCGAGAACATCGACGGGGGAGAATACCACGGGAGAATTTTCCTACTACTGGAACAAAACTGTTGCATTCTATTATTTTGAGTCTTTTGTTTTTAACACAATTGTTACCTACTGTATCATGAAGCTGTTTTGGCACTCATGCCAGACTGTTCGTATATTTGATGGAATTATCTAATCTTGTGGCTTGCATCTAGTTTCCATCTAGTTCTAAATAAAAAGAGAAAATAATTGAATGAGATAAGTACCTTTCAACTATAAAGTATAAATTGCTGGATTATAAAAAAAAAAATAAAATAAAATAAAATAAATAGCCAAAATCTAATGGATAGTTAATATAAACACCATTTTCTTTTTTATTTCCATTAAAACCCTATATTGTGATTAATACCATTACAGTGATATAAAATTACTGCTACCATGGTATACGATTTTGGTCATACCTCCAACCCTTAAAATCACTCTATTTTATTACACTTGATCCATCCTGATCCATGTAAAAGAACATACATCTACCATCAATCAAAATTCCTATGCACAATGCACTGTTTCTTTGAGATTTGTGCAGTATGCGTAAACAAGCTGACTCTACCGAATGCATTAAACCTTAAAGAATGATTGACTATGAACAGGGCAGGTTAATGAACTGCTGTTGTTTTGAGAGAAATGTATCGCCTCTGTGTGCCTGTCCGTCATAGTGAGTTATGGACAGCGGTGCATCACAGCGGCATGACAAAACCCAGGCCTGGGCAACACCCTGCTTTTATTTAATGCACTTTTTATAACCTGCATAAATAAGAGACCTGTTTAAGAGTGCACTCAGATGGAGCATGTGGCTAAGTATTTTCCTTTCTGCTCGCAACCTCTTCTGATGCTTGTCACACAAGGGCAAAAGAGCACTGCTACTATTTAGTAATGCAAAGAGATAAGCCTGAATCACATTTAAATTTAGGTCACAAAAAGACACACTGGTGAGAGAGTCAAGAAAAAGAGTAGTTAATTAAAAATTGGAAGCAAGTTTGCAGTAGCATCCACAAGCTGTATTCAGTTATAGTGGTTCTGAAATGGTTTGTCTCAGGGTATTCTTGTAATGCATACCTTACTTTTTAACTAGTTTAATTGTACAGCACTTTGGCCAATTATTGTTTTTAAATTTGCTATATACATAAATGTGACTGACTAGCTGACTGACAGGGCCAGAACAAGTAAACAAAAATGTCCTTGGGCAAATATTGAGCGCATTTACATGCATGTTCTTACACAATTATGCTTAATAAGCCGACAACACATGTGGTCATGTAAATGCAATAAACGGTGTTCCTTTATCGTTGTAAGGTCATAAATGGCATAAGAATAAATCGGTTGACACGGGTAGATTTTTGCCCATTATGCCAATTACGCATGGCATGTTAACATCTTTACCGGTGTTCTCACCGGCTTATCCAGTGTGTGCACCTGTTGAGCGCATGTCTCTTCAAGGTTTGACGTCAAAAGCAGAGACTATCACGATCGTTTCAAATGTAAACAGTTTTCTTGCTTTGTCAGAGTTTTTAAATAAGCTGATTTTTGGGAGTAAGCAGCATATTTGTGTGCATGTAAACATGCTCACTGAAGTTTATTAAAGGTCGTGTGTGTATCTTTGCTTAAAATGCAGACACAACTAGGTTTACTAAGTTAGCCATTCATAGGTTGATTCAATTGAATATCGTCAACATTGTGGCTCTGTTTGTTTAAGAATCCCAAATAGCCTGATTCAGTAACATTAGTACACTTCACCTTTTATATTAACAGTTTTCAAAGATGAGAGTGCGGATGTCATGTCGTCTCACCCTGGTGGCCAAATTAATTTGTCAAAATACCATGTTTAATTGGATTCATGGCCATTGACCTTGCACGGCATGCACACCAACATGCATTGCAAATGTTTTCTCCTATCCTTTAAATGTTGATTAGCCAATAAGCTTATAATTTTGCTATCCCAACTATGCATGATTATTTGGTTAGTTACTTTCTAAAATGATTAGCATTGTTTTTTTAAAGACTGATCTCACTGTGAATTAAGCAATAGTAGGTCGAAATTTCTTCATATGAAATTGGTCTGTGCTTACCAAAATTCGAACCAATTCCCCCAGTGGCCAAAGCTGGAAGTGTTGTTGAACATATGGGATTGAGTGCGCTCCAGTTTCTGGGTGAAATGTCCACAGAGTTATGCCAAAAGCTAATTGATTTTAGTTGTAAATAATGTAATAAAGTCACAGGAATGCATATTTTATTAACCATTTGCCCAAACCCCAACCCTAAACCTAACCGTCAGTGGAGTACAAATGTAATCTTAGAGGGAAAATGCAACTTCCGAATTTGGCTCACCATTGATTATGTGAATGCAATCAACCTGTTTCTCCAAGGCTTCTCACGCAACACCCTATCAGTAACATCACAGGGAAAGGTAAACACATTTGAATTAATGCAAAGACGTCTGATGGGAGATGGTGCTTGCCAGTCAGTCAGCAGAATGTAGTCATGTCGGGGTACCGGAATATTCAGTAATGAGTTTTCAGAACTATCAGAATTATCATGTTCCTTTTTCCACTATGAAACTTTTTGACCTGTAAATGGTGGGTCACAACCCAACAGTTAAGAGACACTTTAAACTTTTACACATTAAACTTTCAGCAGAACACAAAAGCACAATTTAAGGCTAGCTATTTTCAAAGTTAAACTGATTAATATCAGCTAAATCACCTTCAGTGTTCTAATGGAACATAGTCTGACGCTGGGCACCAGGACACACACTTAGAACAGTGCTACTGTAAGTCTTAATATAGCTCTGTAGGCACTTTCCTAGTCAAAGCAAGGGCTAAATCAGGAGAGGACGACAGCTCTAGAGTATCAGATCACAAAAATGACACATGCGACCTACACAAGGAGTCTCACAAGGTGGGAAAGAAGTCAATGTGGTCTGGCACCATGCCCTTCACCTTCTCTCTCCTGTAACCTTCTCTCTCTCTCTCTCTCTCTCTCTCTCTCTCTCTCTCTCTCTCTCTCTCTCTCTCTCTCAGTCTGTCTTTCTTTTTCTCTTTCGAGAGAAGCCCTTTGCTTGCTTTGGTAGCTGTGGCCCATGTCAGCCATTTATCTCACTTGGGTGGTAGTGGCGTCTCCTTGTTTTACTAGCTGCAGAATGAAAAAGTAATGACTCGTTTCCCTTCCAATGTTTTGTCTTGTTGTTCAGGTTTTGTGGGTGTGCAGCTACAGAGAAAGAAAGAAAGAAAGGTCTATAATGCACAATTCACTTGTCTGTTTCCTACTGGGATCTGTAATGTAACATCTGCACATTAACAAATGTGCCTGAGTGCTAAACATCACCACATGCTGTATCTATAATCACTTGATTTTTTTTCTACTGTTTTTACAGTTGCGCTATTACAAACAGTTATCATACCCTTCCTGCACATACTAGATGTATATGGATTTATAATCATTGTCTTAATTTTAAAATGGAAAACCAAAGCTATGATTGCCTGAGAGACTGTATATACAACATTTAGTGGCAACAAGATGTGCCAACTTGCTTAAATATCCATCTATTGTCTCTTGCAATGCAGTTGGCAAAGTGGATGGGATCTTGATCAGTAAATCTGCTAATTCAGGTAGAAGAGATGGTTAATAGACATACTTCCCCTGATGTATGGGGAAGGAACACAGTATGGGGATAAAAGAAGGATTTATTTACACTCAGGGAGGAAGAAAGAAACGCTCAGAAATTCATCACAACAAGGAAGTAAAGTAGGTCGGAACTTCTGTTTTATGTCGACTTTAAAGACTTCTATGTAAATGCCCTCCCCGCATTTGAAACTCATGGGCTGTGGGTTTGCGGTCAAGTACAATGTAGTATACACTGTGCCATTTTGAAATGCGGAAATGTTGCGCAAACTGATAAGGTCATGCTGACATCAGGGACTTTGTTAAAATACTAATTTCTATCAGTGGGATCCTTTAGGGATCTTCAGAACAAATGGTGCTAGAGGCAGCCAGGAACAGCACAAGGTTTGCCAAACTTTCCTACATTTCACTCTTATAATTAGGTCTTCTGGTATCTGGGATAATATCTTTCCTATCTTACTTCCTCCACGGTACCTTATTTGACAGGGTGGGTGAAGTTTTGAATATCAAATAGGCATTGCTGATGTATAAATGTGGCCAGTCATGTGTGCATGAGTTCAAATATATTCATCTGTCTGATGCTAGAATGTTGTTTTGAGTCCTGAAAGTTACAGTTTTCATAAAGTTGTACAATGGACTCTTGTCTTAAAAATATCATGGAAAATAAGATTTCTCATGATCTGCACCCATATAGTTTTACTTTCCCCACTCAGTCTTTCATAAAAAGCCTAGCTTGCCTTATGCAGTACCTCACCACATAATTATGCAGAAATGCTTTCTTTAATCGCAAGATTCTGAGACCCAACAATTCAACACCCCCTTGTCTCCCATCCTGCATTGCTGTCCAAGTAGGCAGCCCATCTTCCCTCTCACTGTTATTAAATAAAACCCCCAGACAGGTGTGATGGAGAGCCACTCAGTGCTAGAGCAGGACCCTCAAATATGAGGAGGGTCTAAAATATGAGCACTCTGACAGCTCGCTTACCAATCCAAATTAAAAAAGTCAGAGTGCCTGGCTTTACACTGCCCACAACGGTGTGGCCGTATTTTATACCGGCGGTGAAGCTGCTCTGCACATCCTCCATCCACGCTTGACAGGGCTGGTAAATCTGGCCTCGTTTGGCTTGGTGTGTAAACAGTTATTCATCTCAGGCAGGAGCAAGGGACAGACCTCAGCTCATCTTCTGCAGTGCTGGCATCTCTTGGAAGGAGAGATTTGTTTAAAACAGAAAGCATTTAGTTGTTCACATTTCAGAGAATCTTGAAAAAGCAGTCATGATATCAGAAGTGATTTGGATGTATAATATTGAGCTTTCCCATGAAAACAGATTTAGAGGAGTTAAAAAAATAAATAAATAAAAATAAAATAAAACAAGCTTTATCATCATGTCAGTAAGGCTGTATGAATTGTGGAATCCAAAAACTGACCATTACGTTGGAATTACGACAGTCAACACCGTATGTTGTGGTCAAGTAACTCAACTGAGCATGGCGCTTGCAATGCCAAAGTCATAGGTTGGATTCCCAAAGTGATGCACATACTGATAAAACATATGACTTGATCAATCAATTTATTTTTATTTATTTTTTATCTTTTCTTTAGTCATAATTTTGGTGTTTAGATAAAAGTATCCTTTAAATATAGTCAATATTCTTTAATTATAGTCAAGTTTACTCTGACTAAAATGACAAAAAAAAATTTGACAATAATGTGCAAAAACATATTTTATTTGACAATAATGTGCAAACTTACAAAAAAATATGTATCAAACTGTAACAGACCAAACTTAAACCAACTTTTCAAATATTTCAGATATTGTATAAACTACTTTTTTATTTTTTTTATTTTAAAGATGTACTGTATATGTTTAATACGTAAGAACCGACATGAGCAAACTGTCAAACCTTAGTTATACTGAAGTATGAGCTACTTTTTAGAAGTTCCTCTCCCGTGTATTCCTTATATTTAGACAGTTTAGGATATTGCGTTATGTGTAGTGTATTGTTTAAGGAGACAGCATATTCACAACACAAGTTATGCATTCTGACTAAAGTGTAATTTAGTTTTAGTTCAGCTGTTCATTCACTTCATTGTCTGTGCAGAAGTTTTAATATTAAGTGTATATTGTGGATGTAGCTGATTAAACACATATTAAAGATAAAGATATGTTCCAGATTCAATACAAGTTAAGCTCAATCAACATCATTTGTGGCATAATGTTGAGTACCACAAAAATTTATTTTGACTCGGCCCTCCTTTTCTTTAAAAAAAGCAAAAATCTTGGTTCCACTTTCAATGGAAATGAGTGTTTTTTTTTTTTTAACATTAAAATTCTAACTGTCTCAAAAGTACAGCCACAAGACACAAACAATATGCATGTAAACATGATTTAAGTGTGATAGAATCACTTACTAACCTTTTCTGTGTGAAGTTATAGCCAATTTTACAACTTGCCAACAGTTAAAGATGTCCATCTAGCACATTTACATAAATGAAACAATTGAAAAACAGTGCTGATGATGGACATAAAAAAGGCATTCAGTGTGAACTTCCCCTAAGTCACTTTGGATAAATCTGCAATTGCATAAAATGTTCATGCAACACTAAGTTTTACACTAGATGCTGGTGTCTACTTTGAGAAGCTGGTGTGATGGTATCCCTTCCAGGCTTAACCAGCAAGACTTTGTTGGTCAACCAACTTTATCAGAAAGACTAAATATGTTTGACCACTCAAGCTATGTTTTGCTGGTTGACCAGGATGGAAAGTTATGCTGGTCTTTTTAGCATGAAATGCTCAATTGTAAACACAGAACTTTTAAGAAGGGTTTGTTGAACTTTGGCCATCTAAACCACAATCAAACAGTGTACTGATTTGCACTAATGATCTTTACTGTGTATACTGATTCAGTGAGCTTGAAGCAGAGTGGCTAACAGAGCTGATGACACCGAATGAAGCTTTTTCTCGAATTATCAGCCGTGGGAGCTGTAGATAGACAGTGCTAACATCTGCTAACAACCACTAAACATTAAAGTGTAAATTCACACAGTGCAGCATTAACCTCAATCTACACCCACATGTTGGTTTGTCCATAAACAAGGTTCAAGTTTCACGAACTTGTGCGGGATTTGTTAAGTAGAGCAAAGATAAGCTCTCATTCTTAGCTAAATCAAAATAAGCCTCCCTTTTCTCATTTAAAACATTTAAACAGACACTGGCAGACACATTTTATATAAAGTGACTTACAGTGCCTACTAAAAAACAAACATCTTAAAACAATCTAAGATGGTTTGCTGGTCTTAGCTGGTTTAAGTTGGGTTAAGCTGGTCCAGCTGGTCTTGGGATGGTCTAGCTGGTCTTTCAGCCTGGTCAAACTGGTGCGCAAGCTAGTCTCCAAGTCCAACCATTTGAAAAGTGCCTTAAACCTCTTTAAAACTTGCCAAAAGACCAGCCTGACCAATCTAAAACCCTCAAACCATTTTTGACTGATTTGAAGACTTCTGGTCAGCTGGATTACATGTCATATATTGTATGTGTTCCCTAACCCATGACCATTGTTAGTGCAATGCTCTCCCAGTTGAGCTACAAGAAGGCGATAAAACAAATAATAAAAACAAACCCATTTTTGTGAATAAAAACAAAACTTTGGTGTTAAGTTTTGTGTTTTTTGAGGAAGTGACACAATTTGTCTGACACTGCAGATATGGTGCAGAATTCCATGTCTAGGAGTCTATAAGAAATAAAAAATTAAAAAATAACCTAAGGTGTGATAATTATTCGAGTCAGTTCCTCACATCTGTCATCAATGTAACATTCATGATTTGCAGCCATTAAACTGTCACCTCCACTCTCACATCACATGAAATAATTTTGTGTTTGAGAGAGAGACAAACTGTGAAAAAGAGAAAGATAATTTGGGTAAAATATGGAGGTAGGGGTAGGTGGAAAATGAGAAATGAGTTTCTCACTGGGAGAAGAAAAAGAGATTAGATAATAGGGTAAGAAGGCAAGGAAAAGTTTGAGGCAGATCGAGAGAAATGAAAAATGAGGAAAATGAGTGTGCGAGAAAGAAATGAAGGATGGATGAGGATGAAAACGAGAGAGAGAGAAACTATGCCACAGTCAAGGACAAATTTGGAAAGCGAGCAACTTATACCAATGATGTTTTCCTCTTATTAACCTTCATGAGTGCTGTGGAAAGACAGTATACTCAAACAGAAGACTTGTCATTTTTAGACCCAATAACCTAAAAAAAAAATAAATAAAAAGCCATTTTTAATTATGCTGCTTTTCGAAATACCTCTTCAACTGTGTCTTTTGATCACGTTTTGCAGTATGGCATGAAAATAAATTAACACTTGCAATTTTCAACTATAACAAATTACATTTAATTAATCTGTGTTGCTTGTTTACTGTTGTACGTGTGGTCAATTAGACAATAACTTGCTGCATATTTTATGCCACAGATTCTGGGAAATTTCTGTACCTCTCTGTACATTCTGGCACTCCTAATTTTGTTGCCATTGCACTAAGCCTTAAATGCTGTTGATTTTGCAGCACTAACATGAAAGAGCATTTTGTTGTGCCCGTTTTCAGGAATAGGGAGGGGGATGACTTCCACCCCTGAGTCCAGTTTAGATCCAGCGCTGTGACTAATTAAATTTGTGTGGTGATGGGGGCGTGGTCGTGTGTCTGTTTGCGGGAGAGAGGGAGTGGTGTGGGTCATCAAGCTGGTTGACATAATTTCTAACAGCTGTTTCTCATTACAGTAATAGTGGAGAGAGCCCTTAAAACAGCTGAACATGCCAGAGAATAGAGAGAGAGATAACGAGTGTGCTGCGTTGCCATCTGTTTACATTGAGTGTTGAATATATTGAGTATTTGTAAAGAAGTTTATGTTTATTTTGAGAGTGTGGATTATTGAACTGAGTGAAAAACATTAAAAAGAGTGCATACATTGCACACGAAGGCAAAGAAAATAAAAGCCGTACCTGAAGCGTGTCACTGCTCCCTGTCTCCTCATTTCCCCACACGAACCCTGATGTGGTGTCACACAGGTGACGAAACCCAGGAAGAAATTAGATGAGATACGTCGTCATGGAGTCCTCACCACTGGGCGAGGTGATCAAGACTCTCACCGGCATCCAGCAGAACCAGCATCAGGCCCTCGTCGAGCTGCGGCTGGAGCAGTATTTTCAACTCCTGCTCCAGGCCCAAGCGGAGGACCAACAGGCGTTCCGGAGCCTGATCAGACACGAAGAGGTTGCTGCAGTGGCCCCGGAGCCCACCTCGACTGTCCAGCTGGTCACACTTGAGAAAATGGGGCAGGCCGACGATCCAGAAGCCTACCTCGATTTCTTCAAGAAGATGGCCGAAGTTTGGGAATGGCCACCTGACCAGTGGGCAGCCGTCTGTTGCTGTTACTCTCCAGGGAAGCGCAGCTAGCTCCCTGCAGCCAACCTCCTCGTCTCTGCTGACTTGAAGAGAGACATTCTGCAGTGGGTTGGCCAAACCCCCGAACAGAGCCGACTGCATTTCCACGCCCTGAAGCTGTGCAAACATGGCTGCTCGCCTTCGCACAGCAGCTCCGGGATGCCTTCCAGAAATGGTTGCTGGCGGGGGAACCCCGCGGCACCGAGGACATCGTGAACCAGGTGGTACTCCCCAAGCTTTGGTTGATTCTGGCTGTTCTCAAGCCTCCATCCACCAACGTTTGTTACAAGACTGGGCATTGGGCACAAATAGTAGGTTGAAGGTGCGTGCGGTGTGAGGCCGCGTTCATTGTGACTGGGGACTTTAACAAAGCCAACTTCAAGTCAATCGCACCGAAATACTTCCAACACATCAGTTTCAACACACGAGGGGACCGGGTTTTGGACCATTGCTACTCTCCCCTCCAGGATGGCTACAAATCCCTTCCCCGTCCACCATTTGGCAAATCGGACCACTCTTCCATTCTGCTTCTGCCCACTTACAGGCAGAAACTGAAACAGGAAGCACCCAACCTCAGAACACTCCAGTGATGGTCAGACCAATCAGACTCTACGCTACAAGACTGTTTTGATCACACGGACAGGGAGATGTTCCGGTCCACCTCAAATGACGACATTGAGCTTTACACTGATAGCGTAATGTGTTTCATCAGGAAGTGTGTAGAGGACGCCGTTCCGACCAAAACAATACGGATCTATCCGAACCAGAAGCCATGGATTAATAGCGATGTTCGTGCGGCACTTAATGTGTGGACCTCTGCTTTTAATTCCGGGAATGCAGAGGAGCATAAACAAGCCAGTTATGCACTCCAAAAAACTATCAGAACAGCAAAACGCCAGTACAGGAACAAGATTGAAGGACAGTTTAACACCACCAACTCTAGAAGCATGTTGCAGGGAATTAACATCATCATAGACTTTAAAGGGAATAAAAACTCCTCCGTGAACACTGCTGCATCTCTCCCGGATGAACTAAATAATTTTTATGCTCGTTTCGAGGGAAATAACACCACCCTCGCGGAGAGAGCTCTCGTGGCCGAAGCTACAGAGGTTAGTTCACTCTCCATCTCTGTAGCGGATGTAACACGATCCTTCCGACAGGTGAATATCCGCAAAGCCGTGGGTCCAGACGGCATTCCGGGCCACGTCATCAGAGCATGCGCAAACCAACTGGCTGGTGTTTATACGGACATTTTCAACCTTTCCCTCTCCTTGTCTGTAGTCCCCACATGCTTCAAAACATCCACCATTGTGCCTGTTCCAAAGCAATCCAAAATCACCTGCTTAAATGACTGGCATCCTGTTGCTCTGACCCCCATCATCAGCAAATGCTTTGAGAGACTAATTAGAGATAACATCTGCTCTGTGCTGCCTCTCTCTCTAGACCCATTGCAGTTTGCTTACTGCAACAACCGCTCCACTGATGATGCCATTGCATCTACAATACACACTGCTCTCTCCCACCTGGAAAAAAAGAACACTTATGTGAGAATGCTGTTTGTAGACTACAGCTCAGTATTCAACACCATAGTCCCCTCCAAGCTTGATGAGAAACTCCGGGCTCTGGGCTTAAACAGCTCACTGTGCAGCTGGATCCCGGACTTCCTGTCAAGCAGACGCCAGGTGGTTAGAATGGGCAGTAACATCTCCTCATCACTGACCCTCGACACTGGAGCCCCACAGGGCTGTGTTCTCAGCCCACTCTTGTATTCTCTGTACACACATGACTGTGTGGCAACACATAGCTCCAATGCCATCATTAAGTTTGCTGATGACACGACAGTGGTAGGTCTGATCACTGACAATGATGAAACAGCCTACAGAGAGGAGGTGCACACTCTGACACACTGGTGTCAGGAGCACAACCTCTCCCTCAATGTCAGTAAGACAAAGGAGCTTGTGGCGGACTTCAGAAGAAAAGACAGATAACACAGTCCCATCACCATCAATGGAGCACCAGTGGAGAGAGTCAGCAGCTTCAAGCTCCTGGGTGTCCACATCACTGAAGAACTCACATGGTCCATCCACACTGAAGTTGTTGTGAAGAAGGCTCATCAGTGCCTCTTCTTCCTGAGATGGCTGAGGAAGTTTGGAATGAACCACCACATCCTCACACGGTTCTACACCTGTGCTGTAGAAAGCATCCTGACTGGCTGCATCTCCGCCTGGTATGGCAATAGCACCACTCACAACCGCAAAGCACTGCAAAGGGTGGTGCGAACTGTCAGACACATCATCAGAGGTGAGCTTCCCTCCCTCCAGGACATATATACCAGGCAGTGTGTGAAAAAAGCTCAGAGGATCATCAGAGACTCCAGCCACCCGAGCTATGGGCTGTTCTCACTGTTACCATCAGGCAGGCGGTATCGCAGCATCAGGACCCACACCAGCAGACTTCATGATAGCTTCTTCCCCCAAGCAATCAGACTTTTGAACTCTTGATCTCCAACGATCAAAATACATAAGCACTGCACTTTATTAATATTATAATCTTATTATCTCACACTGGACTGTCATAAATTATATTATTATTATATTATATTCTCTCTTAACAACTTACTATCAACCGACAGCCTGAATGTCAATACAGTACAATACAACCTAATGTACATTCTACATATACTCTATATACTTTTTTATTGAATAATGTGTATCTATATTGTGTGTATTGTATACTGTACAGTGTATGTTATTATTTGTATATTGTGTTGTGTATATTAGATTTTAAATTGTGTTGTGTAAATCTGATGTTTATTGTAATTGGTATATGTCTTAAAACTGTCACGACTGCTATGTTGCTCATAACTGCACCCAAGAATTTCACACACCATTGCACTTGTGTATATGGTTGTGTGACAATAAAAGTGATTTGATTTTGATTTGATATTCACACGTATCTGGTGGTTACCACTGAGATACTATTCAGGGGAAGAAAACATAGAATGGAGGCCACAGTTAATTCCTGCCTCACCCATCCGCTAATTTTGGGGACGAATTGGCCTAATTTCAAGAATTTGTTAAGGGAAATATGTGCAGATGGGTCCTGTGAAATAATGCCTCGGTTTGTGACGTGCGATGCTATGGCTGGGGAGGCACTGATGTGTGAGTGGGCAAATTACGTAAAGGAATATTTCACCTAAAAATGAAAATTATCTAATCATTTCCTCAACCTTATGCCAACCCACATGTTTATGACTTTCTTTCATCTGCTGAACTCAAATGAAGATTTTTAGAAGAATTTCTCAGCTCTGCATGTCCATACAGTGCAACTGAATGGGTGCCAAAAGTTTGAAGCTCCAAAAATCACATATGTCAGCATTAAAGTAATCCATAAGACTCCAGTGGTTATATCTATATCTTCAGAAGAGCTATGATAGGTGTGGGAGAGAAACAGATAAATATTTATGTCATTCTTTACTATAAATTTTCCTCCCTGCTCAGGCAATCTCCACTTTAACTTTCCTTTTCACATTCTTCTTCTTATGGTTTGTTGATACATGTTCTTCATGCGTATCGCCCCCTACTGGGCAGGAAGAATTTCTAGCATTAAAGTACTTAAATATTGATCTGTTTCTCACCCAATGGATTAAACCACTGAAGTCTTATGGGTAACATTTATGATGCATTTATGTACTTTATGGAGTGTAAAAGAAAGCTGAAAGCAACACAGAAAGCTGTTTTGACCACCAACATAAATGCTGAATCAGTGTGTGTTTCATTTGCATCAAATGCCTTAAAAACGGGGAAATTGTTTTTTCCTATGGGTTCCCTTAATATGTAAATAATATTGCTGCATCACTGCCTTGCATCTCCTTTAAAAAGCTCTCTGATCTTAAATGGATTGTCTTCATATATTGCTGTATTTTTTCCTTTGCATTTAATCGTACATGAGTTCTCTTATATCTCTAACATATATCACGGCGATGTTTGCCTTTTTATCACATTTTTTTAATAAACTGTAGGGATCTTAAGTGTTTTTATTCGCCAAATATTAATAAATTTAATGTTGTGAATTACAGTGCACTGTATGTCTTTGTATCAAAATGTCTTTGTGTACCAAAAATGTGGTTTTTGTCTCCTCAAAATTGTTATTTCTGTGCAAGTCAAGTCAAGTGGCTTTTATTGTCATTTCAACCATATACAGCTAGTACAGTACACAGTGAAACAAAACAACGTTCCTCCAGGACCATGGTGCTGCATAAAACAACATAAAACAAACACAGAAATGTAAGCACAGCGCAGTTCTAGTGTGAAGACAAGCAGCTGTACATCATCGCACCATTAGCTAGGTAACATCCAGCTATGAACACAGACTTATTCACTGCTCCTTACCTTTATCCAGGATCAGCAGCTCCTTGCCGCAATACATGTCTGCAAGTTTCCGGCTTCTCAGTGGGATCACTTTCTCTTGAAATGATAATAGACATGTTCCGACCTCTCCAGGTCACATTCGAACCAGTGCACAGAACATCTCTTGAAGCCCACCTTCCCTTCCCAACAACGCCATCACTTCATCTCAACTTCTGCCCGTATCAAACCCATGGGGAGTAAACAATCAGCAAACCCAGATCTTTATCCATATCTCATTCACTTAGGAGATCTCCCTCAATCGAACCACCGCGTCCACCTCAATCGGAATGCACGACCCAGTGCGGAAGGAGTGCGCTCCTTGACAAGTCTGTCAAAATCATTGGCTCAGACAGCAGCTGATTTCCATTAGAAATAAGCGAAGTTCTCAATCATATCCATCAAATGCATTCAGATTATAGTCATGGGTCTAGGCCTTCTGTTGCCAATGCTGTCTGTTCATCATAACACATCTGCATCAATATCAAAAGCCAATATTTCAGGTCAACAGCGCATTTGCTCTCATAGTAATGGCAAGCAATCACGCATTCTCAGCGTGATAGCATGAGATGAGGGTAACTCGGCTAAGGTTCACTCGCTATCATTCACCGTGTTGCATGCTTAAATATGTTCTCCATCAGGGAATTAAGATCATTATTCAGGCATGTCATGATGTACAGTGCTCATTGCACGGGTCTCATCACTCCAATCAGTAAGATGTCCCTGTTTTGTTGGTCGCTCTTCGCTCTAAATCGTGTAGCGGGCGAATTTCAATACAAGTATCATCCCTATGCCCAACTCACTATGAAAGACAGAGCTCTTGATATAGGCACTCTGAAGGGAGCATGACATCACAGTTTAAATGTAGCCTTCACTAAAGTCTTGTGAAAGGGTCCTTCATGAAATAAATAACAACTTCTTTTTTCGGTACAACATTTCAAGCGGTGTTCCCTTTCTAAGCGCCTTCAAGGGCGCATTAATGCCACTTTGAAAATGCAGGGTTTTCTTACTCTATACATCTACTTCCACGTTCTCCATCGGAAGCACTATTGTTTCGGCACACTTCTGACACCTAGTGGTAGGCTCCGCTCTGCATTCCCTTATTCATCAAATAATTTCATTACCAGTGTAATGCATTTTGCGCCTTATATGATCAGGTTATACAAAGGGTGATTCCTATTTCACAGCGTATTTACATTTTATTACTCATTCAGGCATCATTAAAGTGCAGAAATTTGTATCGTATGTGTCTCTTCATAAATCATTCACTTTCATCTCTGTTCGGACGGTGTTTCAATCGATGGAGATTTTCAAGCATTGGGGCTTTATCAATGTTCCAAATTTCAAAGCGCATATGAGTTTAACAGTCATGTCAGCTAACTACATTACATTTTAATTTAAGTATCAACGCATTTCAGTTTGATGCTGTTTACTTTTATGCGCCGTGGTTGGGGATGTTACATTTAGTAGTAGGTAAGTTAGGTTTGGCAATCATTGGATAAAACCTGTGCCGAGTCAAAGCTCATTATTTTCATCTTGCTACTGTTAATTTCTGTTCCTGCTGGTAAGTCATAAGCTCCCTCCTAATGCTTTCACGTTATTTCTTCAACTACGTTGCCAAATGCTTTATTGTTTTTAAAGTTATCGATGTTTTTTGCTCCATTCAATGGGGGGGGGGTGGGGTGGATATATACATTTTGCATTCAGGGCAGCTCTCGTCTAGCAGCAGGCAGTAGGATTCGTTCCTGTGGACATTACAGTGCCGGATTGGTGTTCTTGAAGCAGATACCGAAATTCAGTCCACGGAAGCTGCATGTCATGGACCATGCATGATCTGCTGGTTTTACGGGTAAAATAAAAAAAAAATAAAGAATAAATAAAAACCTTCAACATCTTCAAATTTGTTTTTGCCATTATGCTCAATTTCCCACAGATGCAAGCTTCCCCACCTCTCTATCTCTAGACCGATCATTAGTTCACATTTCCTCCTTCCAGAGCAGTTCCAGTCTCATATTCAATCTCCCACCCCCTCAGGCCACCTCATTTCACATGCGCATCATTCATCAAGGTCGCTCCATCTCTCGCCTCACGCTATCATTTCGTCAGTAACACTGAAAATGTATCTATCGACGACCGCTGCTGATCGGACCTCAAATTTGATCCCTGTGTCTTATCACCGGAACTGTTTCCCCCTTTTCCATAACAAAACCCTGAAACCTTCTTTTTCACTCATCTACCACCGCCATATCAAAGGCTGCCCTCCTCTTGGCTCCTTAGCCCCTACTAAGATATTTGACATGGCAGAGCTCCAACTGAACCCCATTCTCTCAGTCAAGCACATTCCCAGGTTTTTAATTCATCGTTACTCTCTTTCTCATTCAGGAGTTCCATCAACATGTCTATTCACCAGCATACTACTATCCTCTGCCCACACCTTTAGAACCTTCTGCTGGTCTATGCCCCTCACTCATCCCCTTAGATTCCACTAAAACTCATTCAGAAAGGACTCGCCCAGCCCACGCTCATTTCACCTCTTTTCTCTAACACTCCTAAACCTACCACCTGGGATGCTGTTGTAGCATAACATTATCTATAACCTCCAGCTCTTCCTGCCCAATACCCCCCGCATATTCTGAAAATTAGTTCACAATATGCATCTGATCCCTCAAATATTTCAGCCCCTCCCCTAGTCTCGTGGCACTCTTTCAGAATTGGCTGCTCATCAAGGACTACCAGAACCCACAATCAGATGCTCAGGCACTGGTCTTCCTCATCCTCCAGAAATATACTTGACCCAACCCCAACACATGCTCAAGCCTCTTCAGCCATAAGTTTTCATACCTATCTGCTGGCAGTTGGGGGCCTCACTGCCCATCCACATCTTTCCCATACTTATCAAATTTAAGCCGTCTATTGTCCTGCAAGGACACCGCATAACCACATCCACCCTCCTCACCAAGGCTTTCACAATCCCAGCATGGTTTCCCTTGCATATGGTTCATCTTCAAATGTTGTTTTCTTTCAACGAAAGGTATTGCAAGCAACGTTGCAATTATCGTATGGCTTTAAGCTACGTTGTTCATCTTTTGGCAAAGATACTCCAAACAATGCCTGCCCTCATCGGAGAGTTCATAATCAAATGTTTATCTTTCAACAAAGATACTGCACAACAACGCTGGCCTAACGTAGGGCCTCATACCACGTTGTTCATCTTTGGCAAAGATTTTGCACAACCAGGGGCTCCTCGACAGAGGGCCCAAAATCTTACTCGAGGACAAGGAAAAAATTACACTCAAGGACAAAATTAAAATCGAGGACATAAAACTCAAGGGCAAAAAATGCCCCTCTATCATAAAAGCATTAGTAAACACAAGCACGGCTTTTCCTGCTGCAAAGTTATTGCACAACCATGCCAGGGATACAGAATATTTCATGCCAAGTGTCAATTCTAGATCTTCACATCTCCTTTTTCTCTTCTCTAGATTGAACGCCAAACACAAGACCTGGTTCGTAACCTGACCGGATCTTCTCTTTTCGGGGTAGTATTTTATTTCTCTCTTTTGGGGTAGGCTCCTCGCCCCTGCCTCCTATCTCCGGCAGGATCTGATGGTTCTGCTTCGGACTGCCAGACGGGGCTTACACCAAAGAGAGACATTACGTTCCTGTTTTATTTTCATCAAATAAATGTAATCTCAAACTTTACTCAAATCTGCGAGTCTTCCTGATAGAAATTACATTCCTGTTTTATACAATCTATCACATTGCTGTTTCAGTGTGCTAACATGACAAACTTCACTTCCCCACCACCACCAGTTGAGTCTCGTCCTGCACGGAGGTAGGCTCCTCGCATGCCTCGAAGCCGAGCTTGTTAGCAGAAGCAGCACATGAGTTTGAGCTCCACACCGTAAGGCCTTCAGAATTTCCACTGAATCACTCAACACTGCAAATGAATGCGCATCTAATGTCAGACTGTCAGATTCATCAACAAATCAGATTGATTTATTTGTTCTTGGTGGGTGTGGTCTTTAGGATATGTCCCAGTCCAGGCCTTCTAGCTGGCCTTAAGTGACGCAATCACGCTTTAAGTGATGCACGTAATTTGAAAGCGCAGAGCGCGAGATCTTGCTGACGAGTCGGCTGTCATCACTGCCATTCTCGCCATTGAGAAAGAGATCCTTATAGATTTAAAAACCTGAGATGTTCTGCATGATCGTGCGATTGATTAATTAAACAGGAAAGGAGGACTTCAGGTAAATTGGTAAGTGCTTTTTGCATTGTTATAGCAACATTAGGAGTTTTCTAAATGTAAATTAGGCTGCTTGAGCATTCAGTATAGGATCAAGTTTTGAAAAGTAAGCGTGTACCCTGACGAAACAAAATTTATTGCAAGCAAAATTTAAATTGCAAATATTAGAAAACTTTTTCTTGGTATTAGACCTCCTTGACTTTCGTGCGTGGACATGTTTTTAAAATGGCAATTGGTATTATTAATTGACTACCACATAATTTATGATAGGCATATGGTGTCTTATTCATTGTGAAACTGTGTTTTCTTAATGGCATGAATCACACTGAAGGCCTAGACTTAAAATGCACGGCCCATGGCTGAAAGGGAAACAGATAAACAAGCAAATAAACAGAAAAACATAAATAACTAAAAAAAGGGATATTAGAACATTCAAAAGCCATAGATGGGGCATCTAATATGGGTAAAAGTTCAAGGCTCTACAGCAGTCCAGGGTCTTTGTTGCCTTGGTGTTCCTTACACCCTCCAGAGTTTCAAGGTACTGATAGAGCTCAAATTTAAATTGCCCAAAATGTGGGATTTGCTTTGGCCATCTAAATTTATGGATATAATATTTGCCTAAAATAATAAGTAGGTTCATGAAAAAACGTCCTGGTTACTTGCATAACCTCCGTTCCCTGATGGAGGGAACGAGATGTTGTGTCGATGTAGTGACACTAGGGGTCACTCTTGGGAGCCGAGACACCTCTGGTCTTTGATAAAATCCTATGAAAATTGGCGAGTGGTATTTGCATGCCACTCCCCCGGACATACTGGTATAAAAGGAGCTGGTATGCAACCACTCATTCAGGTTTTATGCTGAGGAGCCGAGACAAGGCCCAGCCATTTCAGCGGATAGTTCAGCGTTGTGGCAGGAGGGACACAACTTTTCGTTCCCTCCATCAGGGAACGGAGGTTACGCAAGTAACCAGGACATATCCTATCTGTCACTCACTCGACGTTGTGTCGATGTAGTGACACTAGGGGTCCCTATACAAAACGCCGCAACTGGCTGAACTGTGTTACGTGAACTGGCGGTGTGTGATGGGCAGACAACTATGTGCCTCGTAGCCAGCGAACCAGGCCAACATGTAACCTCCCCCAACATAGTTATGAGTGTCGAACGGCCCTTTGGGGACAAGTCGACTACCCAAAAAGATAGAGACAGGCTAACCCAGTGGTGGCCTCTTTTCCCCTTCTTTTTTTCCACTCCCTAGAAAACAAGGGGGATTATCTGACTGGGCCGCCAGGTCTAGTTGGGGGGTGTCCCTCCCAAGGGGAGGATACCGCGGAGACCACACCTCGCCCAAAGAGGGGGGGATATTTAAGTGGAAAATACGTCACATGGTCTTGCCGACCATGTGGAGAAGTCTCATGGTGGATCCTACCCAATGGGGGAGGAGTTACTACAAACATGGAGACTGTGGCAGAGGGGGTTCTGCCCAAGGAGGACGCAGTTTGCCAACAGGGAAACGAATTAGCAGAAGATATTCATCGCATGGGGTTACCTTACAGGGAACCGCCACATGCAGAGCACCTACCCCAGAACAGGGCTCTTAGTTAGCATGTGTACTGGGCCGGCAGCGAGTCTCTCCGAAAACTCGACTGCCACAGGGCTCGGAGGAAGTCAACCAGGGAACATATTTTGTGAACACTACAGGGAATTAATGGCGCACGCCTTCAGCTCAGAGGAGGTGAAAAGCACTATGTGCAAGCAATACACCCGGCCACTATCCCGGGCTTATCGGCTTGTATTGCGAGCCACTACCTGGATGAAACCGGCTCCACCCAGAAGTTGTAGAACCTTGCAAAGGTGTTGGGTGTTGCCCAGCCCGCTGCTCTGCAAATGTCTGTTAGAGAGGCACCCCTGGCCAGGGTCCAGGAGGCCGCTACACTCCTGGTAGAATGGGCTCATAGCCCTACCGGGGGTGGCATGACTTGGGCGTGATATGCCATAGCTATGGCATCAATGAGCCAGTGGGCGATCCTCTGCTTGGAGACAGCACTTCCTTTCTGCTGTGCACCAAAGTATACAAAGAGCTGCTCAGAGATCCTAAAGCTCTGCGTGCGATCCAAATAGATGCATAAAGCATGCACCGGACACAACAACGACAGGGCTAGGTCTGTCTCCTCCTGGGGCAGCGCTCGCAGGTTCACCACCTGGTCCCTAAAAGGGGTTGTGGGAACTTTGGGCACATAGTCCGGTCAGGGTCTCAAGATTATGTGAGAGTCGCCCGGACTGAACTCCAGGCACGTTTCACTGACAGAGAACGCTTGAAGGTCTCCTACCCTCTTGATGGAAGTGAGTGCAGTTAAGAGGGCAGTCTTCAAGGAGAGTGCCTTAAGCTCAGCTAACTGCAAAGGCTCAAAGGGGGCTCTCTGTAGACCCTGAAGAACTACAGAGAGGTCCCATGAGGGAACGAGGCGCGGTCTGGAGGGGTTCAGCCTCCTGGCACCTCTCAGTAACCTGTTGATCAGGTCGTGCTTCCCTAAGGACTTACCGTCCACGGTGTCATGGTGTGCTGCTATAGCAGCAATGTACACCTTCAAGGTGGAAGGGGACATCCGCCCTTCCAACCTCTCCTGCAGGAAGGAAAGCACCGATCCGACTGCGCATCTCTGGGGGTCTTCCCATTGTGAAGAACACCACTTAGCGAACAGATGCCACTTCAAGGCATACAGGCCTCTCATAGAGGGGATCCTAGCCTGAGTGATCGTGTCTACCACTGCGGGTGGTAGACCGCTTAGGTCTTCCACGTCCCATCCAGGGGCCAGACATGGAGATTCCAGAGGTCTTGTCGCGGGTGCCAGATGGTGCCCCGTCCCTGAGAAAAAAGGTCCTTCCTCAGGGGAATTCGCCAGGGGGGGCTGTCGCGAGGAGCGTGAGGTCCAAGAACCACATCTGGGTGGGCCAGTAGTGTGCTACCAGGACGACCTGCTCCTCGTCCTCCCTGACCTTGCACAGAGTCTGTGCAAGTAGGCTCACTGGGGAAATGCATATTTGCGTAGGCCAGGAGGCCAGTTGTGTGCCAGCGCGTCTATGCTGAGAGGTGCCTCGGTCAAGGCGTACCTTGAGGATTCTTGGGAGGCGAACAGGTCTACCTGTGCCTGTCCAAATCGACTCCAAATCAGCTGGACCACCTGAGGGTGGAGTCTCCACTCTCCCCTGAGGGTAACCTGCCATGACAGCGCTTCCGCTGCAGTGTTGAGGTCGCCCGGGATGTGAGTGACTCGCAGCGACTTGAAGTGCTGCTGACTCCAGATGAGGAGATGGTGGGCGAGTTGTGACATACAACGAGAGCGAAGACCGCCTTGGTGGTTGACATATGCTACCATTGCCATGTTGTCTGTCCGAACTAACACGTGCTTGCCCTGGATCAACGGCTGGAACCTCTGCAGGGCGAGCAGAATTGCCAACAACTCGAGGCAATTGATGTGCCAACGCAGCCACTTGCCCGTCCATAAGCCGGGGGCTGCGTGCCCGTGGCAAACAGCGCCCCATCCCATTTTGGAGGCATCTGTCATGATCACGATGTGCCTGGAGACCTGCTCTAGGGGAACACCTGCCCGTAGAAACGAAAGGTCGGTCCAAGGGCTGAAGAGACGGTGACAGACTGGCGTGATGGCCACGCGATGTGTCCTGCGGCGCCATGCCCATCTCGGGACTCAAGTCTGAAGCCAGTGCTGAAGTGGTCTCATATGCATCAACCCGAGCGGGGTGGCCACCGCTGAGGATGCCATATGCCCCAGGAGCCTCTGAAAGAGTTTCAGTGGAACTGCTGTTTTCTGTTTGAATGCCTTCAAACAGGTCAGCACCGACTGTGCGCGCTCGTTCGTGAGGTGCGCTGTCAATGAGACTGAGTCCAACTCCAAACCGAGAAAAGAGATGCTCTGAACTGGGAGGAGCTTGACACGATGCCCTAATCAGCTGAGGTGTGCAAGCACCAAGTCCCTGTGTGCACACAACATGTCCCGAGAGTGAGCTAGGATTAGCCAGTCGTCGAGATAGTTGAGAATACGAATGCCCACTTCCCTTAACGGGGCAAGAGCTGCCTCTGTGACCTTCGTGAAGATGCGAGGGAACAAGGTGCGGGATCTTGAGCCGCGCCGGGGCAGGATATGCCGGATAGCTTCCATCTGCTGCTTCACCGTTGAGAACTGCTGGGAAAAGTCCTCGATGGTGTCGCCGAATAGGCCAGCCTGGGAGATGGGGGCAGCAAGGAACCATGTCTTGTCAGCCTCACCCATCTCGACCAGGTTGAGCCAAAGGTGGCGCTCCTGGACCACTAATGTGGACATCGTCCGCCCGAGAGACCGCGCCGTGACCTTCATCACTCGGAGAGTGATCTTGCATCAGATCTGGGGCAGAACTACCCTCGTGCAGTTCTTTTTGGGCCTTGGCTTGGTGGACCTGCAGGAGAGCCATGGCGTGCAGGGCAGAGGTGGCTTGTCCAGCAGCGCTGTAGGCTTTGGCCGTCAGGGACAACGTGAACCTACAGGGCATGGACGAGAGCTTTGGGCGTCCACGCCAGCTGGCGGCGCTCTGTGAGCATAGGTGCACTGCGAGCGCCTTATCCACCAGGGGAATCGCCATATAGCCCCTGCCGACCCGCCATCGAGGGTAGTGAGGGTGGGGGAACTGAGAAATCGGGACCGGGCAGTAAAAGGTGCCTTCCAAGATTTTGTCAGCTCCTCGTGCACTTCTGTGAAGAAAGGCACTGGAGCGGGGCGTGGCTGCATTGAGCGGCGCCGCGAGCCCAGGAACCAATCATCGAGCCGCGAGGGGAGAGCGGAGGATTACACTCTAGCCCGACGCTCGTGGCCGCCCGGGAAAGCATGTCCATCATCTCTACATCAGCCTGTGACTGGGCAATCGTCCCCGAAGGGGGGAAACCAGCTGAGGCTTCTGCATCCGACTGGACAAGCCCGCTCTCCGATGCTGCGCTCGAGAGCTCATCAGCTTCGCGGGCTCCAAACAAGTGGTTGAACTCGCCGTGAGATGAGCCAGCGGACTCATCCGGAAGCCCAATCGGTACAGACGAGCGTGCTGGGGAATGGGAGGTCCGCGGGGGGATACCCGGTGGAGGCGGTCCCATTGGGTTCCCCAAATCGCCCCCAGTGCTAGCGTGACCGCAACGTTGCCATGGTCATGTTCTCGCAGTGAGAACATGAACCATTGTGACCGTCTGAAGTTGAGAGGTAACGACCGCAACCAGGAATAACACACAATCGAAAAGGCATCTTTAAAAAGACGCGTCTTTAAAAAGACGTTCTGTGTGTGCCGCTCTTTTAGAGAAATATACTCTTTCAGGAAAATATAGTGCACCAGTGCAGAGGAGGGAGAAGCCGCTGAAATTCGCCATCAGATCCAGCAAAGGTGAATGAACAGTCGTGAGAATTCAGCTCAGTGAGCATAACCGTTCGGCTCCGAAGATAATATCTGAATGATTGGTTGCATACCAGCTCCTTTTATACCCATATGTCCGGGGAGTGGCATGCAAATACCACTCGCCAATTTTCATTGGTCTTTTATCAAATACCAGAGGTCTCTTGGGCTCCCAATAGTGATCCCTAGTGTCACAACATCAACACAACATCGAGTGAGTGACAGATAGGGAATATATTTTCTTTTCTAAGGGTTTATCATAAAAAATAAATAAAACTTTAACTTCCAAAATAATGTCAGTTCCAGTGATCTTCTTAAAAAAAAAAAAAAAAAAAATCAGTTACACTAAAACAATTTAGTTTCAAATACAATAAATAAAATTAAAAAAAATAAAATATGCACAATATTCTCAATGCTGAACACACGTCAAGTCAATATCTTTTTCTTTTTCAATATCTCCTTATGACCTGATTTACACGGTAAATGCAATGAATCATTTTAAACAAAACATCCCTTATTTTATTGGTGTCACAATATCTCCTAAAGACCGTGAAAACGTCCTCCCACTTAATATCTTGAAAACGTGAATTCCAAAATTTTTGCTAGGGGTATCTTAACTGGCTGGCAAATCTGTCTAAGGAATTGTCATTTATTATCAATAATACTCAAACCATTTAATATTAAATTAAAGTCAACCGTAGGATTCGAATCTACAACTTCAGCAAAATGCAAAAACTGAAGGAGTCCAGATGGAATAGCATCAAGGACAATTGCTTATTCCTTAGTAGATACTGAAAGTTTATATTTGTCAGTGTATGAAAGTAGATAACCATTGGGGTGGAACAATTGTGTCACCAATAAGATGTTATTTTTAAATCAATATTCAAAGAAAAGTGTTTTATTTTTATACTTGATATCGTTATTATTCCAAATCAAACATCTACGAGGACAGAAATTGTGTTTATGCGCCTCAGCCATGATAACAGTGTTTGCCTATGAAAGTTAGTTTAATGGGAATTTTGCTAATATCAAAGTTACAGTTGAGGAGGAATTCAATTCCACCAACTTTTCTAAAAATCAAATTTGGGATATAGTACCACAATTTATTATTTGATTTAATGCAATTCTGAATCCATTTAATATAAAAAATTGTATTAGATGTGTCAGAGTCAATAACATTTAAACCACCTTTTTGAAAAGGATTACATAATACACCTCTATTTAGGTAATGTGGCGTATTCTTCCAAATAAAGTTATACATTTTATTATTAACCTGTTTAATTATTGACTGTGGAATATCTAAGACAATTTCTGCATAAACTAATCTTGACAACCCTTCAGCCTTTGACAGCAATATTCTACCACTCAAAGATAAGTCTCTAAATAACCAACAATTAAATTTATTTTGTACTTGATCAATTAGTGGAAGATAGTTCAAATCATTTCTCTTCATTTGATTTTTGACATATTTTAATCATCAAGTATGAAACTTGATAATTAATTGGAATGCCATGTAATTTTGTCAAACCCTCAGGGATTTCTTTCAAAGCAAACAGTACACACTTATTAATATTTATATTTAAATATGATATTAAAGAGAAACTATTTAAACACTCAAGTGCTGTGGTGATTTCCATATCACTCCTCAAAAATAACATATCATCAGCAAGTTGAGAACATTTTATTTCTTTATCAAAAAAACAAATGCCTTGAAATGGGCTCTTTTTAATATGAAGAAACATCACTTGCATAACTAATAAAAATAAGAAGGGAGCTGCAGGGTCTCCTTGTTTTACATCTCTGGGGCTTGTTCCAAAGGGTAGTTTAATAGAGCCATTTAAATCACTATATAGTATACGGAAAAAGCAAAACAAGAGTATCCACTAAAAAAGCCTGATCAACAGAATCAAATGCTTTGTAATAATCTATAAACAAAATATAGCTTTCATCATTAATTAAGTAATTGTAGCCAATTAGGTCCAAAATTAAGCATATATTATTTCCAATAAATCTGCCATGCATAAATCCAGATTGGCAATGATCAATGATTTGATCCAAACATAATTTCAATCTTTCTGCAAGCAGAATTGATAACAATTTGCATCATAATTCATTAATGTTATAGGCCTCCAGTTATCAATACTAAGTGGATCGTTACCTGATTTTGGTAGAAGGGTAAGTATACTCTGAGGCATTGTGGGCAACATTTTCTCAGCTTCCAATATTTCATGAAAAACATGTAAAAGAATTACAGAAAGGTCTTCTTGAAAGGTCTTATCAAATTCGCCAGTTAAACCATTGTTACCTGGTGATTTATTGTTTTTTAATTTAGCAATGCTTTTTTTTTTTTTTTTGTATTTCATCCAATGTTATTTCCTTATCACATATGTTTTTGGAGTCTTTATCAATAGTTTTAGAATATGTTTTAATTGAGTCAAAGAATGATCCTGCATCTCTAATATCCTCATCTTTTGTATATATATATATATTTTTTTTATAAAAGCTTATTACAAATTGAGAGATCTCATATGAATCTGCCGAAACGTTTGAATCAATTCTAAGTCTCTTTAGTGAAGACAGTTCTGTATTTCTCTTTTCCAATTTAAATAAATATTTGGAATTCTTCTCTCCTTCTTCCAACCATTTACGCCTCGACCTAACAAATGCTCCTTTAGCTTGATTCTCAAATATTTTATCTAATTCTAATTGCAATTTGGCTAACACATCCTTAGGAGTGAGCTGCTTGTTCCCTACTTTTGTTCACTCGTTCTTACCCACAATGCACTCTAATTTTGAATGTACATTAATATAACATAATAAAATGTAGTGAGGCAAAACATACACATACATAAAAATAAAAAAATAAAAATATATATATATACAGAATTTCGCCATTAAGCTGAATAATCCTTTATTTACTAAATAATTAACTGAGGTGATATTATTTTAACTCAGGAGACTGTACACAGTGAAAATGATAATTCTGTGGATGATTTAAAAATTCAGTTAAAACATGTAGGTTATGATAACTTTGGTGCTGTTTATTTATGGTCGGATGAGAAATGCTATCCAGCTTGTATTGGAGTTTAAAGATACTAAAGTATAACAAATAAATACAATAACGTACATTTGTTAAAATGTGTTTACTCTTTATATTAACATATATATTAAAAACGACAAAAATAATCAAGATTTATTGTATTGTATTAATATATCATTTAATAAGAATAACAAGTAAGGCCCAAGTATTTTAAAAGTTAATATGTGACTTTGTTTTTGTGACAGCCCTAGAGCTCTGACGCACTGTGTATATGTCAGCTTCCGAATTCACTTGCTCAATTCATTCACTCACTGCTGAGATATAGTGCACTCACTGCCATTCTTTTTATAGGAAACAGTGAATGAGTGAACGATATCAGACACAGCATTTTCTTTTTTCGTTCTGCTTGTAAAGTACTTCTCATCCGTCATAGGTGGAGAGCAGACCAGCTGAAAGGTGCTTTGCACCACCTACCGTACCGGGGTAAAATTGTTTGTCGTTTAGCGCCACCTATTGTAAATGCATACATAAGTTATACTGGGGTGAAAAGGGCCAAAACCTGCCCAGTTTGGGTAGCTGTGTCCGATACCAGGAAAATGCTGCCTTTGGAGTCTGTATACAGAGGCAGGATGAAAATAAGGTGCTTTTCAAACTGTTCGGAGACCAGTTTCCTTAAAAGTTCCATTCATTCAAAACAGCTGTCAGTTAAGCCATTAACTGATTAGGCAGCAAGTCAGCTGCCTACGCTTTCGGATGCAGCCCGAATGTGGTAGATGAGTCAAATATTAGAGGAGTGGGGAGAGACACAGAAAGAAAAAAAAAAAACAAGTTCATTTGAATGGACTGGGGACAAAAAGTCGTATATATTTTTCTAAATGATTCACGGTCCATTACCACACCCTCCACGGTATTTGCACATTTTAGCACAATGTGTGGACTTTTCAGATGGTTCCTTACCCACCTTAGGCAAAATTTCCAACTTGTATTAATGTTAAATTTGCGATCTGGAATGATTTCACCGTGACGGCATCTGACCAGGCTTAAATACGTGACAAATCGCGTCCCGCATCGATTCGAAATGGGACGCCTCATTTCATCTTTAAATACGGGGCGATCCTGTATTTTTCGAGAGGGGTGGCAACCCTAAGTATAACTTCTTAATTTACTAGACACAGTGTAAATAATCATGATGCACAATATGATGGAAACTGGCAAGATGAAAATAAAGAGCTAAAGTTAGCCATTGCTTAGAGAAGCATTGAAAATAGGCTAAGTATACATGAGGGTGTCAACTTGAAGTTTATTATTATTATTATTTGTACTGCATGTAATTCCACTGATTTCTGTATCAAATAGGATTGAATGTTTTAGAGGGAGACAACCCAACTCATACCACAAAATGTAACAATGTATAAAATCCACCAGTAATACTTATTGATATTTGTGCTCTTGTTTTCCCAACAAAAATGATGATTTCACTTCCTTGAGGATGGTGTCATTAAGGAAATGACTTAGTTAGGATGAAAAGTGATATTGAGGACATAGAATATATAAATTTCTAATTAAACCAATATTCCTGAGAAAACTTTTGTTTGAAAAATGTTCATAATGTATCAAGGAAGGGAAAAATGAAGACACCTGAAATGCTTCCTAATAACTTGCCAGTTTTTCTTTTTAGAAGTTAGTACATCCCTCCCTTGGGACATGGCAAAAATGGTAACATACATTACGTAAAACCCAAGTAGTGAAATAACTTAAAATTCTATGTCCAAATAATTGTAAAACTGTAATAATATAAAACTGGTATGATATCCATTTTTTCAAATATTTTAAAATAAATTTTATCCTAAATCCACCTTTTTTCTGAACACAGAAGTGTTCCACGATTCAGCTGTTTTCAGTTTCCAGTCTCCATTGTTTTCACTTGCATCGGTGTAAATTCTTAGCATGTTGTGTTATGTTTAAGGTATTACATTTGTAAAAATGGACAAAAAAAAAAAAATATGCCGATACTTCACAGTGTCAAGATGACTGTTTTTTTAAAGACAGTGCCTTGTGCTGAGTGACTCCAGCCAGGTCTCCTAAGCAACCAAGTTGGCCCAGTTGCTAGGGAGGGTAGAGTCACATGGGGTAACCTCCTCATTGTCGCTATAATGTGTATTTCTCACTCTCGGTGGGGCACGTGGTGAGTTGTGCGTGGATGCTGCGGAGAATTGCGTGAAGCCTCCATAGTCTCTGCGGTAACGCGCTCAACAAGCCACGTGATAAGATGTGCGGATTGACGGTCTCAGATGCAGAGGCAACTGAGATTCATCCTCCGCCACCCGGATTGGGGCGAGTCACTATGCCACCACGAGGACTTAGAGCGCAATGGGAATTGGGCATTCCAAATAAAAAAATTAAAAAAGACAGTGCCTGAGTGTGTATGACACGAAGCAATGGTCCGAGTTTAGTTACGTTGATATTATTAATTATTCTGAGTTGTTATGACGGCCAACAACTGCACAAGTTGGCTCTATCACTTTCCCTTTTTGCTTGCAGACTCTTCTCTGTTTGAGGTCTCTTCATTTTCAAAAAGGGTGATTCCCCAGAGGGTTGCCTTTTTGAATGATCCATGGTCAATTTTGCTCATTTGTTGTGGCTACAAGCTTTCAGCTTTAAACTACTACCACAGTGCTGTACATCACGCTAGTAGTAGCTCCGGACCTTCTTTTCTTTGTTTACGTCAGAAGCTGACTGGCGGAAGTATGCAATTTCCTGCCAAATCTGTCTTGCCACTCTAAAATATAAATCATTATTATAGGCTTACCATAATGAATCAGGGTAAGGCAAAAACACGGTTTCAAAGACGGTGTACTTGCTCATTGATTTTTTTTTTTTTTTTTTTTTTCATTTCTAACAAAAAAATATGACAGTGTAGCTTTAAGACCTATATGATGAGCACATTAAAATGTTTTATGAAACTGCAAAGGAATGACCTAGCTAGATTTGTTTGCCCTGCCTGTTCAATCATTTCAAAGGAAGTCATTAAAGCACTTAAGATAACTTTACAATAGATGTTCTCCAGTTAAATACATTAGTCAAGGATTTTCCTGAACAAAAAGGTACTTTATTCTGCATTATATCCTCTGTGACCTTTCTGTGCCTGTCCTTAAAAATACTATAGCTATACTCTTATTAAACATTGCATTTGGCATTTATGTACCTGAAGTTGTTTTTCAGTTCAGAAAATTTGTGTTGAGGTCATTTGCAAGCTGAACTTGTTACTTTTTCTTTAGAAAAAAGTAAATGAACTTAATCATTATACATCCAAGAAGTAAACATGGCATGTTCAGTTAGCCTGAACTTTTAAAGGAGTCATGGAGATTAAAATTATCTGTAAACTTTTTTGAATAAAATACAGTTTGAACAAAATTTTCAGTATATTTGCAAAGGTTTTCATTCACTCTAGTGGATTTTATTGCTAATCAAAGTTTCTATTCAGAGTTGACTCAAATGATGAGTCAAAGCCTTTTAATGGAAGAAGCTTCTGAGGAACTCAGAGACATTGAATCAAGTATTACACATAGAACATTCTTAACATATATAAATCTTTAAAAAAAAAAAAAAAAAAAAAAAATAAAGAAAATGAATAGAAATTAAAAAATGAATACTCCTTGATGCTTGTACATCATTTAAGGTGTAAACAAATCCCTCTTTCACAGGTAAAATATATTTCTTGTTAATTAATAGTTATGCCTCTTACTGTATGCCTTTATTATATTTTCATTTTATTTTCTTTATTTTTTTTTTTTTTTTTTTACAAATAGAATAAGTTTTCACTGGTAGTTGGTCACTCTTGTGATTAAATGGGTACACGCATGATGTGTGCAGCATAACTAAAATAGTTCCCCTTACCTTAACTGTAATTTAACTGCCTTGAAGAACATGAGTTTATGTGCCATGCATATTCAAATATAACTTGGTATTAAATAATTTTGCTTGTATCATGTCAGAGATTGTCTAGTAAAAGTATAAAATGAAAATGACTGTGATTATCTTTTTGAAAGAACTATCACACAAAGCATAAGGACTGTAAAAAAATAAATAACAATATATTGAGTATTATACATTTTTATTTAAGACTACGAGTGTAGAGAGAGAGAGAGAAAAAAAAAGAATTCTACTGCCTTCATTGACATCAAAAGACAACAATTACAGTACATTGTGCTCTCATGGACAAACTACTTTCATTAGAGCTCCTTTCTCAAGCAAGTTTCCAGGAATTGTTATTATAAAACGGGGACCACCAGAACTTATTTCAACCCACCAGAGTTGAACTAATTTAAAAGTACAGTGTAGTGTACAATTGTACTGTCGCAATACACACCAATGTTTTGAGTGTGTTATTATATTTTCAGTTTAATTGTAAATCCATCCATCCATCCATTCACCCATCCATCCATCTGTCTGTCCACCCGTCCATCCATACATCCATCTAAATTTGTTAAAAAAAATAAAATAATAAATTCTTAATGAATGAGGAATCTTACTAAACACTCATCTTAGAAGAAAAGTTCACCCAAAAATGTAATTTCTGTTAATATGCGGCTGTTGTTGTTTGTGACCTGTGAGATTGTGAGATTCATTCACATATACAAAAACAAATATAGCCTGTTTAGGAATAATGGAATTAATTAAACGTAAAAAGACTGCAAACCTGCTCACTTTTGCAGCTTTTCAGCTCAGGTGCAAGTACTTTTAAAGTCCTACAAAGTACATCAGACTTGTGTTGTATCTCTTTCAATTCTAAGCATTTTATTTTCCTTTTTTTTTCCCTTCAAAAGCATGTTTTTGCTTTTAGATATTGAGTGGACTAGTCATCATAAGCAAAGGCTTTTTATTTATTGCCTAAACTTTAAAGAGTGCTATCGATGTTTTCTTTTGTTAGCCTCTCCAAGGAAAAAAAAAACGTACTGACCTTCTTTCTGAGAATCCAAAGCATGGTGCATCATATTTGCAATTTTGACTTTTATCAAAAGGAGACAAATATTAGTGCCAAAACATAAGATTAAAATAATAAATTATCTGTTCCAAACCTAGTGAGCAGACCTTCTAGACAGCATTTTTAGACATCAAAGGCATGAAGTTTGCGATACCAGACACGATGCGACAGAGCAACAAAAGGAATATTTTCCATGTTAATCAGAAATGTTGTCCTAACCAGCCTTGATAGCAACAAATTGAAAAACGAGAGGACATTCTGCTGATCGTTTGATTAAGTGTTTGTATTACTTTGGCGCTGTGTCAGGTAGCCCTGTCTGACGTGAACAGTAAAAAAAGAAAATAATAAATTGTCGACTAAGTAAAAGAAGTGTTAACTTTAAATTAAATAACCAAAAACTATCCATTAAAATATTGAAGTAAAATGAAAATAAATTAATAAAATGCATTTAAATTTGACCCACTATTTGTGTGTAACCCCCTACAACAGGCACAATTCCCAGGGGGACAGAGGGGACATGTCATCCCACTTTATTGTAGCTGAAGGTAGATAAAATATGTGCTGTCTTTATGTTGTAAGCGATAGTATTCTCATGAAGTCACACCAGAGAAGTTTGATATTCCTGGGATATTCGGCACTGGTGCGTAAGGGACTGTCTAAAAAGTCCATAAACTGCATCAAAACATCAAAGGATTACAAGCATTAATTCAGTTGACTTGCACATTCTAACATGAAAACTGTAATTAAAAAAAAAAAAAAAAAAAAAAAAAATTTAATAAATTCGAATATGATCACATTCTGAATTTAAAGGTTGTAGTGGGCTGCAAGTGTGTTGGCTGAGTTTTTTTTTTTTTTTTTTTTTTTTTTTGGTGAAATAATTGAATAATTTATATAAATCACTAAAACTATATTTTAATTAACAAAGGGTGTAGCAGGCTCCTAGTGGGATGCATGACTTACAGGTCATATTATAGGACATAGTTGTCACAAATGTCTAATTATATGGATACAGTTTTTAATTATTTAAAAACAAAATCACTAAAATTCACCAAAATTATAATTTCACATTCTAAAGGCTGTAGTAGGCTAAAATAATCCTAACAGTTTTTACTTATATAAACTTGATAAATATATAACTCTTTATTTATATGCACTTAATAAATAATCATATATAAATGATAGGAACAAAATTTAATTTTTGGCATGGCGTGAACTGTGTATGTTTGTAATTTTAACTAGTATTATTATTATGGATAATTTGGTGTTTTGTGTGTGTATGTGTGTGTGTGTGTGCGTGTGTGTAGTGATAGGTAAATAGGTAAATAGTGTGTATGAAGGTTATGAAATATGATTTAAAAAAAAAAAATCTATTGATGTTTTTTTTTCCCCTTCAAAATAAATAAATAAAATAATAATAATTTAAAAAAAAAGATGGTGTGTGAATGAGTACTGTTGTCCTAGCGACCGGGGTTCAAATCCGGATTTTATCCCACTCTTTTTTTCCCATAATTTCCTGATTCCACTCTTAATATTTCCTTTAATACTACTTATAATAATAGATAAAAATGAATATAAATGTTGATTTCATCACAGTGATTTGGTCACGGTGAATTTCGAGAGAAGAGTTTGATCTTCTAGTTAGATAGGAGCTACACTGGCATGACTGAAAACAGCCTCCTGAGAGCGTTCCGTGTCCGGTGTAGACAGGGTGTTACCTCTAGTGGTCTCTGAACATAAAGCTGAGGTATGAGAAACTATTTTAACATAGAAAAAATTCACTCATTACCTTTAAATAAAGAAGAAGAAAAAAAAGTGCCAGCTGGAAAGCAGCAACTTCTGGCGATCCCTACTGTTTTACCTCAACTTTTCACTTTAGTGAGTGAAATACGAGGTTCGTCTTTGATTTGACGGTCTTGTGACAGTCGCTGCACCTGGAAGCTGTCCTTGGGGAAGCATGACATCAGCAGGATGTAATGTTTTTTTTTTTTTTTTTTTTTTTTTTGCCGGGGTGAAAAATGCCTTTGTCTCTTTTCAGTTTGGTAGTTAGGTCCCTGGCGATGGGGCTCATGTCAGAAATGAGCACTGCCCACTGGTGCGTTTGGCCTTTAGAGGAACATCAGGGCAGAGAGAGAGAGGCTGAGGCTGAGGCTGCACTCGACCAGTGAGCTACAGACAGCTGTTCAACATCCATCAAGGATTAGCTGAAGTCTGAAAATCTGGATTGCAAACAGATACCAAAAAGATGGGCATTCTAAAGGAAGTAGAAAAACATGCTGCACATTCTACACTGTAAATTACAAATAAACAGAATATAAACTGCACCGATGGAGATCATATGACTTCTGTCAGAAATAATATGAGGGGAGACGGACCACTTGGACATATCGTAATGCTCATTATGGAATGGAAGTTCCACCTTTCAATTAATAGAGTTTGTTTCCTCTAGAACATGCATGCCAGGGGCATACCAACCACTATAACTGGTGGGGGCAAGTCCCCCTCGCTTTCAGAAATTTGTATGTTCGTTCCTCCCACTTTTTTGGAAAATTAAACATTGTATTAAGAGTTTCTGCGAGTGTGCAAAAAACTGCAGCTGCCTGCTGAAAAGGACATATTTAAGAGCCAGCAATAGCCTGTGCTAACCAGTTGCTTAACTTAACTAAACAAACATTCAGGCAGTAAGCAGTAAGCTTTAAATCCACCACGGCCAGCGTCGTCAGCTTTTCATCAAGGACTGCTGGGTGAACAAAGTCAGATTTATTGTCATTTTTTACAAACTGATGATAGGAAACTAAAAACAAATTAAAGTGGATGAGGCCTTGGAATACTCCAGATTTATCAACATTAGAACAAAGGCAAGAACAAACGTAAGCGTGTATGCACCTGTTGTGAATCTGGCGAAGATTTTACGAAGTAAAGAAGTACTTTTTTTCTGCACCCACAAATACTGGACTTCTACATATTTATTAGTGAATGAGACCTAATGCATGTTTTCTTTGTTTACCCACATTATCTTAGCTGCATGGACATTCTCTCCACTCACAAACTCTTCAACAACATAGTCCTGGATTTGACAGAAATGGCAAAGAAAGCAGATGCTGTGTGATGCAGTGCAAGTAATTTACATAAGGTAAAGACCTACTGGCTAGTTGACAACTTTTCTGAATGACAAGTAAAAATTAGTAGTTGTGTAATCCCTACTGCACACAAACCTCAAAACTATGCAAGGATAAATCACTGATGTTTATTTTTCATGACATTTAACACTGTACAGCGTAATATGATGAAGAATGACTTCTTTTGCCAATCGCTTTACTGAAATTATTGGTTTTAGAACTTTTCTCCACAGAGTTGGTGCATGAGCTATTATTCATGCAGTTTTACAGAAATGTCACTCTGACCATCTGCTTGTCCTTACAGTCATGCATTCTTCTCCTCCTGCTGACAGTAGACAAATTACAGTTTACAGCAGAATGCCAGAAGCTTCATGTTTACTGTCTTCGGGAAAGTAAATACGTATTGAGCAAATGTAATTTATTATGCTTAGAGAAACTTAGAGGGAAAACGAGTTCTTCTAAATGTATTAGAATTGCTCATTCCCTTATAAAACTTGTCAAAAGTTGAAACAATAGACAACTGTTAAATTCTTATGCCTCATTTCAGTGTGCAAACAAAACAGTCAGTACTGTTCTTTTGTTTTCTATTGAACTAAAAAGCTTTGTTGCATGAATCAATATTTATTCTGCAGTAATGCAGCTGTCTAATTTAATGATTCACTCATTTAATTAGATAATTGTCATCAATTATCACCATCAAGCATCAACTGTGATTAAAAGTGCATCTGGGTAATAGTGAATGCTACAGGAGGGTGATGGCATGGAAGTAATTAGGATGAGCCAATAAGACTACATGTGTGTTAGACTCAAGTGATGCACTTGATGTCAATAAGTCAAGTCAAAATTATTTGTATAGCGCTTTTCACAACAAGCGTTGTTTCAAAGCAGCTGTACATGAAGTTATGCTATAACAGAAAATGAATGAATTTAATGCCAATATTAGTTATTTATGTTTAGAACTATTAGTGGTTAAAAAGTGTTGTGGGTCAATGATTAAAAAAAATATATATTTTGTATGAACTATAAGTTTTAGTGTTAAAGTCCTTGAAGTCATCCCAAATTAACTGAGGAAATACACGTAGGTGCATTGTCCTTGATGTTGGCCAATGAAGGCTTTTGTTAGTGGTTAATTTATGTTCTATGTAGTATAAGAGAGTGTTGTCCCTCCTTTGACCAAGTTGATATAGGTATCATTCAGTGAGGAGTATCGCAGTCCGGCTGGAAGCTGATGGCAGGTAATTTTGGTGAACTCCATCCAGAGCCCATGCTTCAGACAGTGACTCATGAAGAATCCCATGTCTTTGAGTTTGCATCAATTCATCCTCTGTGAAGTTTATGTTAGTAGACTGAAGTGAAGTCTGGCTGGCACATGCTGCAGTTGGTCATCATCACTAAGTGACTCAGTGGGAATCAGTCATCAGGCATGACCGGAGATGGATCTGGCAGGCTCTGGTAACCACGGGATATAATCCCAAGGTTTAGACAAGGAAATAAATAGAATAAAATTAGCGTAGATGTCATTCACTTTAAAGCAGGGTTAATTAACACCTGGCCTCTTTTTGTGCATGAGCTTGAAAACGTCATACCCAAAGTAAAACTCTTCCAGTTCTTGAACCCTTTGGTCTACAAACACAAACTTGGGCTCGTTTGAAAGTAGACACTTAGACATTTGTTATTCAAGAATAAAAAGATATCATTGTAGTATTAAAAAAAATGTTAGAGCTATTCAAATATTTTGAATAGTGACCGCAATTATTATTTATTAATTTTTTTTTTTTTTTTTTTTAAATATGCAAGAATATGTGCAGTGCCCCCATAACAAATCTGATACAAAGCCACATGTCTGATGAAGGTCTGACACAATTTTGAAGTCGATATGACCAAAACGGTTTGGAGTGGAACTTCAATAAATTGCCCTTTGAAGGTCTCTGTGTTGTTCTGTCTTTTCTGAGCACTGAAGTAAAGCAATTATTGTTAATTTATACTTTACAAATTGATTTTGTTATTAATTTTATCTGACTCCAATTTTATATTAATCTGACTCCAATTTAAGTTGACCTCTAATTTAAATTACAGCTCTAATTACTTTCTGATCATTTTTTTTAATATAACATTTTTAAGTTATTGATTACTCTATATCTTCTTCTGTTCATTGTCCTTTCGATCAGTACTCAATTGTCGCTTTGGAGTCTTACGCCGGCCATTATTAAATTACGTAAACCTCCTGAAAAAGATAGCCATTTCCGTTCTTAGTTAGCGGTTGTAGGGTTAACTAATATCATCTGGTTTGGCTTGTCTCATACCCAAACTATATTGCCGCTTAGTCACGTACATACAACTTGCTAAGACGGGCGGTGAGCAGTGACTGAGAGTCTTTATATGGCTTTCTCCTACCCGGTTGTCTTAGGTGGTTGTCCTACCTGGTTGTCCTGGGTGGTTTCTCCTATATTAAAGCTCCAGTATGGACTACACCCTGGTCTAATGAAATTCAAATCCTACCCAGTTGTCCTAGGTGGTTGGCCTACCTGGATGTCCTGGGTGGTTTCTAATACACTGCGGTAACAAAGGTACCCTATAGTGATCTATCGGCCACAATGATTCCAGAAAAATTCAGAATAAATCAAATAATAACAATTTATTTGTCAGGTAGGGTATAAAACATTGTTACAAAATTCAAATAAAAGCCAATTTCACACATGATCAGAATAAACAAGCATTACTAAAAATAAGATAAGAATCAAGAGATATACCTGACAATGGGAAAACTACATGCAACGGCAAAGCATGGGAGATCTGGCTTACAGATTCCTGGTAGAGAAAACTACACACAGCAATTGTGTGGGATATCTGAATACAGATTCCCCGAGCTATTGGCCAACCTTCCTTAAATATCCAGACAGAAAACATTGTGTACCAAATGAATTTATCACACTGTGGTGATATTCATGTGAAGATTTCAGCTTTGTAAACAATGCAAAGGTGATTTGCAATTTATCACACGAGATTTCAGCTTTTGTGAGAGAGTTCTATGACGTTGATTCTCGCAGAGTTCTTTGACTTTTACCGGAAATGGTGCCTTTTGTGTGTAGACATCCTGGTGCCAGCCTTACAACCACTTGTAGTAACTCAATGATCAAAGTGGTTCAAAATACACAATTCATTTATATTTCAATGAAAAATATACCACACAAATCAAAATATACATGAAGATATAATTTGTATCATTATTTGGGAATATATTATAATGCATTCCATATATATTTATGCATTTTATAAACAATGTGAAAAGAACATTACAATTTGAAATGTTGCAATGGAAATAAACTTTTACTTACAATAAAGATGCTTCTGTTCATTTTTTCCCTACAAATGTAAATTGACTTAGTCATTTTTTCAGAGCGTTTGCTCTGCCGTTCACTCACGGTCTTTAGCCACTGCCTCAAGCTGAGGAGCCTTGCTCTCCTCGGCCTCGATCACCATCAGTGAAGCCTGGAGCACACTTGCTCCCAATGCAAATTGAACGAAAAGCAGTGGAAAAAAAATTACTAAATCAATGCATTGGGAGCACATGTGCTCCGGGGTCTAACTCAAGGTGAGCAATGCCGGGGAGGGTGGCTCATCTCAGCTTGAATGACATGTCCAAGCCTCCTGGATGTGCAGTTTAACAGGGGGTTTGATGAAAAAATGCAGTAAGGAGCGTGTGTTCTCCATACCCTCAGTGATGGTGACTGAAGCCAAGGAGGGTGAATCAGATCGCGGGTCCAAAAGCCAAGTTCTTTGTCAAAAGTATGGCAGTAACACGCTATAACTGCACACTGTGCGTAAAAGCGCACAAACAAACACAACCCACGGTTTTCCACTCTGAACCTTCACGAATCGGCATCAGGGATATATACAACCCTCATATCGTTGTTTTCATTGTTTCATTAGCTACACGACCCATCAGTCAAAAATGATCTCACTGGCCGGCTTTATCCAGAGACAAACATGGATGATGCAAATATTTACATCACTCATGTCGACTGTCCTGTTTGGCTATATTGAGTGGCTACCCAATCACAACTGCACAGAAAATTTTGTTGGAGGGCTATTTTTTTTTTCGTAAGATCCTCCCAAATATCATGTTTGGGTGTTTTGCTACTGAAACGTACACAGAGTGCAAGATTTTGCAGAGAACGGACATGAATGATAACATACTGAATATGTAAAACCTGAACAAAGAGAGATTGATCAATATTTCTTCATATTTGTACATTTTTGGACTAAAATCTCTAATGGATTTTATTTATTGGAATCTTGCAATGAAAAGCATACTGAAATTTGGAGGATTGTGCTCATCTGTGTTTGGCTGGAAGACAATAAAGGTCAGAACTTCTTTTCACTATTGACACATTTAATAAAATATCAAATCTTGAGACCCAGATCTTTCAAATTATATATTGGATGTCAATATTAGTTTACAATTTTGACCCACCCATCGTTAAGAGTTTAAAGAATAAGTGAAGTGTTTTTAGTTCCGGCAGGCCTGACTAAATCAGCATATCTATTAATTATAAATTAGTTGTATGCCTGGCTGAATTGATAAGTCTTTAGTCTAGACTTAAACTGAAAAAGTGTGTCTGAGTTCTGAACACTGAGGAAGACTATTCCATATTTTAGGAGCCAAATATGAAAATGATCTCCCTCCTTTTGTGGATTTTGATATTATCGGTATTGTTAACAGGCCGGAGTTTTGCGATCGTAGAAAGCGCGATGGATTATAGCATGATAGAAGATCACTTACTGTAAGTACTTTGGAGCTAGACCATTCAAAGCTTTGTAAGTAATTAACAGAATTTTAAAATTAATATGAAACTTATCAGGTAGCCAATGTAACGCCAATAAAATGGGGCTGATCATATGATCATATTTTGTGATTCTAGTTAGCACTCTCGCTGCTGCATTTTTAACCAACTGAATTGTATTTATTAAACCTGCATGACATCCGCCTAGTTATGCATTACAATAATCTAATCTTAAAGTCATGAACGCATGAATGCGTTTTTTGGCATCAGAAACAGATAGCATGTGTCATAACTTAGCAATATGTCTGAGGTGGAAAAATGCAGTTCTACAAATATTTAACATTTGTTTTTCAAAGGTTAGATTTCTATCAAATAACACCTATTTATTTATTTATTTGTATTTATTTATTTTTTGCTGTAGAAATTCACATTATAGTACATCCATCAAGAGTCAGATTATATTTTAGTATCTTATTTTTTTGAGGTTTTTGTTCCAATAATTAGTACTTCTGTTTTATCGGAATTGAGTAGAAGGAAATTTCTAGCCATCCACTGTTTGATATCATTTATACAGTTTGTTAAATTGGAAAATTGTGAAATTTTGTCGGGTTTCTAAGAAATATAAATTTGGGTATCGTTGGCATAACAGTGAAAACGAATTCCATAGTTCCTGATAAAGTCTTATAAAACTGAGGCCCTAAAACTGATCCCTGTGGCACTCCATACTTAACTTAATCTGACAGTTCCTCATTTACACAGACAAAGTGGTAGCTGTCAGAGAGATAGTACCTAAACCAAGCAAATGCCTGTCCACAAATGCCAACATAATTCTCCAGCCTATCTAAGAGAATGTCATGATCTATGGTGTCGAAGGCAACACTAAGATCTAAAAATACTAGAAGAGAAATGCAGCCGCGATCAGATGATAGAAGCAAGTCATTCGTAACTCTGATAAGTGTAGTCTCTGTACTATGATGGGGCCTAAATCCTGACTGAAATTCTTCATATATACCATTTCTCTGTAAAAATGAACATAGTTGGGAGGACACTACCTTTTCTAGTATTTTCGACATAAATGGGAGATTTGAAATCTGTCTATAATTAGCCAATTCTTCTGGATCAAGCTGTGGCTTCTTGATAAGCGGTTTGATAACTGCCAGTTTAACGTTTCTTGGGACATGCCCTAAGGATAATGAGGAGTTAATAATATTAAGAAGAGGTTCTGAGATTACAGGAAACACCTCTTTTAGGAGTTTAGTTGGTATTGGATCTAACAATCATGTTGTTGATTTTGATGTTTTGATCATTTTTGTTAGTTCTTCCTGACCTATAACAACAAAGGACTGAAGTTGCTCATAGGGAATAAATGTAGTCTTCTGGGGTGCTGTGGCAGACAGATGCATAATTCCAATTTTGTTTCTGATGATTTCGATTTTATCAGTGAAGAAATTCATGAAGTCATTACTATTATGCTGTGATGGAATATCTGGTTCAATAGAAGTTTTATTCCTAACTAATTTAGCCACAGTACTGAATAAACACCTAGGTATGTTATGGTTATTTTCTATGAGTTTGCTCAAATATGCAGACCTGGCAATTTTTAGAGCCTGTCTGTAGTTAGAGACACTATCCTTCCATGCACTGGGAAATACCTCTAATTTTGTATTCTTCCACTTACGCTCCATTTTCCAAGCTGCTCTCTTGCGAGCATGAGTGTGATCATTGTATCATGGTGTGGAATTTTTCTCTTTAACTTTCTCAAAGGGGGCACTATCTAGAGTGCTAAAGAGGACTGTGTTCATACTTTCTGTGACAACATTAAGTTCTTCATGAACTTTTTGGCATACTGAGTATTTGAGACAAGACTGGAAGATTATTAGTGAAGCTATCTTTAGTAGTTGAAACAATAGTTCTACCTGAACAATAATGTTGCGTAGATTGAGTTATCCTTGCTAAACACAGCATACAAGAGATGAGGTAATGATCAGAAATATCATCGCTCTGTGGAATAATTTCTATATTATCAACATAAATTCGATATGACAAAATTAGATCTAGCATATGATTTTGGCGATGGGTTGGACCTGTCACATTTTGTCTAACACCAACAGAGTTGAGAATATTGATAAATGCTAATCCCAGTGTATCATTTTTGTTATCTATGTGGATGTTGAAGTCACTGACGATTAAATCTCTATCCACAGCAACCACTAGATCTGACAGAAAATCAGCAAATTCATGAAGGAATTCAGAATATGGCCCTGGTGGTCTATATACTGTTGCAAGAACAAAAGACGACAAATATATATATATACATATATATATATACACTATATTGCCAAAAGTATTCGCTCACCCATCCAAATAAATGAATTCAGGTGTTCCAATCACTTCCATGGCCACAGGTGTATAAAATGAAGCACCTAGACATGCAGACTGCTTCTACAAACATTTGTGAAAGAATGGGCCACTCTCAGGAGCTCAGTGAATTTCAGCGTGGTACTGTGATAGGATGCCACCTGTGCAACAAGTCCAGTCGTGAAATTTCCTCGCTACTAAATATTCCACAGTCAACTGTCAGTGGTATAATAACAAAGTGGAAGTGATTGGGAATGACAGCAACTCAGCCACGAAGTGGTAGGCCACGTAAAATGACAGAGCGGGGTCAGCGGATGCTGAGGCGCATAGTGCGCAGAGGTCGCCAACTTTCTGCAGAGTCAATCGCTACAGACCTCCAAAGTTCATGTGGCCTTCAGATTAGCTCAAGAACAGTGCGTAGAGAGCTTCATGGAATGGGTTTCCATGGCCGAGCAGCTGCATCCAAGCCATACATCACCAAGTACAATGCAAAGCGTCGGATGCAGTGGTGTAAAGCACGCCGCCACTGGACTCTAGAGCAGTGGAGACATGTTCTCTGGAGTGACGAATCACGCTTCTCCATCTGGCAATCTGATGGATGAGTCTGGGTTTGGCGGTTGCCAGGAGAACAGTACTTGTCTGACTGCATTGTGCCAACTGTGAAGTTTGGTGGAGGGGGGATTATGGTGTGGGGTTGTTTTTCAGGAGCTGGGCTTGGCCCCTTAGTTCCAGTGAAAGGAACTCTGAATGCTTCAGCATACCAAGAGATTTTGGACAATTCCATGCTCCCAACTTTGTGGGAACAGTTTGGGGATGGCCCCTTCCTGTTCCAACATGACTGCACACCAGTGCACAAAGCAAGGTCCATAAAAACATGGATGAGCGAGTTTGGTGTGGAAGAACTTGACTGGCCTGCACCTAGTCCTGACCTCAACCTGATAGAGCACCTTTGGGATGAATTAGAGCGAAGACTGCGAGCCAGGCCTTATCGTCCAACATCAGTGTCTGACCTCACAAATGCGCTAAGGAGGAAAGTCATCCAGGGACCACTTGTGAACTTGTGAACATGACTGGGAGTCAAAAGCGCACGTCTTCACCTCAGGGGAGGGAAAGGTGCTATGCGCAAGCGGTACACCTGGCCAGCTGCCGCGTAACTCACCTGCTCGTACCTGACAATATATGGGACGAGACCGGCTCAACCCGGAGAGTGTAGAACCTCGCAAAGGTGTTGGGTGTTGCCCAGCCCGCTGCTCTGCAGATGTCTGCCAAAGAGGCACCATTGGTCAGGGCCCAAGAGGCCGCCACACTCCTAGTAGAGTGGGCTCGTAGCCCCACAGGGGGCGGCACGTCCTGAGCGTGATATGCCATCACTATGGCTGGCGTCCGTCGTAACCACGACGTGCCTGGAGACCTGCTCTAGGGGAACCCCTGCCAGTAGAAATGCTAGGTCGGTCCAAGGGCTGGAGAAGTGGTGACAGATGAGCGTGACAACCACGTGATGTGTCCCACGGCACCATGCCCATCTTGGGACTCAAGTCTGAAGCCAGTGCTGAAGCGATCTTATATGCATCAACCCGAGCGGTGTGGCCACCGCTGAGGATGCCATATGCACCAGGAGCCTCTGAAAAATTATCAGTGGAACCGCTGTCCTCTGTCTGAATGCCTTCAGACAGTCCAGCACTGACTGTGCGCGCTCGTTCATGAGGCGTGCCGACATTGAGACTGAGTCCAACTCCAAGCCGAGAAAAGAGATGCTCTGAACCGGGGAGAGCTTGCTCTTTTCCCAGTTGACCCGAAGCCCCAGCTTCATCGAGATAGTTGAGGATGCGGATGCCCACTTCCCTTAGTGGGGCAAGGGCTGCCTCTGCGACCCTCGTGAAGATGCGAGGGGACAAGGACAGGCCGTAGGGGGAGGACCTTGTACTGGTACGCCCGGCCCTCGAAGCAAACCGCAGGAAGGGTCTGTGTCGAGATAAAACCGATATGTGGAAATACGTGTCCTTCAGGTCTACCGCCGTGAGCCAATCTTGATGCCGGATGCTCGCTAGAATGCATTTTTGCATCAGCATCTTGAACAAGAGTCTGTGCAAAGCCCGGTTCAGTACTCGCAGGTCCAAGATTGGCCGCAACCCACCGCCTTTCTTCGGTAATATGAAGTAGGGGCTGTAAAACCCCTTCTTCATTTCAGCCGGAGGGACAGGCTCTATCGTGCCCTTCTGTAGAAGGGTAGCGATCTCCACACGCAAGGTAGCGGCATTCTCGCCCTTCACCGAGGTGAAGCGGATGCCACTGAACCTGGGCGGGTGCCTGGCGAACTGAATTGCGTAGCCGAGTTGGACGGTCCGGGTCAGCCATCGCAACGGGTTGGGAAGTGCAAGCCATGTGTCCAAGCTCCGGGCGAGGGGGACCAAGGAGACAATCTCGTCGGACATACCAGCAGGTGAGTCTGAGGCGCCACGTAGAGAGGGCTTGAGCCCCATGGCCGTGCTGAGTCCAGGGACATCAAAGCACTTACCTGGCTCCTGATTCCCACCTTAGGATCGGCCGGGGAGGGGGGAGGAGGAATATCATCCCCGCAGTCCATCAGAACCAACCTGGTGTGGGCGTGTTTGTGCCATACCTGCCATAAAGGAACGGTGGCCGGTGGTCATGATAACAATGTCCATGAGCACCAGATATGTGACCCAGGGAATGAGGAAACCACTCCTTTTCTGAACATGTAGGTGCAGCAGCCCTTCGGGCATACGGCGAATCAACGAAAAGGCAAATAATTCTCCTCCCGGCCCTCCACCGGGGGATGGAGTGTTCTGCTTACCATCTCTAGGCCTACAGAAGATCTCCACGTGCCTGGGTCGCCAGTTTCAGGGGCGCTTCGAAGCCTTCCTCGGATTCTTGGTGGCTGGCCATGAGACGGGTGGTGTCTGCTTCCTGCGGGTGCCTCCATGCCGGGGGCCGGGCCACGGTGGAGCCAGTGTTGTCGCCCTTGGCGACAAGCAGACGAGGTGCGAGGTCTTGAACCGCGCCAATGCAGGATGTGCTGAATTGCCTCCGTCTGCTGTTTCACCGCCGAGAACTGCTGGGTGAAGTCCTCGACAGTGTTGCCGAACAGGCTGACCTGGGAGACGGGGGCATCAAGGAACCGTACCTTGTCAGTTTCCCACATCTCGAACCAAGTTGAGCCATAGGTGACCAGTCGAGTCCTCAGCATCAGACTGGACAGCCTGCTCTCCGATGCTTCTATCGAGAGCTCATCCACTTCGCGAGCACCGAAACAAGATCGTGAACTCACCCTGAGATGAGTCGGCGGTCTCATCCCAGCAGGGCAAACAAGCATACTGGGGAATGGGAGGTCCTTGGGGAGTGAACCAGTGGAGTGGCTCCCATTGGGTTCCCCAAATCGCCCCCAGTGCTAACCGACACAGCCTCAAACCCGTAGGTAGAAGGATCGAGGCGGGGAGCCGCTGGGGTGGTCTTTCCCTCTAACGAAGGAAAAACCATGACTGCAAAGTTGCCATGGTCACGCTCTCACAGTGAGAACATGACCCGTCCACGAACGCTGTCTCCGCATGGGCAGCACCCAAGCACGTAAGACCGTGATCGTGGCCATCGGAAGTGGAGAGGTAATGACCGCAACCAAGAAAATACACAAACAGAGAGGTATCTTTAAAAAGACGCTCTCCGTTAATGCCACTCTTTAGAAGGAAAAATATACTCTTTCAGTAGGAAGAATATACTCTTTTAGCTGCTGAAGCACCCAGGGGCATTCTCTGCACTTCACCAGTGCAAGAGGGGGAGAAGCCGCTGTAATGTGCCATAAATCCAACAGCTTTTCGAGGTGAATGGATTGGCAGAGTAATTCAGCTCGCTGAACACAACCGCTCGGCTCCAAAGAGAAAATCTGAATGAGCAGTTGCAAGCCAGCTCCTGGTGTTCCTTCATGAGGTGTTTGGGGCTCGCAAGAGTGACCCCTAGTGTCACTACATCGACACAACATTGAGTGAATGACAGATAGGGAACAGCTGTTTAAACCACAGCTGTTTCCTGTGGTGACAACCATGCTTTAAAACATGTAGCCTTATGGGCCATTCACACCAAACACATTTTTCATCCATCTGTCCTGTTTTTCAAATGTTTTTCTATATAAACATGCGCTAGATGAATATATTTGACCGTTGTGCCGCGTTCAACTGTTATTTCAGCGTCTCACACAGGAGTGCCACGTTTTTATATGCCGTGTCAACAGGATTGGGGAGTAACAAAATACATGAAATGGGAATATGTATTTAAAATACAAAATATAAGTAACTGTATTCCACTACAGTTACAATTTAAATCATTGGTATTTAGAGTACAGTTACATTCAAAACGTATTTTGATTACTGAAGAGATTACTTTGCATTTTATTGTCATTTGTTTCATTTAATATTTAGTCCTTTCAGATCGAAAACATTTATACATATAAATGATGCGTTCCAAAGAGCGTTTGAGCAATGGTGAAACACTTTCTTATGATGTGTTACATTCATATGAGCAGACAGAGAAGTAAGTTTGAAGTAAGTTTGGAGCAGAAGAAATAGAAATAAACCTTGTGTAAATTGTCAGCTTTACGCTAAGCTAAAATGCTATTTCTAGCCATTTTACATGCACGTTACCAGGCATAATCATATTTTTTTATCAAGAAAATTCACATTGGATCATAATTTCTTTTATTCTAGTAAGACCTTCGATATTAGGGCAAAAATCATATTCTTGATAATATTTTTTGTATTGTTTTCCTGTAAAAATATCTAAAAATCCTTAAAACAAGATTAATTTGATTTATCTTGTTTTAGAAACAACACTGCATAAGATATTTAGGTTTTTCAGAGAATGTATTTTTAACATGTGTATTTTGTCTTACTGTACTGGCAGAGTTTTTATAGTCAAAACAAGTGAAAATATCTACCAGTGCTGAAGAAGTAATCCAAAGTATTTAGAATATGTTAGTGACCTTGAGTAATCTAACGAAATACGTTACAAATTACATTTTACAGCATGTATTCTGTAATCTGTAGTGGAATACATTTCAAACGTAACCCTCCCAACTCTGTGTGTCAAATCAAAATCAGTGTCAACTTTTAAGGTTTCTTGAGACACATACTTTTTTTAGTGCTGTGTCTAACATTTTTTAGCACAAGAATTGCTTCAGCAAGCACCACAAATAAATTTAAAATGTTAAAATATACAGTAATACCTACTCCATTTTCCCACAACACAACACTAAATTTTGTATTATTTTTATTGATCCAAAACATCAATCTGTGACATTTCAAAGTTTCTTTGGAGCAAAATACAGCACTTCTTCGCAAAGTGCTTGCGTTTTAACTCTCCTACGTTCACATACTGTACGTATCAATGGAAGTAAATGGAACAAAAATCTAGTGTGACCGCCCCATTAGACTGAACACATAACTTGTACTCCTGCCTCTGATGAGGCCTGACATGCATCATTACATTATTATAATTAAACTTAGTGAGGACCTTGAATCACAGTTGCTCTTCTAAGTACACTGTGAGATTCTACACTATATTTAAAGTCCAGATCAGAAGTAATTAAAGATCAAAAAAAAAAAAAAAAGGATTGAAAGTAAAAAAAAAAGATATATATATATATATATTTTTTTTTTTTAATATTTAGAAATATGAGATTATTTTCTGAGTAATATGAGATTATTGACCCTGGGCCATACACATTCAAACTCCATAACATCCATTAGGGCATGTCCATCTATAATCAGAACATTGTGTTATTTAGATTGACATCAAACGGATCTGCTCAAACCAGTAGAGGAACATGACATTCCGTTTTCTGCATTGTCCTTAAATGGAATGTTTGTCCGCAAATGCTCTTACAGTTAAGAAAACAAAATCTGTTGCACAAAGAAAAGGTAGAAGCAAATCTCTGTAGCGCCACATAGCGCCATGCCATTTTGATATTAAAGTCCATTCAGGTGAGGAAATTCAAACAGGAACAGAGTGTGGGACAAAAAATACTTCCATTGCAATCTTAAACCGTTTAGTACGCTTTGCCTGGAAATGGAACAGGCTCGGGGCAGCCTTTATCAAATTGTAAAATGGCTTTGACACCTTGGGCCCCAAGAGTCTGACCTTTCAGAATGGAAGCGTTCCTCACCCATCTGGCTATTGGGCAGTCTGTGGGCGAGGGTCATCGGTCATTAGTCTATGAGAGAAAAGGCAGGAGGTGGTTGAAATGGCTTTCTTACTTCCTGAATGAAAGGTGGTGAGTCTGTGTGCATTGGATGAAATGTTGAAATGGCTGTTCCAGCCATGAACCTTCAAAATATTCTGAAAGTTGTATTCATCACTGCCTGTGTTCATTGTTTACCTGGTGCAGCATAGAGCCTTACCTAAGATTCAGGACTGGCTGGGAGACAGAAATAACAGGTTTTCTGAAGGATAAAACAGTATTATCTATGCATATCTACTAACCACCTGAACCTTGTGTAGAAACCATTACTCATTTTTTCTCTTCTCCAAGCCAAATAAGACCTTAAAGGGATAGTTAGCCCAAAGAATGTGAATTCAGTCATTTCTTACTCATGTTGTTCAAAACCTGTATGAACACAAAAAGAGATGTTAAGCAGAATGACAGCCTCAGTCACCATTCACTTTTATTGCATTTTTGTTCCATACAAAGTTAGTGAAAGGTGACTAAAGCTGTCAGTCCCTAACATTTTGCTTAACATCTCCTTTAGTGTCCCACAGAAGAAAGAAAGTCATACAGGTTTGGAAATATCCCAATACCCTTTATGCTATTACCACCTGCGGAAAACAGTAGGTAAAGGGAATTTCATATAAAATAGATGTTTATGTCTAATTTCTATTGATCACAGCAGCAATAATGCATGAAATTACAATTAAATGATGGAGATGAGGGCATTTAACATAACCTGGAAAATCCAGGCATGTCCTCCAAATTTTAACATTTAGAACTGACCCACAAGATCGGCAATTGCGTTTTGCAAATTGTGTTCAGCACAAATTTTGTGGGTGTGTTTGCACATAATTCCTTTAGCAAACCGGGCGCTGAAACAATGCAAACAGAAAACGTGCATATAAAAGTTGCTGTCAGCAGCCGGTCACAATGAATTCTTACTGAATTCCCCATTCTGTGTAGAACAGTTTCCCAAAGAACTTCAGCAGTAATCTGACTGGATCTGACTCTTTTTTTTTTTTTTTTTCAAACCCTTTCAGACTCATTACCTTTCAAACTAACAGAACACCCACCACTTCCACTTGTTTACCTTTCTGTCCTGTTCACCAGCCGGTCTCCAGGGATGTGGAGAACTTTGAAGTTGTCTCCTGGGATAAGCTTGATTTGGAGGGAATGGGACTGGTGCATTATCACACTTTGATCAGTGCTCCATTTTCCCCTGTTCCTGCACGCTTTCATAGTGGTTTAGACACCTTACCAAGACTGTCCCCAGAGGGGGATGATAAAAAAATGCTCAAATGTTGCTCTTTCATTGCTCACAACCAGTTGCGAATTCTCAGGGCCAGCTACGCCTTCTCTGCTGGCCTAACATGCCAAATAAATAAATATTTTTCATCCTTTCATTCTCAATCACCTTTTTTCCTATGTATTTTGAATTGCTTTCCGCTCTTAATTAATCTACAAACAAATAGAGAAAAACAAAAAGTTTTCAGTCAGAATTTATTCCTTGATGCTTACAAGCGAAGTGTGACAGCTGTTTCACAAATCGCATGCCGAGCTTGTTAGCAGAAGCAGCGTGTGAGTTTGAGCTCCACCCCGTCAGGCCTTCGGAATTTCCACAGAATCCCTCAAAAATGCAAATGAATGAGCAACTAAAGTCAGATTGTCAGATTCATCAGCCAATCAGATCGATTTATTTGTTCTTGGTGGGTGTGATCTTTAGGATATGTCCTGGTCGAGACCTTCTAGCTGGCCTTGAGTGACACAATCACGCTTTAAGTGATGTACATAATTTGAAAGCGAAGAGCGCAAGATTGTCATCACTGCCACTATCGCCATTGAGAAAGAGATCCTTATGGATTTAAAAACACAAGATGTTCTGCATGACTGTGTGATTTCTTAATTTATTAAACAGGAATGGAGGACTGATTTTCATTTCAAGTAAATTTGTAAGTGTTTCTTGCATTGTTATAGCAACATCAGGAGTTTTCTAAGTGTAAATTAGGCTGCTGGAGCGTTCAGTGTCGGATCAAGTTTTGAAAAGTAGTGGCCGAACTTGGAAATTCGGATTTTCTAAATTCCTACTAGGAAAAGTGCAATGGAATGCATCTTGAAGTCAGAATTACAACTTGTAGGCTCGTGCAGAAATTCTCAACTCTGATTTCGCCGAGATCCAGGGGCATGATGTCACATAAATATGTCGACACTCAGGGAGATATACAAAGTAAGTGATAAACATTCACTTTATTAAATAATATTGATAAATGAGTTCATTTCCACATTACATGATATTAAATCTTGTTTAACAAACGCCTGCAGAAACAGGTGTATAAAACATTATAATCTCTTTTGATAATCATAAACCTGAAGCACAAATGCTAGCGCTGCAGCATTGTTTAACAGTTGGGTTGATAGGAGACATCTCTAATGAGAGTCAAACCCCTGCTAAGCTAACGGAAGCATTGCAGTTATGTTTCCTTAAATGTCATCTTCCAAATATCAGGAAAAGGAATGAATTTATGGTCGGAGATATCAAGTAGGAATATCCAACATCCAACTTCAATGGAACGCAGCATAAATGTGTACCCTGACAAAACGAATATTTACAAAGCAATATTTAAATCGCAAATATTATTAGATATATTTTTCCAGGTATTATAGACCTCCTTGGTAGAGTCATATGAAAAATTATAATTTTTGACGTTAATTTCACAAAACAGTTATGCTGCAGTTAAAATTAGGCTTGCTTGAGCATTAAGTGTCATTTCAAGTTCTGGCATTCATGCGAGGATGTGTTTTTAAAATGTAATTTGGTATTATTTGTTGACTGCCACGTAATGTATGATAGGCATAGCATCTTATTCATTGTGAAACTGTGTTTTCTTAATGGCATTAATTGCACTGAAGGCCTAGACTTAAAATGCATGGCCCGCGGCTGCTCACGACTTAATGAAGTTCTCATTCATGTGCCAGATGATTCTCATGAAGAGATCATTTTGTCTTTGAAGAATATGATGAGAAGTGTTGAAATTGATATTGAACTCTGACTGTTAATGAAAGACTTCAGTATCTAAGCAAATCTGACCCTAAACAGTGACTCAAAATGCCAAATTAAAGTAGATTAAACAACAAAATTGATAATTTTGCTTTATTGCATTACTTTTCCTGTCAGTTTAATTAAAATAATTGTATGTATTAGTATAATATGTGTAAAAAGATAACTGTGAATTTATTCATTTTTAAATAACTTCTGACATTACATCTAAGCCTCAAATGGGCCTCAAAAAACTTTTGGTTATTCTACACATGCAGTAAAGGCTGCCCGACAGGACCCAACAAGCTGTCTGGGTTTGGGTTAGTTTTTTCAAGTAGCTAGGGTGAGTTAGGGGCTACTCACATACATATACTGCATATATATATATATATATATATATATATATACATATATATACCGATCAGCCACAACATTAAAACCACCTGCCTAATGTTGTGTAGGTCCCCCTCGTGCCACCAAAACAGCGCCAACCAACATCTCAGAATAGCACTGTTCTGCTCTCTACAATTGTACAGAGTGGTTATCGGAGTTACCGTAGACTTTGTCAGTTTGAACCAGTCTGGCCATTCTTTGTTGACCTCTCTCATCAACAAGGCATTTCCGTCCACAGAACTGCCACTCACTGGATGTTTTTTGTTTTTGGCACCATTCGGAGTAAATTCTAGAGACTTGTGTGTGAAAATCCCAGGAGATCAGCAGTTATAGAAATACTCAAACCAGCCCATCTGGCACCAACAATCATCCATGCGATTATCTAATCAGCCAATCGTGTGGCAGCAATTCAGTGCATAAAATCATTCAGATGCAGGTCAAGAGCTTCAGTTAATGTTCACATCAACCATCAGAATGGGGAAAAATGTTATCTCAGTGATTTGGGCCGTGGCATTATTACTGGTGCCAGATGGGCTGGTTTTGAGTATTTCTGTAACTGCTGATCTCCTGGGATTTTCATGCACAACAGTCTCTAGAATTTACTCCAAATGGTGCCAAAAACAAAAAAACATCCAGTGAGCGGCAGTTCTGTGGACAGACCGAGAATGGCCTGACTGGTTTGAACTGACTAAGTCTACGGTAACTCTGTACAATTGTGGTGAGAAGAATATCATCTCAGAATGCTATTCTGAGATGCGGGTTGGCACTGTTTTGGTGGCACGAGGAGGACCTACACAATATTAGGCAGGTGGTTTTAATTTTGTGGCTGATCGGTATGTGTGTATGTATATATATATATATATATATATATATATATATATATATATATATATATATATATATATATATATATAATATAATATTCCAATTGTTTTTCTATGTAAACACGCACTGAATGGATGTTTTTGACTGTTGCATCGCATCTCTTTTTGCAGCGTCTAGCACAGGACCACCCAATTTTTTAGACACCGTGTCCAGTTAAAAAGAACATACATTTTTATAAACAAATCTCAAGACACCTGTGTTGTGTTTCATTAGTTGCACTGCTTCAAGCTTTTTTAGTGCTGGTGTCATAAAAACTTTCTGAAAAAGGACTTCAGGTGATTTATTTTATTTATTTATTTATTTATTTATTTTTATTTAATGTGAGTGATTTTGTCATTTGAAGGTCTATGTGTGGTGCTATTTGTGCTCATAGTTCTTTGTGCACGTTATTCGCTGCTATTTTCAGTAATGTTTTACACAAATTCATTGCATTAAACATTCTTTAGTCCCGACTCCAAAACAAATATCTGTATAACCATTCGTGAACCCTTGCGGTTATCCGAATATTACAGACAGTTACCGTGCACATCTCTTTAAAAAACCTCATCTGTCAGGTAGGATTTGCTTTCACCATCCTGTGCGTTTCAGCGTCACCCTGGAATTGGAGCTCATTTGCCAATCAACCTTGGAATGCAGACACTGATCGGCATCACCTGTGAACGATCAGCTGGAGGGGATTTAAATGCCGGAGGAAGAGGAAGATGGTGAGCATCAACTCCAAGGCATGACACTAATCCTCTTTTCTCTCTCTCTCAATTATAGACTCCAGCAACGAGTGAGCGCCGATCACCGCATGCATTCTGTGGAAACTTAATGAAACACTGGATTTATGAACACAGACACCCTGGCACACTCACCCTGCCCTTGCACCGAAGACACCATGCACCATTAAGTTCTTCTTTTTACTTATTGTCACAATAAAACACCCCTTTTGTGGGACTGTTCACTTGAGAATAATTGTCTGTGCCTCATTCATCCTGCCACACTGGTGGAGAATGCTGGCTGAAATGAAGAAACTGAGGTCAGACAATGAAACTTACCCCAATTCTCTGTCTGGTTTTTCCACAGGTCCAGCTCTCTCTCTGGAAACAATAGAAGAGCTCATGCGTCAGCTCGCGAACATCTCCCTCCGCCAGCAACAAATCACGGGGCAACTTTCAGCACGTCAAAAGCGGGCAGAACAGGAGCTCATGCAGCTGAGATTGGAAGCCGCTGCTCATGTACCAATCCCCGAACCTAATCTTAGGAAGAGCAGCTGTTGGCCCAAGCTGTCTAACCTGCCAGTCACTGTGGGCAAAACCGCAGGGGACCCCGCCCAAGACAACGGAGACACCTGGTGTTGCTGGCCACTGACAGCGAGCGAGATGGTGAGTTGAGAGTGTTTGCTCCTAATGTATATTCTAACCTCTTCCAACAGATAATGGAGGGGGGCGTGTTCGGCATTGAACAGCGGGAGGACGACCACCTAAGAAACTGCTGGTCCCAGGTCAGAGTAGTCAATGGCAAGGCACGACTTCCTGCCCACCACCCCTCTCCTCACTTCGTTGTGGAAAATGGCCTGTTTTACTTTGTCGCTCACAGGCGGGGGGGAGGAGAAACGCCTCTTAGTGGTGCCGCGTACGAAGACTGAGACTGTGCTCGAGTTGGCCCACTCACATCCCATGGCCAGGCACTTAGGGATTGAGAACACCACCCGACAAATTAGGGGCCGGTTCCATTGGCCCGGACTAGACGTGGAAGTGAGGCGCTATTGCCAGAGCTGCGCAGTCTGCCAAAGAATGGCTCCACGATGACCTCCCCCCAGCCCCCTCATACCCCTGCCCATCATCGAGGTGCCCTTCGAACGCATCATGATGGACCTGGTGGGACCACTGCCGAAGTCTGCCCGGGGAGATGAGCACATCCTGGTCATAGTGGATTATGTGACTCGGTACCCCGAAGTAGTGCTACTGAGGAAAGCCACCTCCAAGAACATCGCTAGAGAGCTGTTCCTGATGTTCAGCCGAGTCGGCATCCCAAAAGAGATCCTCACTGACCATGGCACTCCGTTTATGTCCTGGCTCATGGCTGACGTGTGCATGCTGCTGCAGGTGAAACAACTCTGCACCTCGGTTTACCACCCCCAGACAGATGGATTAGTGGAATGTTTCAACCAGACCCTAAAACGGATGTTGAAGCGGGTGGTAACTGAGGATGGGCACGATTGGGACCTTATGATACCCTGTGTGCTGTTTGGCATCAGGGAAGTGCCTCAGGCATCCACTGGATTCATGCCCTTCGAGTTACTGTTCGGTCGCCAGCCATGGGGCCTACTAGACATTGCCCGGGAGGCTTGGGAGCAACAGCCCTCGCCACACCGAACAGTAATTGAGCATGAACGTGAGATGAGAGAGAGGATCAAGAAAGTGATGCCCCTGGTGCACGAACATCTGGCAGAGGCCCTGTCCGGGCCCAACAGCGGAAGTATGACCACCCTTCCCAAGCTCATGAATTTCAACCCAGAGACCGGGTCCTGGTGCTGATCCCCTGTGCCACGTCTGGCAGGGTCCCTACACCATGGTGGTACGGACAGGGCCGGTAACGTATAGCATCCAGCAGCCGGAACGAAGACGAGCGGGGCAGATCTATCACAATAACCTCCTCAAACGCTGGACCGATCCTGAGAAACGGGTCGTCGGGTACACCCAAACAGAGGCCCTAGTGGTAGATCTAGGAAACCAACTCTCTGTGAATCAAAGGAAGGAATTAGAAGCCCTGGTCAGGCAGTTCAGTGACGTGTTTTCCAGTTGCCCCAGGCGGACCAGCATGATCCATCATGAAATTTGCACACCTCCTGGAACCATCGTGCAGTGGGAGGACCACCTAGATCGCCTGCGGAGGGTGCTGACCGAACTGACCGGGTCTGATCATGCCCCAGGAACAGAAAGTGGAGGCAGTACACTCCTTTGGCCGACCAACCACCAAAACCCAGGTACGTACATTCCTTGGGTTGGCGGGATATTATCAATGCTTCATACCTCACTTCTCCACTATAGCCTGTCCCCTAACAGACCTTACCAAGAAGGGGCAGCCTGAGAAGGTGCAATGGAGCTGCCCTGCAGAGGAAGCCTTCCAGAAGTTGAAGAATGCCCTGGCCTCAGCTCAGGAAAGTATCCCGTGACTTTCAGCATTGCCCTGGAATTGGAGCTCATTTGCCAGTCAACCGTGGAATGCGAACGCTGATCGGTGTCACCTGGGAACGATCAGCTGGAGGGGATTTAAACACCGGAGGAAGAGGAAGACGGTGAGCATCAACTCCAAGACATGACACTAATCCTCTTCTCTCTCTCAATTCCAGACTCCAGCAACAAGTGAGCGCCGATCACCACATGCATTCCGTGACAACTTCACGAAACAACGGATTCACAAACACAGACACCCCGGCACGTTCACTCCGCCCTTGCACCGAAGACACCATGCACCATTAAGTTCTTCTTTTACTTATTGTCACAATAAAACACCCCCTTTGTGGGACTGTGCACTTGAGAATAATTGTCTGTGCCTCGTTCATCCTGCCACATGGACATTTTACCTCAAAACTGCCGCAATATGTGAAAGGAGCCACACGATTTCATTTGAGACAAGCTGGTATCGGCCGAGCATTTCGGTGGAAAATGGGTAAACTCAGGAGAATTTGTTAAAAGTCTGTTTTTGCTGTCTATTAATTGCATTGCTGTGTTGGAGAAACAGCTGAGATATTTAAGAGATCTCAATTGTGTTTTATTTCCTCCATGTGGGAATAGAGCAAGAACCTTTATCGGCACTCAGAGGTGTTGCTGGCTCCACAAAAATCCATAAACTCGCCAGAGGAGCCACACCTCTTAACGTGTGGTAATTTCCTCACATTAGTGTGCTAATATTTAGTTTAAACACCCAGGGGAGCGGTAATCAAGAGCTCCCCCTCGATATCTCTTAATTTCCAATCTCTCTCTCTCTCTCTCTCTCTCTCTCTCTCTCTGTTCTTCTAGAATTGCTTTGAATGTCAGTGAAGTGATTATATGTACATGCTAACAGTTCTCCTTTTTCTTTTTACTCTTTCTCCTCCCTGCTCCCACTCTTTTCTTTGTGTTTCCTCTCCAGTGCCACAGAATCAGAGTGGGCATGGGCAATACAGAGGTGACATTTCAGGCAGACAGATTAGGCCCCTCTCCAATTAATTTCTCCTCCCTTCCCAGCATTAAATACACAATCAGGCAAAGGCAAAATGTCAACAAAACAAACGAGCAAGTGCCACATGACTGACAATTACCACATAGCGGCTCAGAAATGCCAATATGTTAAAAGCACCACCGCCTTCTGAGATGAACGAAGGGCCAAATATCCTTGTTTAGGAGTGTATGTGTGTGTGTGTGTGTGTGTGGGTGGGGGGGGGGGGGTTCAGCCAAATACACAGCACTGATCTTTTGGTACTCTATCTGTAGGATGTGATTTATAGCGTTTATTTGCCAGAGGAGGAAAAGCTAAAAACAGCTTGTTTGTTTCAGCAAAACATCACCTCAAAATCACAACATCTCAATCCACTCATGTCAATATGACATCTCAGATAAGAACATGAGCTATTTTATCTATTCTCTTTAACCTTTTCATGAGTAAGATCTAAATTCCTCTGCAGTGCCCCCTGGAGTGAGTTATTTTTGCATGTGACACTGCACAGCCAGTAGAGGGGGGCAGAGTGTAGACAAGTATTTTTTATTTTATTTTATTTTTTTTATTTCTTGTCATTTAAAAAAACTGTATATAATATAGTAAACATATGAACAATTTTGATTTTATTTATTTTTTATTTTTTTATATAGCTGTAAAAAAGCTAATTAATAAATAATATCAGCAGTCCGGCTTGCCTATGCTGTTTGACATCTCAGACATTGTGTGTGTGTGGGTGGGTTTGGGTGGCTTAAGAGGAAATTTTTTTGTAGGTTACAAACTGGTAATTACAAGGGTATTATGCTATAAATGTTGTTTATGAGGACATTTCTAGTGTCCCCATAATTTAAATTGCTTAAACATACAAAAATTATTATTTTTTTTTTTTTTTTGAAAATGTAAAAATGCAGAAAGTTTTTTGTGAAGGTTAGGTTTAGGGGTAAGGTTAGAGGATAGAATATATAGTTTGTACAGTATAAAAATCATTATGTCTTTGGAGAGTCCTCATAATGATAGCTGCACCAACATATGTGTGTGTGTGTGTGTGTGTGTTGTGTGTGTGTGTGTGTGTGTGTGTGTGTGTGTGTGTGTGTGGGCAGGTTTAAGTGGTTTACGATGACTTTTTTTTTAGGTTACAAACTGGTAATTACAAGGGTATTATGTTATAAATGTGGTTTATGAGGACATTTCTATTGTCCCCATAATTCAATTCACTTAAAAAAACATACTAAACAATGTTTTATTGAAGATGTAAAAATGCAGAAAGTTTTTTGTGAGGGTTAGTTTTAGGGTTAGGGGATAGAATCTATAGTTTGTACAGTATAAAAATCATAATGTCTATGGAGAGTCCTCATAATGATAGCTGCACCAACATTGTGTGTGTGTGTGTGTGTGTGTGTGTGTGTGTGTGTGTGTGTGTGTGTGACAAGTGCTAATGTAAACAGACTTGGCTGCATGCATCGGATAATCACGCTCGATCAGCATCTGTGAGTATACGAGTTTTAATCAGTTATCGTGGTGCTTTTGTGATAGTTTCTCTTTCAGAAAACAAATGTATTATATGCCTGAAAAGACTGTTTGAGTTGCTGTTTGTGTGAAAGAAAACCACATCTGCACCTAATAAGTAGTCATGGCTGCATGCATGGGAAGATCACGTTTAGATATGATGGCTGTGCATATACAAGCTGTGAACTGTTATTGTGGTACTTTGGTGACAATTAGTCTGTTTGTTACATAAAATAAACATATTATGTGCTTGAAAAGACTTTGAGTAGCACCGCTACAGAATGACAACCGCTACTAATCTAAGCAAATGGCAGCACACATTGGAGAAAGACTGCATTTGATGTATTGACAGTGCATATAAGAGCTGTAAACTTTTAATCGTGGGACTTTGGTGACGAGTTGAATGTATATGTGTATATATATATATATATATATATATATATATATATATATATATATATATATATATATCAAATAAACGTATTCTGTGGTTTAAAAGACTGTATGAGTAACTGTTAACTGTTTAAGTGTATATAAATCACAGACACTTGACCAGCGCAGCCTGTGTCTACGTGAAAACCAATTTGAATCTGGTAGCTTGTAACGTAACTGGCTGTTGCAGAAACACATATGTGTGACACTACTCTGCAAGGCCCAGTTATTAACTGTCACATATGTGTGACGGTATGTATGAAAGGGTCAATACCATCTTTCTTACATTGAAATTAACAAATGAACAGTGTTGGGTGTGATCTGATTACAAAGTAATTAGTCGCTGTAATAAAATTACTTTTAAAGTCAAAAAGTAGTGTAAAGCATTACATTTTAAGTTATTGTTATCAGATTAGTTACTGATTTTCAATTAGGCAAGGCAAGGCAAGTTTATTTATATAGCACATTTCAAACACAATGGCAATTCAAAGTCCTTTACATATAAATTATAAAGAAAATACAAGATAAAATTAGCATTGCCTTACCATTTATGCGCTGAAACTTAACTCTGGAATAATATGAAACAATGCAACAGTCCCCTCTATGCAGTCTGAACTTGTTTAGAATGTTGAATCTTTGTGACAGCTGCGCTGAAAACAATCTAGATGTAGCACAAAGAATGAAACAGAGCACAGGTGTCTTAACATGCGTTTTTGACAATTTGAAGTTCTTTTTAAATTGACATGGTGTTTAAAATATGCTGGTCCTGCGCAAGACGCTGCAGAAATAGCGAGACGTGGTGCAAATGTCAAATACATTCATCCAGCATATTTTTAAACAATGGGAAAATGGAACAAATGCGTGCAAAAACATATTCGGTGTGAACGACCCCTAACTCGTCCGTTCGTACGTGTCTGTAAGTGAAAGCACGTGCACGAAACAAGTTCGGTAAGCCTGTTTATTTTTTTATTAATTTCAAACCCGAACCCGAAGTCCTACTTGAAACCTGACCTGAACCTGGCCCGAAACCCATCGGTTCTCTGGTCCAGTTGGGCCCGGGTCGGGTTGCAGACCTCTAGTTCCAGCTGCAGGCGGCATAATAGCTAAACACTGTCTCACCGTGTTTTGAGTGAACCCTCTGTATGTCTAACTGACTTGATCCTAATGATCTGAGAGGTCTGTTAAGTTTATATTCAACAAGCATATCTTAAATGTATTTAGGTCCTAGGCTATTGAGCGATTTATAAACGAGTAATAGTACTTTAAAATCAATTCTAAATGTAACTGGAAGCCAGTGTAAAGACCTGAGGACTGGAGTAATATGCTCTGATTTTTTATTTCGGGTGAGAATTCTGTCAGCAGATTCTGAATGAGCTGCAGGTGTCTTTTTGGGAAGGCCGGTGAGGAATCCATTGCAGTAGTCCACCCTACTGGTGATTGATGCATGAACAAGTTTCTGTAAGTCTTGACTGGATACAAAACATCTAATTCTGGCTATATTTTTGAGATGATAGTAGGCTGATTTAGTTATTGCTTTGATGTGACTACTGAAACTAAGGTCTCCAAAATGACACCAAGAGTTCTCACGTACATAAGGAATATATATATATATATATATATATATATATATATATATATATATATATATATATATATATATATATATATATATATATATACAGGTGCATCTCAATAAATTAGAATGTCATGGAAAAGTTCATTTATTTCAGTAATTCAATTTGTTAAATGTGAGCCAAAATCATCACAATTAAAAGAACCAAAGACTTAAACTACTTCAGTCTGTGTGCATTGAATTTATTTAATACACGAGTTTCACAATTTGAGTTGAATTACAGAAATAAATGAACTTTTCCATGACATTCTAATTTATTGAGATGCACCTGTATATATATGGGTGATAGAAGAAAGTGCACACAGAACATTACAGTGAGACACAGAATATAAAACAAGGTAAGAGTATAAATAGACATACAAATAATAGGACATATAACAGTATGGCATATGTACATGTGAAAGTGGTAATGTATGTGCAAGGTAGGGGTATGTACAGTTATTGAACTAAATATGTGAATTTACATATGTACATGAGATATTTATTTACATTATTGCACTATGGGGGAGCATTTAAGTGCATTGTTTGAGTTTCACATTTCTAAAATAATATTATTTATGTATAATGCATTTGAATTATGAATTCATATGTGCATCTATATGTCTGTTTGGATTGCACTGTATGGATTGCACTGGTACAGCATGTAACTTTCAGCGCTAAGGTAATGTGTTCGATTCCCAGGGAAAATACAAACTGATGCCTTGAAAGCACTGTCAGTTGCTTTGGATAATAGTGTGTGCCAAGTGAGTATCTGTGTATTTAAATAGGCTTGGAAGGATCTATGAACCCAATTTTATCTAGGCAATGGCCCAAGTCTGGCCCATAAAATCATACAAAACATTTTAAGAAATTATCCAGAACAAATGGAGAGCTTTATTTTTCTTCAGCATGCTTACCGTAGACTTGTTTACAGAGTGGAAAGACCCCTTCAAAGTTGAGAAATTGAACGTACAGATGCTAACTTTAAAAGTTATAACTTGTTATGCCAACTTTTAACATTTTGGAATTATGTTGATTTCTTGAACATACATGAACTTGGATAGTTGATGCCTTTGTCACGTCCACACAGCAAAGATTTATTTGAGCTGCATAGTAACCTGGCAACCACTCATTATTTTAAATATAACAGCAAGTAATAAAGTAGTCAGAAAATTTACAAAAAGAACCTGAACACCTACATGCAAATACTTACCTACCCAGGATGAGCACAGTAATGTAAAAATAAATCATGTGGCCAGTTTCATATTGTACATTATTTCAACCCTGGTAAAAACTGTTATATATATATATATATATATTCTCTTGTAAACTGAACTTGATGTTAAAAAACAAAACAAGCATTAAAATCCTAAAAGGTTGCTGCTGTATATTATTGTCTGCTGTAAAAAAGAACAGTTCGTCTCTGCACGTGTATATAATGTAATTCAAAATAAATAATGCAATTGTAATAGAAAAAAAAAAGTCTAGCTAAGAAAAAAAACATTATGCTCAGACAAAGACAGGGTTTTTCTCTTCAGTGACAGGGTCGTCCATTACACAAAGAAATGGACAGTGAGACAAAGAATAACAAAACTAAAATAAAGCAAAAAATAAATAAATGTATACATAAAAAAAATAATATTTAGAAATGCACAATAAGACTAAGAATAGTCTGTGTACAGATCAGTGTCAGAAATATTTTGTCTAATAATTTAGAACATAAATTGTCTCATTCACTTAGGTCTCATCCATTTTTAATACAATTCACCCTAAGAATGAAATTAACATCAACTCATATATTTATGCCATATTATATGCCATAACATGTATAACTAACTAGGACTATAATAGAATATTAAGAACAATATCAGATGCTACAAAGAATAACATAATTCATTACTACGGCATTTTTGCCCCTACAATTTAAATTTTGAGGGGCATTTTTGGTGGAATTTTGGTGGCCTCGACTGGTGGCCATTTAATTTATCCAGACTAAAGAACAGCTTCTTTCCAATGGCTGTCAGGATGCATTAAAAAATAAATAAATAAATAAATAAATAAATAAATAAATAAAACACTTTTGAGTACCAGAACTCAACAAACTGTATCCAAATCCACATACATCCACATACTTCAGCACATCAGAAGTTTTCTAATCTATCAGATTTGACTGAATCCTCCCATATCCCCCACCCATAATCTGTCTGCACTGTATCACAGGTTGTTTATATTGTACTGTAAATTGTATAGGTTTTTGATACTATATTGTATGGTGTATATCGTGGGGTATATTTGTACTGTTTAATGTATATAGTATTGTATTGCACAAATGCACACATCACCTTTATACACTGGTTCTTATATGTTGCATTGTACCTACAACAATTTCCACCGGCCCAGCTGTGTGGCAATAAACATTTCTAATCTAATCTAATCTCTCTCTCTCTCTCTCTCTCTCTCTCTCTCTCTCTCTCTCTCTCTCTCTCTCTCTCTCTCTCTCTCTATATATATATATATATATATATGTGTGTGTATAATGTATATATATATGTAGATGATATATATATATATATATATATATATATATATATATATATATATATATATATATACATTTACATATATATGTATATATGTATATAAAATTAAGGGTGAAATGTGTGTAAGTATGAAGTACAGAGCATTTAAAAGTTTTGGCACAGAAAAATGTGACATTTTACCAAAATAGCAATGTTTCATCTGATTTGTAGACTGTACATCTGACAGATGTCTGCACTGCTTGGAGGTGTTTTGAAGGTGACAGTGTCACCAGAGCTGAAGAGCTGAACATCTGCAGTGGAACTCCAGAACAGAATAAACCAACATTCAAACTCAACCACAGTTTCAAGCTGTTTCTGCTGGAAAACAATTTCAGTGGAATGCCACAACAGCATCTCTCCTACCATGCCATCTGTTGCACCCCTTAAGTCTACGGAATGTTTGATAATGACAGACACACAGAGACAGCGATGGAGAGGTATCCCCTAGAAGGAGTATTTGAGCACAGAGGACAGTATCACCAAATTAAGTAATAGCAGAGTAGGAAGGAGAAATAAAAAGAGAGAGAGGGATAGATAATTTAGCTAGTTTTTAAACTGTCATTATAGAATTTTTTTTTCATCATTACTCAATATTATTTATATTACAAACCCTTATTACCACTTATCAGCTCTTTCATTTCGGCATGACACTAACCTATTGTGCTGCTACAGTGCAGAATCTAGGCAGCCTTTTCTCCCAGTGTGAAGGCTGTTTGAAAAGGCATAATTATAGCCAAAATTCTAAGGGGCCGTTCACACCAAATAGGCTTTTTACATCTATCTGTGCTGTTTTTTTTAATTGTTTTTCAATATAAACCTGCCCTAGATGCAGGCCCAATAGGGGGCAAATTTCCATGGAGGCCTAAAAAATGACTTTAAATAATTTAAAATGAGTTATATTGAAATATAATAACTTGATTTAAATGCTGAAATTAGCTAAAAACCATGATGAATGCCTACTTATAAACTGACAGTTCCTGAAACATCTGGAATCCTGAAATCAATCACGATAATCATTTTAATCTATTGACACCCCAAGTTTCAATGGATTCAAATATTGTCTTGGACAGTGAGGGTAGCTTTAGAGTCAAAAAGGTATAGAACCACTGCGCAAAATAAACGTTATGACCATTGTCTCAAAATAGCTTCTCGCTATGTTTTCAGCATCTCGCAAGCAAGTGCCTCGTTTTTAAGATGCTGTATCAAGTTAAAAGAACTGCAGATTTTATAAATGCATCTCGAGACATATGCATTCAGTTCCATTCATTGTGCTGCATCTAGATTTAAAAAAAAAAAAAAAAAAAAAAAAATTATGCAAGAATACCTTCAGACTGAACGGTACCTTAGGCAGCATTGCATGTATCGTTTGCAGAGAGTACAATTTCAATGCAAGTGACAATGTTTGATTATATAGTATATAGTAGTCGATTATAAATATGGGTTATAAGTTGTTGTTTCTTTATCAACATCAAGATTTTAGGCTAAAATGTATCTATGCGTAAGGGAAAGTGTATGTTTTAGGTGCTCTGCTGTTTTTTTTTTATTATTTTTTTTTTTTTTACAATTTTTAATCACCTTTTTGCATTTTAAATTGTCCTATGGTGTGGAAAAAAAAAAATGTAAAATTCAAATATTCCGTGTAGCTTTCCAACCCAGTCTCATGTGAAGTCGTAATAATAGTAAAAGAAGTTGAAATCGAGTTGGCCTGTACTAGAACTTACGACTTTCACTCCTATACAGAGAAAACTAAACAAACCAACAAACAATGTTATTACAATATTTAATAAGTTTAAGCCCTAACCCAAACCTAAACCTAACCATAAACCTTTTTTTATTTATATTTTTATTTTGGTTGATCGAGGGGATTATTATTATTTATTTATTTTTACTTTTGTACAAGCTAGGTCATATCTTACGATTTTGCCATCTTGTACGACTTAAGAGTTTTCATTAGACTATGTTGAGCCTTCTAATTAATATGAGAACAATAAAAATGTGTACATAATAATAATCATTTAAAAATTAACAAAATGCTCTCCAAAAGAATCTTAGATGGAGTAGAACATGTGAACTACCCATATACTTCAAATTCATTAAAAACTGAAAAGTATTGATACAAACAAGCTAATAATAATTTAAATATTTCTGTATGCATGTATACATATGTATGAACTTTTATGCTTATTAGATTATCACAGTGGTAGTTTTGTAACATGAGAATGCCAAACTCTATTAAGAACAAATTGTGGGTGATGTAACCCAAGCACTTCATGTGAGTTTTGTATGTGAATGACATTTCAAGTCAGTTACTAATGTCATTCCATTTCAGTTAGGATGTGTTGTATTAGGTCAACAATAGATAGCAAGACAGCTCACTAGGTTTTAAAACAGAGCCATTGCCAAACCCGGAGGCTTGCAGCTTACAAGACTAAGAGTGAAATGAATGGTACATAACGCTCCTAAACACAGCTCTGTTTGTTCATTCTGTAACGTCGGCTGGTAATGACAGGCAGATGAAGATGATGATGATGTGAAGGACCCAAGTGCAGTTTATTCATAAACGTGAAAACCAAAAACCGTGAACAGAAACATAAACATGAACTAGACTGGACTTGGCTTGACTTGACATGGCTTAACTTGAGTTGACTTGACTTGACAACCAACCAACGATACATTAACAATACCTGAACAAAGGACCATGGCAAACATGAGGGTATAAATACATGGACAAGGGTAACAAGACAACCAATGAACAGACAGAACTATAAACAAGATAACAAGACTAATAAGCTAAAACCAATGAAAAGACAAGACTGATAATGAGTAACTCAAACAATGAACCAATGAAAACAAGACACATGAACATGGAGGGAATCAGGATATCACATGACCAGGAAACACATGACTATAAAACAGAAAATCACATGACATGAAACACATGACTATAGAACAGGAAATCACATGACATGAAACATAAAACATGAACAAAAACACATTAAATGTGACATATCCCCCCAACTAGGGGGATATAAACACAAACACAAAGTTCACTGCGATGGAGCTGGGGGGGGGGGTTGGCAGTGGTGGCTTGACGTGACTACATGGCATGATGTGGTAACATGGTACAGCAGGATCCTGACTTGGATGCTGACTCATTGGCTGTGGCAGGCATGAGGGCTGGCCGTAGAGCGGAGGTTGACCTGGACCATGGAGCAGAAGCGGGCCTGAACTGTGGAGCAGAGGTGGGCCTGGACCATGGAGCAGAGGATTGCTTGTGACATGGCATGGAGCAGTCTGGGACTTGGCTGTGACATGGCATGGAGCAGACTGAGGTTCGGCTGTGACATGGCGTGAAGGAGAATGAGGCGTTATTGTGACAGGCTCAGGTATTGCTGTGACATGGCATGGATCAGGCTGAGGTGTTGCTGTGACATGGCATGGAGCAGGATGAGGCATTGCTGTGACAAGGCATGGAGCAGGCTAAGGCATTGCTGTGATATGGCATGGCATGAAGCAGGCTGAGGCGTTGCTGTGACATGGCATGGAGCAGGCTGAGGCATTGCTGTGACATGGCATGGAGCAGACTCAGGCGTGGCTGTGACATGGCATGGAGCTGACTCTGGTGTGGCTGTGACATGGCATGGAGCTGACTCTGGTGTGGCTGTGACATGGCATGGAGCTGACTCTGGTGTGGCTGTGACATGACATGGGGCAGACTCAGGATCTGGGGTAGAAGGTGGTGCAAGCTGTGGGACCATGACATGGAACCCTGGCTCGGCGGCCATGACTTGACTTGACAACCAACCAACGATACATTAACAATACCTGAACAAAGGACCATGGCAAACATGAGGGTATAAATACATGGACAAGGGTAACAAGACAACAAATGAACAAACAGAACTATAAACAAGATAACAAGACTAATAAGCTAAAACCAATGAAAAGACAAGACTGATAATGAGTAACTCAAACAATGAACCAATGAAAACAAGACACATGAACATGGAGGGAAACAGGATATCACATGACCAGGAAACACATGACTATAAAACTGAAAATCACATGACATTAAACAAATGACTATAGAACAGGAAATCACATGACATGAAACACAAAACATGAACAAAAACACATTAAACGTGACACATACTGTATGTTTGCCATTGCGTACTCTTATGTGGTCAAAGGATGAGCAATTCCCATCCCTTAGATCCCAAGGCATTGCGATCATTCATTAAATACACAACCCATGCATGATATCCGGTCTGTATTTCCTGAGGTAATAGTTCACACATTCACACACACATTTAGCTTTTCATCATTTTGATACGTATTACTTGGGCATTTTTTTTGCCTGGGTGATACACAAAATTTAACCTTTCAGAGCCAGCCCACATTAACATCTGTTTTCAGCTCTGATAATAGCAATGGCCTTTTCAAAACCCAGAAATATCAAGTCACTCAAAACACATTGTTTATGATGGACGAGGCTCCAGGCTATGACATGAAAGGTTTTATATATAATTAATTCCCAAATCAGATAATAAATAAGAGGCTGAAACGCAATGGTTTTCCCTCACTCCCTTTATTTTTCAAAATTAATTAGTAATTAGTCTGTGTGGTAGAGTAGTTGTCATATCCACACATCTGGCAGTCCAAATACTAGCGCTCTCTCTCTCTCTCTTTGTGCACATGCGCAAGTGTTGCGAGTGAGTGAGATGCGTGGTTGAGAGTTTGGTGAGTGTTTACTCTTCTTTTCTTAGTTCTGTCTTGTTTTATATGTTATCTTTGTACTATTTTTGAAAGTTTAAATAAGAGAAGTTAGGGGTAGCGGCCAGATTTGTTTTTTTCTGACGGCCTTGCCTCTGAACAAGGCATGGCGTTTGTACAGCTGACGTCTCTGCATGGTATTTAAGATACCATGTGCAGCTTGGCTCTGGGAATGGTAGTAGGACATAGCTGCATAAAGTCAGCATCAAGGATGAACAGCGCAGTTGTACTTTTTCTAGTGTCATTTGAAAAGGTCAACTTAGTTGTTGAGCGAGGGGTAGTTATTAAAGATGAGAAAGATGAAAGAGCTTCCCACTTGTCAGTCCCGCAAAGAAAGTTGTTCTCCCTAATGTGCCCCCGTTTATTAGTGACAAGATAATAGAACGTGAATTTTCAAGACATGGGCACATCTTTTCAGCTATTAAAAAGATAACACTTGGTTGCAAGTCTCCTCTTTTCAAACATGTTGTCTCGTTTAGGAAACAAGTTCATATGATTCTGAAAAGTGATTTGGAAGAACTGAATATTGCGTATAAGTTCAGGGTTGAAGGATTTGATTATGTAATTTTCTGCAACAACTGAAACTATTAAATATTTTAGGTGCGGGAAAGAGGGGCATTTAGCTTGCTCATGCCCGGAGCAAATGGAAGATTTGCAGGTTGACTCAGATGAACGAAATGCGGCTCAGACTAGTGGCGTTAGAGCTGCAAGTAGTGCGGTCATAACTGCCGAGTCTCAGTCGGAACAAACAGCACATTGTAGTAACATGGAGCTGAAAATTGATAGACCAGAGCATGATGTAGCGATAAACAGTGAGAAAGAGAAAAGAACTGATGCAGAGGAAGAAAGTGATACCACAGATGCTGGGGTGTTACATGGGAAAGCAGTTAATGAAATTGTGGAGACAGATTTTCAGGAGGAAAGGGCAATAATGACAGATGAGGATGCTATGTTTAAAATCCCTGTTGTGAAAAGAAAAGCAGAAAAGAGTGAATGGGGTTCAAAATCAAAGAAGTCAATAAGAAAAAGTCAAGGGTCAGTAAAAGATAAGGAAGACTGTAATACTGAGGAAATGCCTGATGATATTCTGCTGATGACTCTTCAGTAGCTAATTTTGGGGACATAGAATACTCAGATTCCACAGTGATGGTACATGAGAGTAAAAATAAAAGTCATAAAACCAATACATGTGCTGGTGTTGGAATTTTCTTTGCAAAGCACTTTCTTCCATTGTCTTATGAGATGGAGGAGATTATTGAAGGAAGACTTTTAAAGATTGTTGCAAAATATGATACTGTATCACTTAGGGGTGTGCAGTTGCGCCATTATCTGTATTTGTATCTGTATCTGTTCATATGACAAAATTATCTGTATCTGTCTCTGTATTCAGATAGAACCGGGCATTGGCGGGGCATAAACCGGAAGTATATCAAAACTACATTAAACGCCCATTTTTAAGTATTACTCTTACATTTATAGTTTCTATTAATAAACTATGCCTTGTATATGCCTTTTCACAATAATAGCCTAATAATAATAATAATAATAATAATAATAATAATAATAATATACAATTATTATTTTAAAAAATATTATTTTTTTATTTTTATTTTCTTACCAGATGAAGCTGAATTTGTAGGCTACATTAACTGTGGAATATGTTGTGGTTTATCCTGGTATTTCAGATATCAATATCTGCAAGAAACAGAATTTTCATTTGTCTGTGCATGTATAACAACATTATTCTGGAGGCATGGGATGTTAAGCAAAATGTGAAATTTCAAGCACACATTTTGCAGTGAATAATAAATACAAATTCAAACATTAAAAAATAAATAAATAAATAAATAAAGCCTACAAACAGGTGAAAGTCCCATAAGTCTATCAGGATTTTTTTACGATAGGACACCATTATTTAATTAAATATTAATAATAATAATAATAATAATAATAATAATGTTAAATTTATATAGTGCTTTACCAGAGTTCAAGAACACTTAACATTCTCAAATTTAGCACAGTTTAAAGAAGAAGAAGAAAAGCATGTTTCAGTTTCTTTGTTTTACATAAGGAGGGATATTCCTAATAGATGAATACTCCATGGAGCATTTAAACCTTTATAGAGCATTTTAACTTTTTTTTTTCAGAATAAAGTCATAACCAGTTAATAACCTTAAACGCTGATATGAATATAAATGTGGTCAACTTTAAGAGACGGATCACGAGCTCCGACATGAAATCATCACTTCAGGTCAGGAATTTAACATCGCACTCAGGTTTTGGCTATAAATGAACACATGGGAATCATGTGTGAATCGTGTGATACATTAACATAGACATATCAAGAAGTGGAAAGTGTATATGATGTCGTATCTTAGTTAATGTTACACTTGACAAGCTCCAAACGCACACAATTAACAGAGACTGCAAACGGAGTCGAGACCGTGCACATCCATTCTGAAATCACAACGTACGCATTTTCATTCATAAGGTTTACATTTTAGAAATATTGGCTGCACAGATTCATAAATTTGTTGTAATTGTGGGTATGTTTAGTTAAAATGTTGCTTTATCCTTTGCTTTTTGGATAATCAGTCAAATTAATATTTGTTTTATTTTATTCGGATGAATCCCTTATTCGTATTGAAGTCATTATTCGTGCCTATCCGAATAAGGTATTCGGCTTCGGGCACATCCCTAGTATCACTTGTTCTAATAAACGTATATGCTGCAGTAATGGCAGCTGATAGACTTATATTTTTAGAAACTTTGTCAAATATCATACAATACTGTGATCCTGAACATTATCTTCTGTATGGTGAAAATAACACGTGGAAGAAAGGAGCTAGTCTCTTTCTGGAACAAGTTGGAGGTTTGGGACTCACAAAAAATATTTTTTGGACTAAGTGTGTAGAAAGGGACTTGAAAGGACTTTCTACGCATTGTTATAGCGTTTTAAAAGCATGGGCATCCGTGAAAATATAAAGGACTACACCTACATTGTCTCTCTATTGGCTATTAAAAGAGCCTTTAGTGAGAGGGGCAAGACTATAAATATTTGAAATGGCAATATCTGGGATGATTAACAGTTTAACAAACACAAAAGTTTGAGACATTTGTTGGACATTTCTGGATGTAGTTTTGAGGGAGTACATGCAACAGCACAACGCTTAGAAATACAATCAAGGAGAATAATAGGAGCATTTCTGGAAAGAGTTTTATGTAAAGAAGATTTGGACTTGATTATGGAATGCAACAATGGACATGCACCTGACATGAGTGATCCTTTCCCAGATATGGAAATTTCACCTGATTTTACAGAAGAAGACAGTTCTCATCAACTGCTTGATGCCAGAATAGTAAATGGTTTAGAATTATGTTCAGTCGTTGGAAAAATTTATATGAACTAAGTGTTAAGGTGTTAAACAAAATTTAGCTTAAGGGTAGGACAAACAGTATTGAAAATGATTGTAAACCTAATGGGAGAATTTACTGGAGATTTGCAGTGGAGAATACTGCAAGATATTATTACTGCAAATTAGTTTACTAGTATTATAAACAGGTCAATTGAAAGGAAATGTCCTTTCTGTGAGCACAGAGAAACAATGTTCCACTGTTTTTTATAATGTGATAGATTTAAGGTTTTATATTTAAGACTTCAAGCTTTGTTTGCAGATTTTAAGGTTTTATTTTCTAATGTTGGTTTTATTTATGGTTATAAATATTGGAGAGAAAATAGAAAAAAGGGGCAGTTATTACATTTTATTGTTGGCCAAGCAAAGAAAGCAATATTTTTGACATGAAAGGAAAAAAAAAAAAATAGAAGGGCGAGAAGGACAGGATGTTGATGAAGTTTTTAAAAACTTGATAAAAGCAAGAATAAGACTATAGTTTTTGTTTCACAAATCTATGAAGAACATTGAAGGTTTTAAGAATGTATGGGATTATGAGGATATGTTGTGCTCTGTTATAGATGATGAATTACTATTTTCGATATGCATTGAGTGAAGTATATGGAATTTTTAAAGTGTAAAATGGAATAATATGTGTTTTTTCTTTAGTTTTTGAGTGTAGAGTAATTATTGGGTGGTTTTTAATGTATGATCTGTATCTGTAAAACTTGTTTCTATTAAAGTATGTTTCAAATTCTCTCTCTCTCTCTCTCTCTCTCTCTCTCTCTCTCTCTCCCTCTCTTTCTCAACATGAATGAACTATATGCTTTTACCTTTAAGGTATGAGAGAGCAGGGGTGGGGTCTGTGAGAGATTCTGACTGGAAAGAATAGAGAATTAGGCTGCATGTATGATGTAATGAGAGAAAATTATTCACACATAGAGAAAATGCCAAGGAGAGCTGCATGTTCCAGGGCATTCATCCAGATCACTGTCTTCTATTCCTCATTTATTCCCCCTATAGATGTTTGAAACCAAGATGGACCATTTGAAACATCATAAACAGCCTACAACAGCTGTTTGCTAAATGAGAGATAGTGCAAGCTGAATTCTCTCTCTGTCTTCAAGGCGTCAAGGCTTATTACACCTGTAGGGCTCAAAAAGCTTCTGAAATCTGAAACGCACTCCATCGCCTCCAGGAACATAAACAAGCACATCATTGATGCAGTCTGGCACACATTTTGAATGCATGAGTTGAGTTTGTGTGTGTGTGTGTGTGTGCCTGAAATGGCAAAAGGTGAAATATGAACTTAGAAGCATTCATCTGAATATTAATAAGCCATAATCAATGCACATGGGGCCTACAGATTATTGGTAAGGTGAGGAATGTGTTCCACCAATTTATTTAGTACATTAACAGATACGATGATCTGTCAGGGCTATTTTGACTTTATTAAGATTAGTGGCCAAACTGAAGGTCTGATCTTCACTTTGAGAAACTAAATTGTAAGGCAAAAACAGCATTAAAACTTAGAAATTTAGATATATGTTTACATAGATAGATTCAACGTATATTAATACATAAACAATTTAAAATAAAAGTTGTATTTGTTAACATTAGTTAATGCTCTATAAACGAACCTGAACTAACAATGAACAATTGCATTTTTATTAACTAATATTGACAAAGATTAATACATGCTGTAAAACATATATTGTTCATTGTTTGTTCATCATACCTAAGGCATTAAGTAATGTTAATGAGCAGAAGCTTATTGTAAAGTGTTACCGATAATTCTCATTCATAAGGGTCAAACTATCTATCTATATGTATATATATATATATATATATATACAGGTGCATCTCAATAAATTAGAATGTCGTGGAAAAGTTCATTTATTTCAGTAATTCAACTCAAATTGTGAAACTCGTGTATTAAATAAATTCAGTGCACACAGACTGAAGTAGTTTAAGTCTTTGGTTCTTTTAATTGTGATGATTTTGGCTCACATTTAACAAAAACCCACCAATTCACTATCTCAAAAAATTAGAATATGGTGACATGCCAATCAGCTAATCAACTCAAAACACCTGCAAAGATTTCCTGAGCCTTCAAAATGGTCTCTCAGTTTGGTTCACTAGGCTACACAATCATGGGGAAGACTGCTGATCTGACAGTTGTCCAGAAGACAATCATTGACACAATTCACAAGGAGGGTAAGCCACAAACATTCATTGCCAAAGAAGCTGGCTGTTCACAGAGTGCTGTATCCAAGCATGTTAACAGAAAGTTGAGTGGAAGGGAAAAGTGTGGAAGAAAAAGATGCACAACCAACCGAGAGAACCGCAGCCTTATGATTGTCAAGCAAAATCGATTCAAGAATTTGGGTGAACTTCACAAGGAATGGACTGAGGCTGGGGTCAAGGCATCAAGAGCCACCACACACAGACGTGTCAAGGAATTTGGCTACAGTTGTCGTATTCCTCTTGTTAAGCCACTCCTGAACCACAGACAACGTCAGAGGCGTCTTATCTGGGCTAAGGAGAAGAAGAACTGGACTGTTGCCCAGTGGTCCAAAGTCCTCTTTTCAGATGAGAGCAAGTTTTGTATTTCATTTGGAAACCAAGGTCCTAGAGTCTGGAGGAAGGGTGGAGAAGCTCATAGCCCAAGTTGCTTGAAGTCCAGTGTTAAGTTTCATCTGCTGGTGTTGGTCCATTGTATTTTTTGAAAACCAAAGTCACTGCACCCGTTTACCAAGAAATTTTGGAGCACTTCATGCTTCCTTCTGCTGACCAGCTTTTTAAAGATGCTGATTTCATTTTCCAGCAGGATTTGGCACCTGCCCACACTGCCAAAAGCACCAAAAGTTGGTTAAATGACCATGGTGTTGGTGTGCTTGACTGGCCAGCAAACTCACCAGACCTGAACCCCATAGAGAATCTATGGGGTATTGTCAAGAGGAAAATGAGAAACAAGAGACCAAAAAATGCAGATGAGCTGAAGGCCACTGTCAAAGAAACCTGGGCTTCCATACCACCTCAGCAGTGCCACAAACTGATCACCTCCATGCCACGCCGAATTGAGGCAGTAATTAAAGCAAAAGGAGCCCCTACCAAGTATTGAGCACATATACAGTAAATGAACATACTTTCCAGAAGGCCAACAATTCACTAAAAATGTTTTTTTTATTGGTCTTATGATGTATTCTAATTTTTTGAGATAGTGAATTGGTGGGTTTTTGTTAAATGTGAGCCAAAATCGTCACAATTAAAAGAACCAAAGACTTAAACTACTTCAGTCTGTGTGCATTGAATTTATTTAATACACGAGTTTCACAATTTGAGTTGAATTACTGAAATAAATGAACTTTTCCACGACATTCTAATTTATTGAGATGCACCTGTATATATATATATATATATATATATATATATATATATACTCACTGGCCATTTTATTAGGTACACCTGTACATCTACTAATTCATGCGATTATCTAATCAGCCAATCGTGTGGCAGCAGTGTAATGTATAAAATCATGCATATATGGGTCAGGAGCTTCAGTTAATGTTCACATCAACCATCAGAATGGGGAAAAATTTGATCTCAGTGATTTAGACCGTGGCATGATTTTTGGTGCCAGATGGGCTGGTTTGAGTATTTCTGTAACTGCTGATCTCCTGGGATTTTCACATGCAACAATCTTGTGTATAGAGTGTACAGAGAATGGTGTGAAAAACAAAAAACAACCAGTGAGTTGCAGTTCTTTGGACGAAAACGCCTTGTTGATGATAGAGGTAAACGGAGAATGGCCAGACTGGTTCGAGCTGACAGAAAGGCTACGGTAACTCAGGTATCCCCTCTGTACAATTGTATTGAGTAGAATAGCATCTCAGAATGCACAACATGTCGAACCTTGAGGCGGATGGGTTACAACGGCAGAAGACCATGTTGGGTTCCACTTCTTCGTCAGTCAAGAACAGAAAACTGAGGCTGCAGTGTGCCTACCGTTTGTATACCTCAGCAGAAATCCAGATTTGTCAGACCAGGCGATGTTTTTCAAATCGTCTAATGTCCAGATTTGGTGAGCCTGTGCCCACTGCAGACTCAGTTTCCTGTTCTAAGCTGACAGTAGTGGTACCCGGAAGGGTCTTCTGCTGCTGTAGCCCATCCGCCTCAATGTTCAACATGTTGTGTGTTCAGAAATGCTTTTCTGCATAGCACTGTTGTGACGTTTGTTTATTTGGTTTACAGTCACCTTCCTGTCAGCTTGGACTAGTTTGGCCATTCTCCTCTGACCTCTGAATTTAATAAATATATATTACTTTTAAATTTTTTGACAAGGCTTTCTCAATCCAACATCATAGTTTGTCTTGAAAAACTATCAACCTTAACATCTACGTATATATTAAGTTGTTATTTATAGCACTTGATTCATATGTACTACTCTTATTGTGCTTTCATTATTTATTTAATATTTTTGTACTTTTTGGAGCTTGACAGATTGTTTCACTCTAAAATGTCCTTGTATAGCGATGTGTATAAATTTTTCTCCTTTTGCGTTCAATAAAAAAAAAAAAAAAAAAAAAATATTAATAATAAAAAAATTTTAAAAATGCTGCAGCATATTGGAGCATGTTGGAATTAGGGGGAGTAAATAATTTTTGATTGAAAATGTTTTTATTTTTTTTATCTTCTAAGTAATTATTTTTGTTTCGGGCAGTGGGGGGGGGCAGTGGGTGGGGGTTGCATGTTGTGTGCTTAGTGGTCTTTTGATGTAGGGGCATTAACATTTTTAATAAATCATACTTGTCATTATTATCTTTTCTAAAATACAATTATTTGGGGAACCCCCCACTGTCTATTTTCTGTTTCTTATGGGGGGTCCCTAATGCCTAATGGGGGGGCCAGCCCCCCCCCCACTCAAGTCGAGCACTGCTCTCGGGATGGTATGACTGACAACAGCAGTTGTAGATGGCTGGGTTTTGGTTTCATGAAAATGTATTTTTAAAAAGTCATGCTGATATGCATGTATGTGTGTGTAAAACGTGTGTAAAACAAATCTGTGTACAAAGGTTTGCTCGCAAAAATCATTATTCAAAAATAGGTTAATGTGGGAGTCTTGTGATGCTATGTGAGGGCTGGTTGCTTAAAGGCGAGCTCCACTTAAACTTTGCTTCAATTATCCATTTAAGCAATTTTAACCTGTGAGAACTGTAATAGTTTTGTGTGTTAAACTGTGCTGGGAGGGCATGATGTCAAAAAAATTATTAATTATCGGCCTGTGGGGACATTAAAAAACATTTACACTCTCACACATAGGACACCCCTCAGGATCAAGATGGCAGAGGTTCAGTCGATAGTGACAGCAGCGAACATTTATGCAGTGCTGACAAAAATGAGAACGCCCCCAAAGTTGTTTGGGGGTGCCGCCCCCCGACAAGATGCCACCCTGGGCAACTGCACATGTCGCCCATGCCTAAATCCGCCACTGCTCCCAAGGTTATTTTTCTCCATTAACCAACATCTTATGGTGTTCTGTGTTCCTTGCCACAGTCGCCTTTGGCTTGCTCACTGGGATTCTAAATACAATTAGTATTTAATTATATTTTTTATACACAATTTACAATCATATTTAATCAAATTAAACAATGATGACTCTAAGACAGTGGTTCTCAATCTTTTTTTGATGAACGCCCCCCTACTTCATTCCCTTACCCCCAACTGCTCAGACTGAAAGCAGAGACTTTGTGTTAAGAAAGAAACATAAAACACAATATTTGGATTATTTGCTTAATTTGCTCGATGCAACATCGATGCATTGCATAATTTAAATGTTTTGTTAAGAGTGGTGGATTAAGACAGTCAGATGGGAGAAGATGCCTGTCACGAATCCCGCCTCTGTAGTTCCTCCCGCTCACCACCAGAGGGCTCCATCACCTGAGTATTGACTCTAACTCTCCGGACTCCATTTCCCATAATCCCCGTACCTGGCACTTATTACCTCCTCACCTGTTGCCTATCTAATCAGCTATTTAAGACTCACTCTCACTCTCTGTCTTTACAAAGTCTTGTTTTACCCTGGCTGACATTTCTGAGTGTTATCTGTATTTACCTCTTGCTGGTTTTGTGACCGTGGTTACTACTATTGCTGGTGATTATTTGGCAGCTGTGGTAATTTGTTTTTTAAAATGAATTCTAGGGTAAAAAAACAATCACCATAATGTTATAAATTTACACTCAATGTTAATAAAATGTATAATATATATAAAAAAATAAATAAATACGCTGCTAAATAAGGCAGAAACGTCATCACAGTGTGTGAAAAAGGTCTATTGAGACGTATCCACCTACAGATCCATACAGCTGCATTAGCGGAGGTTGTGACTTTGGCTCTATATTTGATGCTGCTAAACCAGATACTTCAGATGCATCGCTAGACTTCAGAATAAGATGAACTGTGGTACAAATGCATACCAACTCGTATAATGTAGTCTAGATAAACATTTGAATTCAAACAGGAACTTGACGATTGATTTGATTAACATGATTGATTAACACCCCCCATTTGTAACCTAAAGCCCCCCTCTCTACTAATTTGCTCTCAGTGCCTCCTGGCATCCTTTGAATGCCCAATGTTGAGAACCCCTGCTCTAAGACTTTATAGATATTACAGTTTCATTTTCTGTTAATGCATGATTTTCTGTAAAGCTGCTTTGAAACGATGTGTGTTGTGAAAAGCACTATACAAATAAAAATTGCTTGAGTTGACTTGACAATATGTCACACTTTAATATAGGTAAAATGTTTCTCTCCACGTGGAATGTTAATGGGCTGGGGCACCCTATAAAAAGAAGGAAGATTGTATCTTTTCTAAAGCATAAAAAAAATGATATAGGAAAGGTGGCGCTTTAATACATCCCTTCTACATGACCCAGCATTTCAACAAATGTTAAAGATAGAAGTTAATGCTTATGTAGGAACCAATTGGTCCACAGTGTCCTCTGTGTACGTGGCATTGTAGGTGCTTCAGGCAGTTTTAGGGGGTGGATCATGCAATATGCCTCAATCATTAAAAAGATCAAAGCACATGAATTCATAGAATTGAAAAAAAGAGTATTAAAAGTGCTGAAACAGAGCTGAAGCACCAAATATCATCCATTGGTCTTAGATAGCTAAAATATAGGTACAATATTATTTTGTCACAGAAGGTAGAGTTTTGGTTATTCAGGGCTAGACAGACATACTGCATTATGAGTCAGGGGACAAGGCAGGGAGACTTCTTGCCAGATACATAAAACAGAGAGAGAGAGTCTTCTGGAGGCAATATATTTACTTCTCCCACATATATTAATAAAGCCTTTAAAAAAGTCTGTTTCAATCTTTATAGTTCCACGTCTTCTGATAAGGATATTAGCAACTTTGTAGAGCCATTAGAACTTCCTAATTTGACGAATGAACAAAAATACTTTCTTGACTCAGATATTAATTTGGAGGAGCTTTATGAGGTAATTAAAGCCTTGCCAACAGGTAAGGCACCGGGGCCAGATGGTTTTGCTGCAGATTTTTTAGATCTTATTTAACAGAACTGGCTCCACTTATGTTAGAAGTTTACACAGAGTCATTAAAGAAAGGTGAACTACCGCCAACCATGATGCAAGCCCTGATCAGTCTCATTCATAAAAAAGATAAAGACCTAAATGAATGTAAAAGTTATAGTCCAATTTATCTGATCCAATCAGATGTAAAAAATATCGTATAAAATTCTGGCTAATCGATTAACAGGGTAATTAAATCTATTATACATATAGATCAAGTGGGGTTTATACGTGTTCGTAGTTCTTCTGATAATATTAGAAGTTTTATAAATATTATGTGGTCAGAAGCGGATGATCAGACCACGATCGCTGCAATTTCACTTGACACCGAGAAGGTGTTTGATAGGGTGGAATGGGACTAACATGTAGGGAGAATTGGTCTAAATCGGAAGCTCTTTCTCTGACAACATATTGCCCTGCCACGTCTTTCCAACATGGCACCTTTCAATGGCCCAAGCAAGGCATTAGGTATTTAGGAATTTTATTTCCAGCAAATTTGAGAGATTTATTTAGAGTTAATTTTGACCCATTAATGAAAAGTTTCTTGCGTGATGTGGATAGGTGGGCTTCACTACATCTGACTATGGCAGGGAAGGTCAGTATTATAAAAATGAATTGTATCCCCAAATTCAATTATCTACTACAGTCTCTCCCTCTAGAAGTTCCTCTTTCTTATTTTAAACAATTTGATAGAATATCTAAGACTTTTATTTGGAATGGTAAACAACCTCGGTTGCATTTCAATAAGTTACATAGACCAACTGGCAAAGGAGGCTTAGGCCTCCCCAAAATGTGGTTTTATTACTATGCTTTTAATCTCAGACACCTGGCCCATTGGTCTCTTCCATCCGAAAGAGCCCCTCCCTGGTACAACATTGAACAAGTGGTCCTTGCCCCAATCTCACCATTGCAAAGTCTTTCTATTAAATTGCCTAGAGAAGCAAAAATGCATCCTATTTTTTCACATTTACATTCAGTATGGACAAAGGTTTCTCATATGTTCAATTCTGATACTTACCTAAATGTTTCCTCAAGTATATGGCTGTACCCCCAAATTATGTATTAACAAGTCCCCCTTTTGCTGGAAAGAATGGATTGAGAGGGGTGTTGCTACACTTGATGACCTTTATGAAAACAGAGCATTGAGATCATTTTAAAATATAACCCAGCAATTCAGGATTTCTAGATCTCAATATTTCAGGTATTTATGCCATCTACTTTGTACTATTTTTGGTGATAGTACACAGCCCCGTAAAGCTGCAGACACCCTATGTATGGTGCTCACAGCCTTTGGAATGGGTCATGAAGCATCAGTGTATTATTCCTTGTAGATTTAGGGTCTTGGTGACAGGGCCTTAACTGTTCTTAAGAGGTTATAGGAAAGAGATTTGAACTTGGTATTGGAGGATGGAGAGTGGGAAAGGTTTTTAAAAAAATATTACAACTATATCTAGGGATGCAAGGGTATGCCGTAGTCAGTTTAATATTTTGCATAATTTCTACTGGACTCACTCTAGATTATTTAGGCTTGGTCTAAAAGACACATCTACTTGCTGGCGAAGCCATTTGGAGGATGGAGACATAGATTCAAGCGCTAAGATTCAAGAATTCTGGGTAAGAGTCCACAATTTTATCTGTGAGGGTTTAGATACTCAGATTTCATTTTGCCCTAGACTATGTATATTGGGTGATGGGGCAGTCATTAAAGTAGGTGACAAATATACAAAAAGCTGGGTCCAAACTAGTCTAATGATAAGATAATTGTTAGAGGATGGAAGTCAGTTGGCGCTCCCTCATTTCAAGAATGGTTCACCAAATTGGGTAGGGTGGTGGCATGTGAAAAATGTCATATAAACAGCTTGGCAAAATAAACATGTATGGTAAGAAATGGGACAGGAATTTGGCCTTTCTGGAGGGCTCTCAGTGAGGACCATGAGGAGAGAAACATAATTGTGGTGGTATTTGTAAATACTATTCTTTGTGCAATTCTTTCTTTTCTTTTCTCTTTTTTTTTTTTTTTTTTGTTGTTGATTTTTATATTTTTTATGTTCACAAATATGTTAAAATTGAGTATTTGTTATGGGTTATTTTTGAAGGATGCATATGGATTGCATGTGTGGAGTTTGACCACGTTTGTGTACATGCGAGAACTGGGTATGCAAATTTAGTATTGATCATATCTCATTTAATGATTTATAGCCCAGAGTGTTTCCCAATTAAGTAAACATGTGTAATGAGAACATGTGTAATGAGAATTTTATTGATACAGTACATGTACTTAAAGCCTGGTTAAATGCATAAAATTGCTTTGAGTGATTTAAACATGTATTATATTTGTGTTGAGGCATGTGGATAGGCTAATGCCCTGTTTGTGTTTGCATTTGACATTAGCCTCTACTGTATTTCATTGTACCTTATTTCATTACCATTTTTTTTCATTCAACCATGCTTTATTTTGCTAAATTTATTATTATTCTTTTAAATATATACATATATATACAGGTGCATCTCAATAAATTAGAATGTTGTGGAAAAGTTCATTTATTTCAGTAATTCAACTCAAATTGTGAAACTCGTGTATTAAATAAATTCAATGCACACAGACTGAAGTAGTTTAAGTCTTTGGTTCTTTTAATTGTAATGATTTTGGCTCACATTTAACAAAAACCCACCAATTCACTATCTCAAAAAATTAGAATATGGTGACATGCCAATCAGCTAATCAACTCAAAACACCTGCAAAGGTTTCCTGAGCCTTCAAAATGGTTTCTCAGTTTTGTTCACTAGGCTACACAATCATGGGGAAGACTGCTGATCTGACAGTTGTCCAGAAGACAATCACTGACACCCTTCACAAGGAGGGTAAGCCACAAACATTCATTGCCAAAAAGCTGGCTGTTCACAGAGTGCTGTATCCAAGCATGTTAACAGAAAGTTGAGTGGAAGGAAAGAGTGTGGAAGAAAAAGATGCACAACCAACCAAGAGAACCGCAGCCTTATGAGGATTGTCAAGCAAAATCGATTCAAGAATTTGGGTGAACTTCACAAGGAATGGACTGAGGCTGGGGTCAAGACATCAAGAGCCACCACACACAGACGTGTCAAGGAATTTGGCTACAGTTGTTGTATTCCTCTTGTTAAGCCACTCCTGAACCACAGACAACGTCAGAGGCATCTTACCTGGGCTAAGGAGAAGAAGAACTGGACTGCTGCCCAGTGGTCCAAAGTCCTCTTTTCAGATGAGAGCAAGTTTTGTATTTCATTTGGAAACCAAGGTCCTAGAGTCTGGAGGAAGGGTGGAGAAGCTCATAGCCCAAGTTGCTTGAAGTCCAGTGTTAAGTTTCCACAGTCTGTGATGATTTGGGGTGCAATGTCATCTGCTGGTGTTGGTCCATTGTGTTTTTTGAAAACCAAAGTAACTGCACCTGTTTACCAAGAAATTTTGGAGCATTTAATGCTTCCTTCTGCTGACCAGCTTTTTAAAGATGCTGATTTCATTTTCCAGCAGGATTTGGCACCTGCCCACACTGCCAAAAGCACCAAAAGTTGGTTAAATGACCATGGTGTTGGTGTGCTTGACTGGCCAGCAAACTCACCAGACCTGAACCCCATAGAGAATCTATGGGGTATTGTCAAGAGGAAAATGAGAAACAAGAGACCAAAAAATGCAGATGAGCTGAAGGCCACTGTCAAAGAAACCTGGGCTTCCATACCACCTCGGCAGTGCCACAAATTGATCACCTCCATGCCACGCCAAATTGAGGCAGTAATTAAAGCAAAAGGAGCCCCTACCAAGTATTGAGTACATATACAGTAAATGAACATACTTTCCAGAAGGCCAACAATTCACTAAAAATGTTTTTTTTATTGGTCTTATGATGTATTCTAATTTTTTGAGATGGTGAATTGGTGGGTTTTTGTTAAATGTGAGCCAAAATCATCACAATTAAAAGAACCAAAGACTTAAACTACTTCAGTCTGTGTGCATTGAATTTATTTAATACACGAGTTTCACAATTTGAGTTGAATTACTGAAATAAATGAACTTTTCCACGACATTCTAATTTATTGAGATGCACCTGTATATATATATATATATATGGCCCATCGACCGCTGTTTTTCTTTTTTTTTCTTTTTTTTTTTACAGCCATCAGATAACCCCCCCGCCACCAAAATAGTTTTGTTTCCAGTGTGGTTATTTGCAGCCCATCGGCTGCATAAAAAATACAAAAATACAGAATACATGTATTATAACCATAACAAAACAAAACAAAATATGTGTGTGTGTGTGTGTGTGTGTGTGCATTATTATTCTTATTATAAATTATGACAATAATAACATAAATGTCTATTAACTAAATTAATTCAATATAATAACTAAATATCCTTACAGTAAGTCCTGTTTCAGAGTAACAAAAATAATGTGTGCCAATTACTGACTGTGGTCAGATTATAACTATTCAGGTTTATCAACAATAGAACAAGGGCAAGAACAAATGTATGTGTGTATGCACCAATTTAGTGAATGAGACCCAGTTACTCTATATAAGTGTTTGGGAAATCACCTGATTGGCCTTAATAAGTGTATATAAACTTTAAATTGTGAAAGTGGGACTTTTTTATGGTCTGCCAAGGTCTTCTATGCAAAACAGTTTTAAATTGCATTATAGGTAATGGAATTCCACTGATTAAACACAGAGTAAAATTATGACGAACTAACTGTGTGAAAAATGGACAAGGGGAAAAAAGATGTTCATCTTCACCTCCCACTTGCTATTTGTTTAGTCATCTGAGTTAAAACTGCAGTCATGACCAGCCATTCCATTTGTTTTGAGTAGATAATGATGTGCCTCTGGTTCATTTAGGAGATGCAGAAATTTAATTCACCTTATGGGAGAGTGAAAGCAATTAAACTGGGAAACATTTTATGTTGCAATTACTATAATTCCAAATTATTGCTCACATAAACTGACAGATATTATAACATAGCTCATTTGTACACGACAATGGGAGTCTTTGCTTATATGGATTTTCCTTTCGTTTAAGGCGATTGGAAATTACAATTACCTATTGGGTAATGGTTTATATTTCATTTCATTTTTTAACAATCAACTGTTAATGACTCCAGGTTTCTTTCCTGTGTTGACATATTTCCTTTTGAAATCACATTTTATTTTAAGTAGCCAATAGGCTTCAGTTTTTTTGTTACAGGCCTGAAATATGATTTGCTACTTGCTGTTGCTAGACAAAGTTTCAGGTATTAGGTGAACATTCTCATTCTAAAGACCATTTTTTTGAACAAAAATTGGGATATGCCCCTGAGTGCAAGATGAGTGATTAATATTTTTGGTCTGTCAATTTTAAATGTGTACATCTGCTATAAAATGAATTTGAACTTTCACTAGCATTTCGATGACCTTAAAGCTAACAGATATGGTTCTAAAAGCCACAAATGTCCCATTTTAATTTCTTGCAGTCTTTAAGAACCACTGTGTGATGCTAGAAAGTAAAAGAAAGATAGAAAGAGAATGAGCAAAACTTATTAAATCTATTGTGGGATGAAAACAAAGCCACAGTTCAGTAATCAAACCGCAGACATCAGCCAAGATATGAAAGAGAGGATACTAATGCTTCTTTCCTGTAAACATGTTAATAGCAGTGCCCTTGGGCTGATATAAGTTTACCAGCAGAGCACAGATCCTCTTAAAAAGTTAATAAAACACATGCCTCCTCTACAGCCTTCAACTAAATGTTTCCCTGCCAGTGTTGTGTATATGAGAATGCCCTGGGAGATATATGGAATTGATATTGATAAACAAATAATGAAACAGGTGTACTTTATCGATCACCCTGAAGGAAAGTCAGATAAATAAGCATGAATGATGTAACAAGGAGGAGGGCATGGCCGGGCCGAGAGGATGCACGCCTGGTGCTGAGTTGCCCAATCAGTGGGAGAGAGATAAAAGGAGGAGCCGGGGACACCAGAGAGAGAGAAAGAGAGAAACACACGGAGCAGTGTTCGTATGTGTGCGCTTTTGTTTATGTTAAGTCTTCGTCAGTGTTTTATTAAAAGTCTGTTGATAGTTATCTGGTTCCTGCTTCCTCTTTCCCAAACAAATACAGATCCATTGCACTGGTGCTGAAACCCAGGACTGGAGGAAGACATGCCATCAGAGAGCCCTCACCACTGATGGAGGATCGCAACGCCGTGGAGAGGATTGGTTCGATGGTACTGGAGCAGTCCACCAGGAGACAGAGGATCCGCTGCCATCCGCCAGGAGGAGAAGGAGCTGTTACTGCCCGCAAGAGGACGGAGGAGTCACTGCTGTCCGCCAGGAAGTGGAGGAGCCTTTGCCTCCGCCAGGGGACAGAGGACCCGCTGCTGTCTACCGGGAGACGGAGGAACCGCTGCTGTCCACCAGGGGATGGAGGAGCTGCTGCCGGCCACCAGGAGGCAGAATCCATTGCCATCTCCTGGCATCGCGGAGGATCGCTGGACAGCAGGAACCGGAATTTTTCTTTTCTCTCTCTTTCTCCATATCTTTCTCTTTCATTCTCTTTCTCTCTCCCCTCCCCTCATCCTACCCAGGTACCCAGAAGGTGGGGAAGACCAGCCAGTGATTGAATGGCCGAAGGGGCAACTCCTCCCCACCATTTATTGTTATCCAGTTCCTGCTTCCTCCTTTCCCGACCAAGTAGAGATCCATTACAAATGCTTTTAGCCATTTAAAATTGTCATCACAAGTTTGTTACCACATAATTCTATAACAAATAGATGGTCAGATTCTGTGTTTTGTAGGGGATGGATTATAGACAGCAAACTGCTTATCTGCAAACTGCTAAGCCTTTGCAATACTTTGTGTTAACTGAAAGTGAATGCAGATATTGTGCATTTAATTCTAGGTTAACAACCCAGTGTCACTGAACCTGAGAGTGAGATACAGGATGTAACAATGATGAATTAGAATGTTGCATTGGAGAGTTATAGAGCATTAAATGTGCCCTTACTGGATGAAGCGTTGTTTACTCACAGCTGGTCATGCATTTAAAATCATTATCATAATAATGTGCGGTGCATACTCGATGGACTGGCAGAGTGCTCTATGCTTGTGGTAAACAGATGATGTAGTATTGAAAAGGCTTGTGAACAACTAATGTGTGTAGGAGAAATAATTTCTCATTGGGAGAAATAAGACCAATTCAAGACCAGATAAACATTTACATTTAAATATATTAAACTTTTATCCAAAGTAACTTACAAAATGAGCAAGGATACAACATAAGCAATGATTTTAATTGCATGACCAGCTGTGAGTAAACAACGCTTCATCCGGTAAGGGCACATTTAACGCTCAATAACTCTCCAATGCAACATTCTAATTATACACCATCATCGTTACATCCTGTATCTCACTCGCAGGTTCAGTGACACTGGGTTGTTAACCTAGAAATAAATGCAAAATATCTGCATTCACTTTCAAAGTGACAGTTACATGAAAAATGCTGCAGTACAAAGTTTCAATTGTAACCGTAGAGTACTAGCCAAGTGCTCATGAAAAAGTTGTCCTTAGCGGGTTTTTTGTTTTATTTTTTTTTTTTTTTTTTTTTGAAGACAGAGAGGGATTCTGCCTCACAGATGGATTTGGGGAGGTCGTACACCCATCGGGGTACAGTGAAATAAAGTGATTTTGTGCCTCTTTGTGTTGGTATGGGGCTAAAGGTTCCATGGGGTAAAAGGCTCCATTTATTTTATTTTCTCCAAAAAAATAAATAGCAACAAAAACTACCACAGTACTTTCCTGATTACCTGTTTGTCACTATGCACTGCAAAATTTGATCCATGAGATCTCTGCGTGTGGTGTCTAAAGGTTGATTTTGAGGCAATTTGATCTAATTTGTAATATTTTTTTTAAATGTTGCAAATGTATGTAGCTAATGAAGATCCCTGAAATTAACAGGAATTGCTTGTTTATCATTTTGAGTTTTGTTTAAGGTCATAAAATCGAACATTTTTCAATAACTTTCCAATGAGTGAAAGGATAGTATTTGGGGTAAAAAGCCCCACTGCAGGAGTTAAAGACCCCTATTTAACAGTTTTTCTGAAGTGGGGGGAATAGATTTCTTATGAAAAATGTTCAAAGTGGGCTCACATTGAATCATCCAATCATAATAGAGATTAGTTTGTTTACAGAATACTTGAGATGTAATAAAATGCCAAATGTGTTTGAAATTAACAGGAAATGGTTGACTTTTTTCTGAGGCAGTTTTGAGTAAGCATCATCTTAATTTGTTACTCAAAAAGCTTGGTGTCTCAAAATTATTTGCATTAGTTGACAAATGTTGCACTATAACTATTGCCCCTATATCTACACAATATCACTTTAAACCCCCTAGCGGGCTTTTACCCCAAGTGAGGGAGCCTTTTACCCCACCGCTTTGCAGTAGGGTACAGCAGGGAGCCCTGATTGCATACATATCCATTAAATGTTAATGTATCACTAAAGCTTACATTTTCAGCACCATGGACAAGGTCAAGAATAAAATAATATATATACTGTATATATTCTAACTGCCTCTTTAAAAGCCCAGTGGGATACGTTATTAGTTGTGCCTGCTATTAGCTTTCTTAGCAATCTGAATTAAAGGCAGAAAATAAAACATACAAAAAACAAAAACAAAAAAAATCCCTTAGACTTGCACTGAACTTTTTTTGTACCTTATTCCCATTTGATTTTCTAAAACTGTAATAACTAAAATAAAAGGAAATACAAATTAATTAATTAATTAATTGTAAATTTACCATATGGAAAATCTGTACAACAATGGAAATGGTCCAAAAACTAGTTTTTCTTAAATATTATACATTTTTAATACAAAATGTAAAACCCATTTTTTTATTTAATTATCATTTTATTATTATTATTTGATTTTTTATTTTATTTATTATTATTATTATTATTATTATTATTATGCTATTTACATATAAATGCAATTCTAATATGATAAATATTTCCAAATAGTATAAGATGGCACTATCTATAAAAAAATAAATAAATAAAATAATAATAAAAAATAAAAAAAATCCTAATGAGAAAATGCATTAGTGGAAATCGTCATGGTTACTGGTGTAACCTCCGTTCCCTGATGGAGGGAACGAGACATTGGTGTCGATGTAGTGACATTAGGGGTCACTCTTGGGAGTCCGAGACACCTCTGGTCTTTGATAAAAGGCCAATGAAAACTGGCGAGTGGTATTTGCATGCCACTCCCCCGGACATACGGGTATGCAACCACTCATTCAGGTTTTACGCTGAGGAGCCGATATAAGGTCCGGCCATTTCAGCGGGTAGTTCAGCATTGTGGCAGGAGGGACCAACGTCTCGTTCCCTCCATCAGGGAACGGAGGTTACACCAGTAACCATGACGTTCCCTATCTGTCACTCACTCGATGTTGGTGTCGATGTAGTGACACTAGGGGTCCCTATACAAAACGCCACAAGGCTGAACTGTGTTATGTGAACTGGCGGTGTGTGGTGGGCAGATTTGCTGTGTGCCTCATAGCCAGCACACCAGGTCGACACGTAACCTCCCCCAACACAGTTATGAGTGTCGAACAGCCCTTTTTGGGGACAAGTCGACTACCCAAAGATAGAGACAGGCTTAACCCAATCGTGGCCTCTTTTCCCCTTCTCTTTTTCCACTCCCTAAAAAAGAAGGGAGATTATCTGACTGGGCCGCCAGGTCTAGTCGGGGGGTGTCCCTCCCAAGGGGAGGACAACGCGGAGACCACACCTCGCCCCAAGAGAGGGGGGGATATTTAAGTGGAAGAATACGTCACATGGTCTTTCCAACCATGTGGAGAGCCTTCAAGGTAGATCCTGCCCAATGGGGGAGGAGTTACTACAAACATGGAGACTGGGGCAGAAGGGCTCTGCCCAAGGAAGACACAGTTTGCCAGCAGGGAAACGAATTAGCGGAAGATATAGATCGCATGGGGTTAGCCTAACAGGGAACCACCACATGCGGAGCACCTACCCCAGAACCGGGCTCTTAGTTAGCGCGTGTACTGGGCCGGCAGCGAGTCTCTCTGAAAACTCGACTGCCACAGGGCTCGGAGGAAGTCAACCAGGGAACAACTTTTGTGAACACTACTGGGAATTAACGGTGCATGTCTTCAGCTCAAAAGGAGGTGGAAGGTGCTATGTGCAAGCGATACACCCGGCCAGCTATCCCGGGCTTATCCGCTTGTGTTGCGTGCCACTACCTGGGATGAAACCGGTTCCACCTGGAGGTTGTAGAACCTTGCAAAGGTGTTGGGTGTTGCCCAGCCCGCTGCTCTGCAAATGTCTGTTAGAGAGGCACCTCTGGCCAAGGCCCAAGAAGCCACTACACCACGGGTAGAATGAGCTCGTAGCCCTACCGGGGGCAGCATGTTTTGGGCGAGATATGCCATAGTTATGGCGTCAACGAGCCAGTGGGTGATCCTCTGCTTGGAGACAGCGCTTACTTTCCGATGTGCACCAAAAGCAGACAAAGAGCTGCTCAGAGATTCTAAAGCTCTGCGTGCGATCCAAATAGATGCGTAAAGCGCGCACCAGACACAGCGATGACAGGGCTGGGTCTGCCTCCTCCTGGGGCATCGCTTGCAGGTTCACCACCTAGTCCCTAAGGGGGTGGTGGGAACCTTGGGCACATAGCCCGGTCAGGGTCTCAGGATCACGTGAGAGTAACCTGGACCGAACTCCAGGCACGTTTCGCTGACAGAGAACACTTGCAGGTCACCTACCCTCTTGATGGAAGTGAATGCAGTCAGGAGGGCAGTCTTCAAGGAGAGTGCCTTAAGCTCGGCTGACTGCAAAGGCTCAAAGGGGGCTCTCTGTAGACCCTGAAGAACTACAGAGGTCTGATGAGGGAACGAGGCGTGGCCTGGAGGGATTCAGCCTCCTGGCGCCTCTTAGGAACCTGATGATCAGGTCGTGCTTCCCTAAGGACTTACCGTCGACTGCGTCGTGGTGTGCTGCTATGGCAGCAACGTACACCTTCAAGGTGGAAGGGGACAGCCTCCCTTCCAACCTCTCTTGCAGGAAGGAAAGCACTGATCTGACTGCGCATCTCTGGGGGTCTTCCCGACGGAAAGAACACCACTTAGTGAACAGACGCCACTTAAAGGCATACAGGCGTCTCATAGAGGGAGCCCTAGCCTGAGTGATCGTGTCTACCATCGCAGGTGGGAGACAGCTTAGGTCTTCCACGTCCCGTCCAGGGGCCAGACATGGATATTCCAGAGGTCTGGGCGCGGATGCCGGATGGTGCCCCTTCCCTGAGAAAGAAGGTCCTTCCTCAGGGGAATTTGCCAGGGGGGAGCTGTCGCGAGGAGCGTGAGGTCCGAGCACCATGTCTGGGCGGGCCAGTAGTGTGCTACGAGGATGACCTGCTCCTCGTCCTCCCTGACCTTGCACAGGGTCTGTGCAAGCAGGCTCACTGGGGGAAAAGCATATTTGCGAATGCCAGGGGGCCAGCTGTGTGCCAGCACATCTATGCCAAGGGAGGCCTCGGTCAGGGCATACCAGTGCGGGCAGTGGGGAGGATTATTGGGAGGCGAACAGGTGCACCTGTGCCTGTCGAATCGACTCCAAATCAGCTGGACCACCTGAAGGTGGAGTCTCCACTCTCCTCCGAGGGTAACCTGTTGTGTCGGCACGTCCGCTGTAGTGTTGAGGTTGCCCGGGATGTGAGTGGCTTGCAGCGACTTGAGGTGCTGCTGACTCCAGAGGAGGAGACGGCAGGTGAGTTGTGACATACAACGAGAGCGCAAACCACCTTGGCGGTTGACATATGCTACCACTGTCGTGTTGTCTGTCTGAACTAACACGTGCTTGCCCTGGATCAATGGCTGAAACCTCCGCAGGGTGAGCAGAATTGCCAACAACTCGAGGCAGTTGATGTGCCAATGCAGTTGCGGACCTGTCCAGAGGCCGGCGGTTGCGTGCCCATTGCAAACGGCGCCCCAGCCCATTTTGGAGGCGTCTGTCGTGACCATGACGCGCCTGGGGACCAGTTCTAGTGGAACACCTGCCCGTAGGAACGAGAGGTCGGTCCAAGGGCTGAAAAGACGGTGACAGACCAACGTGATGGCCACACGGTGTGTCTCATGACGCCATGGCTGTCTCGGGACTTGAGTCTGGAGCCAGTGCTGAAGCGGCCTCATATGCATCAACCCGAGTGGGGTGGCCACCGCCGAGGATGCCATATACCCCAGGAGCCTCTGAGGGAGTTTCAGTGGAACCGCTGTTCCCTGTTTGAATGCCTTCAAACAGGCCAGCACCGACTGGGCACGCTCGTTCGTAAGGCGTGCCGTCAAGGAGACTGAGTCCAACTCCAAACTGAGAAAAGAGATGCTCTGAACCGGGAGGAGCTTGCTCTTTTCCCAGTTGACCCGAAGTCTTAGTCGGCTGAGGTGTGAGAGCACCAGGTCCCTGTGTGCGCACAACACGTCTCAAGAGTGAGCTAGGATTAGCCAGTCGTCGAGATAGTTGAGAACGCGAATGCCCACCTCCCTTAACGGGGCAAGGGCAGCCTCGGCAACCATCGTAAAGACGCGAGGAGACAGGGACAGGCCGAAAGGGAGGACTTTGTACTGATACGCCTGACCCTCGAACGCGAACCACAGGAAGGGTCTGTGTCGAGGAAGGATCGAGGCGTGGAAGTACGCATCCTTCAAGTCTACCGCCGCGAACCAATCTTGATGCCGGGCGCTCACCAGAATATGTTTTCGCTTCAGCATCTTGAACGGGAGTCTGTGTAAAGCCTAGTTCAGAACTCACAAGTCCAAGATTAGCCTCAACCCACCGCCTTTTTTCGGTATGATGAGGTAGGGGCTGAAAAAAATACCCCTTCTTCATCTCGGCTGGAGGGACAGGTTCTATCACGTCTTTCCGTAGGAGGGTAGCGATCTCCGCGCAAGGTAGCAACGTTTTCATCTTTCACCAAGGTGAAGTGGACACCGCTGAACCTGGGCGGATGCCCGGCGAAGTGAATCGCACAGCTGAGTCAGACAGTCCGGACCAGCCCTCATGACGGATTGGAAAGCGCAAGCCATGCGTCCAAGTTCCGCGCAAGGGGGACCAAAGGGACAACGTCATCGGATGTACCGGCAGGTGGGGCCTCGCAGCGGGGCGGAGCTCGAGGTGCCACACCACATCGTGGCCATGCTGAGTCTAAGGACATCGAAGCACTTACCTGGGACGGGGGAGGAAGAGGTCTGTCCTCGTGACCCGTGGAGACTGTCACATCGGGGGTGGATTTGTGCCACAGCTGGGCACTTAGGGGCGGGAGACCGCCGCTGGAGCGCCAAACCTGCCAAATGGAGTGGTGGACGGTGGTCGTGATGACAGCCGTACACACCGGATATGTGACCCAGGGAACAAGGAAACCACTCTTGCTGAGCTCTTGGGTACTGCAGCCACTTGGGCATGCAGCGCAATTAAATGCAAAAGGTAACAAAAAGATGAAGATCTGCTTACCAGCTCCAGAGCAGTGGGTTTCGTTGTCCCTGGGTCACCCGTCTCAAGGGCGCTTTGAAGCCTTTCACAGGTTCTGGGCGGCCGCGAGACGGGTGGCGTCTGCTTCCTGCGGTGGGCTCCACGCCGGGGCCGGGCTGCGGTGGAGCCGGTGCAGTCACCGCAGGGGGACGGCCTTGGCGATGAGTAGACGGGGTGTGGGATCTTGAGCCGTGCCGGGACAGGATATGCAGGCTTGCATCCATCTACTGCTCTACCATCGAGAACTCGCCGTGAGACGAGCCGGCAGACTCACCCGGAAGCCCGATTGGGGCAGACGAGCGTGCTGGGGAATGGGAGGTCTGCGGGGGGATACCCGGTGGAGGTGGTCCCATTGGGGTCCCCAAATCGCCCCCAGTGCTAGCCGCGCTGGCCTCATACCTGTGGATAAAAGGACCGAGGTGGGATCCTCTGGGGTGGCTCGCTTTCTCACAAAGGCGAGCCGCGACCGCAACGTTGCCATGGACATATTCTCGCAATGAGAACACGACCATCCACGAACACTGTCTCTGCATGAGCAGTGCCCAGACACGGAAGACAGTGGTTGTGACTGTTAGAAGGCGAGAGATAACGAGGACAACCAGGAATAACACACAATCGGAAAAGCATCTTTAAAAAGACGCGTCTTTAAAAAGACGTTACATGTGTGCACTCTTTTAGAGAAATATATACTCTTTTACAGGGGAAAAATGCTCTTTCAGAAAATATACTCTCTAGCTTTTCTGCCGAAGCGCCCAGGGGCGTTCTCTGCAGTGCACCAGTGCAGAGGGGGGAGAAGCCGCTGAAATGCGCCGTCAGATCCAACAGAGGTGAATGAACAGTAGTATTCAGCTCAATGAACATGACCGTTCGGCTCCGAAGAGAAAATCTGAATGAGTGGTTGCATACCAGCTCCTTTTATACCCGTATGTCCGGGGGAGTGGCATGCAAATACCACTCGCCAATTTTCATTGGCCTTTCATCAAAGACCAGAGGTGTCTCGGGCTCCCAAGAGTGACCCCTAGTGTCACTACATCGACACCAACATCGAGTGAGTGACAGATATGGAACCATTGTTGCCATATGACAGCATTAAAATGTTCTAAATTCACAACATTACCATGCAGCTGGGTGCAACTACAGTAACGCCTTCCAAAACGGTCAGAAATATAGTAACCATCGATAACAAACTACATTTCACAGACCACATCTCAAAGACCGCAAGATCATGTATATTTACACTTTACAATATCAGGAAGATAAGACCATTCCTCTCTGAACATGCCACACAACTTGTTCAGTCATTTGTCATAACTAGACTGGACTACTGAAATGCTCTCATTGCAGGCCTCACTGCATGTGCAGTTAGACCCCTGCAAATGATCCAGAATGCAGCAGCACGTCTGGTTTTTAATCAACCAAAGAGAGCGCATGTTACACCACTCCTTGTCTCTCTTCAATGGCTGCCGGTTGATGCACGTATCAAGTTCAATGCTCTGATGCTGGCATACAGAACAGTCACTGGGTCTGCTCCAGCATACCTAAAATAATTTCTTCAGAGCTACGCACCCACTAGAAGCCTGCGGTCAGCTAAGGAACGTCGCCTTGTTGTACCAACACAAAGAGGCACTAAAACACTTTCCCGGACTTTCAGCTTCATCGTACCACATTGGTGGAATGACCTTCCCAACTCCATCCGTGAAGCTGACTCATTTTCTGTCTTCAGAAAATGGCTAAAAACACATCTTTTCCATGAGCACTTAAACAGTCACTGAAAAAAGAAATAATAATAATAATAATAATAATAATAATAATAATAATTACTTGTTACACTTTAATCTGTTTTGAATGCTATTCTGATGCTAGTGAAACGTTGTAATATGGCACTTTTCATACCACTGTCTCCTTAAGATGATTCGCTTATGTTTTTCCTCTTTTCTAAGTTGCTTTGGATAAAAGCGTCTGCCAAATGAATAAATGTAAATGTATATTTCTATAAAAGTATTTTATATAAAGTTGATCAGTTAACAAGAAAATATAATTAAGACACCATACCATACAGGGCTAAGGGTACAATTACATACCCAAAACACTAACTAGAAGTGCATAAACCCCTTGCGGGGTACCAACCTAATGACAGCCCGTATTCCTTATTTAGTACTTCCTTTCTGAGAGTGAAGGAGGTACCCGAGCCATATCTAGCGACCAGAATATAAATATAGATATTTTTGGGGTTGCTTCCTTGGATTTGGGCCAGTGAGAAACCACTAAGCAACCAACCAGGACAACCTAGCCACTGCTTAGCAAAACCCTAGTAACCACCCAGAACACCCTACCAACCTCATAGCAATGCCCTGGCAACCACCCACAACACCCCATTTTATACTGATGTTGCATTTACAGCTTTTGAGAACACTTGTACTGCTTTGCTTGTTCTGGTTGGATGTTTTAATACATTTTGGCCTGATCAATTTAAAAGCAATAACTAAGCAAAAGTATATAACTTTTGTCATTTTCATAAAAAATAAAAATAAATAAAAAATAAAATAAAAAAGTAGTTTCATAACTTTATGAATTATACATTTGCCTTTAAAAGAAAATTAACATCCAAATATGAAACATATGCATTCTGGAACAGAAACAATTAAAATAGGCAAGTTCACAGAAATGTTAAATGAGAATAGAAGTGTCACAATGTATGCAAATGGAATCGCACAAAACTTGAAGCATAAAGTTTAAATAAAAGAACACACATTCTCTTAAATAACATGGTTTTAAGAAGCCTCAGTTTGTGTAGATATGCAAATATCTATGACCAACTCTGACCACTAGGTACTTTCCAAAACACCAACAAAAGTAAAGCCATACTAGAGTTAATACAGCAAAGCGAATAACAATTAATCTCCCTGAAAGAGGGTTTTAAATAGGTGATGGGACTAAGTTTGAGCTTTGAAGTTTATGTTTTGGACAGCACAAGGATGTCAAGCTGAAGTTAATGAGCAGGATTTAGCCGCATGCTTAAACCTCTGAAGTAAAACTACATGATTAGCTAAGTACAATAAGAGCAGGCCCAAAATAACTATATGGGTGAAGCTAAATGCTTTGCATTGGACAGTTGAAATGCATTAATAATGCTTGCATAAAAAGCCCATTAGACTGCCATTTGTGCCCAATTTTTCTGAATGGTTTCATGCATATAGTCGTGTTAATAGTGTCCTATATGAACATGTTCTGCATTTATTTTCCCCAGGTTTTTTTTTTTTCTTTTTTTTTGAAAATCGTATTTGAATGTGCGGTAACTATAGTTGCCGGTGGGCAAATATGTTGTATGCACCCCTTCAATGTCAAATTTGAATAGGATGAGAACATTTGGCATCTAACTCAAAATAACTGCTTTCAACAGATCAATCTTTATTCATAAAAATATTTATTATGTATAAAATTGTAAGAACATTCGCTGCGAACCCAAAAAAAATCTGCCTCTAGCTTATAATCTCTTGAATATGAAAACACTTAAAAATGTCCAAATTATCTTGAACACATGGGGATTTAAACAGTCATCAACAAACCCACCAAGTGGTGGAACATAGTGCAGACATTAAGTTGCTCAAACAGGGCATTGTGTATCAAAACGTTAAATTAAAATAAATAGAATGAAGAAAAAATAACATCAGTGCATACAGGCAATTTCTTTCAAAAGACATTCGGAATGGGAAGTTATGTCATACGTGTCCTCCCCGCTCTCCCTTTCTATCTCTCTTTCTCCCTCCATTCCTCTCCCTCCTGGGTAGAGTTTTAGTGGTTCACATGAAAGACCACGAAGCACTCAACATACAAGGCAACACCGCATTTCTCACATGCAAAGGGTGTGCGTCCATCACATTTTCGACACCTCATGTACTTTCTCCCTGTGTTGTGGGGCCAGTGGTTCGAGTTGTCAAATCTGGCAGCCTCACATATTGCAGAGGCCAACACTGACCTTCTTCCATGCCCCTGTGGCCTCATCCCATGGCGCTGGAGGAGACTCTTGGCAACCAGCCTTTGGAAGGAGAGGAGATCTCTGTATCCCTCTTTGCATGACCTGTATGAATGGATGAATGAATGAATTTTCAATTGGTGGGTTTTGAATGAATTAAATAATTAATAAATACATGTTTTGTTTTTGTGTCATGCCACCTAAGATATAGACCCCATCCTTCCACCCTGCCACCCCGCAGCCTCACCTCCCACTTCCCATTACACCCCCATGTATCTATAATAACACCAGGCGTTGACCATAGCACTGTTGAGTGCCCAGCTGTAGCATGGCCACCACCATTTCTTTGATCAGATGCCAATACGGTAACGGTTCACACATTGGTCATGCAGGTCAACACCTCCCATATGTACACTGTAGCTCTTTATACATGTTTCACTTTATCCACTGCATGTTTCTGTTTGTTCCATCGTTGAGTGTCGACATCTGAGTATTCCTTCTCCATATTGGTCACAACAGTGACCACGCTGTTGTCATTCCATCTCACAATCAGTTTTCCATTTTCAACAAGGAATTCAGCATCACCTCTTGAGGTCTTCCAGAAGCTCTTTGCTGGTGTCAGTGGGATATCAAAGATACGATTTTCCCGAAGTGTGCCACAACTGCCGTAGACCCTTTTGGTCATCTCATCAACCAGGGTGGGGGTTGTGAATAGGTTGTCATGAAAGAACTTGCATCCAGGTGGCACTCCAGCTTTCTCTGCCAAGCCAAGAACCACACTTGGACCCTGACCCAGTCCAGCTTCAACGAGTCGAGTGTGGCAACCTGCGTATGGCTCCATCTGGTAGACAAATCCAGATGAGGATGCAAGACTCCAGACCTTGTAGCCAAAGCGAATGGGCTTCCCCCTGATGAATTGCTTGCATCTATCCCTACCAAAGTACCCAATCATCATCTCATCCACTGTTCGAGTTTATATTCCGAAATAGTCATGGTTTTGTTGACTTTATTCAGCTCCTCAAACGCACCTTGAAGAAAGGGTCATCTGTGATATTCATGTTATCCACATCATGAATAGAATCATCAGATCCATCGCTGTCACAATCTGCATCATGAGCTTTCTTCTCAGACTCTGGCACAGCTGTAACATTTGAGATAGTTGCAGGAGGATTATCTGCATCAAGGATATCCAAAACCTCTGCCAAGGTATACCTGAAAGAATTTTTTATTTATTTATTTATTTTATTTTTTTAAATCAGAGGCCCATAGTATTCAATGGCTGACTGAAATAGGTGATTTCATATAATAATGTAAATGTAAACTCTTTTCTGAATTTCAACATTATAATGGAATCATAAGCTGCTAGTCAAAAAATAATTAGTGTCCTTGACCGATTAGAATGAAACACATCCAAACTGGATGAAGGGGCCTCAAGATTTTGCCCCTTGCAGGACATAATATCATAAAAGGGAGAAAAAAGATAACCTACAGCAATTAATCCCATGCTTTAAATTATGTTTAGCAAAAAGCACTAAACAAGACCAATAACCTTGATTTATTAACCTATTAACACAGTATACCCCATTACCCCCATGATATATGTACTTACAAGGCATTTGCCCGCCAGCCATGCTTCTTGGAAGTAGGGGTAGGAAGTTGACAGCCTCATGTGACAGGAAAGAAGTGAATACCATTTTTTTTTTCTCTTGAAATCCTTTATTTGGTTGTTTGCTTGCATGTCATTGAGATATAAAACATGGATAACATCTAGAAAAATACTTACAAAAGGAAAATGACAACTATACACTGCAGCAACTATAGTTGCTGGTGGGCTTAAAGAAATCAGATTCCTTGCCTTCTTGCAAATCCATTTAAAAGTGAGGTCAACAAGAAGTCATAGAAGTAATGAAATAATAATTGTTCTCAGCAGGTACATTTTGTCAAGGCAAAGTTATTTTACATTGCAAATGTACCTTAAATCCCAGAGGGGCGAGAGAGAAAATGGTAATAAAATCAGTGATCAATTGAAATACGTAGGTGTTGAATAACTGACCCTGTGATTGAGAGTTACACCTAGTCAGTCAATGGAAAGCATAGGGCATTTTCAGGAGACAGGGACATTACTTTTGTCAATTAAATCTTTATGGAAATGATGGTCTGAGCTATTAACCATGGCTCTTTGTTGTTCATCTGATGAATGGCATCATATGACCCATGAAATGTCAGCAAATAGTGAAGACAGCGCTGAAGCAGCAGGATGGGTAATTGAAAATGGTCTTAGATTTCAAACTATCTGATTTTAAATACAGTGTATGTGAGAGAAAGCATCATTAATATTAGTCACACAGATCCTGTTGTTAATTGTTTCTTAAAAATGAATACACACTCGAACAACAATCCATCAAGTGGGCATATTTATACTTACCTATGGCCAAATCCAACGTAGTCTCATGACAACTCGTAATAATCTGTCTGGGATGGCAAAATCATAAGATACCACATGAAAAACTATGGCTTTTACTACAGGTCTATATTTCAGCTAGTCTCCTATAAAACACTTTACTTTATGAAAGGAAACATTATTTATTTATTCATAAAATAAATTATTTTATAAATTGAAATCCTGGTTAGGTTTGGGGTTTGGGTAAGGGGTTAGACTTTATGGTTAAATTTGGGTTAGGGGTTAAACTTAAGAAAAATCATTAAAACATTTTTTGTTGGTTCATTAATTTTTCTTTATGGGAGTAATAGTTTATAGTAGCAATTTTGTGTGATATATTACAATTTCACCATCTCATTCCATTATTACGACTTGTCATGAGACAGGGTTGAGTGAATCTCACAAAAACCTGTCAAGAACAAGTCCAAGTAAAATAATAAAAATAAAATCAAAAGTGAGTATTAAGAAATTATATTTTGCACAAATAAAATATTACTTTCATTACAATATACGGTAGTCCCCCTCACATTTTCATTAGTAATGCAAAAGTACACCGATCAGCCACAACATTAATACCATCTGCCTAATATTGTGTAGGTTCCCCTCGTACTGCCAAAACAGCACCAACCATGCGGGTTAACGTTATCCAGAGTAACATTCTGAGATGCTATTCTTCTTATCACAATTGTACTGTCAGGGTTGTATGTGTTTTGTTCCATGCCATGTTTGTTCCTGTTTCCTTGTCATGTGATCTTGTCATGTGGTCCCCTGATCATGTGATTTCATGTTTCCCTCCATGTTCATGTGTCTTGTTTTCATTGGTTTATTGTCTTGTTACCTTGTTATCAGTTCTGTCTTGTCAATGGTTATCATTGTCATGTTTCTCCCTTGTCCTTGTATTTAAGCCTCCTGTTTGCCATTGTCCATTGTCAGGTATTGTTAATGTAACATAGTCGAGTCGAGTCGTGTCGTGTCGTGTCGTGTCGTGTCGTGTCGTGTCGTGTCGTGTCGTGTCGAGTCGTGTCGTGTCGTTCATGTTTTGTTCACATTTGGTTTTACGATTGTTGGATTCCACGCTTGTAAAATAAACTGCACTTGGGTTCTTCACATCATCGTCTCTTCGCCTACGTTACATGTACAGAGCAGTTATCTGAGTTACCTTAGACTTTGTCAATTCTAACCAGTCTGGCCATTCTCTGTTGGCCTCTCTCATCAACAAGGCATTTCTGTCCACAGAACTGCTGCTCACTGGATGTTTTTCTTTTGTTTTTGGTACCATTCAGAGTAAATTCTAGAGACTGTTGTGTGTGAAAATCACAGGAGATCAGCAGTTATAGAAATACTCAGACCAGCCCATCTGGCACCAGCAATCATCCATGCGATTATCTAATCAGTCAATTGTGTGGCAGCAGTGTAGTGCATAAAATCATGCAGATACAGGTAAGGAGCTTCAGTTATTGTTCACCTCAACCATCAGATTGAGGAAAAAATGTGATCTCAGTGATTTGGACCGTGGCATGATTGTTGGTGCCAGATGGGCTGGTTTAAGTATTTCTGTTACTGCTTATCTCCTTTTTGATTTTCATGCACATCAGTCTCTAGAATTTACTCTGAATGGTGCCAAACACACACACACACACACACACACACACACACACACACACACACACACAAATACATCCAGTGAGTGGAAGTTCTGTGGACGGAAATGCCTTGTTGATGAGAGAGGTCAACAGAGAATGGCCAGAATAGTTTGAACTGACAAACTCTACGGTAACTCAGATGACCGCTCTGTACAATTGTGGTGAGAAGAATAGCACCTCAGAATGCTATTCTGAGATGTGAGTTGGTGATGTTTTGGCTGCACGATGGGGACCTACACAAAATTAGGCAGGTGGTTTTAATGTTGTTGCTGATCGGTATATATGTTTTAAATTATAAAATATTTATCCATCATCATATTGTATTACAGTTTTTTTTTATGTGCTAAAGCACAGTACAGTGTATTACAGTAATGAGAACCACCACTGAGGATAAAATTAATTACAAAAAAAAAAAAAACCTCTAAAGTAAAATGTCCAAACGCATTATGGTAATGAGAATTTGGAGGAAAAGGTCTTAATTGTCATGAAAATAAATGTAAAATGCAAGGAATCATAATGGTCCTTAAACATCCAATATGGTCTTTATGCAAAACATAATTCCTTATTTTGTTCCTTAATTCCTGATTTGGGGGTAAAACGTGATTTGAACATGTGAGACACAACCCTAAATTGTGTGCTTTGTCTATACCCCCACCAATCAGCACCATCCCTGCTCCAGCAAACATCCAGGGTAAATTCTGGGCCTTGTGCCCATCACTGTCAAGCAGAGAGCCTGTGTTTTTTTGTTTTGTTTTTTTAATCACTGGAGGAGGGCTGAAGGCAGAGGTCTAAAGCTGATTTCTGGGCACCTCCAGCCCTTTTCTATGCGCTCTTACACCATTTGGCACTATTACAAGCCTGGCATCCATTTGCCTGCCAGATCCCTTCAATTGTTGGCCCAAGTGGTGCAGTAATTTGGATAATCTTGTTCTCTTTGAGGAAAAACAAGTGTCTTGGACTGTCCCCCTGTTTAAGGTCTTTCAAAGGACACCATTGCAATTTAGCATGATATTACAAACACAAGCATCATAATTTAGGATTACAAAAGAACTATTGCTTCATAAAATGGTTAATTAAACAATAATGTGATCTGAGAAGGACTGCGGAGGCACCAACACAAAGGCTACCATAAATAAATTATATCCTCATATATATTAAGATTCTAGTTTAAAGACTTTGCAGTCTATTCTGGTCAAGAACCACCTGTTTAGACAAGAGAATGTGTCTGACTGACATGGAAAGCATTCAACCAGTTCATTTGTTTTATGTGCCATTTAGGGACAGGTTTAAATTAATTCACTAGTTGATTCAAATTCAAAAAGTTCAAAAGTACTACCTTTAGAGGCTGTATACAGAGGTAGGAAGACATCAAGTCACGTCCATATCCAATGTTTGCATTACATCTTGTCTACTAAGATGCCTTCATCTGGTCATATTTTGAAACCATACATACTGTAGATCCAGACTTTACTGACATTGAGATACCAAAATCTGCCATGTGCAGTTTGCTGGTTGGTTGAAAGAATAGACATGGCATCCAACCAAGAGGGTGAAAGCAATAACTGACCCTTCGCTAAGCCCTGCCCCCCTTGGTTATGGTCGCTCCCTCTGACAAGCTCTGCAGAACTCCCAATATGAATGAATGGGAGATTGCCGTGAACGGTGTGTTTTTTGGCACAATATTCTCATAAACGGAATGGATAATATTCTTAAGTGGGGCAGGTATGAAGAGTGACATTGTAAGGCATATTTATCTGACATTTGTTAAATTGTTAAATTACACAGTAATTTCATTGAAAACTGTGGAGACTGTAAATCAGAATCAAGGAAAACAATTATCAGTCACTTGAAAAAAGAATAGTGTCATTTGATAGCAATTACACACCTGATAACATTAACTGCTTATAATGTCTCATAACACAGTCACTTTGATGCTGCAAAACTTTTAGATCATTAGATATGCCTTGGAAGGCAGCACAAAACCAGTGTCCTTATGTAACCAGTCCTGCTCGACCTGCTCTGAGTGGAATTCGAACTGGCATCAGCCAGCATGGGAGGTGGGCGCGCTTACAAGGAGGCTAAAGGCTACAGCCTCTAGCATCAGTTGCTAGTACACCTCTTGAGGCCAGGGGAGTGAGGTTTACACACACTGCACAGCTATCATGTACCAGCTGGCTCCTGTTACAAGGTGCCTTAATATGCAAACCGCTACCTGTGAAATCATGACTGGACAGTGAGGCATCAAGGAAGCTGCCTTAACTTTCAGATGCAGCCACAATATGACAGTAATAAACCACCCTGGAGAAACAAATACAAATCATGGTTTGTCAGTCTGTGTAAACAATTAAGCAAAAAATACTTAAACAGACTTTGTGATCAAAATTAATGTCCTCCCAAAATAATAAGTAAAGTTTATTTCACAAACAAATTGTGTATATCTAGTTAACTTGCTACAAAGTTCCTCAAACAAAATTCTTGAGTATCTTTCAAAGATTTAATACCACTAACCTTGACCTCACAAACTTTGCCAAATCCAGTGAGTAGTTAGTCCACAAAAGAACAAAATCTTGTTTTTGTAAAGATTTTGTAGCAAGAAAATGTAATAAAAACCTGTTCACAATAACTCAACTAAGTTCCATAAAGCAAGCTCTGAAACTTTGCGATTTCAGCAAGCGTATGCCATATTTGCATGCAGTATGGTCTTTTATTGAACTGACTGTGCATGGGCAGTCGAGCTGAGACTATGCCAGATTCAGAAATCAGGATTCCCATAAGACCAGCCTCATGAAAAACAAAGTTACTTTGTTGAGCCTCTAATGATCTTTCACTATAATTGTAACTCTATAATGAATCTGAGAAATATACTCAAACATTTAATTTACCTTAGTCCCCATTGTGTTCCTAACTCTTCCTCTCCTATTGACTTTCTTCCCCTCTCTCTCTCTCTCTTTCTCTCTAAGACCCAGAAGTCCTTGGGACTAAAAATAGTCTTAAATATTAGGTCTTCGGCTGGTTTGAATTCTGAATTAATAGATCCAGTCAATCTCTGTCCCTGCCACCCAATGCTGCCTTAGATGTTGGAGAGCTGAACTTATTTGGGGTCACCTGCACTGCAAGAAGCCATCCATACATGTCCCTGTTGGTGGTGATTGTCCCGACTGGCATTGATTTTGAATGTTATCCAAAGTTAGTTAGTGAAGATATTTGACCCAGCTGAGAAAGTTTGTTGCTTTGTGCGCCGCAAACATTGTCGGCCACAGCGAGGTGTAATTACGGTGTCTGCCTCCTGTTGAGCAACACAGATGCTCATTTCTTCTAAATGCCATTAAGAGCACAGCTGAAAAACGGAGGGCTATTTTAGGTAAAAATGCTGAGGACCACAGCAAGAAGTCATAAAGTAAATAATTCCAGGGTGGGACAGAGGGCAGACAGTGAGGTATTGAGCTTTTCACATCAGACAGAGACCCAGGGAGACTCATTCTGGCAGACAGGAAGATTCATTCAAACATATTAGCCTGAGAGTCGTTTGCATTTTGGAGGGTTTCCAAGTTTCCAACTTAGTATAATTCACCACTTTGGTGAACATACAGCTAGCTGGGTACAGGGGTCATTTTAAATCAATTAAAATTGACTTGAAGTAGAGAAAGTCAACCATAAAGTGTGATTAAAGTTGTTATGTTTGTTTTACACATCACTAATGAGGTTCATTAGTAAGTGGCCTCCAAATGAAAAAATAGTAGGCTACCAGAACTGGAGGTCTTATAACCAGGCCCACACAGAATTCAAAATTGGAACTCCCATCATTCATGAATTTTGCAAGAAGTTGTTCTTGTGTATTCATTTTTTAAAACATTTGGCAAATTTGATAATGCTATCAGCTAAGGATGTCCAAAACAATATATTCTCAAAATCGATTAGTCAGCGGGGTGCCTGAATGACATGTCAGCTAATCGGTCTTAAAGAAGCCCTGACATTAAATAACTAGATGGATCACAAGAGAATGGAACACAATGCAAAATGTCTCGAGGTGCATTTTTAAAAGTGGACAGTGTTTTCAACTTGACACACTGCCCTTAAAACCGGATTTGCATGGCGCAAAATGCTCAAAAGAAAAGAAAAAGTTGCAACAAAGTCAAAGACATCTGTCTGTATGTGAAGCTGTAGCAGTGTTGCTTTAAATAGAAAAGTAAAGACACAACAACTTATCAGAGAAATTGTTAGCGTGCAACAGCATGGTGGCTCAGTGGCTAGCACTGCTGTTTCACAGCAAGAAGGTCCCAGGTTTGAGCCCTGGCTTGGGGGGGGGAGTTTGCATGTTCTCCCTGTGTTTGCATGGGTTTCCTCTGGGTGCTCTGGTTTCACCCAAAGACATGCAGTTCAGGTGAAATTGGAGACTTTGTCTGAGTCTGAAACCTGCTAGTCTGTCTTGTTGCCTCACTGTTCTATCAGTCATTGACTTAACAGACTGCATTTGCATATGAAGGTACTGCCAGAATCTGGTTTCAAACAGGCTACTGAGGCAGAATAACATCACATTGTTGCTAGGATACCAGCAACTGGTGTCAACTAAAGGTAATGCATCTGCTTCATTCATCCAACTGAACCACAATGGTCTAATAATCTAGAACAAAATCAAGAGTTTTTCCGATAGCCAAGTGTATATTTAAAAACTACTTTCTTGCTTGAAATGGATTCAAAAGTTGGGAATAGTGAATAAAAACCTACATTTATACATAAATTGGCCATCAACTGCCTCTTCGGCCACCGTAGATTCACGCACACAGGATTGTGGGATTTGATAGGCAGCGAAGGATACACCTATGCTGCCTTCAAAAATCTGTCAGATGAAGGTATCTCAGTAGACAGGATGTGACACGAACACTGGATTCGGACATGCCTTGATCCCTTCCTACCTCCGTATACAGCCTCCAGAGGCAGCATTTTCATGGTTTTGGATGCAGCCTCCGTCTCTAAAATTTGGAGCCCGTAGGTATGAGTGTGAATTTGTATGTCTGTGTGTGTACTGCCCTGTGATGAACTTGCCACCTGTCCAGGGTGTTCCCCTGACTTCGGCCCAGAGACAGCTGGGATAGGCTCCAGCACTACCCCGCAACCCTGCTTAGGAAAAGCAGCTTAGAAAATGAATGATGAATGAGTGTTAGTGTGCAAACTGTTTTACATCTAAAGTACAGCATGGTCTTTGCACTAATTAAGGCCACATCAACACTAATTATTTTTAATTTGAGAACCCATTTTTCAGTTTCCAAATGTTATCATTTTCCAAAGTATGACATTTTTGAGAAGCTTCGTTTTTGGTGGAAGAATATGCTGTTCTGGTGTGGATGAGTTGCATTAACATAGCAATATCAACGCAAAACACTGCAAGATTCAAGCAAAAACATATTAGTGTGGATGTGGCCTAAAGCACCACCGCAAAAAATATCAAAACTAAAAAACTAAAAAAAGAACTAAAATATCTAAAGCTAGTCGACCTTACTAATCAACTGTTGGACGACTAGTCGACCATTGTGACCGACCCCTACCGATTAAGTCTTGCACTTTAAGCTCTATTTGACACATTTTACCATGTTTAAATCCATTCTACAGAATTCTTCAAATTTTCCCCTAAACTTTAAATTAAAAAACAGATAAGGGTTAAAAATGCAACAGATTCCATCTGGGCCAGCTCATCAGTCATGAATTCAAACTGGCCAATTAGGAAACAGAAATTGACGGGTTTTGTTTGTTTGTTTGTTTTTTGATGGTAAAATAGTTGCGGCACTGAGGAGTAATCAAGGGAATGTTTGAATATTCAACTACTGGGCCCGACATTTAATTCCTTCTCTGGTCAGCGCCCCTTATGAGAGGGAAAGTGACAAAATAGCAATGAGCAGAGAAGAGGGAATTTGCATTTGAATGTGCCTGTCGGAATCACTTTGGTGGGGAACGATAGTAGGCAAGGATTTGGCAACCCCCTAGGGACAACAGCAAACAGGGGTATAAGCAGCCCCCTAGAATCTGAAATTTAGAAAGGTGGAGTTAGGCTGCTATGAATTAGGAAGGAGTGAGAAGATGTCAAAATTGTACCCATGAACATTAAGAGAGATGACTTCATTTTACTCTGAATATGGCTTCCACTGTGTTAATAGGATACAAATAAACAACTACTGTACATGACAGCATGTACAGTATTACAAATTAAATTGTGAAAGAAGAAAAACATAGTCTATTGTAGTTTCTTTTTATTTATTTTTTTATTCTTTCCTATTATTCCCACCCCCCAACCCTAACCCTCTAGGTAGTGCTGGGCAGTATGACCAAAAATCTGTATCACAGTATTTTTTAAGATTCTGGTAGTTTCACGGTATGTCGCTGCATTTATAATTTTTTTTATTTTTTTTTTATTTGCATGACTGGGCCTTTATATAGGTTTATAGTGGCTTATTTTACTGTCAGGAGTGCATAGAATATAAAAACATTGTAATGTCATATACTGAAGGCTTTGATTACTATAGGGTTTGCTTGGCCCCACAAAATGACACAATAAATTAAGGAATGCATGAAACAGTTGCAGAATGTAAACAATTTTTAATATGCAAACTGCAATGTAGTAAAAACAGAACTTAAAAATAAATAGATATGCCAACAACTTTAACACTGCTTCCTTTTCAAAATGAAATATTTTAAAATAGTTGTATAAACACCATAAACTTACCTAATATACTCAAAAGTATTTAAGGATTCAAATAAATATTTCTGAAACGTTCTATTGCACAAGTAAAAAACAAGCCTAATATTAATTAATTCACATAATTTTATCCTTCAAGCCAAGGTATTCAAGTATTAAAATGGCTGTTGCTCAGTCACAATTCCCTTGGTTCTCCATTTACAAACAAAACATTCCGAATTTTAATTTGCATTAATATTATCCTTCAAAGTACACTATTCATATTCATAGGGCTATATTGCTCTTGTTTTTCCCATTGGAAAAATTATTAATCCACATTTAAACTCACAGTAATAATATCCTTTGATGTCATCATCTTGGTACATAAGCAGGAAACATTATGCACATTACCTGCACATATCGCCCTTACAAATACAGGCTTTGGTAATTAAAACTCATCAAGACATTACAAATTTTGTGCCAGGAAAACCAGCCTGTCCACAATATCTGGTTTCAGTGTGGACCCGTGGCAGGTGACAATGTTCCCACCAGTGCTGAAAGCTCTCTCAGATGGGGCACTGGTGGCAGGAATACACAGATACTTCCTGGCTAGCTTTACTACATGAGGGAAATTTGCATGGTGGCATTTCCACCACTCCAAAGGGTCTGTGTCACTGTCACCCTCCACGGTCTGCAGGTAGCTGCTCAGCTCCACTTTAATAGTCTCCTCGTCTGAGAGATTTGCTGTGCTGCTGCTACAGACCTTGGGAGAGCTGATGAAGTATCAGTGGTTTCTGCCTGTTGCTCTGTGAGCAGTGATTTGATCTCTTCTACTGCTCTAGCTTTGATGTCATCCAACTTTTTATTCTTTATGTAGGTAGTTTTGAAGCAGGATCAAGAAGAGAAGCCATGTCCAGCAGGTCAACTATGCCAGGATCTGAGTACTTTTCATTCAAGTAGGTTAGAATGGTTGTCTTCATGTCCTTGATCAGTTGAGTGTCATTTTCTCCCTCAGCAAGAATGGTTTCATTGAAGAGATGGAGTACTGGCTTGTGGTATGAGACACTAACATAGTGTTCACCAACATAGTGAACTACTGAAGTGGGCTCAAGCCAGCTGGGCACCAAGTGCCTTGTTTTCTTTTCAACTTTCAACACCTGACTTATGGCTCTCTCCTGCTCAACCAGTCTTTGGATCATCGTTTGTCGCGATCCCCACCTAGTAGGTGTCTCTGTTGTGAGCTAGTGCTTTGGCAGGCCGAGTTCATACTGAGCAATGGCCAGGACTCTCTTCCTTTTCCACGAGTACGAGAAGGCACCAACAATTTTTTTGCACACACCGACTGCACATTCTGTGCAGGCATCTTTTACACTTCTCTCTGTAAAAACAACAAAAAAACAATGTTTAGTACTTTTTTGCTATTACAGAAATATTAAAGCCTGCTTGTTAAAATAATAATAATAATAATAATAATAATAATAATAATTTAAAAGAAGACTTAGAAATGCCCTGCTGTCAAAAACAATTGATTTGGAACAATAATGATCACTCTTAGACACTGTTGTTCATACTGTAAATATGGCAATTACTCATGCTTTTAAAACAATAATTCTACACATATTTTATATGTGTAATTTTTGAACACTAATATTTATGTGTGGAGGTGAGGGCATGGTCCATATCCATCTTATAGGCAGCTGCTTTAGCGCCATTTTGCAATATTTTCTTTCTTCAGTGCACGATTTGTCTAAGCCCATGTTTGTTACTAGCGACTCACATCGAAGCGAGGATTATATAAATATTCTCCCTTTTGAGTGGCAACACAGGATGTCTTTTAGGAAGTGCTTACCTCCATGTACGCGGTTCATCATTGACAAGGATCCCCACGATATATGTGTGAGCTGTCTGGGCTTTCGCCACATGGAAGCTGCGTTGGAGGCCTCAGACTGCCCGCAGTGCGAGTCGCTGAACATCAGGACGCTCTGCACGAGGCTCGCCTCCTTACCCGGTGATTTGGGTAAGCCGCAATTTCTTTCTGGCCGCGTGTCTGCCAGCACCTTGCGGCAGCTTGACACATGGGAGGCCGGTGTGGACGCTGAGGAGGAAGGTGAGCAGCAGGCCCACCTTCGGCTCTCTCTGTCCCTCTCCCTGGACTTGGTGTGGCGTTCTCCCATGTAATTTGCACATCAAGGCCTTGCCTCCTAGCGGACGTTTTCCAATCCCTCAGCAACTGTGGCAGCGGGGGCGTGGTCAAGCATCTCTCCGGAGAGAGAGAAAGCGGTAAATTCGCTTACACCTGAGTTAAATTATGTCTAACACCTGTCTCTAATTTCAGTGAGCACGGGGAGAGCGGCATAAATAGAGCCACACAGCAGGTAGATGAGAGAGAGAGCCTGGGCACCAGAGAGCCAATTGTGAAGCCAAGAGTTGATTATTTCAAGAGTTTATTTTTGCGAAGTAGTTTGTATATTTTTAGAGTGAGTCATTGAACAGTGTAAGAGCCCTGAATGAGTGCATTTGCTGCAGTAAGGAGAATAAAACGCTTACCTGAACCAGGAAATCTGCTTCTCACCCCCTCCTTCCACTGAGAAGTGTTACACTGGTGCCGAAACCCGGGAAAAAGTTCGAAGATGGACGGAAGTCACCCTGTAGAGTCCTCCCAGTTGGCTGAGATCCTCCAAGCCCTCACTGGCTTGCATCGGAGCCTCCAGCAATCCCTGCTTGAGCTCCAGCAAGATCAAGACCGCCGGTTTGTGGATCTCATGCGCACTCAAGCAGAGGACCGACAGGCGATCCAGAGCCTCCTCAGCCAGGAGGCATCCCCAGCCATGACCCTGGACACCCACACGCCGTTACCCCCGCCTGCGTTACAGAAGATGGGGGTGGCGGACGACCCAGAGGCATTCCTGGATCTCTTCGAGCGCGCCGCCGAGATCTGGGGCTGGCCGCTCGGCCAGTGGGCGGCCCGACTCATACCGCTGCTGTCCGGGGAAGCCCAGCTCGCGGCTCAACAACTACCAGCGATGATTCTCCTGGCCTACGGAGACTTAAAGAAAGCCATCCTGCAACGGGTTGGTCGGAGTCCGGAAGAAAGTCGTCAGCTCTTCCGGAACCTGAAGCTGGAGAACTCCGACTGCCCGTTTGCCTTCACCCAACGGCTCCTCGATGCCTGCCGAAGATGGTTGCTAGCGGGGGACCGCGGTGTCGACAGGATCATCGACTAGGTGGTACTGGAGCAACAAATACATCGACAGCCAAAGGGGACGGTGGAGTGGGTCCAGTGCCACCGCCCGGCGTCGCTGGAGGAAGCCGTCCGGCTTGCAGAGGACCACATGGCGGTGATCCCGATGGCGGAAGAGCCCTCCTACTCTCTCTCTCCTCCCCCTGTCTCATTCCCCTCCCCTCTCTCCTCTCGTTCTGCTCTCTCCCCAGGGCCCGTTCCTGCCCCACGCAGATGAGGAGGACTTCAGCCCCTCCCCTTCTCAGGGAATTCCCTGAGGGGGATTTCCCTTTGGAGCAGTCGCGAGACGAAACCCTCAAAAACGCCTTCGACCAAGTGAGAGTCATCGATGGTCAATGACTCCAGCCTGACATCGCCCTTTCATACCCCTATTTTGCGATTATAAATGAGCGGTTGTATAGAGTGACACAGGACATTCAGACTAAAGAGGATACAACACAACTTTTGATACCACGGAGCCATCGAGAAATGGTATTCCAGGCGGCTCATTATAATCCCATGGCAGGTCACGTAGGAGAAAGGAAAACACTGAACCGTCTAATAGCCCACTTCTATTGGCCGGGTATTGGCGCCGATGTCCGCAGGTGGTGTGCGGCATGCCGCGAATGCCAGCTGGTTAACCCACCGGCCACCCCAAAAGCGCCATTGCGCCCTCTTCCATTGATCGAGGTCCCCTTTGAGAGAATTGGAATGGACCTCGTCGGGCCATTAGAACAGTCAGCACACGGACATCGCTTTGTATTGGTCCTTGTGGACTATGCAACACGATATCCGGAAGCAGTGCCTCTTCGCAACATCTCAGCACGCAGTGTTGCGGAGGCAATCTTCAAAATAATCTCCCAGGTGGGAATTCCGAAAGAAATCCTCACCGATCAGGGCACAACGTTTATGTCACGGACACTACGCGAGCTGTATGAATTGTTGAGTATTAAATCAATTCGCACCAGCGTGTACCATCCTCAAAAGGATGGCTTGGTGGAACGATTTAATAAAACCCTCAAAAACATGATTTGTAAGTTCGTGCACAACAATGCTAGAAATTGGGATAAATGGCACGACCCCCTGTTATTCACAGTACGAGAGGTCCTGCAAGCCTCCACTGGCTTCTCCCCATTCGAGCTGCTATATGGGCGACGCCCACACGGTGTGCTTGATGTATTGCGAGAGGCATGGGAGGAGGGACCTTCAAATAGTAAGAATGAAATTCAACACGTTCTTGATCTTAGAGCAAAACTCCACACTTTGGGACAACTAACACAGGAGAATTTGCTCCAAGCTCAAGAATGACAGCGCTGACTGTATGACAGGGGAACTCAGCTAAGGGAATTTGCCCCGGGAGATAAAGTGCTTTTATTACTTCCCACATCGAGCTCTAAATTACTCACCAAGTGGCAAGGACCCTTTGAGGTCACACGACGAGTGGGAGATCTCGATTATGAAGTTAAACAAACCGATAGAGGGGGCACACATCAAATATACCACCTCAACCTCCTGGAATTGTGGAGGGAGGCGGTCCCTGTGATGTTGGCTATGTTAGTTCCAGAGAAGGCGGAGCTCGGACCGGAGGTGAGTTCAAAACATAAACAGTTCACCCCGGTCACTTGCGGAGACCACCTCTCACCGAGTCAACTCACGGAGGTTGCTAGGTTGCAACAGGATTTTGTGGATGTGTTCTCCCCTCTACCGGGTCGTACGAACCTCATTCACCACCACATCGAGACCGAGCCAGGGTTTCGTGGTACGTAGCCACCCCTACCGATTACCCGAACACAAGAAGAAAATCGTTCGGGAAGAATTGGATGCATTGCTCGATATGGGGGTAACAGAAGAATCCCACAGCGATTGGTCCAGCCCAGTTGTTCTAGTGCCTAAGAGCTACGGGTCTGTACGGTTCTGTGTGGATTATAGGAAAGTCTACATGGTGTCTAAATTTGATGTGTATCCAATGCCTCACGTTGATGAGTTGCTCGATCGGTTGGGCACTGCTCGATTTTATTCGACATTGGATTTGACGAAGGGTTATTGGCATATCCCCTTGACACCAATTTCCCGTGAAAAACCTCCTTCTCCACACCGTTTGGATAACACCAGTTTGTGACTCTTCCGTTCGTTTTGTTTGGAGCCCCGGCTACATTTCAGCATCTCATGGACCGAATCCTCAGACCGCATTCAGCTTACGCCGCTGCCTATTTAGATGACATCATCATTTACAGCAATGATTGGCAGTGGCACATGCAACATCTGAGGGGGGTTCTGAGATCGCTGCGCCGAGTGGGACTCACAGCAAACCCAAAGAAGTGCGCCATTGGGCGGGTGGAAGTACGGTATCTGGGGTTCCACTTGGACCAGGGACAGGTGCATCCCCAAATTGACAAGACAGCGGCGATTGCGACCTGCCCGAGGCCCAAGACCAAAAAGGGGGTGAGACAGTTCCTGGGGCTGGCTGGCTGGCTATTATAGAAGGTTCGTGCCTAATTATTCGGACGTCACCAGCCCGCTGACTGATCTCACTAAAAAGGGAGCACCAGACCCGGTCCAGTGGATGGAGCAGTCTCAGCGAGCGTTCACGCAAGTGGGGGCGTGGTCAAGCATCTCTCCGGAGAGAGAGAAAGCGGTAAGGGCGCTTACACCTGAGCTAAATTATGTCTAACACCTGTCTCTAATTTCAGTGAGCACGGGAGAGCGGCTTAAAAGAGCCACACCGCCAGCAGTCGGAGAGAGAGATTGGCACAAGGAAGGCCACGGTGTTATATGTTGTTATGCTGATGATGTAATGAAGTGGGACGCTTTAAGTAACTATTTGCTTGTGAAACTCTTGAGTTTGTGTGGAAATGTAAGCGACAGGGTGCACAATTAAACGCCTACCTGAACCAGGAAATCTTGCTTCTCGCCTCCTTCTTTCCACTGAGAAGTGTTACAGTGTCACTTAAGCGCCATCAGCCAATGAATTGGCATGATTGTATACAGGCTTCAGACCACGTGACTCACTGAAGTAGTCCCAATTGCGTCATAATGCAACATCTCGTTCCCTCTCAGAACCAAGGTTACATTCGGAACCGAGACATTTTATGATTCAACCTCTATAGGGTCAAAAGTTACACTGTGTAGCTTTAAAATAGAATCTATATTTTACGTTTTTAATCATAGAAAAGTGTCTGAATTAATAAAAATTCAACAATTAACAATGATGCAGAAATTATTTAAACTAGGTCCATCAACTGGATGTTTTATTTCAACATCATTCAAAATAAGCCTATCACTGGCCTACAGTCCATAATAATACATTCAACAATCAAGTTTGACAATATGAGGAAGATTTAAGTCATATCCACACTCTAACCCATTTAAGTTTGAAACCTCTGTTTTCAGTTTCCTAAAGTCATAGTTTTCCAAAGTACGTGGTTATGCAGAACATTTTCTAAATGCTTCAGTTTTGGTGGAGGAAAACGGCGCTCTAGTATGGATGAGTTTTCAGACAAAAACATATTAGTGTGGAAGTGGCCTTAGTAACTTTCACACAGAACAAGTTCTTGTGTGAGACTTTACATTCTTTACATCTGTAATTCCACATTTTACAGTTAATTCCATTTTTATGACTGTATTCCGAAATTTCTGTTCATGTGTTCTGCATCAGTATGATATATTCATAATATTGAGTGATAATCTCAGCTATACAAACACCTTATACAGTGTCAAAGTTGAATTAAACATGCTGGTTGGATCAGCTATTCTTCCATAAGCATTGTGTCTCTCATAAGTGTTTTTCAATGTTTGAGGGCATACAGTAAAACACACACACACAGCAAGAGACACTCTCCCTCTCAGAGTTGTGGGACACAGGGACACAGACACACTGGAGACAAGAGAGGAACCGTAGACGACCCTAAAGACAGTACTGAAATGATAAACGTCCAACCGCTGCCTCCTGCTCTTACCTAAATCTCCTCCAAAGTTTGACTTTATTTGTTCTCTCCAGACCTTCCCGCCATTTAACCTTGTTAGTCTCCTCAATATATCTGACCTTAGTTTCTGTCTGTTATTACAGTTACATTGCTAAATCCATGTTTATTGGGCAAACATCATGTGCTTGCACATCCCATTCCAAGTTAATAAACCTGTCTCATTGTGTGTCGGACCCCAAACAGATTTTGCCTAAAATTTAATTTCAGCCCACTATTCTCTACTCAGACACGTCCACCATCCTTTCACAGAAGTTAAGTGTCATAATTTTATTATGCTTGACATGGGACCAAAGCAGGCAGACAGAAAGATTACTGGACCCTGGCCAATGCGAAAAATATCGAGTTTCCATCTTGTGGTTTAGCATTGTTATCATTTCCACATTATTTTTTCACCGTCCCTGATCTCTTCATAGCCCTTATCCTGTATACTGTGAATTGTATTTGTAGAGAAAGACTGGAAATGGGGATAGACAGAGCAGCTGTCTCTCAGTGGAAAGGATCGATGTAATGCTCTCTGGGCTCTGGGTGTACAGAATTAAATTGGGCAGAGATATGGCCCTGCATTGCTTTGCATCGAGGGGATCTCATTTCTGTCAGGGAACATTGGTGCTGTTTGAGTGGTATGCATGAGTTAGGCGAGGGATTCATGGATCCCTTCGGTCTTCCATGTCAGATGGCTTCAATTCTCCGTTTCCAACCTCAAAGCAACCCCTCCTGCAATTCACAAGTCCTTCTCTTATTTATGTATCAATGTAATCTGCTGTGGAAGTGTGACCCTGTGTCCTCATGATGAAGTGTGGCCATCTGCAAAAACAGGATGAATAGTGGAGCAATTGTCTTAAAATTGCCTCCGGCTGCTCAGATGCATTTCTCTTAGTCTTGCTTTCAATTCAGTGCCCCGTCCATTTTTATGTGTGTGTTTACATGTGTTTGTGGACCTGGGAAATCATTCCATCAGTAATCCAGAGTTGATGGTTACTGTGAGTGAACGCTGTGCAAGCATGCTTTTCTAGATAAAGAAGGTAAAAAACTGTTAAATTGCACCATGGATAATACCAGGGGCATTTTACCAGGGGCATTTTCTCCAAGGAGGCATAGGGAGGCATTTTACAGAATAAAATAAAATACAATAAAACAGATAAAAAATAATTGTCTGTACAAAAATAAAATGAATTGCACAAATGTTCCCTCTGAGATAGATAATATGAAACATTGGAAGAAAAAAAAAATATTTTGAAGATCACATTTTAATTGGGGTGGAGGAAATGAAGATTTTAAGTGCAGGAAAACAAATTACCTTGTTGCACAATGATTCACTGAGCAAGAATTCTAAATTGGTGTCCACCCAGCCACCTGCCAGACAGTCTGTAATTTATATGGCAATGTGAGTACCTGAGCTGTCTTTTCCATATCTAAAGGTTGGCAGAAGTAAAACTAATTGCACAGAAGCATCTGTGCAGAAATACTGACACTGGACCTCTCATTCAAGTCAAGTCAAGTCAAGTAATTTTGATTTGTATAGCGCTTTTCACAACACACATCGTTTCAAAGCAGCTTTACAGGAAATCATGCATTAACAAAAAATGAAACTGTAATATCTATAAAGTCTTAGAGTGATCATTGTGTAGTTTGATTAAATATGATTGTAAATTGTGCATAGAAATTAAATAATTAAATAATATTTATATTTATAACCCCTGTGAGCAAGCTGAATGCGACAGTGGCAAGGAACACAAAACTCCATAAGATGTTGGTTAATGGAGAAAAATAACTTTGGAAGAAACCAGGCTCACAGTTGGACCAGGTCCCCTCTGGCTAAACAACATGAATATAATGCCAATATTAGTTATTTGTGTGAAGTGCAAATCATGGTTTTAAATTTGTAAATTAAGCATTAAGGTCTATTGTTTATAAAAATATATATCTTTTTTTAACTTTTAGATTAATGACTAATGTCTTTGAAGTCCATCCTGGATTAACTGCAGAAGTTCACATTGATGCATTGTCCTTTGTTAGTTGGCTGATGAAGGCTTTTGTTGGCAATTAAATGAGAGTCTATGTATTCCATAGTGTAGTCCATCAATAGACAAAGGTGATGCAGGCAGAGATCAATGAGGTGCATTGCAGTTCAACCTGCAGGTCATTTCGGTGAGGTTAGGTGGGGTCCATCCTAAAAAAAATAATAATAATAATATTAGTGTAGATGCCATTCAGTTTTATGCAGAATTATAGATCATGATGGATGTTTCTGGTTCTGGCAGACCTAACTAAAGCAGCCTAATTGTGAGTTGATGGATAAATTAGGTGTATGCCTGGCTAAATAGATGAGTCTTTAGTCTAGACTTAAACTGAGTATGTCTGCATCCCGAACAGTGTTAGGGAGACTATTCCATAGTGTAGGAGCCAAGTATGAAAAGGATCTACCTCCTTTTGTGGATTTTGATATTCTTGGAATTTTTAAAAAGCCATAATTTTGTGATCGTAATGAACGTGACGGAATATAGCGTGTCAGAAGTTCACTTAAGTACTGTGGAGCTAGACCATTCAAAGCTTTGTATGTAGTTAACAGAAGTTTAAAATTAATACGAAATTTAACAGGTAGCCAATGTAAGGATGATAGAATGGGGCAAATATGATCATATTTCTTGGTTCTAGTCAGCACTCTCATCCAAATTTACCTGCCTGTTTGCAGAACTTGAAATTGGTTTATTTTTGTCTTTTTAGCTCTGTCTTACCCACTTTTATTCTATCTCAGATGTCACTGCTTTTTCTCACTCACCAAAAACCAATACAACATATTTCACGTATTGCATATCTTGACTTAAGCATTTATTTATTTCAGCCAGTGGCAAAAAACAAACAAAACTGATCCATGTAAAAGAAAAAAGTAAAAAAAAAAAAAAAAAAAAAACAGTCAATAAAGGACAGTTCACCCAAAAATGCAAATTCTGTCATAATTTACTCCAACAAATGCCTATCTTCCATGGAACACAAAAAGAGATTGTTAGGCAGAATGTTAGCTTCAGTCCCCATTCACTTTCATTACATCATCTTTCGCATTTCATGGAAGAGTTAAAGTCATACGAGTTAGGAACAACATGATGGTGAGTAAATGACAGAATTTGCATTGCTTTTTTGTTTGTTTTTTTTAATCCCCTTTTCTCCCCAATTTTGGAATGCCCAATTCCCACTACTTACTAGGTCCTCATGGTGACGTTTTTACTCACCTCATTCCGGGTGGCGGAGGACAAGTCTCAGTTGCCTCCACTTCTGAGACTGTCAATCCACGCATCTTATCATGTGGCTTGCTGTGCATGACACCGCGGAGACTCACAGCATGTGGAGACTCATGCTACTCTCCGCGATCCATGCACAACTTACCACGTGCCCCATTGAGAGCGAGAACCACTTAATCGTGATCATGAGGAGGTTACCCCATGTAACTCTACCCCCCCAGTAACTGGGCCAATTTGGTTGCTTATTCGAACTCGCGACTCCAGGGGTGGTAGTCAGCGTCAAAACTCGCTGAGCTACACAGACCCCCAGAATTTGCATTTTTGAGTTTTTATAACTTTGATGCCATGATGACGGTGAAACCTATAAGCAATAAAATGTAAAATGTTTACATCTTGTGGCCATGCTTTTAAAATAATATGTACAAATATCATTGATAGATATATAATTATGGGATGAGTCAAAAACATTACAGCTCACAGGAGGGGGTGATTATAAGTGAAAAACTACTTCAATTTTGGTCTGTTCCACACACAACGGGAACATGTGGCTTAACACAACTTGGAATATAGCACACAATTCACCATAATAGGCTACTTTGATGGTGCTTTTTGTTGTATTAAGCAAAAAAAATATAAAATAAAAATAAAAATGTTCTCTTTTGTGTTTAAAAAAAAAAAAAAAAAAAAAAAAAAAAACAGCATTCAGGTTTGGAATGACATAAGGGTGTGTAAATAGAGACAGAATTTTCATTTCTAGGTGAACTGTTCCATTATAAGACCTAATAGCAACAAATACTTTAACTGATTTTAAGCATAAATGTGTGCAAACACTTATTCCATTCTGGTGCAACCCACAACGACTGCCAAAACTAAACGTTTCACTGTCAGGACTAGTGTATTTCACTGTCAGCAATTACATGTATAATAGCCATAACAATTTCCCACTCAAGTTTTTAATGGCATTTAAGCCATCAAAAAAAGAGTGTTTTCTTTATCACTTTATTGCTTTTTTTTTTTCACACCTGTGAAAAATGGTTAGAGACATGAAATAAACAAGCAGCCTTTATAAACGAGCTGTATCTATGCCAAGTCATAGTCATTTGCCAAGACTTGTGACAAAGTAGTGGCAAAATGCAGTAGCTTCATGTTTTACTCCATATTGTGGATATGCTTTGTAGTCATTTCCACTCACAGTGAGCGAATGTCTGGTACGATCAATCCAGACACGTTCGCTCCATCAACACCGACCACATTACTTAATAATGTTCTCCGTCCGACTGGCCTGAGTGATGGAGGTTATTAGACGTGTTTTGGAGTGCCTGGCCAGTAACACAAACACCGGAGGGACTCGCTGCGGAGTGTCTATACACGGCACCATCTGCTGTATGCCAGAACAGGTGCAGAGCTGCATCCTGTAGTGAGTTAATGATTGTAATCACAGGCAGCATCCAGGCTGAGATTCTAATCTCCTCCACATGGCGGATCTCTCTCCCCCCAGACAACAGGGTCACTTTGTGATGATGTCATAATGGGTCTACTGTGGATTACCTCATGCTGAGAACTGTGTTTTAAAGGAAAAGTCTTGATTTACTCACCCTCATGTCATTCCAAATCCATATGACTTTCCATAGAACAAAAAAAGGAGAATATTTGAAAAATATCCTGGTTACTCTTGTCCATATAATGAATGTGAATGAGGACATGGGCTGTCATGCTATTATTATTATTATTATTATTTTATAATATTAAACATTATACAGCAGGAAATGTATTACATCACTATAAAAAAATAAAAAAATTTAAAAAAAAAAAAGTGCCAGGGGAAAGTAAAATAAGCAAAATAAGGTGTAAAAATACAGTACATATATATGTTAGAAATGTCTATATAACACGTTAATTCAGTGTGATTAATTATATAAAGAATAATGTGTTAAAAATTAACACAATTAATCATGACACCGGACCGTAATAGGAATATTCAGAGCAATTAAATCTTGAAGTACCACCTGTTTTCTCCAGGGAGCAGTAAGCAAAACTACAGCTGTATAGGCAATGTGCAGCTTATACAGAGAACAAACCACACTTACTGGTCTGACAGCAGTGTCAGATTCTTAAGTTTTTAGTAGCCAAGGTTGGGGTGTTCCAGAAGAAGAGCGGGACATGGACGTTGGACTTCAATAGCTTTTATTAGAGTTCATCAGATTGCATATAGTTCTTCTTGGTGATACACAGAGATGTTTATCTGTGTCTTCGTCAACGTCGAAGTTGTTGACTTTGTCTGTTTTCCGTTGTTTCCATCTAATGCTTAAGTGAGAATAGGTGCTTTATATACACAGGTTTATGCATGCCTTTGCAACTCTCTTCTTAGCAAATGTACAAACAAGGTAAGATGCAAAGCACCCTGCTGCAAGGATGTGCAGGTTGTATTTTGGAAGCTTCCGAAATAGGAGCAGAACCCTATATGACCCTTTTGACCCTGACCTTACAGAGACCAGTGCCTAACCTCTTGACAGTAACAGATATACATAGAGCATTATATTCTGTTTTCTTCAGCAGACAACACCAGATGAGCATGCATTCTGGCGTTCAAACACTGCTTCTAATCTGAATGCAGGGATCTCAAGACGTGTTTCTTTAAATTTCAAACTATATTTAACTTGACACAGTGACCTAAAATGTTATGTTTATGATGCAATGCAACCAAAGTTTTGGTAAGTACCTTAACAGCCCTAGTCCCTCTCTCAATTTTATTATATGGAAATGTGTCCAGGACATTTTTACAAAAATCACCTTGTCTACTACAGAATAAAGAAACTCATACAGGTTTGGAATGACCTAAGGGTGTGTAAATAATGACAGAATTTAAAATTATGTGTGAACTATTCTTTTAATGTCAGAGAAGTTCCTTTTCCTAAGAGACTTGTAAATGCTTAAGCAGGACCAATAGTTTGTTTATTACTAAGGAGAAATGCCAAGCACAGAAGTCTGTTATCTTCAAGAGGAAGAAAGAGGACATGGGAGATTGGGAAATGCTGACTTGGGAATCATTTAGTCTTCCATAAATAGAGGCAATATATAAGATATTAGCATTTTGTTCCCTGTCTGTCACTCACTCGACGTTGTGTCGATGTAGTGACACTAGGGGTTTGATCTTGAGAGCCTCAATCACCTTTGCTTAAAATAGAAAAGGCCAATGAAAATTGCCGAGTGGAATTTGCATGCCACTCTCCGCCCCGGACAAATGGGTATAAAAGGAGATGGCGTGCATCACTCATTCAGATTTTTTCTTCGGAGCTGAATGCATGCTTGTGTTCGTCCTCTCACCTTTCGCTTACGCTGCTGGATTTTATGGTGCATATCAGCGGTCACCCTTGCACGGTCGAGTGCTGTGCTTCCCCTGGGTGCTTCGGCGGCTGAGTCCACGGGTGCTAAAAGAGTATATTCAAAAGAGTATATTTCCTTCTAAAAGAGCTCGCGCAAACACTTGCCGTCTTTTTAAAGATGTCCTTCCGCATTTGCACTACTGGATGTGGCCGTTATCTCTCCCCTCCGGACAGCCATGAAATTTGTCTCGAGTGCTTGGAGCGCCAGCACGCCGAGGCAGCTTTCGTGGAAGGGTTATGTTCTCATTGTGAGAACATGCCCATTAGAACGTTGCGGTCGCGGCTCACTTCCTTCTTCATGAAGCAAGGAGCCACTGCAGCTGCTCCCCGACCCACTCCGTTCTGGGCTGATGCTCAGCCGGCCGGGTCGGCAAGCACCGCAGGCGATCTGGATGCGGATATGGGAGCGTTTTTGCCAGCTCAACCCCCGCGGACCTCCCATCCTCCAGCACGCTCGTTCTATCCAGAAGAGCTGTCGAGCGATACACGCGGTTCACCTCAGGGCGTATTTAATGTGTCGTTCGTGGCTCCGACGAGGATGAGCTTTCGGTCGCAGCCCAGCATGGGCTTCTGCTAGTGGAAGCAGACGAATCTTCTAAGCTCCCACCGACGGGCGGTAGAGCACAGGATGAGGCGGATGCTGAGATGGCAGCCGTGCTTGCTGCGAACATCGGGCTGAAGTGGAACCCTCCACCCTGCCCTGAGTGTTCGCGGCTGGATGATTGGTTTCTGGGCATGGAGCGCGACTCACGGCCGTGCCTTTCTTCCCGGAAGTGCACGAGGAGCTAACGAAGTCGTGGAAGGCACCTTTTTCTGCCTGTACATGCTTCGTGGGCTTGTCCATCCTAACTACTCGACAGCGGAGCGGCTAAGGAATGTGTCGAGCTCCCCCAGGTGGAGTGCACCGTAGCGGTGCGTTTATTCCCGCAGGGTGCAGCCACCTGGCGTGACTGACCAAGGCTCCCTTCCAAAGCCTGTAAGTTCTCTTCCTCATTAATAACAAAGGCTTACAAGCCACAGGTCAAGCTGCTTCCACCCTGCACGCCATGGCCATCCTCCCCTCATCCATACCCTGGCAGAAATTATGAAATTTTGGCATTGATTTTGAAAATATGACTGATCATGCAGAAAAAACTTTTATTTAAGGATAGTGATCATATGAAGCCATTTATCATCACATAGTTGTTTGGCTCCTTTTTAAATCATAATGATAACAGAAATCACCCAAATGGCCCTGATCAAAAGTTTACATACCCTTGAATGTTTTGCCTTGTTACAGACACACAAGGTGACACACACAGGTTTAAATGGCAATTAAAGTTTAATTTCCCACACCTGTGGCTTTTTAAATTGCAATTAGTGCCTGTGTATAAATAGTCAATGAGTTTGTTAGCTCTCACATGGATGCACTGAGCAGGTGAGATACTGAGCCATGGGGAGCAGAAAAGAACTGTCAAAAGACCTGCGTAACAAGGTAATGGAACTTTATAAAGATGAAAAAGGATATAAAAAGATATCCAAAGCCTTGAAAATGCCAGTCAGTACTGTTCAATCACTTATTAAGAAGTGGAAAATTCAGGGATCTCTTGATACCAAGCCAAGGTCAGGTAGTCCAGGAAAGATTTCAGCCACAACTGCCAGACGAATTGTTCGGGATACAAAGAAAAACCCACAGGTAACCTCAGAAGAAATACAGGCTGCTCTGGAAAAAGACAGTGTGGTTGTTTCAAGGAGCACAATACTATGATACTTGAACAAAATGAGCTGCATGGTCGAGTTGCCAGAAAGAAGCCTTTACTGCACCAATGCCACAAAAATGCCCGGTTACAATATGCCCGACAACACCTTGACACGCCTCACAGCTTCTGGCACACTGTAATTTGGAGTGACGAGACCAAAATAGAGCTTTATGGTCACAACCATAAGCGCTATGTTTGGAGAGGGGTCAACAAGGCCTATAGTGAAAAGAATACCATCCCCACTGTGAAGCATGGTGGTGGCTCACTGATGTTTTGGGGGTTTGTGAGCTCTAAAGGCACGGGAATGCAGCATGTTATCAGAAAATGCTGGCAGACAATTTGCGTTCTTCTGCACGAAAGCTGCGCATGGGACGCTCTTGGACTTTCCAGCACGACAGTGACCCCAAGCACAAGGCTAAGTTGACCCTCCAGTGGTTACAGCAGAAAAAGGTGAAGGTTCTGGAGTGGCCATCACAGTCTCCTGACCTTAATATCATCGAGCCACTCTGGGGAGATCTCAAACGTGCGGTTCATGCAAGATGACCAAAGACTTTGCATGACCTGGAGGCATTTTCCAAGATGAATGGGCAGCTATACCACCTGCAAGAATTTGGGGCCTCATAGACAACTATTACAAAAGACTGCATGCTGTCATTGATGCTAAAGGGGGCAATACACAGTATTAAGAACTAAGGGTATGCAGACTTTTGAACAGGGGTCATTTCATTTTTTTCTTTGTTGCCATGTTTTGTTTTATGATTGTGCCATTCTGTTATAACCTACAACTGAATATGAATCCCATAAGAAATAAAATAAATGTGTTTTGCCTGCTCACTCATGTTTTCTTTAAAAATGGTACATATATTACCAATTCTCAAAGGGTATGCAAACTTTTGAGCACAACTGTATATAACATTTGTATTTCAATAATTACTATATACACTGTATATATATATATATATATATATATATATATATATATATATATATATATATCCCCAATGAATATGCATGAAAAATCAGTGTGAAATCTGTTCTTTTTTTTTTTTTTTTGCTTATCTATTTTTTGTTCTTTAAGAGTCCTTGAGAGACATGTTTGGGTGTTGAGTTTGTAATTTATAACTTTTTTTATTATCTTTTTTTGCACTCTCAAAGACGTCATAATTAAACTTGGTTTAAAGTATCTTGAAAAATGACTGGTGTCCCATGTGAATGCTGGGTTTGCAAAAAAAAAGCTAATTTAGGATCACCTTGGGTCCTTAAAATAAAGATTTTTATCTATTATGTCTCAGAAAGTTACAGCGCTATTTTATGCACTTAAGTTTCATTTTTCTTCTTTAGACAGTTCTTGTTTCAAACTGTCTCATTCACACAAATCTCCCTCCCACTCTCCCTCCCAACTCTCCAATCTCATTTATTCCACTCTCCGGCTCTATCTTCCACCTTTTCTATTTTCTGTAATCTTAAGAAAGGTGTCACCGTCTGTCGTCAGGCAGTGTTGCCGCCCGACATCTGAACCAGCCCCAGGAACATAGTCAATAAAGCTATCTAATTGAGTGCCACTGGCTGCTGTTTATTGACAAAATAAGACCAGGGAATTAGGTGCATCGCCCAAAGCAGTCACCTTCCAAGCGTCCTGACAGCTGTCCACTTTCAATCCATCAAATGTTCATCCTGGTCCTCCAGGTGTCAAAGGATAGTTACCAGGCTGCAAGTGAAAATAAACACTCAATTTATGAGTATGTGAATGAAAGAGGGTGAGACAGTAAAAGTAAGATGGAATGGGAAAGAGCGTTTCTACGAGAATGGCTCTTTTCCAATACCTATTGAGCTGTCTATATAGGCACCATTTTCACAGATGCATTCCTATCACATAGACTGTTCCAAAACGTAGGCAGCATAATTATGATGCCTTCTAAGATACATTGTTTTGGCCAGATTTGAAAGAGTTACCCCCCTCCCCCCATTTCCATAGCAATGCATTATGAGATACGACGCCTTCTCTGCAACCCCATAATGCACTGCAATGCGAATTTCCATCAAAAATGTCAAGAAATGTTGATTTTAAATGTCTTTCATTCCATACTGAATCCAATAGTTGTGTGTGCAATGCATTTTTATGCTTATTACATAATCTGTTTGAATCGTCCATAAAAGTCGATGTCATCACACCAGTAATTCTGATTCATTCTAATTCACAAATGTAGAAAAGCAAATTCTATTGGAATCAGTTCTGAGTTGTGTTTCATGTGAGTTAGTTGTATGATGCCTATGTACCATGTTCCTAATCAGTCACTTATGAGATTACATTTTAGTTACTATGCTGCCTAACAGTGAATATGTTCTGTCCACGCTGTTTTCCTGCAGTATGCAAACATATGCTAGACCAGTGGTTCTCAACCTTTCACTCCAAAGCCCCCATTGTCCAAGATAATATTTTAAGGCCCCCTCCCCACGGAAACTAGGAGTGACCATAGTTTAAAATAATTAATCACAATTAAGTTACTGTTTATAAGTTGTAGGCCTCTTGATTTTAGGCGTTTTTGCCATTTTAACTATGTTTATTTTAAAATAACTTTCTTTTAATACTTTCTAGTCATCCTGCAGCCCCCTTGGACATTTGCTCTGGCCCATGGGCCTCAGGCCCCTGATTGAAAACCACTGAGCTAGAGGGACGTCTTTGACCGTTGTGTCATGCATTGCTGTTTTTTTTTTTTTTTTCGCGACAGGTTTTTTTAGACACCATGTCAAGTTAAAAAGAACTTAAATTCTGTTTTCTGCATTCGTGGCACTGTGTCTAACTTTTTAGCTTATGAGCACGTCTAGTACGAACGGCCCCTTCGAAGGCAGCAAACAGCAAGGTAGCTCACTAGGCTTTGGAACTGAAAGTGTAATAGGGAGAGGGCGAGAGAGAGAGAGAGAGAGAGAGAGAGAGAGAGAGAGAGAGAGAGAGAGAGAGAGAGAGAGAGAGAGAGAGAAAATTGCCTTTTGTCTATTTCTGTGACCATATATGTGAACTGGTCCTCATTTCCTGAGCTACTAACTTGACAGCTAATTAGCTCTGCAGAACCAAAGGCAACATTGCATCCTATCCCTGAGCCACAATGGCTAATTGATTAACGCTGCCACTTATAAACACAAACTGAGCATGGCGTTAGTGATAAGACTCCCTCAGCTCCATCTCACAGCACCTGCCTAATGAGAGGACAAGCAGAACCACGTCTCAGATGAGATGAGGTGAAATGAGACACTACCATCCCCTATCTGTCACCCAGGAAAGCTCTTATCAGCTCCCCTTTATTCTCGCAAATTAACTTTAATACTGACATAAGACGAAGGGGGGCTCACGTCTGCATTGGCAGTTTTAATTGACTGTTATCACCTCGCCAGAGTTGAGGAGATGAAAAAGCTGTAGATTTGAGGAGATGAAAAAGCTGTAGAAGAGCAAAAAATCCACTTTTACCCCTCAACCGCTACACTGTAGGTAGATGAAGTGTTGTAAAACCCCCACACTACTGTTTCATCTCTCTTTTACTCCTCCACCTTTGTCTTTTTCTTGGCAGTCATAGATAGCGGGAATGATTGGGAATGGTCTTAACGACAGGGAGAAGACGTGGTTGCCATGTGCGCACTTGTGACATTGATGTACGAGCAAGCCAAGCTTCTGATAATTCGTCACTCACAGACTCGGTGAGCTCCATTAATCAAAAACAGCACAGTCAAGCTGTCTCCTCTACTAAAAACCCGTCCAGCAAAAGATCTGACCTCTGCAGCTACCTATGATGGCAGACCTGGTCTTCTTGGTGTGTTAAAGCTGAATTGAGAATTATACAGATAAGAGAAGCTACTGATTGTAAATCAGTAAAAGGGTGTAGTTCTTCTACCTGAGCACAGGTAAAGGTTAATAGCAAGCTATTAGAGTTTTCAGTGTTATTTGTATAGTGCTTTTTTCACAAAACAGAATGTTTCAAAGCAACTTTAGAGAAAGTAATGCTTACAAATCCCCCTCAGTGAGCAAGACAAAGGTGACAAGCCAAAGGTGACATGTTTTTCAGACTACCGAACGTGGTTTGTAAATTGTAAAACTAAACATCAAGTCAAGTCATTTTTATTTGTATAGCACTTTTCACAACAGACGTTGTTTCAAAGTAGCTGTACAGGAAATTATGCTATAACAGAAAATAAAGCCAATAATGCTATTTGATAAAAATGCGATTGCTGCATTAATAAGTAAATAATATTTGTATTTAGACCCACAGTGAGGCAGCCAAAGGCAACTTTGGCAACAAAAAAAAAAGAAGAAAAAAAAAAAAAAAGAAAACTCCATAAGATGTTGGTTAACTGAGAAAAAATAACCTTGGGAGAATCAATGACCACGTTTACATGCACTTGAGAAGAGAAGGGATTTAGCAGAAAGTGGCGTCCTGAAAGGTCATGTAAACATGAATGCTGATTTCCGTATGCCGTTTAAGGGATTAAGTGAAAGCAGTTCAACACACCTAGGTTTCTCTCGGAAAACACGTCATAATGTGGTCATGTAAACACATGAACGGCATTCTGATGGGTGTTTGAAGAGTGTGCATGCATGGAACAGAATGGGATAACAAACGTAGGATGGAACCCAACAAGTCAACACAGTGGAAAGAATTCAACATTTATGGGAGTCTATTGGGAATCCACATACACTATAAATCAGGGGTACTCAATAGGCGGACTCCGGTCCGGATCCGTATCGAAAGACAATTAAATCCAGACCGAGCTCTGAATCTTTGTGCTAGTTATCTGACACCTGGCTAAATGATTATGTAAGCATACTTGTATACGCGCACAGAGCGTAAATAAGTAGCGTTCAGCGCTAGAGAGAAATATTTCTCATTTGAAGTTCCAGTAGTGTCTGGCAAACTGAAGACTCTTGAGTTAGTTGTTGGATGAGAGCAGTTTCTTTTTTTAAAAAACCCTCCCAAACAACTTGTGGTGATGCAGGTGATGTCTGATTGTAGTTTTGGAGACTTTCTGACCCCAAGACCCAACTAATTCCTGAAATTCTTCAGCTGTGATTCTTGGAGAATTTTTGGCCATTTGAACCATCCTCCTCACCGTGCGTGGAGACAATATAGACACATGTCCTCTTTCAGGCCGATTCGTAACATCTCCAGTTGATTGGAACTTCTTAATTATTACCCTGATGGTGGAAATGGGTATTTTCAATGCTTTAGCTATTTTCTTATAGCCACTTCCCATTTTTTGAAGCTCAACAACATTTTGCTGCACATCATAACTTTATTCTTTGGTCTTACCCATTGTGATGGATGACTAAGAGAATTTGGCCTGTGTGTTACCTCATATTTATACCCATGTGAAACAGGAAGTCATGGCTGAACGTTTCATGTTCCTTGTCACCCAGAGGTACTAACAATTTAAAATTTGAATGGGAATAAATTTCAGATATATTTTACACATAAGAATTTCTAAGGGTGCCAGTAATTGTGGCAAACGTGTTTTGGAGAAAAATATTTAATTATGAGATTTTATCCCCCTTTCAGTTAGTTTACTTCAATTAATGGTTAGATTTTTGTGAATATTTTGAAATAAAAGATCAAAAGGATATACAATAAAGACATATTTTTCACAGCCTTCTTTGCTCATATTTACCAAGGGTGCCAATATTTTTGGCCACAACTGTTTGTGATTCAGACAGTTCAGCTAAGCAGGTTTGTGTCTGGACAAGTTAACGTGGCCCCTTTAGACTATAACATTTTTTCCGTCTAGATTTAGCTGTATTAATCACCATGTTATGAGCCTTTCATAATAAACAGATTTTTGTTCTAATTTTGTGAAAATTAATCATGGCATGATAGCAAGGAAAGCCATTTTTATACTTAAATTAAGCAAACAGCTATTTAATGTTTCACTGTTATTATTTAAATTGTTTGTTTGTTGTTAGTAGATTCTCACTTTAAGGAAAACATAAAAATGGTCCATTCAGACTTTTACATTTTTATACATTTTCTCTCAGTGGACACCCCTGAACCCCAATACAGCATTTTTAATCTTTCAAAAGGCCTCCTATGTTCCATGCACAGGTATAGATTCTGAATGTAAAAAAATATTTAAACACAAAAACTTGACTGCTGTCATTCAGCTTCAGAACGAACTGTTGATCTTATCGTTTAACATTCATCACCAAGTGCCCTCGACCGATGAAGTCTTGATGAAATATTTTAATCTTTTGGTAGAAAAGATCTCTCAGACCCCACTACTTTAGCGGTCTCTGGGCCCACAATGTCCTTATCTCTGCCCAGTTTTGAAGAGACTATTCTGACTATTTGTTTTTTTACAAAGTACTATTGCTGCTTACATGGCAAGTTATAAAAATTATTCAAAAAAAGATACATATAACTACTGACCATGTAAGCTATACAGAGGTTCGGGAGGAGACAAATCACAGCCAATGAGCACGAGTATATAAGCCGCTGCTTACCTCCTTCTTGTGACAACTCTCCTGACATGAGAGTCTTTCCGGCATTCGGCCCCACCCATTGCCCACGAACAGACCCAGGCAGATGGATCATAAGATGCAACTTCCATGCAAAGCATTTGGCTCCACCAGAACAGCTCTTCCATCCAGTCACGTTATTCAACAGAAGCTGCCATAGCAGCTCTATGTTTTTAGCAGTATATAAATAATTTGTATTGTATTTTTTTACCGTCTTTCTTTCAATGCTCCATTCGACGAAGCAGTTTATAGCGTGAAGTTGCTGCCGCAAACTGCCTGCTCCTGCACTTTAAAAATGTGAAACAGCTCTCTATGACTGCTCATATGTTCACTTATCTAAACTTTCCACCCAGAAAGCAGTGCCAGCTGCCTCTGCGAATGGGCGCTGTTCCGGCTTCACGCCATTAGAATTCAATTTTTTGAAAGCGAGAGAAACAAAGATTAACTATTCAAGCCAACCACCATTTCAACCCCCAGGATTTTTAATCAGGTTCTGCCGCACAGGTGGTGCCCTTCAGCCTCATTCCCTCGCTGCAGCTTGTTTAGGGCATGCTCTATCCAGCGATTGTTCGTCATCGTCTAACATGAATATCACGATTGTTTCTCCCTCCAAAGTGCCCTTCAGAGCGTGATTTATGCTGGACTTACCCATTCGAATGCCATGAGCTCTCTCACTCCATAGAGCAGTCTCCCGTTCGAATCGCAGTGTGAGCCCTCCCTTTCGAATGCAGCGTGACCAACTCTCGTGCTTATTTTCCCCATTTGATTGCTTGCTGGGCTTACCCGTTCGAATGCCGTGAGCTCTCTCTCTCCATAGAACAGTCTCCCATTCAAATCGCAGTGTGAGCCCTCCCTTTCGAATGCAGCGTGACCAAATCTCGTGCTCATTTTCCCCCTTTCGATTGCTTGCTGGGCTTACCTGTTCGAATGCCGTGAGCTCTCTCTCTCTATAGAGCAGTCTCCCATTCGAATCGCAGTGTGAGCCCTCCCTTTCGAACGCAGCGCAAACCAACTCTTGTTCACATTTTCCCCGTTCGATTGCTTGCTGGGCTTACACGTTCAAATGCCGTGAGCTCTCTCACTCCATAGAGCAGTCTCCCGTTCGAATTGCAGTGTGAGCCCTCCCTTTCGGATGCAGCATGAGCCAACTCTCATTCTCACCTTCCCCATTTGAATGCATGCTCAGCTTACCTGTTCAAACGCCGTGAGATAAACCTCTCTCTCTTAGAACAGTCTCCCGTTTGAATCGCAATGTGAGCCCTCCCTTTCGAACGCAGCATGAGCCAACTCTCATTGTCACCTTCCCTGTTCGCATACTGTGAGCCCATCCACTTCTACGACGAGTGGTGATCTCTCATTGGAATCGCAGCGTAGCCCTCTCGCCCAGCCATCGTACAAGAATGCACCTTCAAACAAACGCGTAAAGCACTCCTTCTATACAGATTTTTGGGGGAAGAACAATTCAGAAGCATCCGCTAAGCCAGTTTACCAAATAGAATTGTTGCTGGCTTGCTGTCCTAAATACTTTCTGCCATAGTCATGGTACTGTTCTTTCATCTTAATGCTTTTTAGGAGTAATCAGGACTCGAGTCGAGTCTCGAGCTCCGAGCCCTCCAGTATACGGACAGCAAGCCAAATACGTTTACTGTAATTTTACAAACTACTGAAATTATTTTCCGGACCTTTACTGAGAAGGAAAGTAGAGAACGGACCTCTCGGAACTTTAATTGAGTGCCCCTGCTATAAACTACACCCATTTACACTCACCAATGTAAAAAAGCGACTGTCCTTCAGTTCACATACAGTATGTGCTGGTACACTGGGGCAATCCTGGAGTTTTATGTAAGAGGGAAACCCCACTATTGCAGTGCCATTTTAGCAGCAGGTCGTGATAGAAAGTGAAGGAAACAAACAGCAACAATTCTGGAATATCTGGAAATAAATCGAAGCAACAGAGAATAAAATAGCAAAGTCTTTCTCGTATCCCATGTTTGTTATTTACACAAGCATCGCAGGAAGAGAAAGTTGCTTACTGACCAAGCCGCATGTATTCGGGAGTAAAGAGTACACAGCTTATACAGTGCATGCAAACAGGAACACTTTTTCACAAGAACCCGCTGTCTCGCAATAAGGTGCTTTCTGGTGTCCACGTATACATAGTCATTGCTCACTTTGGGGGCCAGTGTCCTTTTGGCCAAGGTTCAGACAGTAGAACATGAAGAATCCCATGTCATGGAATTTGCATCAAGTCTTTAACAAGATTAACTTAGTGATACATTATAAATATTCTAATGGAGCGTTCACGTCATGTCATAACTACCATAATGAGATTCTGACTTGTAAAAAAATATACACATCTTTGTAGAACTCATAATTACAATCTGTAAACTCTGACTTGACAATCCTGACGCAATGTAAAATGAACCAGTATCGCAGCAGCCTTAACAGTTAAAGGTAGTCAAAAATTTCTGTTTGATATGCATTTGTTGTTATGCCATTGTTACCTGGACCGCATTCTTTGTTTTTAAACGTTTTGTACTCCGTTACTTTTACTTGAGCACATTTTTGGAGAAAATTTTCTTTTAAGAGTAGGTTTAATAGTGGGTACTTTTTACTCTTACTCAAGTACATTTCTAATTATTATTATTTTTTACTTTTACTTCATTACAATGGGCAACATACCCTTCATTACATTACTGGTTTTAATTAAATAAGTTTTAATAAATGCGTAATTTATTGAGAGATTTTTGAATGGGACTTTTACGACAGCTGAACTTTGTCACTTGAGTTGAGGTTATGGCTGCAACAGCAAGCATGCCAAACAAACACATTCATCATGCAATGGCTTCATTTTACACCAAGACAAGTGGATATTTAAAGATTAGAATTGCAGCTACAACTTAAGAAAACTCATTGCGGTGAGTTTTGGTGATTTTGATAATGTGAGCTTGTCTGTGTTGTGGTGATGGTCATTTTCAGGGTGATTCTGTTACTCTGAGTTCTTATGACATCAGTTTCTAAGTATTCATTTTGATATCAGTGCTGAAATATATCATAAAATATATGAAATATATGTCTACTGTATAAATCCATGTAAACATCTGCATGAAGTGTAAATGCCTTTTGCTCTGCCTATTATGTGCGTGCATGAAAACTGGAGCGTATCTCTGCACGTGCACACTGCACAGCAACTTTGCGTTTGACAGATGCGGCACATTTTTCTCATGGACAACAAAGAACAAGCTCTGAACTTCAATAAACCTAACACGCTTCCAAATACAGAAATAAGGTGCAGTTTACCCTTACTGTACAGTACTAATTATCTAAATTCTTTCTACACTGAAAATACTGTAACTATGAATCCATTTAGGACTTTAAAATGCTGTGAAATAGCGAAGGTAGCCATTAATATAGCATGATCTTGCTTATTTTTATTCAGCATTATATATGATGGGGCCTGTGGAAAATTGTTCACATTTTTCAACTTAATAATTAACAGAAACTGGTTTCCAAACTTCTTTTCTAATTGACAGATTCGTCCATATGTGACAAGCATCCTTAAAGTGATAGTTCAGCCATAAATTAATGTTCCGTCATTTCCCCGTACTCATGATGTTTCAAACCAGTGTGACTTTCTGTATTTTGTGGAACCCAAAAGATGTTAGACAGAATTTTAAAGACTGACAGTCTCAGTCACCATTACTTTTTAAAATATGGAGGAAAAAAACATGCAATTAAAGTAAATTGTGACTATAAGGTTAACATTCTCTCTGACATCTCCTTAATTGTGTTGCATTGAAGTCAAGTCATTTTTATTTGTATCGTTTCAAAGCAGCTTTACAGAAAATCATGCATTAACAAAAATGAAACTATAATAGCTATAAAGTCTCATTGTGTAGTTTGATTAAATATGATTGTAAATTGTGTATAAAAATGAAATAAATAATAATTGTATTTAGAACCCCTGTGAGCAAGCTGAAGGCGACTGTGGCAAGGAACACAAAACTCCATAAGATGTTGATTAATGGAGAAAAAATAACCTTGGGAGAAACCAGGCTCACTGTGGGGGCCAGTTCCCCTCTGGCTAACCAGCATGTATATAATGCCAATATTAGTTATTTATGTGCAGTGCAGGTCATGGTTTAAGATTAGTAAACTAAGTAAGTGTTAAGGTCCAGTGTTTAAAAAAATATTATTTTATTTTTTATTTTTTTATGAACTGTAAGGTTAATAAATAATGTCTTTGAAGTCATTCCTGGATTAACTGCAGAAGTTCACACAGATGCATTGTCCTTTGTTGGTTGGCTTATGAAGGCTTTTGTTGGCATTTAAATGATGCATTTAAAGGAGGTTCATGCAGGATGGACACGGGAGGCGGTTCAAAGTCTACGTGAGTCAACCTTTAATGTAAGTGTCTTTAGCTCTCAACAAAATATCTGCTTTCAGCATCACATTAACACATCAGCTTTACAACTTCTCAGATTCACAATAACACTTCAGCTTCACAATATCAAGCACCCAGGTAGCGACTCTAGACTCTCTTATATACCACTCTCCCCAAGCTTACTGTAATTGGAAACAGGTGTTAGTCATTATCTGGCTCAGGTGTATGCACCCTTACCACTTTCTCTCCCTCCGGACGAACGCTCGACCACGCCCCTGCTGCCACATCTGTGTATTCCATTTCAAGAGTGTAGTCCATCAATAGATAAAGGTGATGCAGGCAGAGATCAATGAGGTGCATCGCAGTTCAACCGGCAGGTCATTTCGGTGAGGTTCGGTGGGGTACATCCTAAGTCCAAGAAGTATATGAAGTATCCGATGTCTTACAGTTGGAGTTGGCAACAGTTCATCCTCTGAAGTCCATCGTAAAAAGACTGAAATGATGTCTGGCTAGCACCGGCTACATTTAGTCGTCATCACTCGGAAACACATAGCAGTGGAGTCCGACACCAAGCAGGAACGGTGCTGGATCTGGCCGGCTCTGGTAACCTCGGGATATGAATCCCGATGTTGAGACATGGAAACAAATAGAATAATTTTAGCATAGATGTCACTCAATTTTATGCAGAGTTATAGATTATGATAGATGTTTCTGGTTCCAGCAGACCTAACTAAAGCAGCCTAATTCTGAGTTAATGGATAAATTAGCTGTATGCTGGCTAAATAGATGAGTCTTCAGTCTAGACATAAACTGAGGGTGTCTGCATCCCGAACAGTGTTAGGGAGACTATTTCATTCCATAGTTTAGAAGCCAAATAGGAAAAGGATTGTGAAGAGGAGGAGGGTGTTGCTGGGCCGTGAGGGTGCACTGCCGGCGCTGAGTCAACTAATCAGCGAGAGAGAGAGAAAGGGGAGACGGAGATGCCAGTTCGGGAGAGAGAGAGACACACGCGGCCACTGTGTGTGTGTGTGCGCGTCTATGTGTTTTATGTTGTTTTAAGTTGAGTTTGTTATTAAAGTTTATGTTGACTGTTTTGCCAGTTCCTGCCTCCTTCTTGCACATCCGGCAGTAGGACAGCCAGAAGGGCAACACCTCCCCTCCAGGAAGGGAGGGGGGTGAATTACGTCATGTCAGAGGTTTCCCCGGCCTGAATCAGGCGACGGAGTGTGACGAGGAAGAGGGCGTGGCTGGGCCTTAACGATGGACGCCCTGCACAGAATCAGCCCAATCAGCGGGAGAGGGATAAAGAGGAGCCGGGGATGCCAGTTCGAGGGAGAGAGACACGTGGCCACTGTGTGTGTTTATGTTTGTTTAAATTCAGTTCTGTCATTAAAGTTTACATTGATTGTTCAGCCAGTTCCTGCCTCCTCCTTGCCCATCCTTTGAATATGTTACAAGGATCTACCTCCTTTTGTGGATTTTGATATTCTAGGAACTATCAACAAGCCAGAATTTTTTTTTGATCGTAATGAACGTGATGGAATATAGCGTGTCAAAAGGTCACTTAAATATTGTGCAGCTAGAACATTCAAAGCTTTGTATGTAGTTAACAGAATTTTAAAATTAATACAAAACTTTAACAGGTGTTAAATGTAAATGTAAAGGTAAATGTAGCAATGATAGAATGGGGCTAATATGATCATATTTCTTGGTTCTAGTCAGCACTCTGGCAGCTGCATTTTGAACCAATTGAAGTTTATTTATTGAACTTGCTGGACATCCTCCCAGTAATGCATTACAATAATCTAGTCTTGAGGTCATGAATTAGTTTTTCGGCATCAGCAAAAGAGAGCATATGTCGTAAATTTGCAATATTTCTGAGGTGGAAGGATGCTGTTCTACAAACATTGGAAATTAGATTTTCAAATGACAGACTGGTATCAAATATAACACCCAAGTTCTTCGCTGTAGAAGACAATGTAATACATCCTTCGAGAGTCAAATTATATTTTAGCGGCTTATTTTTAGAGGTTTTTGGTCCAATAATTAGTACCTGTTTTGTCGGAATTGAGTAGAAGGACATTTCTGGCCATCCAATCTTTCATTTCATTGATACACTCTGCTAATTTGGAGAATTGTGAATTTTCGTTGGGTTTAGAAGAAATATAAATTTGGGTATTGTCGGCATAACAGTGGAAACTTATTCCATGATTCCAGATAATATCTCCTAGGGGAAGCATGTATAAGGAGAAAAGCAGAGGCCCTAAAACTGATCCCTGTGGCACTCCATACTCCGAGGTGGGTAGTAACGCTCTACATTTACTAAAATAAAATAAATAAATACTTTTACTTTGTTACAATGGGTAGCGTTCCTGTTATTACATTACTGGTTTTAATTTAAAAAGTGTTAATAAATGCATAACTTTTTGAGATTTTTGAATGGGACTCTTACGTCAGAGGAACTTCACAGCAGCATGCAGTCACTCGAGTTGCGTTCAACATTACAGAAGCAAGCGTGCAAAACAAATATTTCTTCACACAATGCCTTCATTTTACACCAAGGCAAGGGCATATTTCAAGATGAAAATTGCAGCTCCAACTAAAGAAAACAAGGTGAGGTAAGTTTTAGAGATTGTGACAATGTGGGCTAGTCTATGTCATGGTGATACTCATTCATTTTCAGCGTGAATCTGTAACTGTGGCCTCTTATGACCTCAGTTTCTAAGTATGCATTTTTATATCAGTGCTGCAACATATCAGTGCCTACTGTATAAATCCTTGTAAACGTCCATGTTAAGTGCAAATGTTTTGCCCTGCCTATCGCGATTGAGCAATTTTGCACGTGCAAGGCACGCACAGTGTTTGACAGATGTGGGCGGCTTTGTCTTGTGGAAAACAAGATTCCAAACACAGAGATAAGTTGCAATTTACCCTTAGTGTACAGAACTAATTATCTAAATTCTTTCTACACTGAAAATGCAGGACCGTCACTTAACTAAATTCACGCAGGACATAAAAAGCTGTGAATTAACGAAAGAATGAATTGCTGCAGTGTATAATTAAACATTATATATAACTTGGGACTGTGTGACATTGTTCATGTTTTTCACTGTACATTTTTGTATGCAGAGGGGTAATCACTGGCACGCCAGCAAAGGCGAGAGAGAAGTAGTCTATTTTATTTATATAAATTTTGCACCTGCATTTTAGTCTACATCTTGATGTAATCCTTCCTCATGATCACGTAGCATGTTTTCATGAGTTGAATGGGAGGCTAAACAAAAAGTTAAATTGTGACGAGATGGCAGTATACCCAACAGAGTCGTTTAGCGCGTGCAAGCCTATTGCATATCACGAGCCGCAGCGCTTCACTTTCAGTTAATCGCGTGAGTAAACGCGCCCACTTTGCTTTGGTCAGGGTGCACGGATGACAGCCTACATTCCGTGTTTCATTTGTTTCTTTTTGCTTTCAGAACAACACGTGATGTGATAAGGAAAATATCACTATTAATCCTTGAGATTTCCAACCCAGCATACTGGTACACCATCCTTAAATGCTCAAAATTACATTAAATGATTAAAAGAGAAAACATAAACCCACATCAAGTGGTGTCTAGTGGAGTCTATTCAAAATATTAATTAAACCTGGAAATAAAGTTTCAGGATTTTGCAGATGCAATTCACCGAAAAGGGCTAAAGAGTTGATCGGCTAGTGATGTGTGAATGGTTTGCATGCGCAGCGCGAGTCTCATTACACTTTAATAGTGTTTAGCCTCCCATTCAGCTGATGAAAACATGCTGCGTGATCATGAGGAAGGATTACATCAGATGTAGATTGGAATTTGTGAAAAACTTCATATAAATAAAATAGCCTGCTCCTCTATCGCTGTTGCTTGCATACTAGTGATTACCCCTCTGCGTGATTTTGATAAAGGTATGACATTATATATGAAATATTTAAGATTACACACAATTTTGTGATCAGTAATCAAATAAACAAATTTGTGACATTTACTTTAGCCATTGTCCAGGACAATAAAAAATGGCACTCCATGTCAAAAAGGTGTGCAGTTATGCTGGTCTTTTCAGCAGGGACAGCTAGCGAAGAGAAACGTAGAAACAAACTTTCTGACAACACAACCCATCACCAGAATTTTCCCAAAATACTCACCATTTTTCCCCCCTTGCATAGCATGCATTAATTCCTGTAGAGAATGATTTAGCCTAAAAGGAAATTTCTTCAGAGGCCTTGGGAGTGGCTCTGTCAGTCTGCTGCTGTCTCTCTGCAAATGCCAGCTCATTTCTCATCCCCAGTTGCACATTTGGAGCATATGCACCATTCCCTGTTCAATCTTACGCATTTTTTTTGCCAAAATGCTCATCAACAATGATGAGGAAGGGCCTGAAGTTTTCCTGGCCTTCATTTTGCTCACACAGTTCTTGTGGTAGTTGGCAGAGGGTGGCAGGGAATGGTGCAGGCATGATTTGATGGACTGCAGTCTCTGAAGAACTAAATTTTACAGAAAAATGCAGAAATGAACAGTGATGGCCACTTGCTTTCTCTTGGGCATAGGAGTGCTTTTTATTGCATGAGGGTCGAGCAGAGTGAAATACAAGGAAGACTGCAAATGTTTGGAGACAAATTAAAAGCACAGTTTTCAGGCAAGTTGCCTGAGAGATACAACTCTCAGCCTATACTACTCTCAACTGTTTTAAAACTTCCATTACTACATAAAGCATGGTTAACCACAGCTTGTATATGGCAGTCTAGGAACCGGAGTCTCTAGACTTCATTCTCCAGCTGTCCGCCTATGCCATCTGAAAGGAAAATGGCTGCTGGCGACATCTAAATGTACACATAGTCCACCTAGTGGTAACTAGTCGCAAAGCAACCTGGCACATCTGCCCTAACATTTAGACTTTAATAAAGACTGAGACATCCACAGTCGTCCCTTCTAGACAAATCATCTATGTCCTTTCCAGGTTGCAGGTAATTGAGTCAGTTCATGATTCATTTATTGTTCCCTTGTTTGTGTGGTTTCAAGGGTTTACTGCAATAGAGTAAACTATTAGCATATATTATTTGTCCTTTGTTTTTTCTTGAACAAGCCAAGCTGCTTAAAATCATAGTCAAAATTCACTCACTGACCACTTTATTAGGTACACCTGTACACCTACTTTATCATGCAATTATCTAATCAGCCAATCGTGTGGCAGCAGTGCATACAATCAAGCAGATACGGGTCAGGAGCTTCAGTTAATGTTCACATCAACCATTAGAATGGGGAAAAAAAATATGATCTAAGTGATTTAGGCCGTGGCATGATTGTTGGTGCCAGACAGGCTGGCTTGAGTATTTCTGTAATTGCTGATCTCCTGGGATTTTCACACACAACAGTCTCTAGAGTTTACTCAGAATGGTGCCAAAAACAACAAACATTCAGTGAGCAGAGGTTCTGCAGATGAAAGCCTTGTTGATGAGAGAGGTCAACAGAAAAAATGGCCAGACTGGTTCGAGCTGACAGAAAGGCTACGGTAATTTAGATAACCCCTCTGTACAATTGTAGAGAGCAGAATAGCATCTCAGAATGTACAACACATCGAACCTTGAGGCGGATGGGCTACAACCATGTTTGGTTCCACTTCTGTCAGCCTAGAACAGAAAGCTGAGGCTTCATTGAGCCTGCCATCGGTGTACCTCAGCAGAATTTGAGATTCAACAGACCAGGCCATGTTTTTCCAATCTTTAACTGTCCAGTTTTGGTGAACCTGTGCCCACTGCAGCCTCAGCTTTCTGAGATTTGCAGCACGAATGTGCTGCTGACAAATCTGCAGAAATTGTGTGATACAAATATGTCAGCATGGAGCAGAATCTCAAAGGAATGTTTCCAACAGCTTGTGGAATCCATGCCACAATGAATTAAGGCTGTTTTGAGAGCAAAGGGAGGCCCTACCCAGTGTTATTATAGTGTTCCTTATAAAGTGCTCAGTGAGTGTACATGCTTTGTCTTACTCAGGGTGGTGCTGATGTTTCAGTGATTGACTTGATTTATATTTGACATTGCTATTTGATGAAGAAACAAAATAAAAGTAAACTATAGCAAGTACAACACATGAACAGTATGATATGACTATTGTCATTTGGGTGTACTTATGTAAGTTGTGCATATATTTAGACTCAAACCATGCCTGAGAATATATATGTGTAACCTACATGTAATTTATGTGTAGCTTATGTGTATCTTATGTGTATCTTGTGTTATGTGTAGTTCAATGTTTTTGACAGCCAGCTGTGTCTCATGAAATTTCAGTGTGAAAGCAATGAATCCTGTTCTAGATTTGTCCTGATTTGTTGCATTATCTCTTTGATTTATGAAACATTAAATATCAAAATAAATAAAAAATATATTTCATTCTATTACTTTCTAATTGTCTTGAAAATATTTTGAAAATGGTACACTACTTGGGCAATTTATAGATCCATTTGTGATAGATATAAGTGCCGGGTCTCTAAAAACCCGAATATGTAAGACTGTTTGGGATAATTTAAATTGAAAATTGAAAAATTAACCTCAATAAAATTATACGATTTTTATTATTATAAGACTTAATATCTTATTACATTTGACTTCTCAAGTAAATGTATCATGTTTTAAGGATGTTATATTTGTATATAATATTTTTATCAGAAAACAAGAAAAAGAATACTAAGAATTTTCTTTCTTTCTTTCTTTCTTTCTTTCTTTCATTATTTTTCCCATGAAGGACAGTTACTATTCAAACTTATCTTCATTTGCCTTTGTTTTTTCTGGATCAGATATCAAACTGCTGGATGTTCATTAAAGCCGTCCACAATGGAGACCGATTCTTAACATTTGCAATCTCCAGATTCACTCTTAAAGCTGCCATATTTTTATGATTAGTAGATAAATGTGTTTCCGAAAGGAGATATTGTTACATGGAAAAAGAGAGATTGAGCACAAACTAGTTAATGTCACGTCTATAGCAGCTTTCCACTTTCTTTATCAGTGTCTGACTGAGAAAGACAATCAGCCTTGAATAGTGTCTGATTCATCATATATACAGACCAGAAGATGTGCATTTTCAGCTTCAATAGCCTAATGGTTGTCTAGTTCTGAATTCGGATCAGCAGACAGAGGTCAGAACCTTTTCTAAAGCAAACAACTTGTTGTGGAAAATGTCTATTTTACCCAAATCAAATGATTGCAAGCTCTGCATCGCTTCATATAAACAAACACACGCACATTAACTTAAAATGGACAGCACTTGCAGTTTTTGCTGCATCTAGAATTCTCAACGAAAGTCTTACAGTAAGCAGCTGAGATTGCAGTGCTGGCATTTTAAAAGAGGTGCTGGAACTGTGCTGGTATTTGTACATGAGTTAACATACTAAGTAGGCACTGCGGTAGCTGAGCTGTGAATATTCATGACTGGATCTGTGCCATGTTGATGGCTCTAAAATCCTATTTTCTGAAGCTTCATTTCATTAAGAGAGCAAATAGCTGCACTAAAATCCAAAATTATTTGTAAATTCCTCTTGCATTTTAAACTAATTCTCATTGTCAGTGCAGAAGCAGGCTGGTGTGACTGCCATGAGTAATCATGATATCTGCTGAACACAAACGAAGATTTTTAGAAGAATATCTCAGCTCTGTAGGTCCTTACAATGCAAGTAAATGGGTGCCAATATTTTGAAGCTCCAAAATCCCCATAAGGGCAACAAAAAAGTACTCCAGATGACTCTGGTGGTTAAATCCATATCTTCTAAAGCAATATGATAGTTATGGATTTAACCACTGGAGTCGTATGGATTACTTTTATGCTCCATTTATGTGGATTTTGGAGCTTCAAAATTTTGTCACCCATTCACCTGCACTGTATGGACCTACAGAGCTGAAATATTTTTCTAAAGCAGGGGTGTCAAACTCGGTTCCTGGAGGGCCACAGTCCAGCAGAGTTTAGCTCCAACCCTAATTAAACACACCTGAAGCAGCTAATCAAGGTCTTCAGGAGTGCTTGAAGATTACAAGGAGGCATTTGGAGCAGGGCTGGAACCAAACACTGCAGGGCTGCAGCCCTCCAGGAACTGAGTTTGACACCCCTGTTCTAAAGGCATGGACATGTTGAAATGGCATACTGTATCTGCTTTGTACATCCAGAACTCTGCCACTGTTATATACTGTATATTAAAGCTGTCAAAATTAACACGTTATTCATGCCCGTCGCTAGGGGTAGGCTACCGGGGCTTAAGTCAAGAATGTTTTCAGTAAAGCCTGAATGTTTTAATGATCATGTCAAAAGTACCAGTGCTTCGTAAGCTGATACTAACAAATAAATATATTTGAATATTTATATATTTAAACAGTATCAATAACACCAAATACTAGTCAAACTAATTTCAGTACCCACATACCCAGTCTTGTTGATGGCTTCTGTGTATGTGCTCACAAGAAGAGTGCCCATGACTCGCTATTGCAGCTGTGTGTGAACGTTCAAACGCCTTGTATTGGTGAGATATGGGAAACTTTGTTGAGTGTGTTGGGAACCTGAGCACTTTCATCCAGATGCAGTAAGTACTAAATACTTAAATATACTGTAAAACAAATAGTAATATACAGGTGTGCTTGAGGAATTTGCAAACTCTTAGTCACGAGCCAGGACAGTTGCATTTTTGCCAAAATTCTTTATTAAGACATGATACCAAAAACCTAGAAAACTGGCAAAACTAGCAAAAAAATGTCCTAATAAGCACCTGTTTCAGCCCATTAAAAGCCTTCTTTCTTCTACTGTAAACTAACTTAAAGCACCTGATGAATCAATAAAAAGGCTTTAAAACTGTCTGTTGTACACAATGTGTGTTGAACTACAGAAAAGCGAAAAGACAAAAGTGTTTGTTGTTTTTTTTATTGCGTTTTAAAGTACATAGCATTCAAAGCATGCAACTGTAACATTTAAACTTTTATTATAAAGTGTACTACATTCCAATATTTCATCAAAAGATGGCCCCATACATATTTACAAAGGTCTGAGCTAATGCTGTATTCCATTCAAGTCGAATTTGGGATATTTTCTACTTGATTTCTCTGATCTCTGACCATAAAGGCATTCCATTACCAGATGCTAGGAAGATGACATTTAAGGAAACAAAACTGCAATGCTCTAGCAAAGTCTTTTTAGCAAGTCAGGTCACTCGGCGGCCATTTTTGGAATGTTCACGGGCAACTATTTATGTAAACATGTAGCATACACATGCAGTTCCTACTTGAATGGGGTCAAGTGGTCAAGTTTACGATCAGCAGTACAATTAACCATGCTTTATACAACTGTTTCTATAGGCATTTGTTAAACAGGCGTTAAAATCCTGTAATGTAGGAGCTATGACTCAATTATCAATATTATTTAATAAAAGTGAATGTTTATTATGTACTTTACATATCTCCCCAAGTGCAAACATTTTTGTGTGATATCACCACCTGCATCTGGGCAAGTTTCCAAGTTGAAATTCCAACTTCAAGTGGCATTCCATTGCACTTTTCCTAGTAGGAAGTTGGAAAATCTGACTTTCAGAGTTGAATGGAACGCAGCCTAATTCTGCCTTCAAGTGCACCTATGAAGCTTGTATGTCCAAGTTGGGCATTTGTTACTAAGACATGTCATGTATTCAAGTGGGAAACAAAATACGGAATAAGCCAAACATAAACAATTACGCAATAAACGATGGCAAAAGTTATTTTTCTGTTGTACCGATGAATAAACATTAGTGAATAAACATGCACCACTTATAAATGACATACATGATTTATTAATGCATGGCATCTAACATATTATTAATTAATTTGCTTAAAACAAACTGCAAAGGGTGCATCATTACTTGAATGTCATATATAACAAATTAATAGTATTGAAATAAATTAAAGAAGTTGAAATAATTTTTCAAAATCATTGCTTTTCATAATCTTTCATGTCGACACACCACTTGCAGCATCCCAACTTGACTTTGCAGTATCATTCATGTGCTTGGAACTCGTGATTGCAATATTTCCGACTCCACTTGAAGGGCACATCAGCCCCACTGACCCTAGATCTGGCCCTTGTATTAATACATGCAGCTAACTAAAAATGTTTAACACTTTAAAAAAAAAAAAAGTTTTTTTTTAATTAATTGCAGTGTTAATGCGTTAATTTTGCCAACTGTAATATTAACACATTTTAATTGAATCAACCATCATTAATGGATCAAAATAAGAAGGGGTGTTGTACCTCATTTTCAGGGAAGCAAATGCAAAGATGTTAAGGCATGTGGGTATGCAGAAATCTGATTTGACTTAGTGATGGGTCATTCATGAACGATTCATTCATTTTGAATGAATCTTTTATGTGACTCAGAAGAACAAGTAGTCTCAGAGAGTGATTCGTTAATTTTGTGTTGGCCGCGCATGCGCATTGCGCAACCTCCGTTCATTTGTTATGTGAAAACTGCATAGGCACTGTACAGGAAACAGAAATGATTAGTTCACCTATTGAGTCTTCTTGTCCAAGTCATTTGTTCTTTTGTCACGTGACAGCTGTATATGCTATAGTGTATACGGCTGTCACGTGACAAAAAAATGAATGACTCGGACCAAAAGAGTTGAAAAGTGAACTAATCTTTCTGTTTCTCATTATTTGTCCTTGGCTGCATTATAATTTTTTCCTTATTGGGACTATAATCAAAATTTGCGTAAGTAGACGTGTTGGTGGGGATTTGGCTATTGAAAATTTAACATTTTAATTTAATTCTGCTCAAATTAATGAAATGACTTGAATAAAGATTTGTTCATTTTGCTGAACGAGACTCAAAGATCCAAGTCAGTAAAATTATCCGATCTTCCCATCATTAATTTGACTGAATTTGACTGTAAATGCCCCATTGCCCCACCATGCAAACATCAGAAAGACTCACTGTGAAAAAGGTGAGCAACTCAATCACACCATTACCTAAAAGTAAGCAGCAAGCTAAACTATCCAGCCAGTGTTAATATCTCCATCAAACAACATTAGCTAACATGGATTAATTATAATAGTAATAATAATATTATTAATAATAATGATAATAATAATAAAATGAATTTAGCTTAAGCAAACACAATGCATTTTCATTTGAAAGGCAGAGGAAGCTGGCTGATGGCTAGCTAAGTTTAACTAACCATAATGCTAACATGAAGCAGCCTTACCTTCAATGTTGATGATGTGCCTCCTAATCCAATTGCTGTGCCATGCCTCTGCCCATTTTTCCACATAAAAATAGTAAATTGTGGTAGCAACTCCAGCTCCAGTTTTGGTGGTTGAAGACATTGTTTACCTTTACTTTTGTGGTTTTCCACCCAAGTCTCATTTTCATAGTCAAAATGGTAGCCAGATGAAAAAGAGAATCATATTTTCTTTTTTACATTAAGTTTTATGATGCTTTATGATTGCATATTAAGAGGCTACATGGAATATTTGTGCTTGGAAAAAAAAATCAGGACTATTAATTGAACAGCATTAGGAATGTAGCAGCATGTATAACTTTTTGAAATGTCACCTTTTTCATGTTGTTTATAAAGTTCATGTCCATGTTATGTCACCTCAATATAGAAATGAAAAGATACTTGAGACATCATTTTGGGTTCCTTAGATTGCCACACCTGCAGAACCTTTTGGAGAACCTCTAGGCACCCTTTCAAAAGGGACAGTTCACTGAGAAACTTCCAAAATGGAACCCAAAATATCCTAAAAGAACTCCAAAGATGGTCTATGGTTCCTCCAATAACCCCATCATGAGGAAAATCTTTTATCTGAGGCACCTTCAAAAGGGTGCAGATAAGTTCTGAGTGTTTCACCAGTTTTGAAATCTGAGAAACCCCAAATGGTGCCTCAAGTATCCTTTTGTAACAGTTGGCTGCTGGCAATGGTGAAGACGATGACGTGAAGATGAAGAACCCAAGTGCAGTTTACAAACGTGATAACCAATAACCCTAACTACAAATGTGAAACAAACTTGACTATGGCTAAAAACGTGGCCTGACAAACATCTAAGCTCACATTCAATACTTGACAACGCAAACATGAGGGCTTAAATACAAGACATGGGAGAACATAAACCAATGAACAAACAGAACTGATAACAAGCTAATTAAAGAATCCAATGAAAACATGACACATGAACATGGAGGGAAAACATGAAATCACATGACAAGGGAACAGGAACTAAACTTTTCAAAATAAAAGACATGAATCAACAAAATACATATGACATATCCCCCCCACTAAGGGGCAGCTCCCGATGCCCCAACACAAACAAAACACGTAAAACATAACATAAATTCAAAGTTCTGTAGGGAGCTGGGGGTGGGGGGGTGTGTCTTGAGGCATGGTGTGGCGAGAGGGCAAGGGGCATGGGACCAGGGCAGAGTCCGTGGGGGGTGGAGCCATGAGAGGCTCGAGGGGTGGAGCCATGGAAGGCGGAGCCATGAGAGGCTCGAGGGTAGCTGAAGACTCAAAGGGCCAGGGTGGAGCCGATGGCAGGGAGGACCAAGGTGGTGCTGGAGGCTCAGAGGAGCAAGGCAGAGCTGGGGGATTGGAAGACTGAGGTGGAGCCGTTGGGACTGAGGACCAAGGTGGAGCCATAGGGAAGGAGGTCCCCGGTGGAGCTGACAGATCGGAGGGATGAGGCGCAGCCAGAGGATCGGAGAGCCAAAGCGGAGCCAGGTGACCGACAGACCAAGGAGTAGCTGGAGGGACAAGGGACCCCAGCAAAGCCGACAGGCTGAAGGATAGCAGTGGAGCCGAGGGAACGCAGAGCTGAGGCAATGTCGAGGGACTGACAGGCCAAGGCGAAGTCCAGGGCTCGGAGGGTCCAGGCGAGGTCGGAGGACCGAAAGTTCCCCTTGCCTGCTCAGGAGAACTAAAGGTGGGTATAAAGGTGGGAACCATCTCCAGGTCCAACGGAGCAGGTGTGGCTGTGACATGGCATGGAGCAAAAGATGGCGCTAGCTCAGCGACCATGTCGTGGAACTCTGGCTCAGTGGCGGCCATGTCGTGGAACTCTGGCTCAGCATCCGCCTCCCCCACAGTGAACGTGGAACCAATGATCTGTAGGGCAAGGTCGTTATATTGAGCCAGGCTGAGGGAACTGCAACCACCAGGCATCAAGGAGGAGATCGGCTCACTTAACCCCACTCTAAAAATGTCCTTGAGGGTGACCACATTAAAATCCACCTGGCTGGCCAGAGCGAAAAAGTACTCTACGTACTCCTCCAGGGGACGATTCCCCTGACGTAGCCGCATGAGTTGAACTGCTGGGTTCATAGTTCGGTCAAGTATTCTGTAACGTAGTTGGCTGCTGGCAATGATGAAGACGATGACGTGAAGATGAAGAACCCAAGTGCAGTTTATTTACAAACGTGATAACCAATAACCCTAACTACAAACATGAAACAAAACATAAACATGAACTTGACTATGGCTAAAACCGTGGCCTGACATAAACATCTACACTCACATTCAATACTTGACTACTAGACAATGCAAACATGAGGGCTTAAATACAAGACATGGGAGAACATAAACCAATGAACAAACAGAACTGATAACAAGCTAATTAAACAATAAACCAATGAAAACATGACACATGAACATGGAGGGAAAACATGAAATCACATGTCAAGGGAACAGGAACTAAACATTTCAAAATAAAAGACATGTATCAACAAAATACACGACACTTTTAATTTTTACAGAATAAACATGCTTGAAAACATGATACACCTCCTGTCAGTTTCACAAGAATATGCAAAGAATATGTTATTTAAATAAAGGTTACCCTTATATGCACTTCCTGGCATTTTCAACCTTAACCTGCTGTGTCATGTTTCTTTCTTCGAAACAAACCTTTGCTTCTCAGCATGAAAAAACACAGCTAGATGAAACTAAACACTTTCTGTGACTGAAAGATGGATATATCACTAGATAAAATGGCTCACTAATAAAAACAAAAGGCTCACTTGTCAGCGTGTGGACTCAAGATGCTTTACCAGTTCCATGTCCCCTTCATTACACCTTTCCTGTTGTAGACTCAATCCCTGTATGAGCAAACCCCATCCCAACAACTTCCTCTCACAAGCCTACAGTTATTGGCACAGTCAGATGTCTTGTCTTCCACTTTTCTGCCTGTTTTATCTTCCATTCTATAGTAGCCATTGATGTTTCCCTCACTATGACTAGTAGGGTTATTTTAGCATTCGGACTGGATTCATTGTGGTGAGCCAGGCTATGCCACTTTTTAATATCTGAGTGGAGCTTGTGTTGGAAATGTGAAGCAGACAGCAAGGGTGAGAATTTATTACCTGGCCTCTTTTCCTACCAGCACCAGCTGCTGCCTCGCACATTCCATCTCATCCCCGAAATTGAGACCCTGTCCTCTGCATATATTCTAGCCCCATTACAATGTCAGATATCCAGTCCTGAGATGGCGCCTGCTGCTTGCACACTGTCAGTCAGTAGGCAACCTGCTTCAACAACTTGACCCCCATCTGCTACTTCTTACCTTTTTATTCCCATCTCGGGATTCATTGCTCATGCCGAGCGGGCTCTCAGCTACATATTTATTTGCAGATAGGCCAGTGTGCTTAATGTTTCCAGGTCTTGGTGGAAATGGCTCGTAGTTGACTTGAATTTGATGTTTTACATCTGTGGCGAAGGAGATGTTACGGAGATGTAGATCTGAAATGCATGTGGAGCGATCTGAAATGTGGCCATGTTGTTAGACACACTGTGACATATAGTCCCACCCTCTCTCTATACATTTAGATGGGGCAGTGGTGGCTCAGTGGCTAAGGCTCTGGGTTACTAATCAGACGGTTGGGGGTTCAAGCCCCAACACTGCCAAGTTGCCACTGTTGGGTCTTTGAGCAAGGCCCTTGACCCTGTCTGCTCCAGGGGCACTGTATCATGGCTGACCCTGCGCTCTGACCCCAGCTTAGCTGGGATATGTGAAAAAAAGAGTTTCACTGTATATGTGCAAATGTATAATGTGTGATAAACAAATATAATTATAATTAAATTATAGACTGACATGTTTGTCTAAAGCAGCAAAGCTATACATGTTTTTATCAGTATGTTTTTCCCTTGGAAACAAATCCACAACCTTGCTGTTATGAGTGCCATGATTTGTGATAGATCTTCTTTTTACATTTACACATTTGAGAGACACTTTTGTCCAAGTTTACTTCAAATGTATATCCCAAATGCACTGTATCAGTTCATGCATTCCCTGGGAATCAAGCCCATAACCTCTGTATTGGTCGCATCCTAGTCTATCAATTGAGTTACTGAAATGTTATTGCATTTTATTCAGCTAATTTGTTCCAGTTTCATGGATGCATGTGGATGCATGTGAATGCATATGCACTTCTATAGGGTAAAATTATGAGTTTTTATTAAATGGGTAGTTCTGACTTGCACTGAGCCACAGTTAAAGCTGTTGTAAAATGCAGATAAACGTATACCTATGAACAAACATTCTATATTAGCATCTGTTAACAGCCAATAGCTAAGCATATAAACTATTTTACTTAGTGGAAGAAATGTTTTTTGTGTTGTTGTATTGTTGATTGCTGTTGTTGCTTAGGGAGCTGCTGTATAATTTTATAAAAGCATACTGATATATTTATTCAAATCAGCTTTGAGTGCATTACAAGTATAATTTTTTTATTACAATGATTTCCTTGGGAATCGAACCCACAAACAATATCGATATTGCAATATGCATATCGCAAGGGCGTGTGATTGTCTGGGCGTGCGATTGTCACTGGGTGTGTGTGTGCGTGCAGTGTGCATAGGCGCTGACTCAAATGATGGAGCATGTCATCAGCCGCTGTGGATCTGTGTGGATATATCAAAGGATGGATTTCAATTAATGGTTTGTCCTGTGAAATCATTCCTATCAGTCTCAAGTTCAGCGCAGACTGACAACAAGCATGTAAAACGAAAGTAGAAATTGAATTACTATGGCAAGCACTTCTGGACATAATTTTTCTAAATAAAAGACCCACATTGAATTAACTAATTTTTAAATTAATATAAACTTGAATTACAGTGTAAAAAAAAAAAAAAAAAAAAAAAAAAAAAAATTAATAAAATATTTTTTAACACATATTGTTTTAGGATGTCCCACAATATGTTTAAATTATCTCTATATTCATATGTTTATTACAGAAAATATAAATAATTGAAGGTTAACTTTAATATGTACTACAGAGCTAATGGTAAAACTATACATATGCACAGTCTATATGCAGTATTGATCTCTGGGAGAGATGGTCCTTTTTTATTTCAATAAACTTAAGTTTATTTGGGCGGTGGGTGTTCCGATGCTCTGCATGCTCCGATGATATCATCATAGGATTATCGTATTGCATAACACATTTTCCAACAATGTATTGCATATCACATTTTTCCTCCATATTGTGCAGCCCTACATTGGATGCATATGCACTTCCACAGAGTAAAATGATCGTTCTGACTCGTGATGAGCCATGTGTTGTAAAATGCAGATAAACATGTGACCAAACATTGTATATTAATGTGCCCAATTTCTATGTTGCTTGGCCACTGTTAACAACCTACAATTAGGGTAATAAACTATATTACTTGGTGGAAGAAATGTTTATTGTCATTATTAATATTAATGAATAGAATTGCATTGGTGGCTTTTATCATATTGCTATTGTTGCTTGGGGAGCTACGGTGTAATTTAATTAAAGCAATAAGCCACTCAATGCACTATGCACTCAGCTTCACATCTGTAGGGCATGGCTTTTTGTGGCTTTTGTTGTGATAATGCCATGACAAAAGAGTAGCATGTGGTCATTGATAATGAGAATTGTGCTAATACACCGACCAAGGTCATTAGAGTAATGCAATATTAGGTTGAAACAAAGCTGGAGTGTTTGTACAGATTCATAGAACTCTAATCTGCAGTATGTTAATGTTCTCTTGGTCTCATTACTGTGGTCTACATTATTTTACTAATCTAATAGACCCTCGTTTTTTTTTTTTTTTTTTTTTTTTTTTTACTGTGGTGATACTTCCAAGGGCCTTAAGATCTCTTATGACCAGTTCTTCTTTTGTTAAGGTCTTAGACCCAAAATTTAATGAGTTTCCATAGTTGTCCTAAAAGGTAACCTTGAATTAATTATAATAAGAATGGCTCAGTACCTGCTGTACCTTGTAGGAGAGCCAAAGAGCTTCAGATTTTCTTTGTACCTAGCATATAAATAGCAATCAGAATCAGAATCAGAATTAACTTTATTGCCAAGTATGCTTACACATACAAGGAATTTGTCTTGGTGACAGATGCTTCCAGTGCACAAACAATGCAACAACAAGACATAGATAATAATAATAATAATAATATATATATATATTTTTTAATAAAAATAAAAAGTGAATAGAAAATATAAGTATATATAGAAAAATACAATAAGACAAATATATATATATATATATATATATATATATATATATATATATATATATATATATATATATATATATTAGTATGTACAAATACAAATCTGTTATATACAGAATGTGCAAAGGAATGTAATGGCAGAAGAGGTAGGATAACTCTATACTGTGCATAGCTCAGATTTGGACTTCCAAGTCAAGTAATTTTTGTCTTGCACATTCCATCCAAGCGCTTTTCACAACACACATCATTTCAAAGCAGCTTTACAGAAAATCATGCGTTAACAAAAAACGAAACTGTTATATCTATAAAGCCTTAAATTGATCATTGTGTAGTTTGATTCAATATGATTGTAAATTGTGTATAGAAATTAAAGAGCCCATATTATGCTCATTTACAGGTTCATAATTTTATTTTGGGGGTCTACTAGAATAGGTTTACATGCTTTAATGTTAAAAAAACACATATTTTTCTCATACTGTACATTGCTGCAGCACCTCTTTTCACCCTCTGTCTGAAACGCTCTGTTGTAGCTCCTGTCTCTTTAAAGTCCCCCCTTCCGAAAAGCCCAGTCTGTCTTTGATTGGTCAACCGCTTAGAGCGTGTCGGAAATGTAACGGCCCTTACCATAAATGAGGCTGTGTCTCGTTTGGAAGGCTGCGTCCTCCAGAGGTCGCATTTGTCAGCCGCATACGTCATCAAGGCTGTCTCGTTTCATAAAAGCGAGTAGGACACTTCGAATGCAGCCTTGGAATGCGACCTTCTTTCACAGGAATTCGGAGGATGCATGAGGTGTTTCCTTCATGGGCACTCACAACCCACAATTCTTTGCTTCAACTGCCAATTTGCCCGTAAATATGATGTTCAAATGCAAGTAATGTTAATTCCCAAGTTGAAGTACCTCAGTAGATGGGTGCAGATTATATAATATGTATAATTATATTAATATATAATTAAAATAAAGTACTAAAGACTTTAGACTAAAACTACACCTGTAAAATCTATGTTCTTTTCTCTCTACATCATTATAACTCTCCTAAAATTTACCTCATACCTTCCCTTCCAAAGGGAATTTGTTACCTTCTCACTCAAAGCGCTCACACTTGTTAAAGAGTGTCGTGTCGTTTAAACGAGACTTGTTTAAAGGAGGATGCTCGGTATACTTCAGCCTCCAAAGGACACGTCCTACCTAGCATGAAGCCTTCGAAACGAGACACAGCCCGCGTTTCAGCTCCCGAGGATTCCTGAGCAGCGCAATCCTAAGGCGGAATTATGCAAATGTGTTACATAGTGACGTAGCTATGTCATGGAAGTAATGGCTGGACTGCAAACCAGGTGTTTCAGGCAGTTCAGGAGCAGTGTTTTCTGTGGGAGAGAGTAACTCCCTTTAGCGTGGACTTTGTGCTTTGTAACTTTGCAGACCTTTTACATGCACAAACAGCTATGTATATTATACACTAAAGGAAAGGTAAAATCCCAAAAAGCAAAATAGGTCCTCTTTAATAATAATAATTGTATTTAGAACCCCTGTGAGCAAGCTGAAAGCGACTGTGGCAAGGAACACAAAACTCCATAAGATGTTGGTTAATGTAGAAAAATAACCTTGAGAAAAACCAGGCTCACTGTGGGGCCAGTTCCCCTCTGGCTAACCAGCATGAATATAATGCCAATATTAGTTATTTATGTGCAGTGCAGGTCATGGTTTAAGATTCGTTTTTTTTTTTTTTTTTTTTTTTTTTTTTTATGAACTGTAAGATTAATAACTAATGTCTTTGAAGTCCATCCTGGATTAACTGCAGAAGTTCACATAAATGCATTGTCCTTTGTTAGTTGGTTGATGAAGGCTTTTGTTGGCAATTAAATTATAGTCTATGTATTCCATTTCAATCCATCATAGACAAAGGTGATCCAGGCAGAGATCAATTAGGTGCATCACAGTTCAACAGGCAGGTCATTTCGGTGAGGTTCGGTGGGGTCCATCCTAAGTCCAAGGTTCAGGCAGTAGCATATGAAGTATCCGATGTCTTACAGTTGGAGTTGGCATCAGTTCATCCTCTGAAGTCCATCGTAAAAGACTGAAGTGATGTCTGGCTAGCACCGGCTGCATTTAGTCATCATCACTCAAAGACACATAGCAGTGGAGTCCGACACCAAGCAGGAAAGGAGCTGGATCTGGCTGGCTCTGGTAAAATACCCTTCTAAAAAAGAGTTTTGATGTGTTTTAGAGTCCCTATTAGAATAAAAGGAGGTACGAAGACATAAGAAGTGAACAAAAAAGCTCTATGAGTCAAAAAAAAAAAAACCCGCACATTCTTAGGGGCCGCATTAAGGTACCGCGGGGCCCTGGGGCTTTCCCTTCCGCTGGGCCCTGCCAATTGTCGGCCAGGGGTGACCAAGCGCTACACGGACGTCTAGCGCTGTTGCAGTGTATGGGATGAAATTAGACTCAAAATTAATAACAAATGCATCCATACTTATCCGTAAATGTGATAAATGTTGCAAATGTATCTTAGAATCCACAGACAAATGCCTTTCAACTTGTGTCTGTGAAATTCAAAATTAAATGAATGTGCTGGGATTTGTACAAATAGAGATATTTGTGAACACAAATGTTCCCTTTTGTATAAATGTATCACAATTTGTGTATACAACCAAGGGAAAATGTTCCGAATCAAACACAAATTGTTCTTGTGAAGCATTGAATGTGCATTTGTGGAACAAGAGATACACACACATTCACTGACATCTATTTGTGTCCATTCCCTTTAATTAATTTACATTTTGAGACTTCCTTTCTGCTGATTTTGCCTTGCACAATCCACATATAACTTTGTGTGTGAGCAAAGCAGCTACCACTAGATGGTGGTCTCATTTTACAGATTTACCATCAGGCGGGGCCTGGTTTATTCACAGGGTCAATGAGCAAACACTCCACACCTCAAGCAGAGGCTGACATCAGCAGAAAGGATCAAAGGTTTGTCTCAATTTCTCTCATATAACCAAGGATAATATCATATTTTAAAAGGCGAAAAAAGCCCATTTTAGAGTGCAAGTCCTGGTGACAATGCGTTTGTGTTACATGTCAGTAGCTTCTAGTTAACAGGATTCCAACACCTGATTGACTGTGTCATTGTTTCTGGCACCAGTCAGCATTAAAGTCTGCTGTTTTAATCTTAACAAAGTTTATAGACAGTTGGTGGTGGGTTGCACCAACAAGGAATCTTAATCTGTTGCACTAAACTTGAAACCTTGTTTAAAGATAATCGTGGTTACATTTGCGAGTATGCTGGCTCATCTTGTTGGCAGCGCAAATACCCGCTTCCCCATTGTTTACATGCTGAGACATGAGACAAACGGATCTCTCGAAGAGAAGGAGAGCATTAATTTGGCATTTATCGTGAGCACTTACAAGCGGCAGGTGTTTGTTATTGTATGCCTCCTCTCTCATACTCGCTTCAGTCAGCAGCCTTCGCTCTTTATTTCTGATCACAACAGTAGTGCTGACGTGAGGGCAGGCGGTCGATCCGAGACCCATGCGGTCCTCTTTTTCTTAAATTATGCTGCCATATTCAAGGCTTGTGACATTGTACATGCTGCTGAGACATTTTCTTAACCTGCTTGATCGTCCCTGTGTACTATTGATCTACAGGTAGGTTCAGAATTCAACAGGATGGACAAAATTAATCACAGATGAAGGTTTTAATAAAAATTTTAATCTCTGATTTGTTAAACCGTGTTTAAAATTAAGTGGTGCAACACAACTCAAATTAAAATAAAATCTGAATCAACAAACACTGGATTAGCTTTAAACTCGTCTTAATTGAATCCTTATTGGTGCAACCCACCCCGAAACTTTTGTCTACATAATTGTCACAGCATGAGTACAGTTCTTAATGTTGTAGTATCCAAACACCTGTCACTGTTGCATCCTTTCTTAGGTTTCACTTTGAGAAGCCGTTACTTCTTGGTCCCATGTAACACAATTAGATTGTACAACTCATACTGTATCGTTTTTAAATTGCTATTGGAAGAAAAGAAAAAAAAAAAAAACAAGGTATAAATGCAGAAGAACAGCAGCACAGCTACAAGTGCCTTTATAAGTGCCATATGAAACTCATGTGTCTTTTACATAATTTCATTGTAAAACTAAGGAATGCAGTACATCTTTAGGGGGGAAAAAGGGGGCAATAATCTAGGTTTCAAATTGTAATTTATGTTACTACGAAACACAAACAAAATTTGGGTGAAATTTTATATAAAAAATACACTTAAGGATAGTTTACACACATCTAATAAATGCATGTGTACATCTACAAATTAATATCCATAGAAAAAAGGGAGAAAAATACTTGCAAACTGCTAACTTTACAGTTTAATGACAATGTTTCGACTCCGAATGAGTCTTCATCAGGTCAAACAAAATGAAACATTTTGTTTGTTCTGTTTGGGTTGAAACAATTTCATTAAACTGGAACGTCAGCAGTGTGCCATTTTTCTCCCTTTTTCTACACATTTTATTTACGGCTTTTGGCTGTTTGTTTTTAAATCCCCTCCTGCTAAATAATGAACAGGGTCGGGAGGGTTACTTTTGAAATGTATTCCACTACAGATTACAGAATACATGCTGTAAAATGTAATTTGTAACATATTCCATTAGATTACTCAAGGTCAGTAACCTACTCTAAATACTTTGGATTACTTCTTCAGCACTGGTAGATTTTTTTTCACTTGTTTTGACTATAAAAACTCTGCCAGTACAGTAAGACAAAATACACATGTTAAAAATACATTCACTGATAAACTTAAATATCTTATGCAGTGTTGTTTTTAAAACAAGTTAAATCAAATTGATCTTGTTTTAAGGATTTTTAGATATTTTTACAGGAAAACAATACAAAAATTATCATCAAGAATAAGATTTTTGCCCTAATATCAAAGGTCTTACTAGAAAAAAGAAATTATGAACTACCGTGAATTTTCTTGATAAAAAAAATATGACCATACCTGGTAACGTGTATGTAAAATGGCTAGAAATAGCATTTTAGCTTAGCGTAAAGCTGACAATTTACACAAGGTTTATTTCTATTTCTTCTGCTTAAAACTTACTTCAAACTTACGTCTCTGTCTGCTCATATGAATGTAACACATCATAAAAAAGTGTTTCACTGCTGTTCAAATGCACTTTGGATCACATCATTTATATGTATAAATGTTTTCCATCTGAAAGGACTAAATATTAAATGAAACAAATGACAATAAAATGCAAAGTAATCTCTTCAGTAATCAAAATACTTTTTTGAATGCAACTGTATTCTAATTACCAATGATTGAAATTGTACCTGTAGTGGAACACAGTTACTTATATTTTGTATTTTAAATATGTAATCCCATTACATGTATTCCGTTACTCCTCAGCCCTGATAATGAAAGACTATTTTAGAAACATTTTCAGACCTTCTCTTATTATACTGTTACATCATTTCTCAGGGTTCACTGTCAGAAGCTGTTACTTCTTGGTCTCATATAAGGCATCAGTGCAGAAGAAGTGCCTGCATTAAACATGAATCACGATTACAGATGATTAGCTGAAGAGCACATACTTTATATTAAGATTAATACAAGATCTGCTGTTGTAGAAATTGGTTTTCATGTTATGTAAATGTATTTCATAAAAACGATTTTACAATAAGGCTACAAATATCAAGCATTTCTTAAAAGTGATAGTTCAAATGAAAATTCTCTCATAATTTATTCACCCTCCTGGCATCCCAGATGTGTATGATTTCTCTCGTATTCTCTTTAACACTCTTGTGTTGTTATGGCAGACCAGTTCAATGCTATTCATTCATAAGAAATACAAATGTCCTTTTAAACAGTGGGCCTCATTCATGAAATACGAGCAGAACACATTTTTGCATAAATCGTTCTGACGTAAATTCTCCTATTCATTAATTTTTTTGTATTTTCTAAACGTTAGTTGGTACCAATGAAATTTACACCTGCTCCAGACCATGTATAAATCGTGTGTAAGACATCCGAACATATTGTATTCTTTCAGGTAAACTGGCATGACTAAATTTTGATTGATAGAAGTGAAATTAAATAAGTAAAGAAAAAAAAAAGAAGAACAAAAAAAGAAGGAAAAAAAAAGCTTTGTTTACTTTTTAAATCATAGCCTATAGGCCTACTTATTTAGAAATATTTTTTTTACTGCTTGAATTAATTTTTTCAAAGTATAACTCTGTTTATCGTTTTGAGTTGATTGATTTTTCTTGAAGAAATGAATCCCCTCTAACATGACTGGTTGGACCGTTTTTTTTTTTTTTTTAAATTATTATTATTTATTTATTTTAATATGAGCTCTATAATTTAGGTTTCATAATGTAGTATAGGTATCGGTAAATCGCGTTCAGTTGATAAAGTATGGTCAATGCTAATGCTGATAAACCCATATATAAACACACTGAGGGCAGGTACGTACACAATACTATGGGGGAAAAATAGAAAAAGCCTGCAAACTGTCGTATAGCTTGCAAATCTGTAATATCTTACAGTGTTTTGGTCAAAGATCTTCTTCAGGCATTCTATTAATTTATGCATGTATATCACTGTTACCATCATGATTTAGGCCCTACCCGAGAAGTTTCACAGATGATGCTGGCAATGCACTCAACTGAACCAGAGAAGGTTAATGGTGGTGGACATCCTCCTCCCGGTGTGAACTGAAAATTTTTAACACTCATGTAAAACCATTTTTATTGACTTCTTGAACTGTTTGACTCACAATAGAGCAAAAAACATGCAATTACAGTAAGTCCTTACTTTCTTTGAGATGCTATTGTGCTTGCTATATCAAAACTGTATGATGTGGATGCACTTCATATATAAAAACAATTTCATTACTGTTCCACAGATGTTAAAAGCGTTTACTAGCAAGTCTGGTGCCTTCCTTATATGGAAGGCACCAGGATTTGATAATTGCATGGATTATGATAATTGTGAATGAACGTGCACATGCCCCCTCTTTACGAATGTTTGGAATTCACTAACATACACGTTTCTGGGGAGTATGAATCGTTTGTGAATCTGATGGAAAGTTTTCGGAAAGGTACATTTTACGCGTAAATTACTCAAAATGTATTCATATATTTATGAAAGTTTCATGAATGAGGCCCGTTCTCAGGAAGTATATGGCTGTGGGGTACAGGAGGACTGAATATCGAGGACACTGGAGTAATTGTGGTTTCTGCATCACAAAAAGATTGACACTGCTGTAGGACCTTTGTGCAACTGGTAAGGCATAACAAGGCTTCATGGCAACAACCTTGTTTTATTGTGTAACATTTTAAACAGGTTGATGTGTAGTTATTAATTATTTTAAATGGATCCGTCAAGATTGCTCTTGCCCTGGCTAGAGGTATCTATCAGTTCCAGACAACTGACACGACACCATGCAGCAGGAATGAGGACAGGTTACCTCAAGCAAAATGCCACAGAGCTTTAGCTGTGATGTTCTATTCCATTTCCATAGAAAAAAGGTAGAAAAATGGCACACTGCTGACATTCCAGTTTAATGAAATTGTTAGATGTGTGTAAACTATAAAATTGTACCCAAATTTAGTTGTGTTTTGTAGTAACATAAATTACAATTTGAAACCTAGATTATCAGCCCCTTTTTTTTCCCCTAAAGACGTACTGCATCATTTAGTTTTACAATGAAATTATGTAAAAGACACTTGAGTTTCACATATTGTACTCTAGTGAACTGACTTGAATTTGAGTCTTTTTTTTTTACAGACACACTTTCTTAAAACCTTACTTTAAATGCTGTGTTAAAACAATATTTACATATTTAAACCGACAGTTAACTAAAATAATAAAACTATAATTGTTTACTCGCATCCCATGAAAGAGGTTGAGTAACAACATAAGGGTGAGTAAATGATGACAACTTTCATTCTATTTTCATCTTTACAAAACGAAGTCCTGGCAAAAGAAGACAAAGTTAATTATTTATGTAAATATGTATTGCACTATCATTTGAAGACATGGAAAAATAACTTAAAAAGTCTGACTTCACATCAAAGAATAATAAAGGATCATATTCATTTTAAAATGTATCCTGTACTGGAGCTGGAATAAGTGAGTTTGGGAGCAGGAGAGTCAAGTGTTGTTGATGGGTAATGCACAGGAAAAATCTGAAAGGGTATAAGCAATGAGTTAATGATCATTGTCTGAATCTGAAATAGTATATCATGGAATTAATATCTATTGCCTTATTGGGGAAGAAACATATTTATTATTTACATTTACATAATGTGGAAACCAATTCTTACATAAGCAGATCTTGTATAAACCTTAATATAAAGTATTTATGGTGTGTACTCTTCAGTTTATCGTCAGTAAACATGATTCATGTTTTATAAAGGCACTTGTAACTGTGCTGCTGTTCTACATTTATAAAAAAAAAAAAAAATGTTTTTTTTTTTTGTACCAATAACAATTTAAAAACAATACAGTATGAGTTGTACTATTGAATTGTGTTACATGAGACCAAGAAGTAACGGCTTCTCAAAGTGAAACCTAAGAAAGGATGCAACAGTGTCAGGTGTTTGGATACTACAACATTAAGAACTGTACTCATGCTGTGACAATTATGTAGACAAACGTTTCGGGGTGGGCTGCACCAATAAGTTTTAAATTAAGCAGAGTTTAAAGCTAATCCAGGGTTTGTTGACCCAACATTTATTTTAATATAAGTTGTGTTGCACCACTTAATTTTAAATACGGTTTAACGTTTTAATGATTGAGTCCGATTTGGTGAACTGGTTCAACACGTTCATTAAAAAGAACCGGTTCAAAAGAAGGATTCATTCACGAACTGGACATCACTACTGTTGTGATCAGAAATAAAGAGCGCAGGCTGCCGACTGAAGCGAGTATGAGAGAGGAGGGAAACAATAACATACACCTGTTACTTGTAAGCACTCTTGTTAAATGCCGAATTAACACTCTCCTTCTCTTCGAGAGACCCGTTTGTCTCATGTCTCTGCATGTAAACAATGGGGAAGCGGGTAATAACGCTGCCAACAAGATGAGCCATCGTACTCGCCAATGTAACCGTGATTATTTTTCAAAATCATTTAAGGTTCAAAGTTTAGTGCAACAGAATTATCAGATTTCTTGTTGGTGCAACCTACTGTCAGGTGTTGGATCCTATTAACTAGAAGCTACTGACATGTAAAACAAACGTATTGTCACCAGGACTTGCATTCTAAATTTTTTTTTTTTTTTTTTTTTCGCCTTTTGAAATATGATATCCTTGGTTATATATGAGAGAAATTGAGACAAACCTTTGATCCTTTCTGCTGATGTCAGCCTCTATTTGCTTGAAGTGTAGAGCGCTTGCTCACTGACCTTGTGTATAAACCAAGCGCCGCCTGATGGTACATCTGTAAAATGAGACCACCATATAGTGGTAGCTGCTTTGCTCACACACAAAGTTACGTGTGGATTGTGCAAGGCAAAACCAGCAGAAAGGAAGTCTCAAAATTAAAATGACTCAAAGGGAATGGACACAAATAGATGTCAATGTATGTGTGTGTATCTCTTGTTCCACAAATGACTTCACAAGAACAATTTGTGTTTGATTTGGAACATCTCCCTTTGGTTGCACACACAAATTGTGATGTGTTTGTACAAAAAGGAACACTTGTATTCACAAATCGGGCTCTATTTGTACAAATTCCAACACATTTAATTCATGATAAATTTCACAGATACAAGTTGAAATGCATTTTTTGAGGGTTGAAATACACATTTGTTAAGTTTTTTTCAAATTAATGGGTAGATATGCACACATTTATGAATAAATTTAGGACTTATCCATTGGTAGTTGTTTGTGTGTGAGTCGGCCATTGTAAAAACAACAAAACAAAAGTCTCAAAATTCAAGTGAATCAAACAGAATCAATACAAATAGACATAAATGAATGTATACGTGTCACTTGATCCACAAATATACATTCAGTACTTCACAAGACCATTTTGCGTTTGATTTGGAACATCTTTTCTTGGCTGTATACACAATCTGTGATACATTTATACAAAAGGGAACATTTGTGTTGACAAATATGACTCTATTTGTACAAATCCCAGCACATTAATTCAATTTTGAATTTCATAGACACCATTTGAAAGGCATTTGTCTGTGAATTGTAAGATACATTTGCAACATTTATCAAATTGACGGATAAGTATGCACACATTTATTGATCATTTTGAGTCTAATTTCATACCATACATATGTCTCCATGTTTACATCTGTGCCTCACGCTGCACGTTTACATGTGCATGCTTGCGTGAACGTTGATGGGGAAGAATAGTGGTGTGGGAGTTAGGGGCCCCTCTGCAGCCAAGGGCCCCAGGGCTTCAGCCCAGGTAAGCACGTGCGTTAATGCGGCCATGCACATGATGGGGCAAAATAAACTGCCCAGAATATTAATTTGGAAATATTAGTCTTTTGCGTTACAGTATCTTAGTATTCCACCCATGTTTGCCTAATAAAGAGCATTGTTTCACTTGCATTTTGATGCCTTTCTATATTCACTGTGGAACGCAACAGCAATAATCACACTTGCCCACACTCAACAGCAATTACGACGCTGTTGCTCCTTATGGGTTCTCCTCTATCAATTCATTAGAGCTCTAATTTTGGCTCTTTTCTATCAAGTAAGATTGGGCTAAACAATTATTGCTGCCATTGCTTTAATCCACTGCATGCTCAGTCCTTGTTAATTTGATTTTCGGCACAGCTTCCTCACTTTTGAAGAACCCCTTCTGTTATCAGGTTCGGCACTAGTTTTTTTGGTCCCCAGAATGTGACTTAATGGTATGTTTTGATAGAACAGTTTCTCTCGGCTCTTTAACAGGGTCGCTATGGCTCCTTCAGCCCTTTTAAGCTTTTGTTAAACCACTTGTTAAAACAGTGTGCTGTTTGTCTCCATTTTTGCAGGCCATCGACAGTCTTTTCCACATGACCTGTCACGTATAAGCCACTAAACCCTAATTATGTAGGAAGCACAGCTGTGTTGTCACTTACCATGTCTCTAGTTAGAAACTAAAGCCGCTGTGTGTGCCGCCCACTTAAGTTTTGATTCACATGTAGGGACATTTGCAGCAATTACATTTAGGCCATGATATGCACTGTGGAGCTGTGGGAAATAATACTGGGCAGGTATTATCAAAGTCCCATTAAAGGGGTCATGAAATGGAAAATCAAATTTTCCTTGATATTTAAATATATAAGAGGTAACTGTACTATAAAACTAAAAACTTCCTCCCCAGTCTAAAAAGAGCTTTTATAGTTCCCACCTGTTTGAAATGTCTCGTTTTGAAAACTGTGTGTTCGTGACGTCATGAGACATTGCTCAGTTGTATTTACATGCCCCACAACATGTATCATCTTACACATGGACGTGGACCGCTTGTGAACTAGTCATAATACGATTCAAGCTTTGCAAAGGAACTTTTATTGAAGAATGGGGCAGTTAAAAACATTTGGACTTGACAGCAAAACGTCATGGTTACTGGTGTAACCTCCGTTCCCTGATGGAGGGAACGAGACGTTGGTGTCGATGTATTTGCATGCCACTCCCCCGAACATACGGGTATAAAAGGAGCTGGTATGCAACCATTCATTCAGGTTTTATGCTGAGGAGCCGATATAAGGTCCATCCATTTCAGCGGGTAGTTCAACATTGTGGCAGGAGGGACCAACGTCTCGTTCCCTCCATCAGGGAACGGAGGTTACACCAGTAACCATGATGTTCCCTATCTGTCACTCACTCGACGTTGGTGTCGATGTAGTGACACTAGGGGTCCCTATACAAAACGCCACAAGGCTGAACTGTGCTACGTGAACTGGCGGTGTGTGGTGGGTAGACTTGCTGTGTGCCTCATAGCCAGCACACCAGTTCGACACGTAACCTCCCCAACACAGTTATGAGTGTCGAACGGCCCTTTTTGGGGACAAGTCGACTACCCAGAGATAGAGACAGGCTTAACCCAGTCGTGGCCTCTTTCCCCTTCTCTTTTTCCACTCCCTAAAAAAAGAAGGGGGATTATCCGACTGGGCCGCAAGGTCTAGTTGGGGGGTGTCCCTCCCAAGGGGAGGACACCGCGGAGACCACACCTCGCCCCAAGAAAGGGGGGGATATTTAAGTGGAAGAATACATCACATGGTCTTTCCAACCATGTGGAGAGCCTTCAAGGTAGATCCTGCCCAATGGGGGAGGAGTTAATACAACATGGAGACTGGGGCAGAGGGGCTCTTCCCAAGGAAGATGCAGTTTGCCAGCAGGGAAACGAATTAGCGGAAGATCCCATGGGGTTAGCTTTACAGGGAACCGCCACATGCGGAGCACCTACCCCAGAACCGGGCTCTTAGTTAGTGTGTGTACTGGGCCGGCAGTGAGTCTCTCCAAAAACTCGACTGCCACAGGGCTCGGAGGAAGTCAACCAGGAACAAGTTTTGTGAACACTACTGGGAATTAACAGCGCACGTCTTCAGCTCAAAAGGAGGTGGAAGGCGCTATGTGCAAGCAATACACCCGGCCGGCTATCCCGGGCTTATCCGCTTGTGTTGCGTGCCACTACCTGGGATGAAACCGGTTCCACCTGGAGGTTGTAGAACCTTGCAAAGGTGTTGGGTGTTGCCCAGCCCACTGCTCTGCAAATGTCTGTTAGAGAAGCACCTCTGGCCAGGGCCCAAGAAGCCGCTACACCATGGGTAGAATGGGCTCGTAGCCCTACCGGGGGCAGCATGTTTTGGGCGAGATATGCCATAGTTATGGCGTCAACGAGCCAGTGGGTGATCCTCTGCTTGGAGACAGCGCTTCCTTTCCGCTGTGCACCAAAGCAGACAAAGAGCTGCTCAGAGATTCTAAAGCTCTGCGTGCGATCCAAATAGATGCGCACCGGACACAGCAACAACAGGGCTGGGTCTGCCTCCTCCTGGGCAGCGCTTGCAGGTTCACCACCTGGTCCCTCAAAGGAGTGGTGGGAACCTTGGGCACATAGCCCGGTCGGGGTCTCAGGATCACGTGAGAATAGCCCGGACCGAACTCCAGGCACATTTTGCTGACAGAGAACGCTTGCAGGTCACCTACCCTCTTGATGGAAGTGAGCGCAGTCAGGAGGGCAGTCTTCAAGGAGAGTGCCTTAAGCTCGGCTGACTGCAAAGCTCAAAGGGGGCTCTCTGTAGACCCTGAAAAACTACAGAGGTCCGATGAGGGAACGAGGCGTGGCCTGGAGGGATTCAGCCTCCTGGTGCCTCTTAGGAACCTGATCATCAGATCATGCTTCCCTAAGGACTTACCGTCGACTGCGTCATGGTGTGCTGCTATGGCAGCAACGTACACCTTCAAGGTGGAAGGGGACATCCTCCCTTCCAACCTCTCTTGCAGGAAGGAAACCACTGATCTGACTGTGCATCTCTGGGGGTCTTCCCGATGGGAAGAACACCACTTAGCTAACAGATGCCACTTAAAGGCATACAGGCACCTCGTAGAGGGAGCCCTAGCTTGAACGTGTCTACCATCACAGGTGGGAGACAGCTTAGATCTTCCACGTCCCATCCAGGAGCCGGACATGGAGATACCAGAGGTCTGGGCGCGGGTGCCGGATGGTGCCCCTTCCCTGAGAAAGAAGGTCCTACCTCAGGGGAATTTGCCCGGGGCGAGCTGTCGCGAGGAGCGTGAGGTCCGAGCACCACGTCTGGGTGGGCCAGTAGGGTGCTTACAAGGACGACCTTCTCCTCGTCCTCCCTGACCTTGCACAGGGTCTGTGCAAGCAGGCTCACTGGGGGAAAACGCATATTTGCGAATGCCAGGGGACCAGCTGTGTGCCAGTACGTCTATGCCAAGGAAGGCCTCGGTCAGGGCGTACCAGAGCGGGCAGTGGGGAGGATTCTTGGGAGGCAAACAGGTGCACCTGTGCCTGTCGAATCGACTCCAAATCAGCTGGACCACCTGAAGGTGGAGTCTCCACTCTCCCTTGAGGGTAACCTGTTGTGACGGCGCGTCCGCCGAAGTGTTGAGGTTGCCCGGGATGTGAGTGGCTTGCAGCGACTTAAGGTGCTGCTGACTCCGTTGGAGGAGACGGCGGGCGAGTTATGACATACAGCGGGAGCGCAGACCGCCTTGGCGGTTGACATATGCTACTGCTGCCATGCTGTCTGTCTGAACTAGCACGTGCTTGCCCTGGATCAACGGCCGGAACCTCTGCAGGGCAAGCAGAATTGCCAGTAACTCGAGGCAGTTGATGTGCCAACGCAGCCGCGGACCCGTCCAGAGGCTGGCGGCTGCGTGCCCGTTGCCAACAGTGCCCCAGCCTGTTTTGGAGGCGTCTGTCGTGACCACGACGTGCCTGGAGACCAGTTCTAGGAGAACACCTGCTCGTAGAAATGAGAGGTCGGTCCAAGGGCTGAAAAGACGGTGACAGACCGACGTAATGGCCACGCGGTGTGTCCCGTGGTGCCATGCCTGTCTCGGGATTTGAGTCTGGAGCCAGTGCTGAAGTGGCCTCATATGCATCAACCCGAGTGGGGTGGCCACCGCCGAGGATGCCATATGCCCCAGGAGCCTCTGAAAAAGTTTCAGTGGAACCGCTGTTTTCTGTTTGAATGCCTTCAAACAGGCTAGCACCGACTGGGCACGCTCATTCGTAAGGTGCGCCATCAAGGAGACTGAGTCCAACTCCAAACCGAGAAAAGAGATGCTCTGAACCAGGAGGAGCTTGCTCTTTTCCCAGTTGACCCGAAGCCCTAGTCGGCTGAGGTGTGAGAGCACCAGGTCCCTGTGTGCGCATAACACGTCTCGAGAGTGAGCTAAGATTAGCCAGTCATCGAGATAGTTGAGAATGCGAATGCCCACCTCCCTTAACGTGGCAAGGGCAGCCTCTGCGATCTTCATGGCTGAAAAACCCTTTCTTCATCTCGGCTTGAGGGACAGGTTCTATCACGTCCTTCCGTAGGAGGGTAGCGATCTCCGTGCAAGGTAGCAGCGTTTTCGCCTTTCACCAAGGTGAAGTGGACACCGCTGAACCTGGGCGGATGCCTGGCGAAGTGTATCACGCAGCCGAGTCGGACGGTCCGGACCAGCCCTCGTGACGGACTGGAAGGCGCAAGCCATGCATCCAAGTTCCGCGCAAGGGGGACCAAAGGGAGAACGTCATCGGATGTACCGGCAGGTGGGGCCTCGCGGTGGGGTGGAGCTTGAGGTGCCACACCACGTCGTGGCTGTGCTGAGTCCGAGGACATTGAAGCACTTACCTGGCTCCTTGTGACCACCCCCGGAACAGCCTGGGATGGGGGAGGAAGAGGCCTGTCCTCGTGACCCGTGGAGACTGTCACATCGGGGGCGGATTTGTGCCACAGCTGGGCGCTCAGGGCGGGAGACCGCAACGTTGCCATGGACATATTCTCGCAATGAGAACATGACCATCCACGAACGCTGTCTCCGCATGAGCAGTGCCCAGACACGAAAGACAGTGATCGTGACCGTTAGAAGGCGAGAGATAACGAGCACAACCAGGAATAACACACAATCGGAAAAGCATCTTTAAAAAGACGCGTCTTTAAAAAGACGTTCTGTGTGTGCGCTCTTTTAGAGAAATATATACTCTAGTTTTTCTGCCGAAGCGCCCAGGGGCATTCTCTGCAGTGCACCAGTGCAGAGGAGGGAGAAGCCGCTGAAATGCGCCGTCAGATCCAGCAAAGGTGAATGAACAGTAGTATTCAGCTCAGTGAGCATGACCGTTCGGCTCCGAAGAGAAAATCTGAATGAGTGGTTGCATACCAGCTCCTTTTATACCCGTATGTTCGGGGGAGTGGCATGCAAATACCACTCACCAATTTTCATTGGCCTTTTATCAAAGACCAGAGGTGTCTCAGGCTCCCAAGAGTGACCCCTAGTGTCACTACATCGACACCAACGTCGGGTGAGTGACAGATAGGGAACTGTGAGTAAACAGTTTAATTCATGAATGTTTCATATTTCATGATGGAAGATAATAAAATTATAAAAAAAAAAAACAAAAACAAAAAAAATAATACATTCAATGACCCCTTTCAGGGAAATAGGGCAGCGATATGGCTACAAAAATCATATCTCAATATTTTTCATCCTATTGAAGATATTCGATATATCTCGATAATTATGTAATTGCTCTGAAAAGTCAAAAGCCAAGTACATTCAATATTTTAAAGGCATTGAATAAAAATCTATTTAAAAATAAAGGCATGTTTCCCCACAGTTTTCCACTTGACATTTTCATTGATATGCACTTTATGATTTCTATTTCTATTTTATATACAGTACAATGGTAGTTATCTAGCTTAATAAAAAACATTATTTACCTTCATATATTTTACTAAAACAATTTATTTATTTATTTATTTATTTATTTTGGGGGGGAATGAAGAAGTTGTGCCAAAAATACTCCACTTAATTTTTGAAACCCAGTTAAATATATCATTTTACTTCATTATTGGTACCCAGTCAGTTTTATTCTTAAAATATAATACTGAATTATCACTAATATTTTGAGGATTATATTTGTTAAATTTTGATGTAATATATTTATGTCCTGTTTACTTCACCTTCACCAGGAGCTTTTATTATGACATTGAAAGTGCAGTGTGTAGTTTTTAATGATCTTGCTAGAAGGGCTCTGGTGAAACGCTGTCATTTCCTCCTTTTCTGTTATACTGTTGCACGTTTGTAGATGTGTATAAGTACTTGTAGCAGTCACTAATGTTTGGAATTGCATGAATACTTGAACATGCAGTATTTTTTATTTTTTTATTTTTTTCACAATGCATGTGAAATGCTCTAAAAGGGGTCATTCCTATGTTCCCAGGGTCCTATGTTCCCCAGTTCCCAGGGTCATATAGGGTCCTATGTTCCCATGGTCCTATGTTCCCAAGATTTATAGGGTTAGGGTTAATATTTATGAAATAAACATTATATGAATAATATTTATGAAATATTTTAAAATATTTTGAAATATTTTAACTTGAAATGGGTCAAATTTTACCCGAACACAATAGGAGGGTTTTATGTGTGTTAACAGAGTATTGAAGTGAGGAACTTCAGAAAATAGATACACTCCCCTCTAAAAGCGCTAAAACCACGAGCACATAAGCCCCACACATGCACAAAACAGCACGTCACCCAAGCACACACAGACCGTTTTTATCTGTCTTCGCAGCTTTTTAGAGTTTAATAATCACATTTGACCATATCCCAATTTTAATGTTATTTTGATGAATTGTGCAGCCCTGAAGGATCGTGAAATTGGTCTACTGAGACGCTCTTTATGAAACTTATCCTGTTAATCTTGAGCTCATTTTCTCAGCTCAGGCCTGAATTGGACATACTCATTAATACTGTAGTTCATCACCTCACCTGTTGCTGTAGTTCATCACCTCTTTGTATTACACTCATATTTGTGGTCTGCTTTGACAGGAGACACTTGAGAGTTTGTTGCCCAGTTGTTAGAATTTATTAAATGCCATTTAAAAACAGTTAAAAAAGCTCAAATTTATAGGCACTGATCTGCAATTTATTTACATAATATATTTTTTTATTAAATTATATATGACACTGGCTTTAAAAGGCTTAGAGGCGCAATGGAGCTCAAGCCACAAGTCTGATAATGTTATATTCAAATCTGATGATGATAACTTTAAAAATATCTTTAAATGTTTCAATAATATCTTCAATATTATATTCAACAGTAAAATCTGGCAACAAATGTACCATAAATACGCCTCCCAGCCTAATACTGTGTAGGTGTGCGTGTTTTAGAGTAAACAAACATTATTAAAAAGATAATTGGCTCTTTTAACTGAAAGGCAGGACTTTAAATCCTATAGACACCATATTAAGTGTTGTGATCTCATAACATTTTACGAGTTTGCCTGCCCACATAATCTTTGAGTGATACAGGGTAAACGTATGTGGCTCAAGGAAGAGACTCGATTTGAGCTCTAGATTTACCCCCCAAAAAGTTGCTTAGAATAAAAGGACAGCAAGCACGTGGATAGATCATAAGTTAAAATGTATAGATTATTATATCCTTTGATGTGTATGCAACCATGACAAATAATGCTGTAGTAGAACCGTTTATTAAGTGCAATTAACCCCCAAAATGGGTGAAAGAAACGCCAAATCAAAGGCCGATGGAAGTGCTAAATCTTGTTAAACTGCACCAAAGCAACCGGCTTGCGGAGGCATCCTTGTGCAAGGATCGGCTCTGGGTGGAACATTTAGACGAAGAGGCCAGTATACAGCCATAGGGAGTTGTATCATATGTATATTGCACTGAAGCAGCCTGCTTGTGGAGGCAGCCTCACGCAAGTGCCCATTCCGGATGGAAGGTTTAGGTGAAAGGACCTGTATTCGAACTTAGAAATTGAGTGCGACTGTAAGAGAATCAAAAGGTTAGTTAGGAAAACAGGGAAATTTCATTTGTACACACTTGTAAGGGGAGCAAAAGGCAAGTTAGGAAAACATGGCGATTCCATTTGTACACACCTGTAAGGAAAGCAAAAGTTTAGTTAGGAAAACATAATTCCATTTGATACACACACACTTCATGCCCACACCAAGACCTACGGTACATACACAAGTGCACATTCATTCAACACACACAGACACAAGCAGACTCTCAGTATGAATCAGTCCAGGTGTCTTGCTCTGCTGGTCACAGTTTAATGAACACTAACACCACATTGAGATGGATGCAGGCCAGACCTGCTAGTGTTTTTACATGAAACACTCTGCAGAGTGCCAGAAGGAGCGATGGAGGAAACCCAGAAGCTTCTTGCTTCTTTGCAGGAATAACTGTTAAAGAAATAGTTCACCCAAAAATGAAAATCCAGTCATTATCTACTCACCTTAATGCCATATTTTCTGTAAAAAATTTTTTAAAAAAAATCAATAAAATAATAATTATAATAATTAGAAGAATCGTCACATATCTTTTTTCTTACAATGTGTTCAAATTGACCACATCTATAAATATAAAAAAGGAAAAAAGCACCATCAAAGTAGTTCATATGACTTATGCGCTATATTCCAAGTCTTCTGTAGACATTTGACAGTTTTGTGTGAGAAACACACTAAACAGAACAGAAAATGAAGTTAAGAAAATGTATTCACATTCATTTTCAGATTCAAAAATAGCATGCCGAGGCTTTGCAGAAAATTTGACATCATTGATGCCAAAAGCCATTGGTTTATGCATACTGTATGTCTTAAATTGTTGTCTGTTCCTCACAAAAGGCTATAGTATCACCATGAGCTGAGTGAGCAGTCTTCTAAATTTCTCCTCGTGTTCCACAGAAAAAATAAATTAAAATTAAATAAAAAATAACATAACATAAACAATATGAGGGTGAGTAAATAATGAAAGAATTTTCATTTTTGGGTAAACTATCCCTTTAATATTATTGCTCAAATACACTACTGCTTTACTTAGTGCTATAGTACATTGAAACCAGCAGCTACTGTCGCATGAGTGATGTTTGCATCAATATTTTTGTTGCTGTCAATAGTTCCCACAGTTTTAACAGATTAAAGATTGCATTTACAGTAAATAAGAGCTGTTTGTTTTCACTCATTTGTCAAATTGGGCAGTTCTTCTACTAAGCCTGAATGCAGCACATCTACCTAATGGACAGACTGTCAGTGACTGAACTGATGGAATGGAACAACAATTCATGTAACTTCTCACAAGCTGTAACTTTAGAACAGCATGAACGCTGTTATAATTCAACAGGAACTCATTCCCCATGGGAAATTTTACATCGGTTTCAAAAGAAATCACTTAATGCAAACCCATTGGGGCGCAGTTGGTCTATTGTCAGTACACGCCCATTTAAAAGCCTCCAACAGCCGCTTTAATGCTAACCATGGCTCGCGACTCAGAAATAAAAGCAATTTAAAGTGTTTGGGAAACTGTGTTGTTTAATTTGGCCGGAACGTTTGTTTGAAATAAACAGCGTGCCATTGCATCAAGGGCAACCAGAACGACTACACAGTTGTCCAGGTGGGGAATAACCTCAGGCACATGAATCAAATCTAAAACTCAGCATGTTCACAGAGAAGAGGCTGGAAATCTGACAGTAAATCTGCCCTGCTTTGGGCCCCATCCAAAGATCAATATCTGCTGTGGGAAAGGGAGATGCAAGGGGGGCGAGGGATTATTAAGCAAGGTTGATGACTTTTCAGCTTGGTGATGGCAAGCAATTTGTGGTACTTCATTGTGTAACCTACTAGCAATTAGAATGACCTGTTAACTGGGCTTGGATACAGTTTATGAGCCAAGATGGGGCATTGCGTGGTTGAATGCGCAATAGAATCTCTTTGATTGATCAAGTCATTTTCAAAAATTCAATATACTCTGCTGCATAACTGCATTGATTTGAAAGAACGTGTAATTTGTATCAATTGTTGCAAAAGCCAGTGCCTCCCAATACTGATTACTAAGGCTATATACCGTATAAAGTCATTTGTACCCATACTTACTTTGCTAATTTAATTATACATCTATTTTATTGTAAGGTATTGCTGTGATTCATAATAGAATGCAACAGTCGGGTTCTGGAAGTATGTTGTAAAAATCCCATACATTTTCTCCATAATTAAAACAGATTTTTAACAATAACATTTCAACTTTTAAGAAAAGACCTTTAGTTGTCACGTCTAGATGTGTTTATGTTCATGTTTTGTGTTAATGTCTTTTATTTTGAAAACTAGTTCCATGTCATGTTATTTCCTGTTTCCCTGCCATGTCATATTATTTTCTGTTTCCATGTTTAGTAATGTGATTATCCTGTTTCCCTCTATGTTCATGTGTCTTGTTTTCATTGGTTTATTGTCTTGTTAACTCGTTATCAGTTCTAGTTTGTCATTGGTTTATTAGTCTTGTTATCTTGTTTATAGTTCTGTCTGTTTATTAGTTGTCTTGTTACCCAAGTCAAGTTTATAGTTAAGGTTCATGTTTCCTGTTCATATTTATGTTTATGTTTTCATTTCACATCTTGGGTTTCCAGATTATGGATTTACTGCACCATGTAAATAAACTGCACATGGGTTCTTCACATCATCATCGTCTTTGTCTGCCTGTCATTGCCAGTGACGTTACAGAATACAAAGCAGTTCAGCTTCTTTGTCTACGTCAGGGGAATCATCCCCTGGAGGAATACGTTGAGGAATTCTGCGCTCTGGCCTGCAGGGTGGATTTTAATGAGGAGGCCCTCAAAGACATTTTCATTTTTGTGCTTAATGAGCCAGTCAGCTCCATGATGCCTGGTGGCAAAATCCAATGGACTCTGGCTCAGTTTATGGACTATGCCCTATTGCTGAGTGGTTCACCTTTCACTGTGGGAGTGGCTGATGAGGGACTCAGCACTCCCACAAAGCCTGCCATATTCCACGAGCCGGATCCCACACCTGCCACGTTCCACGAGCCAGCGTCCTACATCATGGACGCCGAGCCAGCGTTCCACGTCATGGCCGCCGAGGCAGCGTCCCACGTCATGGCCGCCGAGCCAGCTTCCCACGTCATGGCCGCCGAGCCAGCGTCCCACGTCATGGCTGCCGAGCCAGCATCCCACGTCATGGCCGCCGAGCCAGCGCCAATGCCTGTAGCCTCGACCGTCCCAAAGCCAATGCCTGCAGCCTTGACCGTCCCTGTAACCACGCTCCCAGCTGTCCGGAAAAGGAAGAGAAGGAAAAGGACACCTTTTCCCCAGTCTCTACCAGTGTTCACGACCACAGAGGTCGTTCCAGAGTCTCTGCCAGTGTTCACGACCACGGAGGTCGTTCCAGAGTCTCTGCCAGTGTTCACGACCACGGAGGTCTTTCCCAAGTCTCTGCCAGTGTTCACGACCACAAAAGTTGTTCCCAAGTCTCTACCCATGCTCACGACCATGGAGGTCATTTTCCAGTCATTCAGGAGCCTCGAGCCTCCCATGGCTCTGCCTTCCACGGCTTTGCCCCTCGAGCCTCCCACGGCTCCGCCTTCCACGGCTTCGCTCCTCGAGCCTCCCATGGCTACGCCTTCCACAGCCATGCCAGAGTCTCTCCCTGCCATGTCACAGCCATGTCAGAGTCTGCTCCCTGCCATGTCACAGCCACGCCTGAGTCTGCTCCCTGCCATGTCACAGCCACGCCTGAGTCTGCTCCAGGTCATGTCACAGCAACGCCTCAGCCTGCTCCCTGCCATGTCACAGCAACGTCCGAGTCTGCTCCCTGCCATATCACAGCCATGCCTGAGTCTGCTCCAGGTCATGTTACAGCCGAACCTCAGTCTTCTCCATGCCATCTCACAGCCAAGCTTCAGTCTGCTCCATGCTATGTCTCAACCAATCCCCAGACTGCTCCATGCCATGTCACAAGCAAGCCTTTGCTCCACGGTCCAGGCCCGCCTCTGCTCCATGGTCCAGAGCCACCTTTGCTCCATGGTCCAGACCCGCCTCCAGTCTATGAGCCAGTGCTCACGCCTGACAAGGCCAATGAGTCAGCACCACACCTACAATAGCCAAGTCAGTGATCCTGCCGAACCGTTACCACGTTATGCCATGTAGCCACGTCAAGTTGCCACTGCTGTCATGTAAATAAACTGCACATGAGTTCTTCACATCATCGTCATCTTTGTCTGCCTGTCATTGCCAGCGACGTTACATTAGTGAGCTCAGAGGTTGTTGATTAGAGCTTCAATTGAAGCCATCAGTCTTAAATTTTTTCTTATTATTATTTTCTTCTTCTTATTATTATTATTATTATTATTTTGTGTGTGTTTAATAGCGAAATTCCTGGTGAAGAGCTATACTACCCATGGATCTCAAAAAGAAAGATCCACCAATTAAAGAGTCGCAGTAAACTGTTACACCAGCAGCGCCTGCTATCTCTCCTGAATGCCACCAGAGGTCGCCATCTCCTGAGTACTAACCCTTCCTTCAGGAACTACATTTCCAATAACCTTTCGTTCAGACTGATTACTCACCCACCTGTTTCACATTATCGCTAAGTTCCCTGTTTACAGGCATTCAGTGCAAAGTCTTGCTCTGCCTAGTCTGCAATTCTGAGTGATATTTACCATTACTGTTTTCCCTGTGCTTTGACTCCTGCCTGTTCATTGTATTTCCCAGCCTGCTTTTGTGTTTTTGAACCTATTGCCTGTTTACTGGATTACCCCTCTTTCTCTCGGATTTACTTGGTTTGCCTTTCTTGGACTGTCTTCCTGTGTACGAACACTTGCCTGCTTTTGTTTACCCTTTGATTTGCTACTTTTGTACTGTTTATACTTTTATTAAACTGCATATGGATCTTAACATTACTGCCCCAGCGTCTTCGCTACATAAACAAACAGCAGCAAAGAAATGGCACAATCAGCTCTCATTAAATTATGTCTCCTTACATTCTCAAACTGCATATATATTTGTTATATCTGAATATTTTGCAATGCATTTAAAATATATTGTTTCTGTACTTATAATCAACAACTAAAAATCAGTAGTTTTATGTATTTACATTTTTAATTCAATTAATTTAGTCATGCACAATGATTCATGGGATTGAAATTCATTGCCTCATTAAAGGCATTAAGTACACAGTCTTGTGTTTTCATCACTTTGAACAATTTTCAAATACTTTCTTAAAATCAAAGCTTGTAATGTTGTGATTCACCTCGAAGCTGGTTGGTTTGGTTCATTGCTAAGAATGCTTTTTGAAGAGTATTATTTTATGGAATCCCTATGGGAAAATGAAACACACAGGAACACAATGAAAAAACACATTCTAAACCGAGACAAAAAAAGTAGGCTGGCATTGTTGCGCTACAGCTTCAGCTGAGTATGTGGTTCAACTTAATGTGGTCTTTTTCTTACCTTATTTATTGGACATGTCCAGTTCACATGAACCTTCAAGGACATCATTTTGATGGACTTGCAATCAAGGGAGTTAGATTTTCTCATGTTTAATGTCCCACTCCTGAAGCAATGACAACAGTCGTCTGTCATGTAGTCATTACATTATCTGCACGCTGCTATTTTGTTTTTCTGTCATAATCTTGGAACATCAGTGCTATGGAACTTCAACAACCTAACAAGCTTTTTCACTACCCCGAATGCTTTTGTTTGTGTTCACAGTCACTAGAAAAGTAGTGCAGTGAGTCAAATCTAGGCCTGGTTTGAGAAGGCCCTCAGGCAAGCTTGAGACTCGTCTGGTTAATTGGCGCCAATGAAGAGAGGGTCTTGGCATGAATCCCAAAGCCAGAGTTGAGACTAACCCATGTGGATCAGAGTAATACCCTTGAGAGTTTTGGCATTATTAACCACCTCCATGAGACAGCAAAGGTTTGGATCACACTCGCTCTTTAAGTTGGTTAAAAGTGCACTGTATGTCCATATCATGGCATGTTTCAGCTTTTGTGTGATTTTAGCTGCTGGTGAAAGTGTATCTATGAATCAGATTCAAGCAGATTTAAAGGTGAAGATTTATTTAAGATATTTCTTTTTCCTTTTATTATGAATTAGATTTGCCCACCCCAAATCTGATGCCTCATAGGTCATAGACCTTAAAGGCTTAGTTCACCCAAACATGAAAAAATAAATAAATAAATAAATAAATAAAATACAAAATTTGTTACAAACCCACATGACTTTCTTCTGTGGAACACAGAAGGAGATATAAGGCAGAATGGATTGCATCTTTTTATTTATTTTTTTCCATACAATGAAAGCGAATGGCGACTGACACTTTCACTCTACCTAACATTCTACCAACCATTTGTATTCTAAGAAGGAAAGAAAGATATACTGAATTAGAACAACATGAGGGTGGAAAAAAATATTAGATCATTTTTATTAACCCTTTTGTTATTTTTAAGCAATTGTTTTGACATGTTTAAGAGTTAAAAACAGTGTAAAAATACTTTTAATATTGTATTTGGTCAAATGCGTTTGGACTCTCCACAACAATGAATAAATTTAAAATGTAAAAAAAATAGTTATATAGTTATATATATAGTTATATATATATATATATATATATATATATATATATATATATATATATATATATATATATATAGATAGATAGATCACCGATATACTGATTCCTTCGAACTCTGGTGCTGGCGACGGCACCTGCGCATTCCCTGGGTTGCAAGGAAAACGAACCAGTTGGTCTTAGACCGAATCAAACCAGGATGTTCACTGGAATCATCTATGACTAAAGTCAAGTTATCATATTATGGTCATATTATGAGAAGAACTGATTCCCTTGAAAAGACAATCATACTTGGAAAAATGGAAGGCAAAAGAAGACCAGGAAGACCAAGAATGTGATGGTTAGATTCCATCAAGAACAATACTAACATCAGCCTCCATAGAATCACCTAGAGTCAGACTCGACTGACTGGATAGTACAACAACAATGTATGTATAAGTGTATATATATATATATATATATATATATATATACACACACACACTACCGGTCAAAACTTTTGAAACACTTGACTGAAATGTTTCTCATGATCTTAAAAATCTTTTGATCTGAAGGCGTATGCTTAATTGTGCCACCATATTAATTTTTAATTAATAATTAAATTCATTTTTGAAATTGATGGCTTAGACCAAATAGTAAAGAAAAGCAGCCAATAAGTGCCCAACATAGATGGGAACTCCTTCAATACTGTTTAAAAAGCATCCCAGGGTGATACCTCAAGAAGTTGGTTGAGAAAATGTGAAGAGTACATGTCTGCAAATTCTAGGCAAAGGGTGACTACTTTGAAGATGCTAAAATAAAACACAGTTTTTATTTATTTTGGATTTTGTTTAGTCACATCATAATTCCCATAGTTCCATTTATGTTATTCCATAGTTTTGATGACTTTACTATTATTCTAAAATGTGAAGAAAACAATTATAATAAAGAATAAGTGTTTCAAAACTTTTGACCGGTTGTGTGTGTGTGTATACATATATATATATATATATATATATATATATATATATATATACAGGTGCATCTCAATAAATTAGAATGTCGTGGAAAAGTTAATTTATTTCAATAATTCAACTCAAATTGTGAAACTCGTGTATTAAATAAATTCAATGTACACAGACTGAAGTAGTTTAAGTCTTTGGTTCTTTTAATTTAGATGATTTTGGCTTACATTTAACAAAAACCCACCAATTCACTATCTCAAAAAATTAGAATACATCATAAGACCAATAAAAAAAACATTTTTAGTGAATTGTTGGCCTTCTGGAAAGTATGTTCATTTACTGTATATGTACTCAATACTTGGTAGGGGCTCCTTTTGCTTTAATTACTGCCTCAATTCGGCGTGGCATGGAGGTGATCAGTTTGTGGCACTGCCGAGGTGGTATGGAAGCCCAGGTTTCTTTGACAGTGGCCTTCAGCTCATCTGAATTTTTTGGTCTCTTGTTTCTCATTTTCCTCTTGACAATACCCCATAGATTCTCTATGGGGTTCAGGTCTGGTGAGTTTGCAGGCCAGTCAAGCACACCAACACCATGGTCATTTAACCAACTTTTGGTGCTTTTGGCAGTGTGGGCAGGTGCCAAATCCTGCTAGAAAATGAAATCAGCATCTTTAAAAAGCTGGTCAGCAGAAGGAAGCATGAAGTGCTCCAAAATTTCTTGGTAAACGGGTGCAGTGACATTGGTTTTCAAAAAACACAATGGACCAACACCAGCAGATGACATTGCACCCCAAATCATCACAGACTATGGAAACTTAACACTGGACTTCAAGCAACTTGGGCTATGAGCTTCTCCACCCTTCCTCCAGACTCTAGGACCTTGGTTTCCAAATGAAATACAAAACTTGCTCTCATCTGAAAAGAGGACTTTGGACCACTGGGCAACAGTCCAGTTCTTCTTCTCCTTAGCCCAGGTAAGACGCCTCTGACGTTGTCTGTGGTTCAGGAGTGGCTTAACAAGAGGAATACGACAACTGTAGCCAAATTCCTTGACACGTCTGTGTGTGGTGGCTCTTGATGCCTTGACCCCAGCCTCAGTCCATTCCTTGTGAAGTTCACCCAAATTCTTGAATTGATTTTGCTTGACAATCCTCATAAGGCTGCGGTTCTCTCGGTTGGTTGTGCATCTTTTTCTTCCACACTTTTTCCTTCCACTCAACTTTCTGTTAACATGCTTGGATACAGCACCCTGTGAACAGCCAGCTTCTTTGGAAATGAATGTTTGTGGCTTACCCTCCTTGTGAAGGGTGTCAATGATTGTCTTCTGGACAACTGTCAGATCAGCAGTCTTCCCCATGATTGTGTAGCCTAGTGAACCAAACTGAGAGACCATTTTGAAGGCTCAGGAAACCTTTGCAGGTGTTTTGAGTTGATTAGCTGATTGGCATGTCACCATATTCTAATTTTTTGAGATAGTGAATTGGTGGGTTTTTGTTAAATGTGAGCCAAAATCATCACAATTAAAAGAACCAAAGACTTAAACTACTTCAGTCTGTGTGCATTGAATTTATTTAATACACGAGTTTCACAATTTGAGTTGAATTACTGAAATAAATGAACTTTTCCATGACATTCTAATTTATTGAGATGCACCTGTATATATAGATAGATAGATATAAAAAAACACATCTCCAAGTCTCTATGACATCCTAACTTTATACAGTATGTGTGGGGATCTTTACAATAGAATTCTATGGTACTTTTCGATCATTTTCGACTGCTGGGCGGACATGTATATACAGTATATACAGTACTGAGCAAAGGTTTTAGGCACATGAGATGTTTCACAAAAAAGATTTATCTTAAGAAGGTTATTTGTATTGTCAGCTTTAGTGTGTTAATGGGAAATATACATTTTAGACTCCCAAACATTCCTTTTGCAAACAGAATAGAATACTAGAACAGGGAGCCCTGCAACAGATGGTATGGCCCACACAGAGCCCACCACTGAAAATTGAGTCAGTCTGGGATTACATGCAGAAGCAATTGAAACAACCTAAAAAGATTGGAAAAACTGTGGCGAATTTGCCAAGAAGCTCGGAACATCCTATCTGCCAACAACTAAGAAAAACTATGTCCAGGTGTACCTGGGAGAATTGGTGCTGTTTTGAAGGCAATGGTGGTCACACCGAATATTGATTTACCTTTTTTATGTTTACTGGACTTTGTATGACATTAATTGATATATGAAAACTATTTATGGCATTATTTTTGAAGACATTCTCACTATACAACATTTTTCACAAGTGCCTAAAATGGCACAGTAGTGTATATTTTATAATATAACATTTTGATGAATATAAGGAATGACAGTTTTTATTTTTATTTTTTTATTATTATTTATTTATTTTTTATTTTTTTTTATTTTTTTTGAGCTGATAGAATATGTAAGTGTTCCATTTATCAGCTTAGCATATTGACCGTAAAATAATAGTACCACCACTGACATATAGGTGGCATTCTTTTGAGTTAAAATGCTACTAAAAAAGTTTGTGTTCAGTGTGAAAAACATGTCAATATACAGAATGTTTATGATCAAAAAGGGATGAGTGCTTTATATCTACTGTATTCTACTGGGTCTTTTTTTAACAGAACGCTTGTTAGGAATTTTCTCACAAAACAAAATGGTTAAATACACCAAAACATTGAATTTACTTTGATGCATTTTCCAGATGCTTTTATCCAAAGTGACTTATTTTCTTGCAGTGCATTCAAGGTGTACATTTTATCCATCATGTGTTGCCAGGAAATCGAACCCATGACTTTGGCATTGCCAGCACCATTCTCTACAACTTGAGCTACAGGAACACAAATTGACATGCTATGGCTGAAACTAGTTTGTTCCAGTAAGGCTTCCAGAGGCTAAATATTGTAACAGATATATAACCATCCGTAGTCACATTTGTGTAGTTTTCTTTTGCACATCATCACACAGAGATTTAAAGAGGACTCTGACAATTCTCTAGGGATTTTACAATATAGATGGTATTCATGCAAATTTGCCTGTATTTGCTTTTCGTGCATGGACCTGTGTCTCTGCAGGGAAGAGGGAATCTGGCTACATCTCCCCTGGGCAGCTTCAGGCAGAGGTGTTAACAGAACCCCATGTGAATCAGCATCTCTCAGTCTACACTATCATTAGCCCAGGGGTGGTTTGGAAGGAGAGCAAGGGACACATCTCTTCTCATTTACCATCTTTTTTCACTCTCCACTCACCTTTTATGTCTTCACGAGTCATTATTCCCCATCCAGAGACATGTGGTTGGTGTGACACTCATTGCATGGGCATGCACGGATAAATAAATTTTTTTTTTGTCAAAATCATTCGTCATGTGGGTTCACTCAAGCCAAGTCAAATCTCTCTCGCTTCCTCTCACTCACTTGACCTCTTTGTTTGCTTTTTCGTTAACACTTTACAATACGGGTGCATTAATATGCATTAATTCATGCTTAACTAATGCACAGATTATATTGAGTTAATGTATGACTCATGATTAACTAAGACATTCATTAATGATTGCCACATCAGCAACTAATACAGAGTCTGTCTGATTAATATGTAAAGTCATATATGAATTGCTATTAATTAAATGTGTCATCATGGATTAATTCCCTAACAACTTAATAGTGTTAATTAATGTGTTAATTACCACAATGAGCCAAAACCATGTATTTGAACTACCACCCAATACGGGTGCACTAATATGCATTAAAACATGCTTAATTACTGCATTATTACTGCATATTCATGTGTTAATTACAAAAACTACTTAATGATGAGTTAATAGTCATGTGCCTCAACAAGTAAAGTCATAACATAATGATATCTTTGTAAACCATTAGTTAATGATTCATTAAAACAAATACTGATACAGCCAAAGTACTGCCTAAAAAGTCATGACTTGTGAACTAATTTATCATTAATGACCATCATTAGACTATATAAAAGCTGTTTATTTAACATCGGTTTCCAAAAACATTGCCTCACTAAAGAAAAAAAAAGGATGCAGAGATAAAGAGATATACAAAATATCACACACACAGTATATAACACTGTTAATAAAATATCCTTGCAGCCATGATGTTAAATGCTAAAGCTGATGTTTGCCATCTTTGGTAAACTGTTTATTGTTGTTAAATTAATGTTTAATGAATGTTAAAACCTTCGTTTTGCTCAAAAGTTTCCAAAAAATAAAACATTACATTAAAACATATACAAAATACAAGATAATTAAATATATATCCCCCTCTCTATGACCACTGACTATTTACTTAATGTCAAAAGTTCCAAAAACATGCCTTCAAAAAAATAAAAAATAAGAATAAAAAAATAAAAACTGGCTCATGGGCTGAGCTGCACTAAAGCACTGTGAAACCAAACAAAATGGCAGATGACTATTCTAAATGTTTCTTATTAGAACTACTGGAACCATAGCAGTCATAACCAGTAACATAAAACTGCTAATAAAATGTCCTTACAGCCATGACAATTTGAGGGACTCGACATGGAGGCGAAGGTAGAATTCAAATGCAGGAATTTTAATAAACTCAGCAGACAAATCCAAAACACAAGGCAGAGACATAGTCGATGAAGCAGGCAAAGTAATAGTGACAAGTAATCAGTCCAACCAGGCAAACAAAGCAAAACAGTAATCCAACAATCGGTAATCCAATAAGACAGGCACAATGGTCATAACCAGAAGGCAATGAAACGGGCAATGGAAAAATGCTCGGTAAGGCAGTGAAATAACTGGCAATACTTTGCAAAGTATCTATGGAAAGGTATGGCTATATATACACAGTGCAAACAGGAAGTAAACGTAGAAGAAACAGTTCATGGCTAGTATTCGGGAGAGGGCTCCCTCTGGTGGTTGGCTGAATGGATACCAGCCTCATTCGTTACAGAACCACCCCCCCCCCCCCTGAACAACTCCCAGTGTTCTCCTTCTGGGTCGTCCCCTTGGTCGTGGTGCAGGACGATTCGGGAACAAGGATGGATCCAGTATGTCTTTGGCAGCTATCCATGATCTCTCCTCCGGACCGTAGCCTTCCCAGTCTACCAGGTACTGCATCTGCCCCCCCCCCCCCCCCCCCCAACAACGAGACTCCATGATTTCCTTGACCATGTACGCAGGTGATCTGTCGATCTCCAATGGAGGAGGTGGCTCAGCATCCGTGGTTCCAGGGCCAGATGCCGGGTGGACCGGTTTCAGCAACGACACATGAAAGGAGGGAGAGATGCGGTAGTTAGCATGAAGCTCCAATCGGTATGTTACAGGATTGATCTGTCTAATAAATCTGAACAGACCAACATACCTGGGGCTGAGCTTCCTGCAGGGTAGCCGCAACTTGAGGTCCCATGTGGACAACCAGACCCTCTGACTGGGCTGGTAGTTGGGGTGGGGACGCCTCCGTCAATCAGCTTGGATCCATTGGGCCTGGATGGCCTGCCGCAGTCTTACGTGCACGCTGTCCCACACCTGCTCGCTCCGCCTGATCCAATCATCCACCGCTGGCATCGTAGAGGGTTCACCTGACCAAGGAAACATTGGAGGTTGGTAGCCCAGCACACATTGGAAGGGAATGAGTCCAGTAGAGGAGTGAGTGAAGGAGTTCTGAGCATATTTCCTCCCATGGTCGGAATCACTCCACTTCTGCTGCTCATTACTGCAGTATGATCTGAGATATCTGCCTATCTCTTGGTTCAGCCTCTCCACCTGTCCGTTTGCTTGAGGATGATATCCAGACGTGAGACTGACGTTGATGTCTAGCTGCTTGCAGAAGGCCTGCCAGACTCTGGAGGTGAACTGGGGTCCCCGATCAGACACAATGTCTTCTGGCAGGCTATAGATCCTGAAAACTTGGTGGAAAAGAGTGTTAGCAGTCTCCATGGCAGTAGGTAGACCTTTCATGGGGATTAATCTACATGACTTTGAGAAACAATCTATGATAACAAATATGGTGGTATACTCATTGGAGTTTGGCAGATCAGTGATGAAGTTGACAGACAGGTGGGACCAGGGTCTCTGAGGGATAGGCAGTGGTTGTAGAAGGCCGGCTGGCAGTTCTCTGGGGGTTTTCGTCTGTGCACAAACTTGACATGCCTTAACATATGCAGTGACATCATTAATGAGTGAAGGCCACCAGAATGAGTGAGGAGGATTGTGACGACGGGAAAGAGCATCAGCTTTGCTGTTCTTACTGCCAGGGCGGTAGGTGACTGTGAATTGGAATCTTGTAAAGACGAGTGACCACAGGCTTGTCGTGGGTTGAGTCATTTTGCTCCCTTGATGTATTCAAGGTTATTATGGTCGGTGATTACTTGAAACGGATGGACAGACCTTTAAGCCAGCGGCGCCACTCTTCTAACGAAGCCTTCATGGAGAGTAACTCTTTGTTAACATCATAGTTCCTTTCAGCTGAGTTTAGTTTACGTGAGAAGAAGGTACAAGGATAACGTTTTCCAGGGTTACTATGGCATTGAGAGAGAACCGCCCCGATGCCACAGTCTGATGCATCAACTTCCAATATAAACGGTTGGTTAGGATCGGGGTGCTTGAGAATGGGGGCGGTCGTGAAACTTGTCTTGAGGGCTTCGAAGGCCTTCTGAGCAGAATCACTCCATGTTCATTTGTATGGTTTGCCTTTGAGCAGTGACGTTAAAGGGGCAGAGATGAAAATGTAGTTGCAGATAAACCTTCTGTAAAAGTTCACAAAACCCAGAAAATGCTGTAACTCCTTAGCAGTATTGGGTCTTGGCCATTCTGTAATTGCCTGGATCTTGGAATTATCCATCTCAACACCTTTATGATGGATGATATACCCCAAGAATGTTGTATGGGTAGTGTGGAACTCACATTTCTCTGCTTTCACGTAGAGTTGGTGCTTCTGAAGGTGTGAGAGGACCATTTTGACATCTTTGATATGTTGTGCTTTATCTTGGGAGTAAATGAGTATGTCGTAGATGTAGGCTATGACAAACTTGTTGAGGAGGTCTCTGAAGATTTAATTGATGAATGATTGGAACACAGCTGGTGTGTTGGCCAGGCCACAAGGCATCACCTGGTACTCATAGTGCCCCCTAGTGTTGATGAATGCAGTTTTCCACTCATCTCCTTCTATAATACAGATGAGATTGTAAGCACTTCACAAATCAAGCTTAGTGTAGATGCATGCTTCATGTAGTTGTTCTAGTGCAGATGGAACAAGAGGGAGTGGGTACCTGTATTCGATTGTTACTGTGTTCAAACCTTGGTAATCAATACATGGACAAAACCCTCCATCTTTTTTCTCAATGAAGAAAAAGCCTGCTGTAGCTAGTGAGATGGAAGGACGAATGAAACCTGAAGCTAGAGCCTCCTCAACGTATGTTTCCATGGCCATGGTTTCAGGTCTTGATAGGCTTTGCTCCTGCAAGGTGCCATGTTGGGCAGTAACTCAATAGTGCAGTCCCATGGACAATGAGGGGGTAGTTGAGTTGCCTTGATTTTACTAAAAACTTCAGAAAACCCTGAGTATTCCTTGGGAATTTTGATTTGGGCTTGCATCTCTGGATTTCTGATGCTAGTGGTTAAACATGGCATGGTTACTTTGACATGGAGACAATTTGAATGGCAGTACTCTGACCATTGTTTTAGCTCACCCTGGTTCCAGGAGATGATGGGATTGTGGACAGCCAGCCATGGATGACCCAGGATAATATGCTTGGGTGAGTTGATAACATTAAGAGATAGTTTCTGTGTGAAATAATCCAATTCGTAATGTCACTGGAACAGTTTGGTGAGTGATGCCTGTGCCAATGGGTGCATTAACCACAGCAGTAATGTTAATGGCGGGTATGAAAGGTACTGTTGGGATGTGGAGTTCATGCACAAGATCTTGATGAATCAAATTTACAGCAGCCCCTGAGTCGACTAATGCAGAAACACTTGAGTTTATCATCAAATGAGAGTTCAATGGGAAGAGAAAAACTGAGGTGCATGGGAGATTAAATATATTCATGGTTCTCACTTTTGCTCTTGAGCAGTGATATTTCTTGCCTTTGTTAGGGCATGCAGAATTTTGATGACTCCTTTCACCACAGTAGTAACATAGTCCATCATTATGATGACAATCACGTTCTTCAATAGAAACTCTAGTATAGGTGATCTGCATAGGTTCAGGGGCTTCGGGGCATGCCTGGCCTTGACTATGGACTAATGAGTGTGACTTGGGGCTAATCTTTGAACGTGGTGAATTACGCAGTAAATTATCAATCTTTACAGCCAATGAAATGAATTCTGTGGGAGTTGAATCCTCACCCTTGCATGCAGTCCCTCTCTGAAAACAGTCTTGAGAGCGATATCATTCCATCCACTTTGAGCCGCTAATGTCCTGAAGTGTATAGTTAAGTCAGCTGCAGAATGTGAACTCTGTCGTAAATTAAGCAGCTGAACAGAAATATCTTTACCTCCCTCAGGGTATTCAAACACTTCATGGATCTGTGAAGCAAAGTAATCGAATGAAGTTTGGAGTTGCCTATCATACTCCCAAACAGCAGAGGCGCAGTCTAAAATTTTTCCGGTAAGCAATGTCATCATAAATGCGCATTTCTTTAAATCCTGACTGAATGACTCTGGTTGATTGGAGAAATATATTCTTCATTGACGTAGAAATCCCTTTCTCTGGTGAGCCATCAAACTTATCAGGAAGAGTGAATCTTACCAGTGTAGCTTGAGTGGATGGAAGAGAGCAGATATAGAGGGTGAGGCTCTCATTTGCAGCTCTTAGGTTGTTCAGTTGCTCTTGGTAACCTTTGAGAAGTTCGCTCTGGTAAGCAAAGGAAGCCTGGAGCTGAGAAACTTCCGCTGGATTCATTGGTGGCGAAGTATTCTGTGAGGGACTCGACATGGAGGTGAAGGTAGAATCCAAATGCAGGAAGTTTAATAAACTCAGCAGACAAATCCAAAACACAAGGCAGAGACGTAGTCGATGAAGCAGGCAAAGTAGTAGTGACAACTAATCAGTCCAACCAGGCAAACAAAGCAAAAGAGTAATCCAACAATCGGTAATCCAATAAAACAGGCACAATGATCATAACAAGAATGCAATGAAACAGGCAATGGAAAACCACTCGGTAAGGCAGTGAAATAACTGGCAATACTTCACAAAGTATCTATGGAAAGGCATGGCTTTATATACAGTGCAAACAGGAAGTAAACGTAGAAAAAACAGTTCATGGCTAGTATTCGGGAGAGGGCTTCCTCTGGCGGTTGGCTGAATGGATACCAGCCTCATTCGTTACAGACAAACTGTCAACAGGGCTAATGTAACCTGAAAAGGAAATGAGGAGAAATCATTCTGAGCCATAGACATAACGCATGCTGCCACTACTAACACCAATACTTACAGGTAAGTTACATTTACTTTTAAGGGCATAGCACTGGCTTACAGTCAGTCTAACCCTAACTATTCAATCAAATAATTTTAATTAAGAGTTTGTATCATATCATGTGGCATCTTTCAGAATTACACACATACTGTACACCTGTAAATTTACAACTATTCAAACACATTTTCATATAGTACCTCTTCTGAAATCACCAGCCTGTGAGTTCTTTGATTTCTTCTTTTTTGGTTCTTCTTTTTATCCTTCTTTTTCTTTGGTAAGGGCTCTGATTCTGATTAATCTGAGCTGGAGTCATCTGAAGACATTGTATCTTCTGCTACCTGCTGGGATGCTGTAGGGTTCTGGTAAGGTGGCAGTTCAGTAATTTCAGCTTTCAGTTTAAGGGCTGTGACAGAAAAAAATAGGATACAGAGATAGTTATATCTGCTGTGTGTCTTGAACTGAAGAAAAAACAAAAATAAAAGAGTTTGATTTTAACAAACTGAAAAACTGAAACAAACTGACCCAAGAAACTAAAATTATGTTTGTTGAAATAAACATAAAACTGAATGTAATTGCAAGCCATTAGATAGGTGATATAGCCATGTTTTACAAGCAGGGTGTGCCGAGGATGTGGAGGAAGTGATATTATGGATGGAGGATTCAAATTACGCCTGGTAGGGATGGTTTAAAGTTAAAAACGTCTTAATGATGGATTTGTTGTCAGCTTTTTGCTGTACAAGATGCTAACTGATCAACATGTAGATTACCATGATGTTTTTATTCAGCTGTTTGGACTCTCACTATGTTGGCACCCATTCACTTCAGAGAATCCTTTGGTAAATAAGTGATTTCATTCTAAATATATATATATATATATATATATATATATATATATATATATATATATATATATATATATATATTCTTTCACTTATTTTTCAGGCATCCTCACACAGGAAGTATATGTATTCACATAGAAATTAACCAAATGCAACTATTTTTAAATAAATGCCGACGATACATGTGAGTAAAAATTTTTTACTTCAAAATTATTTAGCAACATATAATCAATTTAAGTTTAACATGTTTGAATAGCCTTACTTCTCTGTGCCACAATATTCAGTAATTGTCCATTTGTGCCACTGAAAAAACTTACCATCTTCCAGTCTCTCTCTGAGAAAATTTCTCTCTTCAATCAAAGACTCCACCTTTCCCTTCAGATTATGGATCTTCTCCTTCAACATCTCAACTGTTTGTTTTGCTTTGGACAGAGCTATTTGGGCAGTTGGAGCCTCTTCTAAAAGACAAATCAAAGAAAAATGTGTAGGCATGAACAAAGTGTGCAGATGACAAGGAAATATTTGCACAGTGTCAGAAATATGAATGTTTTATGCAGCCCCTATGAATGTTTTAATTTCATTTCTTTAATTTGTTATTTTTAAATTAGTGGTATTTCCAATTTCCAACATTTTATCACACAACAGGCTATCTGCATACCTTTACATTTACCATTACAAGAATACAATGCAAGTGTCACTGTCTGTCTCCCTCATTTTCTTCAAGGACTCTTATTTTGAAGTTTTTCCCTGGACTTCATTTCCCAGAATTCACAGCCCTCATCATTCCCACCTGCTCATCATCCTCACCTGTATTCCATTCCCTCATTTAATTCTTTGTATATAAATACTCTCTAGTTTTGCCCATTCCTTTGTCAGTCCTTGAAGTGTTCCGTTGAGTTATTGTAGTATTGCTATATTGTTAAAGTGTTTTCTTGGTTTGCTATTTTGTTATGTTAGCTCCAGTGTTTGTTCCACTCCAGCGTTTGTTCCACTCCAGCGTTTATAATTAAAGGATAGAAAGAATCTACTCCTGCGTCTCCTCTCTTCCTCTTCCACTCCTCGTACCCAACGTTACAGCAAGACAGTCTGACTGACTGTTAACAACTAAAGCAAGAATACGCTCCATTATTATATATGTATGTGATATTTTGTATATCTCTTTTTTTTTTTCTGCATCCTTTTTTTTTTTTTTTTTCTTTAGAGAGGCAATGTTTTTGGAAACCGATGTTAAATAAACAGCTTTTATAAAGTCCAGTGATGGTCATTAATGATAACTTAATTCTCAAGTCATGACTTTCTAGGCAGTACTTTGATTGTATCAATATTTGTTTTAATGAATATTTAACTAATGATTTACAAAGATATCATTATGTTATGACTTTACTTGTTGAGGCACATGACTATTAACTCATCATTAAGTAATTGAGTAATTAACACATGAATTTGCAGTAATAATGCAGTAATTAAGCATGTATTAATGCATATTAGGGCACCCGTATTGGGTGGAAGTTCAAATACATGGCTTTGGCTCATTGTGGTAATTAACACATTAATTAACACTATTAGTTCATATAATAAGTTGTTAGGGAATGAATCCACAATTACACATTTAATTAATAACAATTCATATATGACTTAATATATTAATCAGACAGACTCTTTATTAGTTGCTGATGTGGCAATCATTAATGAATGGCTTAGTTAATCATGAGTCATACATTAACTCAATATTATCTGTGCATTAGTTAAGCATTAATTAATGCTTATTAATGCACCCATATTGTAAAGTGTTACCACTTTTTTTTTAATGAAATCAGGTGTCACATTTCTGAGTTGGAAATAGAACCATGATACTGTATATACAATCTTGCAAAATGATTGTTACATGGCTTGTTGTAAATAACCCAGCATTTTTCAGCTGAATGATCACTTGAAGTGCTTCAACAACAATGACTTATATTCCTTTTTAAGACAAATCATGAGTTAAAGGGCATATGATCAGTTCATAAACACTTACTTTTTGTCCTGTTCCTCACACAATGCTATCTTATAACATCAAAAGACTTTTACTATGGTGCATGACTTGTAAGCCGATATATTTTATTCTTTGCATTACAAAACCATCTACATTTATACGTTTGTTCAAATGTAATCAAATTGCCACGGAAGCTTAACTGAAAGAGTGATGCAAAAGAACGGGGTACGAGTTCTGAAGAGTATGCAAGTCGTTATATGAGCCGAAGTGTCATAGAAGAACCACAAAATTTCATGGTTGCTTATGCTTTTTTCAAGTCACATTTGTTTTTTGTTTTTTATTTGTCTTTTAGAAGAGGCTCCAACTGCCCATATAGCTCTGTCCAAAGCAAAACAAACAGCTGAGATGCTGAAGGAGAAGATCCATAATCTGTCATAATTTATTTGTGAACTTTATCCTTACACCTGCCAGAATACACTCCAATGTGCATTTTTCATGTTGTTTTGAAATAATACAAGGCATTTAAGGCAATAATGAAATATAATATATGCCAGTAGGGTAATTTTAATTTGAACTAACATAAGTAAGCCCTATACATAAAAGAAAAAAGGCAGTTGAGTGATTTTGGGCTAAAAAAGTGGGGGTTCCACTGTCCCTCTCACCAGGTGTGTAGGTTTAGTTTTTTTTTTTTTTTTTTGCAGATCGCAAAAAATTGAGCTTAATTCAAAGGCTGACTGCTAACTTAGAAAATGGCCTTATCTCAAGCACAAACACATGCAAAATCTGCAAATCCAGGGGGATACCATCTCAGATACCATCTAGTGCAAGAACAATCCAGTCACTAGCTTAATTCAAACCGATTGACTTTGTAAAGTGTCACAATTTCACAATTGATGAAACCTTCATCAGCTGATTGAATACAAGCTTCTGAGTCATGACCGGCCCAGAAGCCAATCACCTGAGTGCTTTTTGCCCCAGCAGGCAATTCCACAAGAGTATTCAGATCAATTTAGCAGAGTAATGGCTTTGTCTGAGTTTTGTATGCACGTTTAATTTGTCACCCCTCAAGCAGCCCTGCCCCAGATTTGCACTTTTCTGCATTAAACAGTCAATCCAAAGTTGGATCGAATCAGCACTGACCAGGATTCTCGTTCCTGCGGTCTCTGAACCTTTATCAGTTTTAATAAAGTGAAACCTCAGAGAGGCTGGGAAAAAGAATGCTAAGAGGGGAGTGTGATGTTCAGTGTGGCGCAAGCCAAACAAATGATAAAAAGGACATTTTGAAACACAGGACTGGTGTGTAAATACACAGTGGTGTATTTAGGAGTTTGTAGGAGTGCAGTGAGTGGCGCAGCTCAAAAGGAATTTCAATAAACCAGAGCCAAAACTGCCATAGACATAGAAGGGAATGCATCAGTGTAGTGTGTAATTTCGGCACCACTAGCATCACCAAATGGAATTGTATAAATGATGGCTGTTTTCAAACAGGTTTCCTGGACACTCCCCCTGTATGCCATTGGGTAGTCAAAAAGATAGTTCCACCCTAAATTCACAACATTGGTTGAGCCAGTCTTGCTGTGTTGGATTGGTTGGGGAGCAAACTGGGAACAAACAGAGCAAAGTTTGGATAGCCCCACAAAAAAAAAGTGTTTTCAGAGGAATCTCTACGAACAAAGACTACGAGCAATAAGTAAGCAGTCTGATATGATAAAAAAATACAAATAAAAAAAAAAAGCGTGATGGTAACATTTTTGAAAATTTATATTACATGGCTCCTTACACGTATCGTGCCAGTTTCGAGGTGAAAAGTGATGCTGAAAGCGAGTTAAATTTTCTTAAGATTAACGGTCTATCAAGTTCTACATCAACAAAAATGACCTCCCTATCCTAAAACTTAAACCAGAAAGTTAGTGTCATAAAACGCAAATTTGAGATGAAAAATGCAATTTCTGAAAGGAAATAAAACAAAAGTCATTGTATGTTGACGACTAGTCGAACATCATGACCCAATCATAAATACAACATATGCTGTTTATTTTTTCAACAGGGTGAGTAGAACGTGAATTGGTGTGCGTGTATGCACATCTGTTATAAACAACTTCAGACTGGATGTAACTGAGCACTACTAGACCTCTGATTCATGTCTGACTCTGGGCTGAATTGATTACAGCAGCTGTCTGATTGCTGACCGTCCATCTGCTACGGCCAATCTAAATTGCAACTCCTCCGAGGGTCTCGGCGCCCCTCCCTATTCCAGTCCAGCGCTGATAAATTCAGCCCTCACTCCCCTCTGCCATGCCAACGCAGGAAACGACTCACCATCTCTGGGGCAATTTTCCTGGAGATTGAATTGAAGTGATTTATGAGTGCCAGCCATGGCATGCAGGACTCATGACTACATGACGATGAATGTTGTGAACTCGGCGAGAAAACTGAGAATGTTCTTTTGTGGGCACGAAAATGAGTCACACTGATTTGAATGAGAAAGATGTACAATCTCATCTTCTTCCCTGTGCAACGTGATTGTTTTGACTGTGTGTATACTTTTGTGTTCTTTATTGCAGGTTACTTGGGTTTTTGGGAAGACTTTTCAAAGAGCAGGGGGTATAAGGCATAAATGCTTAAATATGGCACTTTCTATGAACAGGGTGTAAAATAGGGCCTTACAGCTGCACTACGGAAGACATTTTGGTTAAAAATTAACAAAATTCCATTATATAATGAGTACATAAAAAATAAAAAATCAGTGTTCAAAACAATGTCCTTCACTACGGTACAATGATTCACTAAGATAAGCCTACAAAAATTATTTGTATTTTGAGCAGCTTTGAACTGGCGCAAAATTGCAGGCTTACATAATTTGTCCTTGCGTCTTTACGTCATGTCCGTAAACACAGAAAAGAAGTACCGGCAGGGCTCTGGTACCAGATGTGATGTGTTCAAGCTGGGGAAACTATACACTGTACAGTTCAGTCAGTCACTGTCACACAGTTCAGGACAGCATCGCAGCAGTCTGGATGGATGTTTATCTGTTAACTCTTTGGCAAAGTTGTTTACTTGCTATACTGCTTAGATATATTTTCCGGTAGGGATGTTGAAGCTCATATTGGTTGTCATGCTTTAATGAATAGAACATGACTCATGGTTTGCCGATCACCATATGTTCATAAGTTTCATTTTTGTTTTCTGTGAATTTACTGTAACATGACTCCTAAGTATTTTATAATATTGCTGCAGTTTCAATATTTCCCCAAGTTTGTGTCTTAAAATGTGTGTGCCACTGTTTTCTCATTTCTTTCACCCCAGTCGCAGAAATGCACAAGTTATCACTTTCATTTATTTAATTTTTTTGGCAGATACTAATCTATTTAAAAGCCACTATTCAAGATACTGCAAGGTAGTTCCTCATGAAATGTGTTATCATCTCTAGTTGTTTATGATGTAATTATTTCATAGCACAGTAGGCTAATATTAATTTGTTTTGCATGTAACCATCTCTCTAGCTTTACTGCTAAACAAACAATTAAGGAAACATATTATTTTAATTGTTATATAGCATATTTCTGCATATTGTTTTCATGTTTAATAAAGTATATTTTATTCTCATCATTATAGAATCCTCTTTTAATTTTTTAATTTAGAGTGTTTTTCTGTGCAAGTAATATTTTGGTTATAAATGTTTAATCGAATAACATAATAACAACATGAAAACTGCACGTCATGACTCCGCCTCTTGAAATAAAAAATAAGAAATAAATAAAAAATGTTGGCATAAGTAGTGCAGAATAAACTTTTCGAATAATTTATTTAAAAAAATAATAATAATAAGCAGTGAAACAGATTTGTTTTATATTATTAATATTTGAAAAAAAAAATGTTGACCACCAAATTAAAAACTACAGCAGATATTTATGTCAAATTGTGTTTTTAGTAAATAAATCATACAGTTAATAAATACAAAATATTTAAATACTATGTTTAATTGAATTAATTTGAATACCACTTTAATAAACTGTAACAATTCTGACACTGTTGTATGATTTTATTTGTTGTTTAAACAAATGATGTGTTTAAAACTAGCTACTTTTCATGCTAGGTTAATTCTATGTTAGATAATAGTTTGTATAACAAGTGTACCGTACTCGTGGAATGTGCCATATATCTGAACCTTTTTTCATCCATATGCATGTTCAGGCAGGTGTAAGACATTTTGCATTTGAACATCACATATGAAACACTGTTAATATTTCATTGTCCCACATAATGTATCTATATATCAGGGTCACATATTTGCTAGTGAAAGCAAGCTGCAATCCAACACTGTAATTCAAGAGGAAAAGTGTAGGAGAATTGATCAGCCAGAAAGGCCAAACACTGCAGTTGAAAGAAAACTTTTGTGCTGCATTAAAAGAAAACCAGCAGTCATATCCCGTGGGGAGAGAAGTATAACTTTGATATTCAATATTTTCCGGAAGGACACAAATGGGTAAAGGTCTTGTTTTCAGAATTAAGCTGTAGGTTCGCAAAAGTCATGGGAGTGTGTGATTCTATCAGTCAGAACAGCAACTGCAAACACATTTACCTCATGCGAATAAAGACATCGAAAAAGTATAATTCTGTTTACTGACATTTTAAGTGTCAGCACACCCAAGGGGTGCATGCATATTCATGCATTACATTTTCCAAAAAAAGAATGTGAACGCAGTAAAAGTATTGAAATTCCCAAAACAGTCACCTACCTCTCCAAACATAAGTTGTATCCAAAATTGCACCCTATTCCCTATATAGTGCACTCTTTATACCCCATAATGAACTCTGATCTGCCAAAGCTCTTTTGCCCATAATGCAAAGCGGAGAGGACTCCTGCGCTGCTGTTTCTACATTTCAAGTATCATCTATCTTGGTCTAAATGCAAAATAAATAAATATGTGCAATAATATATGATTATATTATATTATTATATATTATTATTATAATAATAATATATAATAATAACGTATGCCTCCCTCCATCCATTTTAAACACAATGACAGTCGATCGATCCGTACGGCTGCTCACTGTAATAGTCTCCCTCCACAATTATAAGGACATTGTGTTTTGTTGTTCATTTAATATGGCTAGGGTTTGGGGAATGTCTCTTAAAAATGTAACCACTACTTCTCAAATATTGATCCTGATCTGTCATGGCCAGAGATGTGATGAGCTTATAGTTTCATTCTGTCTTTTTTTTCTCCAGAGATGAGTTTGAGATGCCCGAGGCAGCATGTTTTAATTATACACATTACATATGCTCCACTGAATTACAATGGCAGTTCTTTAATTATGCAGTTCATCAAAATCTAAATACAGAAATGTCATCTAGCTTCAAACCGACTTACAGTTTCCCTCACACCTGAAATATATTTGAAAAAGCCCTCATTTTCAGAAAAGGCATAATTTAGATGTCTTTATTAGAATAGAAGCCTTCATTTTGGTTACATGTTATACACACATTTTTGCATATATAGAGTGAAATTTTTTTTTTTTTGCATATCCCAGCTAAGCTGGGGTCAGAGTGCAGGGTCAGCCATGATACAGCACCCCTGGAGCAGAGAGGTTAAGTCAAGGGCCAGGGGACTTGCTCAAGGGCCCAACAGTGGCATCTTGGTGGTGCTGGGGCTTGAACCCCTGACCTTCTGGTCAGTAACCCAAAGCCTTAACCACTGAGCCACCTCTGCCCCTCATTTTCTACAAACAGGTGTATCATTTGTAAGATGACTTTTAAGACACCACAAATACCCTGCTTCACTCTCAGGTTGCAGACAGATCTGATTTGATGTGTGTGTGCGAATGCACTGACATAAATGTGAGACAGCCATTTGTCAGTTCTGTTTACACTTAACCTCTTTTCTCTATGTTATTTTCAACTTTTCATCTTATATCTCATCTCTCATACTTTCCCATCTATGGAAGAAGTTTGTGACCCCAATTTTTACTATACTGATATTTTTGACGGCACCTTTTCTCAACTTAGGTTCATCTTTTAACAGTCTACAGTTGTCATTAGGAAAAGACTAGATACATATTGTCCTTGACTCTTTGAGTTGAGATTCCAATTTCAATGTCATTGCACATTTTTACAAGCTGTTTGATTGTAATAAGCCCATTGCAGCATTAATGTGTCAATCAAAATTGCAGTATTTGGATTTGTCTCATTGCAAATAAACAAATGCAAAATAGAAATAGAAGAACTACAGATAAAAAATTGCAGTAAATGCATATTCATGTTATTTGTTCTACTGCAGGCTTTTGATTATGATAATAAACATAATGTATTAGATATATTAAGTACAGTCATTAAAGTTATTGCAAAGATGAATGAAAACAAACTAATGTGTTCTTTCTTTTTTGCAGTTACGGTCTGATAGGAATAACTTTATAAAGATAGTTTAGGCTGTAAGTGCATGTAGGCTATGCATATGTCAGATTCGTTTTATTAGCACTTGTGGTCACAAAACTCGAAGATTTTGCATTGACAACTCATTTTCCAAAATAAAACAAGACTGTCTGCCTAAAATTATAGTTATGAACAATATACCAGTGGGAATCTTTACTTTTACTAAAGTAAAGCAAAAAAGTGTTAAAATGTCAGGGGGGGAAATGGTGACCAGTTGGCGTGATTTTTTTCCCAAACCACGCCGGGTAGGAACATTTTCACTAGTCATCTCAATCACGCAGTCACCTGTGAATAGTTCAGACTTCAGAAAGATTGTGAATTGATCCGATGTCAACAAACGGTAAGATACACCTGGGGCACGTTCAATCTCAAAACGGTGTGCACCGTTTTGCTACGGTTTCCGGATTGAATGACATTTTTCCTCGAAACGGTGTGAAATGGTGTGCAACGGGCTTTAAGGTACGTTTTCTCTTGTTTGGTGGGTGTGTCAGAGGTGTTATCCAATCAGCAACAACATGTATATAAACCCCGCTGTATTAAAAGGCAGTGTGCATAACGGATCCAACTAAAGTCCTTTACAAATGTGTCCACTGCAGCTTGGTGTATGCAACAATTGAAGACATTAAAAGAAATGTTTGCCACTGAAATGCAAGGCAAATGTTGGATCACCATAATTAGGAACCACAGTTTCCACATATCCCTTCACTCGATTGGGATGTTCTCTGCTATTCTGGATGGCAAGGGCAGTGACTGTAACATCGAGCATAGTATTAAACATGTATTTAAACCGAAAATTATTCGAAAAGAATGCAAAGAATGGCCTCCTCAGCTGCCATAGTTGCAACGCTTGCGTAACACAACAGGGTGTTCAACACACCACCGTTTCCGTTTAAATAAACGTTTTGCTACGTTTTGTCAGGGCCCCCCCACCCCGCACCCCACAGAGCTCACAAGATTGCGATGGGGAAAAGGTGCCCCGAAGTGTGCCGCCCCGCCCCGCCCCTGGCTCACATGGGAGAAAGGTGCCCCAAATCGAGCCACCCCGCCCCTGCAGAGTGGTCGCAAGATCGCGATGGGGGAAACGTGCCCCGAATTGTTCCTGACAGGCTACTCAGCCTTAAAGGCTATAATATATATAATTTATATATTATATTTTACATGTATATGTGTATATTCAGTATATACATACACACACACACACATCTATCTCTCTCTCTCTCTCTCTCTCTCTCTCTCTCTCTCTCTCATATATATATATATATATATATATATATATATATATATATATATATATTATCCAAAAATGAAAATTCTCTAATTTACTCACCTTCATGCCATTCCAGAAACATGGCTTTCTTTCTTTTGCAGAATACAAATGAATATTTTTAGAAGAATATTACAGCTCTGTAGGGCCATAAAATGCAAGTGAATGTTGGCCAGAACTTTGATGCTCCAAAAAGCACATAAAGGCAGCATAAAAGTAATCCATAAGACTCCAGTGGTTAAATATATGTCTTCAGAAGCAACATGATAGATGTGGGTGAGAAACAGATCAATATTTAAGTCCCTTTTTACTCTAAATCTCCACTCTCACTTTCAGACATGAAAGTGAAACTAAACAGGCATCAGATGTGACTTTCAGATGTGAAAGTGGAGATTTTGAGTATAAATAGGATCTAAATATTGCTATGTTTCTCATGTTGTTGTTGTTGACATTAAGGGGGGTGCCACATTGGATCTTGCCTAGGGCACCAAGTAAGCTAGAACCACCACTGGACAGAGGTTAACACCATAGTGCACAGAAAAAAAAATGTGTCATTATGCACCATTTTAAGGTTTTTGCTTGTTTGTTTTTCTAATTTGTAAATTGTATGTAATGTCTTTTTTCTGTAATTTTTAATGCATTTTTTTCTTCTATTTTGTATATTTAATTATAATAATAATAATAAATGTAAAAAACAAATCCCACTTGGCATAGTGTTGTGTGACCAATCAGCACTGCATTTAAGGTGACCAATGAAAACGTTCCTGAGGGTTTAGTCATGACTGCGGGGCATGGTTTGGGCTTAAGTGTTTTGGGGAAAAATATCAAGGGACCAGTTGCAGGACCTTAAATATACACTTTGCCTTGAATGGTCAATAGAAAAAAAAGTCCATGGACACATTATGCATTAAGTCGTCAAAGTACAAAACCCTTGTATTTTTCAGCAAATTAGTTGACTGACAGGTAAGCAAGCAGTGAGTAAGACTTAAATACAAATTAAGCTCAATTGACAGCATTTGTAGCATAATGATGATTACCTCAAATAAGATATCCCTCATTTATAAAAGAAAAAAAGAAAAAATCCCAGTTGCAATAAGGCACTTACAATGGAAGTGAATGGGTCCAGTACATAAATATTAAAATACACACTGTTTCAAAAGTATAGCCACAAGATGTAAACCTTTTAAATGTTATCATGATTTTAGTATGTTAAAATCGCTTAATAACCTTAATCTGTGTAAACTTATATCCAATATTACAACTTCGTTGTGATGACGACCTAATGGTGAAATGCTGAAACTCTGGTAAATCCCTGATTTTGTCACACTACAATCATGTTAACACATATAATGTTTAGCCTATGTCTTGTTGCTAAACTTTTGAAACCATGTGTATTTTAATGTTTATGGACGGGCCCCATTTACTTCCAGTATAAGTGCTGTACTGTTACCGCAATTTTTTTTTATATATTTTTTTTTATGCAAAAATGGGACAAGGTAATATATATATATATATATATATATATATATATATATATATATATATATATATATATATATATATACATATACACAGGGTTGGGGAGTAACAAAATACATGTAACGGGATTACGTATTTAAAATACAAAATATAAATAACAGTATTCCACTGTATTTAGAGTACAGTTACATTCAAAAAGTATTTTGATTACTGATTAGATTACTTTGCATTTTATTGTCATTTGTTTAATTTAATATTTAGTCCTTTCAGATGGAAAACATTTATACATATAAATGATGTGATCCAAAGTGCATTTGAACGGCGGTGAAACACTTTCTTATGATGAGTTACATTCATACGAGCAGACAGAGAAGTAAATTTGAAGTAAGTTTGGAGCAGAAGAAATAGAAATAAACCTTGTGTAAATTGTCAGCTTTATGCTAACCTTAAATGCTATTTCTAGCCATTGTACATGCACGTTACCAGGCACGATCATATTTTTCTATCAAGAAAATTCTCGTTAGATCATAATTTCTTTTCTAGTAAGACCTTTGATATTAGGGCACAAATCATATTCTTGATCATAATTTTTGTACTCTTTTCCTGTAAAAATATCTAAAAATCCTTAAAACAAGATCAATTTGATTTATCTTGTTTTAGAAACATTTTATTTGTATTTTTTTTTTTTTTTTTTGGCATTTGACATTATGCCACAAATTCTGCTTATTGAGCTTAACTTGTATTGAACCCAGAACATTCCTTTAATACCAGGTGTTTTCCTAAACTTTTGAGGAGTATGCAGGTATGCACTTTATTCCAAAAAAAAAAAAAAGGTCAGCCATTGAACTTGACATTAAAAGATTAAGAGATATATTTCTCTCCATGAAGACATTCCAGATAACCTTGCCGCACAGCTGAAGTTATCTTAAAATATTAAAGGAGGAAAATACTTTACTTAATTCACTGCACTAGAGCAAAACTGAGGTATAAGACCTTTTTAGAACCGATTGCTACTTCCTTTAGATTGAGTGGCCACCGTTTGAAAGGAAAATATCACCCTGTAGAGTAAATTAATACTCTCTCTCTCTCATATTGTTATTGTTATTCTCACATCTAAAGGCAAGCCATCAGCATTTTTCATTAATATGAGTAATTACAGAAAAAAGACTTTGTGGCAGGCGAGCGAGGCCTTTCAAATGTCACCTCTTTTAAATTAGTCTGACAACAAAGCTTGAAAACGGCACTGCTATAATGATCCGATTTTAATTGCTCAGAATCAAACAGTGAGGGACCAATTACCATAGCGCTCATTGTTAAGGTTGTTCAGGCCTCAGTTTTGGTTTTTAAATAAAGGTGACCCAGCTTGGCATACGCTACACCAGGAGGCTTTTTTGAACGTGAGCTTGCGATGAGGCACAAAAGCCATGGAAATGAGTATGTGGCGAGAACACACAGTGTTCGGTTGTGAACCTCGGCGAACACACAAAAGGAAGTAATTTCTAAAGTCCTCTGCATGATCTGGCTTGGAGGGTGAGAGCTGAAATCGTTTCTCCCTTCCTGACTCATTCCTCTCCAGGGATCGGAGATAGAAATGACCTCTAACTCATACAATGTGACTGCGGGAGTATCATTCATTGGAAAAGTGGATTAATTATTGTGGAAATTGACTGTTAATTCCTCTCTTATCTCTGTTCAGCCGATTGGCTAAAAACGACTGCTGTGCCCCCTCTAAGTTCCCAGGGGTGTTAACTATGTCTCATTTGTCCTGGTGATTGGGGCATTCTGATTCTTTTTTTATTTTTTATATATATACATTATTATTATACATTTATTATTATTTTTTTTTTTTTTTTGCAGGGACTCGTGACTAATTCTTTTGCCTGGCTACTCAAAGTCCAACAGTGCAAATGCAATAAAAGCAACACTCTGGTTGCCAGCACAGAGCTGGGTTTGAACTCAGTCCACTGATGGTTATTAAAGCCATAGTTCACACAAAAAGGAAAGTGCTTTCATCAATTTGTCTTACCCTCAAAGCATTCCAAACCAGTGCAACATAAAATATGACAGTAAGTACAGTACATGATGGCAAAATTGAATGTATAGGTAAACTAACTGCTTTAATTGTCCAAACGGTAAGAGAAGGGCAATTCCCTAACCTAACTCTAACTCTAACCTAGCCTTAACCCTATCCTTAACCCTAACCCTAAGATTTTTTTCCATTTTGCCTGCTAGCACCTTAGTACCTATAATCTTATTTATTTTTTTATTTTTTATTTTTTATCCTTTAGAGAAAAATGTACATCTATCACTATCCCAGCTTTCTGTGTTCATTATTTTCCCATTTCACATTCAATTTACACATGTTGATAAAGTGGAAGACAAATTTTATCTGGTTAACAATCATGAAGAATGGGCGAGAAAGTCAAATACAAGGAATGCCAGGGAGATTATGGAAAAGAGAGAGAAACCGACTCATCTGAACACCTTATCATTTATGCATGAGAAGGGTGCTTGAGAATTTTGAAGCTACAAACATTCTCCATGCTCTGTCCTTCATTCATCTCAAGACCGAATAAATGTAATATATGCACCATTGATATTAACTCTCGCACACACTGTTATACTTGATTTAACTTTTGTTTTTACATTTGTGCATTCAGACTTTTACAAACAGTGGCACAGAAATATGCATATTGATGATACCTATATATTTCTTTTTTACAGTACATTTACAATAGTAATTGTTTTGTCATATCCCTCTAAGGTACATTATTGCCATATGGAAACTTGGAATCAAATCTTTTTCCTTCACTTTCTTGTTGTTCAGAAAAAGAAAAAAAAACAATGCAGGGATTAAAAAAGCAGACTTTAAAGTAATCAATAATATGCTTTTTTAAAATGAAATAATTACAACAACAACAACAACAACAACAATAATAATAATAATAATAATAATAATAATAATAATTGTTTTTATTAATATGTATTATTATTATTTTTATTGTAATTATTATTATGATATGCTGTAGTAATGATCACAGATATTGTTACTTCTACTACTACTACTACTACTAATAATAATAATAATATGTAATTTTATTATTATTATTATTATTATTATTATTATTATTATTATTATAACTGAAATCCACTGAAATGTCCAAGTTGCCATATATATATATATATATATATATATATATATATATATATATATATACAACAACAACAATAATAATAATAATAATAATAATAATAATAATAATAATAATAATAATAATTGTTTTTATTAATATATTATTATTATTATTATTATTATTATTTTACTTTTGAGTTTAAATATTTTGTCAAAGAGTTTAATGGTTTAAAAAATCCATCATTAGAACATCATGCATACCCTAGAAATATATACATATACAAAATGGTCCGATATAACTGCATTAAAAGAAAAGTTCACCCAAAATGAAAATTCTCTTATCATTTACTCCCCCTCATGCCATCCCAGATGTGTATGACTTTTCTTTCTTCTGCAGAAAATAAATGAAGATTTTTAGAAAAAATATCTCATATCTGTTAGGCCATATTATGCATCTCACACTCTTAATTTATTGTTTTTGGTTTGTTTTGCAACATTACAAAACACTGCAGCAAGAGATCCATTTTGTGTGTGACTGATGTGTTTTTACATTCAAATAAGATTAGGTGCAAAAGTGTGCACTGGCTGTGATAAGTTGTCAAGAATCTCACTAAAAATATATGTATGTATGGCAAGCAAATGGTGTTAAATGCTTTTATTTGGCAGGAGATGCTCAATATCCTTTGGCAACAAGCTTTCATCACATTCTCATAATCTCCCACAAACTGAACCTCCAGAAGGTAGAGCAGGCAGAAGGACGATACAATTGAATGAAATCTCTGACAAGTGTACAGGAGGGAGTTCTCACCTTTAGTCCATCTCTTATCCTCAAAAATCCATCACTGACCCTGAAACCATGGCTGGAGTCAAGTCTCTCAGAACCCAGAGAACAATCCATGAAATTAGACTTGCTGTTAGCGCAAAAAAAAAAAAAAAAAAAAAAAAAAAACCTGTGGGAGAGGTACACAGGTTGCAGTCTTTACTGTGTGTGTCTTAAGTTTAAGTGAAGGACTAGGAATAGACATAAAATAAAATAAGAATATAGACTAGACACTTGCCACAACTGCAGTAAAAGTGCACAACAGGTTAATATCTTGACTGCTGGTTGGCACTTGTGGCTGTAAGATTCTAGAGGGCAGTACAGAATAATAATAATAATAATAATAATAATAATAATAATAATAATAACAAAACACTTTATTTTATATAGTGCCTTTAAAGAGGCCTCTCAAGGCTCTTTACATAGAAAGGAAGAAAAAAAAATACAGAGCTTCATACAAATAGAATAAACATGCATCTCGAAACAGCTAATGATAAAACACATTAAATAAAATGATAATAATAAATTAATTTGAAAACAATAGGATGAAATAAAAACCTCCTGGAAAAAAAATTAGTTTTAAGATATGATTTAAATTCACTAAAAGACTGAACTTCTCTAAGTTCTGAGGATAGAGAGTTCCATAGTTTCAGAGCCTAAGAAGAGAAGGCCCTGTCACCCATAGAGCGTAAACGAGTCTGAGGAACAGTTAAAAGACCAGATTTAGAGGAGCGGAGATTGCGCTTTGGGGTGTACAGGGTTAAAAGCTTCAGACAAATATTGGGGAACTAAACCATGCAAAGCCTTGTAGGTAAGCATAAGAATTTTAAAATCAACACGAAACCTGACAGGGAGCCAGTGCAAGGATTCCAAAATAGGAGTGATGTGATCATTTGCCCTGGCCCTAGTCAGGATTCTGGCAGCTGAATTTTGAACATATTGCAATTTATTTAATGTAGATTTTGAGACCCTAGCAAGAAGAGCATTGCAGTAATCAGTGTGAGAGAAGACGCAAGTACTGATCAGCTTTTCAGCCACAGAGAATGATAACACAGGGCACAGTCTTGCAATGTTTCTGAGATGATAAAAGGATGTTTTAACAGTATTTTTTTCATGAGGATCAAATTACAAATTTGTGTCAAATATAACACCAAGATTTTTATTTTTGTTTGAAGCTCCAAAACTGAGCCCTTAATGGACAGAGTTAAGGAGCCAGCCTTACGGAGCTGGTGATGAGACCCAATAAGCATAACTTCTGTCTTCTTACTGTTAAGACAAAGAACATTTTGAGCCATCCAAGTATTTATCTCAGAAATACAGTTATAGCAAAAGGCGTCTGCCAAATTTTCACCAGGTTTGGAATTAATTTAGATCTGTGTGTCATCTGCATAGAAATTATAATTAAGACCCAGTGATCTTAAAAGCTGAACAAGAGGAAAAATATAAATACTAAAATGTAAAGGGCCCAAAATTGAACCCTGTGGGACACCAGAGTGGACTGAACCAATCTTAGACCTGTAACCACATAGAGCGACAAACTGCCTACGATCAGAGAGATAGGACTTGAACCAGTTTAATGCAAGTACCGGAGAAACCAAAGACAGATTCAAGATGGATGAGTAAGACAGTGTGATCAACAGTGTTGAATGCAGCACTGAGATCAAGAAGGATGAGAATTGAAAAGAGCCTGAGTCTGAAGCCATTAACAAGTCATTAGTGACCTTGACTAGAGCCGTTTCTGTACTATGAAATTTACGAAAACCAGACTGAAATGGACTGTGTAATTGAGAGGCAACAGCTCACTCTAAAGCTTTTGCAAGGAAGGGAAGATTTTAAATGGGACGGAAGTGCCTCAAATTGTCCAAATCCATATTAGGCTTTTTGGGAACTGTAGTTACAGCAGCAATTTTAAATGCTGCAGGCACAACACCAGTACGCAAAGAGTCATTTATTATGTCCAAGACAATGGGACACAGAGAGGCAAAACAGGATTTGAATAGACTAGTCGGTAGAGGATCAACTATGCTAGTGGTTGCTTTCATATGTGATACCTCATTACTTAGGATAACATGATCGTGTTGAGAGAAATTTGAGAGAGGTGTGCCGGAGAAATAAGACAGTCTGCGGAATGAAACCGAAAAGACAGATATGGTAGCAAGAACATTTTTACAAACAGTGTCTTAGTGCTAAAAGAGTCTAAAAACATGTTACAAAGTGGAGGTGATGCAGGCAAGGTGGTGGAACAATTACACTTGAGCAATCTGTTAATAGTATTGAAAAGATGTCTCAGATTATTTTGATTATTTACAATTATTCCAGAAAAATAACTGGATCTGGCAGATTTGATTTCTTCTTTATAATCAAGTAAGTTGTCTTTCCAAGCCTGGTAATATACGTTCTGGCCAGAAAGATGCCACTTTCGCTCCATTTTATAACAAGCAGCCTTCACTGAGTGCAGATTGTCATTATACCAGGGAGCAGAACACAAAGAATAGATAGTCCGTGATTTCAGTGGAGCAAAATCATCTAAGCCAGATGTGAGAACAGTGTTTAACAGAGAAATCTTGCCTTCAAGAAGATCAGAAGAAGAAAAACAACTTCAATAAGAAACAATAAAGTTTGTAAAAGCTGACAAATCAATAGATTTCCATTTACGATATTTTACAGTATGAGAAGAAGAATTCATGTTTGGTAATTCCATATTAAAAAAGATGGCTAAATGGTCAGAAAGACCTAAATCAACAGAGGAAAACTAGAACCATTTGCAATAACAAGGTCCATGGTGTGGCCTTTGTTATGTGTAGAACAGTTAACAAACTGGATCAAATCAAAACACTCCAATAAAGACAGAAAGTCCTTTGTCAGTACTGAGTCTTTTGAATCAATGTGGATGTTAAAGTCCCCCAAAATAAGAATTATCTTGAACTTGAGCCACAGCAGAGACAACAAATCAGCAAACTCAGACAAAAAGGATTCATTAGTCTTAGGAGGTCTATAGACTGTAGTGATGATGGTAGTGTGAGGGGCAGATACACTGAGAATGAGGCACTCAAATGAAGTGACCTGTAGTACAGAGACTGGACTTATGTTGTATTTTAGGTTGTGAAGCATCATAATACCCCCACCTCTGCCAGAGAGTTGTGGGAGATCAAACAACCAGTAATTTGATTAAAGAGGAGACCATCACTCTGTTTATGCCATGTTTCTGTTAAGCAAAAAAAGTATAGTTTTATTTTCTGTTATAATGTCCAATTACAACAGAGCCTTGTTATTCACAGAGCTTGCATTAAATAATGCCGTTTTAACAAGACTCGGAGATAGAGAAGAAGACGGGGAAACCTCCAGACATAGAAGCGATGACAAATTGTTAAAATCAACGCTAGAATAAAACAGTCTTTTGGCTTTCCGCTGAAACAGTGGAATAGAGATGGCAGTTGAAGAAGAGGAGACAAAACTGCGTCTTGAACTGCGATGCATGTAGCGTTTTGGACGCAATATTACATTATTTTGACAAAGTTCATGAGTGTCTTTCAGCAAATAATAGTTCCATTTTAAATTCAATAGCTGCCGTGCAGTGTACCTTAAAGCCATGAAAGGACCCACATCCACAGTAGCCTAAAAGAGACAAAAATCCTGGACAAGGCGACGGCAGGGTTGACTCCACCACAGGAAGCTCACAGATAATAACAGCAGTCCAAAGTTTAAAAGGTAATCCCACATCGCAACTAAGAATAAATAAAGTAGTGCTCAGACTATAAAAACTTACTTCGAGGCTCCAGAAATCTGTGCTACCTGTAAAATAAATAAATAAACATTTAAACGGTGAGAGGAGCAGCAGCCAAACGTGCCAGCATTCCCTATCAACCGGAAGTAGCTGTGAAAGTATGGGTCAGGGCTTGGCAGGTAAGCATAGTCCAGTTATCGCCTGCTGGAAGATGCCGTAACTACACATCTGAGGGTCAAAAAGCATCTTTCTCCACTGACATTCTTTCAAAAGTTGCAGTGTATTCTAACAAAATTATCTTTTTTAAGCAACATAAAAATAACTATTTTGTTATGTTATAGTAAATGTTCTACCAGTGACATATTTTCTTTGTATGGCTCTTAAAGTGTAAAATGGACTTATATTTTTCCAAACTGATCACATTTTGAATTCGTTGACAGTAGGCCGAAAGTTTTGATTCTAAAATTGGTCTGTGCTTACTGAAACTAAAATCACTGCATCACTGCATTTCGGTTGAGTGCGTATTACTGCGAGATGAGTCGAATTGCTTCGTTACCTCATCTGTGCTATGTGTGATTAGAATTTTATATCTCTATATTTGTTGTTTTTAATAAACAACTGACAGTAAAGAACAGAAAGGATAATAAAAGAGACATTATTGAATGACAAATGGATTGTGTGGATCTCATCTTTGGACACACATTACATGGAATGAGTCAAACCATATATTTACTCTCAACAAGCAGTGAAAGGATCTTGATACTGAACTTCTTCACCACTATATCAATCACTGGTGAGTGAAAAAAATTAACATTTACCATCCAATAGCTAATCACAGTAATTTTTAGTCACCCAGCATGAAATTCGGTTGCATATACAAGTGATTTACTCACATCGATTTTGGATTTAAGAATCAATACCGGGATCATTCAAATTCAAATTTATCTTTTTACCCACCCCTAAAACTGGGTGTTCTTTTGGTGCCATCAGCCAATAAGTGATATCATGACATCTTTTACCTGCTGGGTATTACCTGCTATTTGGTGGTGATCCTCTGCCTAGATGTCACGCTCCACGGGGTTGTTGTGTCTCGTTAAAGGGATAGTTCACCCAAAAATTAAAAGCCTCTCATCATTTACCCACCCTCATGCCATCCCAGTTGTGTATAATGTTCTATCTTCATTCTTCAATTATCTCAGCTCTGTAGGTCCTCACAATGCAAGTGAATGGTGACCAGACCTTTGAATTTCCAAAAATCAAATAAAGTCAGCATAAAAGTAATCCATACATTTCCACTGGTTAAATCCATATCTTCTCAAGCAATATGATAGGTGTGGCTGAGAAACAGATCAATATTTATGTAATTTTTTTTACTATAAATATCCACCTTTAACCAGCCCAGTAGGTGGCGACATGCGCAAAGCGAATGTGAATCACCAAAAAAACAACAGAAAACTGTGGAAGTGAAAGTGGACATTTATAATACAAAAGGACTTAAATATTAATTTGTTTCTTACCCACACTTATAAGAATAGCTGAGCTATTCTTCTACAAATCTTTGTTCATGTTTTGCAGAAGAAAGAGTCATACACATCTGAGATGGCATGAGGGCAAGTAATGAGAGAATTTTCATTTTTGGTTTAAAAACGTGTCTCATTCATCAGTTGCCGAATTTCTCCATCCATTTCTTGCAGTAATCAGGAAAGACATTTGATGGGACTGTCCAGTTTTTTACTTCTTCATACTTTGAATTAATACACCTCAAATTCTAAAATAATTATTCACTCATGTAATGTTGAGAGAATGGTGCGTGATTATATGTTTCACTTCCTCTCTCTCTCTTTCTCTCTCTCTCACTCCCTTTCCCTTTTTTTTTTGTTTTTTCTTTTTTTTTTTTTTTTTTTTTGCCAGATATCTTTCATAATCGTTTAGACAATCTTTTTTTAAAAGAGAAGATAAGTGATAAGGGAGATTTTAGGAGAAAAAGGATGAGTTCAACTCTCATGCTCCTGTGTGACACCATATAAACGACTCCGCTAATTCGGACTGACATTTCAGTTTTAACGGTGGCCAGGAAAAAGTTATTTGTGAAAAACATGAAATTATGTGCTCTCAGAAGATACAGAGAGAGCAAGTACACCCATGGTGTGCAGCAGACTTTTGTTAGAACAATGATTCATTTGAACCATCATTCTGAATAATACATAACACAAGCACATGGTAGCACACATCACCACTAAATATATCACATGATGCATGCTAATAGATTATTTTGGTGCCAACACAAACATGTTTTACACCCAGATTACAATAAGTAGCATTTCTTTTTTTCAGTTACAGTAAGATACAGGGGCTATATTGTACATTTCTGTAGCATTTAATATTTTCCCTGGAAGTTTGTTCATAAGTTTAGTCATGGTTTTTTGCCACAATAACAGTCATTCATTTTAAATGGACATTTTATACCATCTTTTTAACCCTTACACGTGAACTCACTGATAAATCGTGCACAATGTGACCAGAATTTTAAGCATAGAATACACAATAACCAAACTTTATATGTGCAGGCTGGGCAGATATTTTGCTATGTAAACAAGCAGCATACTAGTGCAGCTCCTATCGAATCTCAAAAACGGTTGGTATAGATTACAAACAAAGAACATATTTAAAATCAGCAGTAAAATCTGACAACATTGGTATCATAAACTATGCTTCTTTAGCTCAGATCTCACTAAAAAACAAAATTTTCCTGGCTTGTCTAGCTAATGCGCATGAGCATTCTCGAGTTGATTGACAGAAGATGTCAGGTGATCAGATATCTAGGTGATTGGCTCTTTTATTTGTAAGGCAGTGCTTCCTTTTCTACATCCATTGGCCGTTGGGCGTTCCAATCTCTCCCATTCATTTTAATAGAAGTGGCCCGTCTCTGCTGAATAGTCTTTGGTAAAATCTGAATAGTTTGAATGCATTGTTAGTAAGCAAAGCTTTTAAGAGTGCAACAGCAGAAATCTGCACTTCTTATCTGCTTGCCAGTCTGTGCTGTTCTTGTTGTGTAAACACCCTTCACTTTCAATTATCTATCTGACTCATTGTTTCCATTTACCAATTAGACTGTGACAGCGTGGCAATAAGGAGAAACTTAACAATTAGAAGAGGCATGCTGAAATCTGATATATGGAAATGCATGTAAAATACATATTATGTCCATGTATAATGTTCACTGATATAAAAAATGCCATATACGTCTACATATATGCAACATACATTTTAAAATACAACAAAGAATAATGGTTGTTTTTCGTATTTGTAACATATTTTCCCAAACATATTTTTACACATATATGAAACATCTCTCTACGTCACATATATTTCACATACAGTACATATATTAGATCATACAGTATACATGAAAAACCATGCTCTCTGCTTCATGTTTACACATGCACTTTAGTACGTATATACAGTATGCATATGTGATATAGTAATATAAAAAATATTTGAATTATATATATTTATGTTCTATCCATTTCTTTTAAACTTTTTAAAGTGGAAAAGTGTTTTACTTACCTGCACCTTTAAATAGCTGTATTAAAGAGTATTTGTTTTTGCAGGTTGACATGGCAGTCCTGGTGCTGACAGCTTTCATTAAGTGTTCATAAAAATGCATATGATAAATGTAAACATGCTTTTTCAAGGTTATGTGTTTGAGTCTTTTCAGTTTGCCAGCTGTTAACATCTTCTGAGTGCTATATTCAGTTCCTCACTTTACTGATCAAAACTAGAGAAAGTCTCAAGAGTTGCAGTGCTTCCAAAGAAAGATAAAGAGAGAAATACTTCTTATAGATAAAGAAAGAAAGATTTATTTGACTTGTTTATGTCTTGTGCTGGCTCTTCTCCTACAAGTACACTTGTATGTGAAAAATAATTGGTGTTTCTCTTTAGGTTTGTCCAGTGAAATCCAAAACCTTCTGACCCACAACCTATTTTCTCCCAGTGTCCTTAGCCCCAGTGCTGTCACCCATTCATTTACATACAGTATATGGCTTTCTCCTGCCCACACAGTCCCAGCTTCTTCTCATAAGATGAAGCGAAAGAACAGTGAAAAGCTGGAAAAATGGCAACAAGTCCAGTAGGTTAGCCAGCACAATGATTTATAATTTAGTAACTATAATGCAGTATAGCAGGATAACATGAGCATGGACTGTACACTGGCTTTTTGTTTGATATTCTCATGGAGGCTGTCCTTGGTATTTGAATAAGGCTGAAGTTGTTTGATCAGCTTTTTCTTACTCAGTGCCCCAAAAAGCTTTCAGTAGAGTCAAAGTGAAGTAGTGCGCATTCAATGTACACCGATCAGCCACAACATTAAAACCACCTGCCTAATATTGTGTAGGTCCCCCTTGTGCCACCAAAACAGCACCAAACTGCATCTCAGAATAGCATTCTGAGATGATATTCTTCTCACCACAATTGTACAGAGCGGTTATCTGAGTTACTGTAGACTTTGTCAGTTAGAATCAGTCTGGCCATTCTCTGTTGACCACTCTCATCAACAAGGTATTTCCATCTGCAGAACTGCCACTCTTGGGATGTTTTTTTGTTTTTGCCAACATTCTGAGTAAATTCTAGAGACTGTTGTGTGTGAAAATCCATGATTTATGCACTGCACTTCTGCCACAAGATTGGCTGATTAGATAATCACATGAAATGCGATGATTGTTGGTGCCAGACTGGCTGGTTTGAAAATTTCTGTAACTGCTGATCTCCTGGGATTTTCACACACAACAGTATTAGGCAGGTGGTTTTAATGTTGTGGCTGATCAGTATATGTTCATAGACAGAGGTTTTCACTGTGATTAAATCAGTGATCTTTCAATCTATCCAATTTACCAGACAATAGATTGCAACAGGAGGGTTTTGGAAGTAAAAATCCCATTAACTGAGAAATTAACTTTTAGCGATAACATAAAAAAAGCCTTTCATAACAGACCCACTGTGAGCCTACAAGGTTGTTAAGTGAGAGTATATGCTTCTGAAAATGCCACAAGTCAATATGATTTCAATTTAATTAAAAAAGTGTTTAATTGCTGAATTCCAATACTAGAACTTTACTGCCCGTGATCCTAAAGAAAGATCCACCAATCACAAAAGTTGCTGTTACTATAGAAAAAAGGAAACATGGCAAAATAGTAATCTTTTTCTTCTTCTTTCTAGCGCTTTTCCTGCCGTGTTGCAGGGTCCACAGTTTTGCAAGATGCTTTCCATTTGCTGCGGTCCAAAGCATCTTCCGGGTCGACTCCAATGGCACAAATGTCATCTTTAATACAGTCCATCTAATGTTTCTTGAGACAGCCATGGGGAAGCTTGCCAGCTGGATCTAACCTCGTTGCCGTTTTCGCTACAGATGCTTCCTCTCTTCGCACTGCGTGCTTATACCACCGTAGTTACGCCTACGAAACCTAGCACCATCCGTACGTCAGTGTTGGCCACACAATCCATTCTTTTAAGCCACAGTGCTCATCAAAGCATTCGCATCTCCATCGTGCTTCTTTGTTGCAGGCCAGCATTCGGTACCGTAGTTTAGAGTTTTGTCAAATCAACAAAACATCCTCCCCACCCTAAACCTAAACCTAGCTGACAGTGTCATAAAAAGCAAAAGTGAGATGAAAAGCAAGTGAGGTTTTCAAGGCTATTGCTTTATCCAGTTTTTAATCAACAAAACCTACTCCTCTCTACCCTAAACCTTAAATCTAAACCTAACCGATTATGTCATAAAAGCAAATTTGAGATGAAAACCACAATAATTGAAGCAACCACACCATTTTGTGGTGCTTCTCTGACACTTTTGGCTTACATGACGACTTGCGTGCTCTTCAGGACTCATAACCCGGTCCTTATCATTGCAAATGCAACACTTTATCAGTTGAGCTACCAGTTTGATTGCACCTGAACAAGCTTGTAAATGTATTTGATGATATAATGCAAACATTACAACGTATCGCCTTACAAGCAATGCTCTATAGTAAATGTCTTTAGATGTCATAAGATAGCTTTGCGTTAGCACCTCTAGTGTTCATTTCACCACAAAACTGCTGCAACACATACAACGAGCCACATAAAAATAAATTGAGACTGGGTAGATTCTGGTCTTTTCAGCAGGAAAGCAGTGAATCCCAGCATTTGTTTCACCATTGTGCTTGCATTCAGGCATGTATGCATGCAATGTCATTGCTTACTGTTGTGATAGAGCTTCCTAATCTTCCTCTGCCAAGTTACACCTTACTGTTCTGTTTAGTCTTGTCAGGCCATTAGCTAGAGACACATTAGGAACAACAGGCTGTGGTCATTTTTTATTTTTTCCTTGCCTTAATCGTTGATTAAAAAGGGCCTGGTATTTTATTTCACCTCCACAGTAGCCTATTCCTCTGCCTGACAGATAGTTTTGCATATTCCCTATCAGAGGGGGCATTTATTTAGATGTCAAAGAATTAGATTAGAGCCAAAAGGATTGATTCCTTGCCACGACCAGGCTAAAGAGAACATAATAATAATAATAAAAGCCAGCATCTGAACATGACGGTTGTGCACACATACAGATAAACTAAACACTTCATTCTAGAACATCTTTTAATGTGAAATGGCAAAATAAAAAACAAACACACTTATTAAAAATATATATATTTTAAGCTTTGACTTCTTGAATCTTATTGTAGTATAAAGCCCAACACAAAATAATTTTATAAATATCACACATATCATTAAGCATGTGAGCCTAAAACAAATACAAATTAATGAATTAAATAAATAAATCACATAAATCTAGTGTATTCTTTTCTAATGTGAAATTTAGAGTGGAAATACAGATAAATGAATGAATAGAGGGGAAGTAAAGTTCACTCATTAATGTGTTTATCCAGTTCATTATCTATTATTTGTCTTTGTCTTTTTTGTGTGTCACTAGTGCTGGGGTTTGTGGCTTTGCCCAAAAAAAATGTAATACCCTTTATATCGCTTTGACACATTTAGTCACATAATGGCATTTAATTGCAGAATTTTGGTCTATTACAACACTGGCTGATTAATAGTCATTAGACTTTGTACGTAACATTTTCATTAGTAGACGTTTACAGTATTTAAATGTAAAATATAAACATTTAAACTCATGCATTTGACAGCTGCTTTTATTTAAAGTGACTTATTAGTAAAACATATAACTTGAATGCACTGTATATGCATACCGTGGGAACTGAACCCATGTCCTAGATGTTGCAAGCACCATGCTCATGGTACAGTTTTATTATACCTAAATTATAAGTAAGTAATTATAAGTATAAGTCATATCACACTTTAAACATTCCCACACTACAAAAAATCCTTAAATCTGAAACCACCAACCAAAATGTGTAACCACATTAAAAAAATTACCACTGCACAAGTAAAGGGACACATTTTGCAATAACACAAACAGAAAACCAATCAGCAGAGAGTATAATGACAGCACAACTAATCACAGACAGCAGTTGGCTAAACCAGTTACACATGACTTTGTCACCAAGAGGGCATTATTCTTCTGCATAGAAGGTTGTACACATGATTGAAGCAGACAGTGGCAGATGCTCTCCAAGTGCTACTCTGCAGTTTAAGTTGTGTGGTTGTTTAAGAAGTTAAGCAATGGTCTCTCTCTTGTTGCTTTGGATTGTGTGGGAAATTAGTTATGAATACTGTATGTTAGCATGGAATAGTGTAAAAATGCACTATTCAGCAAGCTTTCATACAGACTGTGAGACTGCAATTATCTCATATGGAAATTTGAAAAAAGACTGCATAATTTTCTAATCCTGGGTACAGAAGAGAACATGAAATTCACAAGACATTTCTAGCCTCCCACTCACAAGAGAAGTGAAAGGATATTCCAAGAGAACAACTACACTCTACCCAAATGCTGGGTTGAGGCTGTTGGGTGAAGAAGTTGAGTTGATTTGACTCAATTTGGGTTGGTAAATGTTTTAAACCTGTAACCCAGCACTGCTGGGCTGGGAAAGTGGATGTGAAAGAAACCATATACGTCGTGCATCCTTAAGTACAGTTTAAAATCTTTATGAAGGCTGCCGATCGAGAGAAAGAGCGCCAACGCTGGAAACTGGGAGATGTAAGTTGTAAGTTAATTTATTTGTTTATTTTGTAATTTTTTTTTAACATATGAAGAAGGAATAATTAGAGAAGGACAGTTGAATCACTTAAAATAATGCGCATTCTGAGGTGATATTGTGGCAAGAAGCAAAGCGACTATTACGCCTCAGATGTGCATTAACTTTCAAAATTTCAATGGTTTGGATTCAGTTATTCTGCTGATACCGCGGTTACCACGCATATAATACATAACAACCACACATACATTTGTTTGTCTCAACGTATTTTCAGGTTTTCAGCTAGGGTTTATAACTATTCACTGAATAACCTGTAACCGCATTGCTGTGTTGCGGATGCTGCGTGAAATTTCAAACAACTGAAGTGTGCGAGAGATGACGCTGGAGACACGAAAGTCATTTTTTGAACTTTTTTGTTTATATTTTTATTTTCAATAAGCATTATTTGTCGACGGACCAACGCACCACCGAGGTTGTGCATTCAGGGGTCTGGAATCAATTATTCCACTTATCCCATGATTAACATACATTTATTTGAGCACATCTTTCAGATTTCAGTCAGGACGCTCTTTTGTGTTAAACTAATTTCTTACCCCAACATTTTCATTTAAACTAGCTATTTTGCCCCCTAGAAACCCAGACATGCTTCTGGCAGCCCTTATGAAAATTATTCTTGGTTTTACTGCAGCAAATGCCCAAACTTACTCTACGCAGTGTCCATATAGTAACGATGGTTTTATTTACTATAGTAAAATTGTAGTTACCATGACTATAACCATAGTTAATGTTGTGGCTATTATGGTTTTTCTACAAATATCATAGTTAAGCTATGTTTACTAGTAAAACCAGGGGTAATTTTTGTAAATATCTGACAGTGTTTGTCTTTCTTTTTTTTACACTGACATCTAAAGACTTTCTCAGTTTTGAATCCTGTGCTCAGAGACAAGATCCTGCACTTTGCCAACAGAGAGAAGTGGCTCTTCATCTGCTTTCCACTGTGTAAACTATCACAGCAGGTACTGGGGAGAAATAACTTTATACATATTTAAGAGAACAGCAAGACAGTGCTGTCATTTAGGTTTAACTATTTAAATTATATTAAGGAAATAGTACACCCCAACATTTAAATTCTGTCATTACTTACACACACTCATGCCATTACAAACAAAAGGAAAAAGTTTGAATAATTTTTAAAAAAGGACTCCCTGTTGTCCTCCCTGTCACATAGTGACCAGTCTGTCAAGCTCCAAACTGGTTATTAAAGCACCAATAAAGTCTTTATGTTTTGTGCACTATATTCCAAGTCTTCTGAAGCCACAAGATAGCTTTGTGTGAGGCAGAGACCAAATTTATGCAGTTCTATTTATACAAATAACCATTATACTGTTCTCAAATATATTATGCTGCAGGTTAGATGTCAATACTGTCAAATGTCATTTTTTCTTGTATGTCTCATGATTAACTGTCATGACATCAAATCTGTGACATATTTGATTAGAGAGCTGCATGCTGAGTTGCAGGAATTATTTGATTTTAAAAATTATTATAGTCGTCCTGTTCCTCATACTGTACAAATGTATTGTTTAGCCCAGAAGACTTGAAATACAGTGCACAGTAGGGTTGCATGGTTTACTGGTACTAACGAATTATCGCGATTCCCAAAATATTTAAACGGTACGATATCATCTTGTTGCTAATTTCGGTACCATATTACAGTGTTTAGCAAAATGATATGAGATGTAATAAATTTGAGATGAAATCAATGACAATTTGAAAATAAAATAAAAAACCTCTGGATATGGCCAAGTGTGATAATTAAACAGCAGAAGGATGTAATTTAATTAAATAATATACAGAATGAACAAGAGGTGCCGCTTGCTCTGTCATATGATTCACACACACACACACACACACACACACACACACACACACACACACTTAAGCCTGATTTATACTATGCAAGAATCCAAACTTTTTTTCTCATGGATGAACTAAAGCACACTGGGCGAACGAAGCCGGCATTTATACTATGCGCAACGTAATTTTAAAATGAGTTTGTTTAGGGTGATGTCATGATGTTTAATGTACTGCTCCAGCCACAGTAATGCCAATGTAACCTGGGGAAAAATAAGACAACATTTCAATTGTGAAACTGGTTATTAAAGCCCTTAATTAAGTGTATTGTCCATACGGTGTGCACAGATGTCCTTCTCATCTAGTGATAAAATGTTACGCTGGCCCTTTAAGAAACAGGAATGTGAGTTACCTTTCTGCCAAGGAGTGTCGCGAGGCCAAGTATGAATGGGGAGCCAGCAAGAGTTCACTGTTACATGTATATCAAGCCTTAATAAGTTCTAGTATAGACTATGGGTGTGCAGTGTATGGGGCTGGATCTAAATCAGAATTGAAGAAATTGGATAATTTACAGTCTAGAGCACTAAGAATCTGTTGTGGAGCAATAAGATCAATCCCTTTAGATGCCATCAGGGTTGAAATGGGGGAGATGCCATTAGACGGCAAAACTAACTATGACGTATTGGGTTAACTTGCAAGGAAGTGACAACAATCATCGCACACTCAAGTTTTCTGGGAACACAAAAATAATGGAGGAAATAGCTTTGGATGGAAATATGAACAGTGGGTCAAGGATTGTGGTATGGAGAATGAAGTCATCTGCCCTAATATGCCATTACATGGTGTGCCAGTATGGAACTTTCCTGAACCTATTGTTGAAATGAGATTATTAGAGGCCCGGGAAAAAGCAGAAGAAGGGTACTGTAGTAGTAATGAAATCAATGCTTTTATGAGAGGAACATTTTACTCTTTTATGCAGATGTTTGCAGATGGATCTAAAGATCCATTTAATCAAAAAGTTGGTATAGGAGTATATATTCTGAGATTTAAGACATAAATATGTCTAAGAATAACTGATAAATTGTCTGTATATTCCACAGAGTTAATTACTATAATAGTAGGGCTACAATGGATTGAACAGACTAAGCCAATTAGGACTGTAATTTGTTCGGATTCGTCATCAGCTCTTAAAAGTATAATGTCTACAAGAACTGACAGAGAAGATCTACTGATGGAAATCTATATCTACAGTGTACTTTTGTTGGATACCGGCACACATTGGGATAGCAGGGAATGAAACAGCTGATAAGATAGCAAAAAAAAAAAAAAAAAAAAAGAATTAAAGAAAAACTTGGGAAGGGTACCCCTGGGAAGAAGTTAGATAAAATCAGTGATTAAAAAGAAACTAGTAAATGTATGGCAACAAAGGTGGGTAAATAGCAGCACAGGGAGATGGTATTATAATATTGTAAAATTAGTAGGAAAGAAAAATTATATGGAAGGTATAGAAAGGAAGAAGTAATGATCTCTAGATTAAGATTGGGACACACAGGATTAAATTCAACACTTGCAATAATGGGGAAGCATGAAAATGGTATGTGTGATGAATGTGATGTTTTAGAAACAGTAGAGCATGTATTTTTTTAAATGTAACAAATATAATGATCAACGTAGTAGTCTTTTTAATAATATAAAGGATAGACCAGTAAATGTCACGGACCTCTTGGGAAAGGGTCTGAGAGATTCTCAGACATATAGGGCTGTTTTAAACTTTAAGGAATACAGGACTAGAGCATAGGATATAATGTATGGGGATCATGGTGCTTCTGCCCATCCTGGAGGTTGAGGAGCCCAGTGTGGAAGCTGGAGGAGCTGAACACGCAGCACCAGCCGAAGAGTGAGCTCTGATCCTCTGGGGTGGGTGGGGCATTACATCCTCATATATATATATATACAGGTGCATCTCAATAAATTAGAATGTCGTGGAAAAGTTCATTTATTTCAGTAATTCAACTCAAATTGTGAAACTCGTGTATTAAATAAATTCAATGCACACAGACTGAAGTAGTTTAAGTCTCTGGTTCTTTTAATTGTGATGATTTTGGCTCACATTTAACAAAAACCCACCAATTCACTATCTCAAAAAATTAGAATACATCATAAGACCAATAAAAAAAACATTTTTAGTGAATTGTTGGCCTTCTGGAAAGTATGTTCATTTACTGTATATGTACTCAATACTTGGTAGGGGCTCCTTTTGCTTTAATTACTGCCTCAATTCGGCGTGGCATGGAGGTGATCAGTTTGTGGCACTGCTGAGGTGGTACGGAAGCCTAGGTTTCTTTGACAGTGGCCTTCAGCTCATCTGCATTTTTTGGTCTCATGTTTCTCATTTTCCTCTTGACAATACCCCATAGATTCTCTATGGGGTTCAGGTCTGGTGAGTTTGCTGGCCAGTCAAGCACACCAACACCATGGTCATTTAACCAACTTTTGGTGCTTTTGGCAGTGTGGGCAGGTGCCAAATCCTGCTGGAAAATGAAATCAGCATCTTTAAAAAGCTGGTCAGCAGAAGGAAGCATGAAGTGCTCCAAAATGTCTTGGTAAACGGGTGCAGTGACTTTGGTTTTCAAAAAACACAATGGACCAACACCAGCAGATGACATTGCACCCCAAATCATCACAGACTGTGGAAACTTAACACTGGACTTCAAGCAACTTGGGCTATGAGCTTCTCCACCCTTCCTCCAGACTCTAGGACCTTGGTTTCCAAATGAAATACAAAACTTGCTCTCATCTGAAAAGAGGACTTTGGACCACTGGGCAACAGTCCAGTTCTTCTTCTCCTCAGCCCAGGTAAGACGCCTCTGATGTTGTTTGTGGTTCAGGAGTGGCTTAACAAGAGGAATACGACAACTGTAGCCAAATTCCTTGACATGTCTGTGTCTTGATGCCTTGACCCCAGCCTCAGTCCATTCCTTGTGAAGTTCACCCAAATTCTTGAATCGATTTTGCTTGACAATCATAAGGCTGCGGTTCTCTCGGTTGGTTGTGCATCTTTTTCTTCCACACTTTTTCCTTCCACTCAACTTTCTGTTAACATGCTTGGATACAGCACTCTGTGAACAGCCAGCTTCTTTGGCAATGAATGTTTGTGGCTTACCCTCCTTGTGAAGGGTGTCAATGATTGTCTTCTGGACAACTGTCAGATCAGCAGTCTTCCCCATGATTGTGTAGCCTAGTGAACCAAACTGAGAGACCATTTTGAAGGCTCAGGAAACCTTTGCAGGTGTTTTGAGTTGATTAGCTGATTGGCATGTCACCATATTCTAATTTTTTGAGATAGTGAATTGGTGGGTTTTTGTTAAATGTGAGCCAAAATCATCACAATTAAAAGAACCAAAGACTTAAACTACTTCAGTCTGTGTGCATTGAATTTATTTAATACACGAGTTTCACAATTTGAGTTGAATTACTGAAATAAATAAACTTTTCCACGACATTCTAATTTATTGAGATGCACCTGTATATATATATATATATATATATATATATATATATATATATATATAAAATTACAGATGCATCACTCATGTAAGCTATACAGTAGGTGGTGGTTATACTCCTAAGGAGTGAGCGGCCATTAACAAGATGAAGAAGAAGGAGTGTCGTGAGAGTTTACATGTGAGCAGCACGATTTAGAATGTGGTTCAGGTGGTGCTTATGCAGTGAGAAGTTGATAAAACAATAAAATAGCGAGAAATATGTACTTATAGTGACATATAAACTAATTCGCAGTGTGTTTGTGACACGGATGGCTGTGGGTCTCGCCAATTGACGCCGATTTCAGTTGAGACGTTTCTCCTCGTGTGAGAGCAAATCTCATCATTATTTCTCAAAGAGCGCAAGTGTTGATGAAATATCAATATTTAAGTGACGCTGAAAGCATTTTGTGCACAATCATATGTGGAGTAGGGTGTTTAAGTGTATTTTTCTTGTTTGATCAAGAGGGGAGAAAAATGTGCTCTATATGCCCTCTGTGTGTATTTCCGAGCGGCGGTGAAGAATCAGAGTGAGTTTTTTTATTTGTTTTAAAAGTGTTTGTGTTCATTTAAAAGTGTATTTCCTAAAAATGAAGTAATAATGTTCCTGTAACTTCATGTTTTCAAAATGTTAAGGTAAGTTTTTGTATTATGTTTTGTACTGAACACAGAGAGAGAGGGGTTCATCAAATGCTGTGTGTCACTGTGTACATGTGCCAGTGTGATGATCAACAGTAAGTTTCATTTGTTTAATTAATTTCCAAAGTGGCACTAGCGTGTTTATTCACTACTGTGAGTGTTTAAATAGCAAAATGTGTGTAATGCTCAAAATGTATTAATTAGAACAGAAAGATGTAAAGTGTGAGGGCATATTTCTTTCTGATTTATTTATTTTATTTTATTTTATTTTTTTTATTTTTTTTTTGTTCAATTGAAGCAGCCTTATGTGGTATGTCATGCATACAAATGTTATATTTGTTTATGTATGTTTTTCTTTGGGATAAGAGGCTGCTACTGTTGTCTATGCTGACCATTTTGTCTAGGCTGACTGCTGTTGTCTATTTTGTCTATGTTGTCTATGCGGTCTATTCTGTCTATGTTGACCACGTTGTCTATGTTGTTTATTTCACCAAGGTTGTCTATACTGCCTAGGGAAAGAGAAAAAGAGACAGATTCATTTTGTTACTCTCAATTCTGTAAATCAATATAAGATCATTTTTCCTGCCTGAGTTCCAAATTCCCCAAATACTGCATAATTAACGCTGCGCTGTTACAAGTGCAGTCTGGAATAAAACAACCCCAATTTATAATAATTTTATCCTGTGCCCTGTTGTTGTCATTTATTTCACATCACTGGGCCACACCAATAAGGCAGGTATTTCTCTATGTGGATCGCCGCTTTTAGCACTGTATCGCATATTTCTTTTATTAAACATGTCACAGAGCCACTTCCACTTTTGGCAACAAGTTATTTGATCTGAGTTCATAAAAACTCTAATCTCTCTCCACACTTTTCTCATGGCCACATTGTCTTTGTGGAGTTTGTGCTGCGAATCAAATAAAAAAAGTGTACATCTGCCCACTTTGAGAGATGGGTTTCAGAGTTATCCATTTTAACGATAGTAACCTAGGTAACAACTCCTCAGCTGGCACGCACAATTGTAAATAAAACCGTCATGTCCAAACCACACCCACCATTAGTTTTAACCAATCATCAATACTCTTCGACCAGCTGAGATCTCCTAGGTCAAGAATTTCAGAGATGTGTGCGAACAGGAGAAATATCACATGGCAAAACACATTGGCAGAATAAAAAAAAAGTCACTGCACTTCGTCATCATTTGTAGGCGAACTAAGCAAAGCTAGTTGGCCCAGTAAGTATAAATTAGCCTTTAAACACATGCATACCCCTTACTGAAGTTACTGTCCTCTAAATGTAGATCAATGATCCGATATCTGCTGCAAAGTGGAAAATTCCACTCTTAATTGCAACATCTGTTTCCATTAATACTTAATTTGTAGTTCACTTTTTGCCTTTCCCCTAATAACTGAAACAGTTATCTTTGCTAGATAATTTTCTGCTGATCTGATGAAGTATAGGTTGGCTGTAGTTTGAACATTTGCTATAGTAACTAAAATGGGATTCCACTCTATTAATAACAACTAACCACTGCATACTTGTATCTGACCTCTAATTTCTGTCTTATTTTATTGATTATTTATTTGTGGCTGAGTCAGTAGAGAGAGATCAGGAAACTATGAAGAATGTGTTCAATGGGACTGGGCCATAAAGCAGCTTAGATTTGAAACTGGGTCTTCCAAATGAGCACCACAGCCCAATGTGTCTTGACCAGGGTCCAATTTTTCTTTTTTTCTTTTTTTTTCTTTTTTTTTTTTTGGTGCCACAGTCACTACTCAATGGTGGGTAAATTGAGAAAATATGCTGTCCATAAATACTGTATTCCTTACTGGCCATTTGTCAAAAATATATTATTATTATTATTATTTTTTATTATTATTATTATTTTTTTTTTTGGATGAATATTCCATATATATGTTCCCACCTTTATATGAAGACTCTATTTGAAGAATATCAGTCATGATTTAGGCCTCATCATAGTCCAGAGACTGCACTTATCAGAGTTACAAATGACTTGTTCTTATCAACTGATCGTGGCTGCATATCTATTCTAGTGCTTTTAGATCTTAGTGCTGCCTTCAACACAATAGATCACAGCATTCTCTTGGATAGGCTTGAGAATTATGTTGACATTTGTGGACAGGCATTAGCTTGGTTTATGTCCTAATAGCCAACCACTACCACTTTGTCTGTGTAAACGTGGAACTGTCAGATCAAACTAAATTTCAGTACGGAGTGCCACAGGGATCAGTTTTAGGGCCTCTTTTCTCCTTATATATGCTTCCCCTGGGAGATATTATCAGGAACCATGGAATTAGTTTTCACTGTTATGCCGACGATACCCAACTTTATATTTCTTCAAAACCTGACAAAATGTAAAAATTTTCCAAATGGGCAGAGTGTATAAATAATATCAAATATTGGATGGCTAGAAATGTCCTTCTACTCAATTCCAACAAAATTATTGAGTAAAACAACTAATTATTGGAAAAAACCTCTAAAAATAGCCGCTAAAATATAATTTGACTCTCGATGGATGCACTGTTACGTTGTCTTCTACAGCAAAAAATGTAGGTGTTATATTTGATAGCTATCTATCTTTTGAAAAACACATTTTCAGTGTTTGTAGAACAGCATTCTTCCACCTCAGAAATATTCAACCCAGGCTCACTGGAAATACATGACTTTGCCTACCTTGCTTAGTTACGACACATGCTCTCTGTTTCTGATGCCGAAAAAACAAATTCTCATGTTCATGACCTCAGGATCAGATTATTGTAATGGATTTCTGGAAGGATATCCTGCAGGTTCACTAAATAAACTTCAATTGGTTCAGAATTCAGCAGCTAGAGTGCTGACTAGAACCAAGAAATATGATCATTACCCCCATTTTATCGTCATTACATTGGATACTTGTTAAGTTTCGTATTAATTTAAAAATTCTGTTAATTACTTACAAAGCTTTGAATGGTTTAGCTCCACAGTACTTAAGTGACCTATCGCGCTATAATCCATCACGTTTAATCGCAAAATTCCGGCCTGTTAATATACAGAGAATATCAAAATCTACAAAAGAAGGGAGCTCATTTTCCTAGTTGGCTCCTAAACTATGGAATTGTCTTCCTACCAGTTGTTCAGGACTCAGACACACTCTCTCAGTTCAGTTTAATTCTAGAATAAAGACTCATCTATTCATCCAGGCATACACTTAATGTATCCCTCAACTCATAGTTATGCTGCTTTAGTTAGGTCTGCTGGAACCGGAAACACTACTCTTATTCTATAACCCTGCTTTAAAGTGAATGGCATCTTCACTCATATTATTCTACTTGTTTCCCTGTCTCAACCTCGGGATACATGTCCTGAGGTTACCAGAACCTGCCAGATCCAGCTCCGGTCCTGCCTGATGTCCGACTCCCACTGCTACATCTCACTGAGTGATGGTGACCAACTGCGGCCTGTGCCAGCCAGACTTCACTTCAGTCTACTTCGATGGAACTCACAGAGGATGAATTGATGCCAACTCCAAGACATGGGATACTTCATGTGCCACTGCCTGAACCCTGGATTCAGGATGAACTTCACCAAAATTACCTGCCATAAGCCAAGTCAAGCCAGACTGCGATGCCCCTTACTAACTGTTCCCTGAATCATATTGGTCAAAGAATGGACTACACTCTTTAATACATAGACGATTAAGTAACTGCCAATTAAAGCCTTCATCAGACATATCAAAGGACTCTGCATCTACGTGCACTTTCACAGTTAATACAGCATGGACTTCAAAGACTTTGTCAATAATCTTACAGTTCATGCATCATCTTTTTTTTTTAAACATTGGCCCCTAACATTTATTTAGTTTACTCATTTAAACCATGACTTGTTCTACACATAAATAACTAATATTGGCATTATATTCATACTGTTTAGCCAGAAGGGTCCTGGCCCCCACAGTGAGCCTTGATTCTCCCATGGATGTTTTTTTCCATTAACTAACATCTTATGGAATTTTTTGTTCTATGACATGGTCACCTTTGGCTTGCTCACCTGGGGGTATAAAAAAATAAAAAAATAATTTACTTATTAAAGCACAATCTCCAATCACATTTTTATAATATAGCACAATGATGAATAAGACATTACAGCTTTATTTTTGTTATATCAGTATTTCCTGTGCAGCTGCTTTGAAATGACCTCTGTTGTGAAAAGCGCTGTACAAATAGAAAATGGCTTGACTTCACTGATGGTAAGGTTAGGGTTGGGGTTATGATTAGTGGTTATAGTTAATAAAATATGCATTCCTATTAACTTTATTACATCATTTACAACTAAAAATAAAAATGTTTAGCTTTTGACGCCATTCTGTGGACATTTCACCTAGAAACTGGAGCTCACACGTGCAAATATGTTCAACAACACTTCCAGCTCAGGCAATTTGGTACAGTGATTCAAATTTTAGTAAGCACAATAAGCTTTCTCAACCTACAGAAAATGTTGTCCTACTGTTGCCAAGTTCACTGTGTGATCAGTCTGAATAAACTTATGATGCTAATTTTTTGCTGAGATAAAAGATGTTTGAAGAAGCACAAGTCATGACATTTTTCTTAAAGAGAAGGTTTGTATGTCTTTGATTTTGAATTGGTTACATCATCAATGAGGGTCAGACCACTGCTCTTATAATTCATCTTGTGTCATATATTATATCGAAGTTCCTAATAAAGGTAGAGTAACTTTGTTTACTTACCAAAGCCATTGTTAGTCACATTCGGTGATTGGTGAGTGCTAATTTTGGACCCAAGACTGGGCCACATGCACTAACCTCTAGGCCACAGCTTTGACTTGACTCATATGCTGTCTGATTTTAATGGCCAGTGGGAATGAGGGATTTCTGTTTTGCTCGACTGCCTCTTTTTAACTAGTCAGTCTCTTCTTAACACAATTTCTGATGAAGTAGATGCTGAGAGGATAAGAAGAGGGCTGCTTCTTCTTCAGTGTTCTCATTCCAGACAGAGTTGAAGAGATCATGGAAAGCAATTCCCAGACAGGCCAGGAGGACAAGTCTCAGGAACATTATATGACTTGTTCTCTCAGCTAGTCACCCAACAGATGGCCCTGTGTAGATAATGTTATAAATACAGAGGACTGACTGGTACAGGGATCACACAAGAGAAAGACAGAGAGACAGGAAAGAGTGTCTTTAGTGCAGGGCTGTGTAAAATTCATAACTGAATTGAGAATGCTTTTTAAATTTCAGGTCAAGTCCTGAATTTGTATTGAGGTGGCCAGCAGGATTGTAATTAACATTTGAATTTAAGGAAGTAGAATTAAAATGGAGTGAAATTCAAAGAAATTCCTATGACTGCCGTAGATGTTGTTTTTAATAATACATATCATTTTTCACTCTGATAATCATATGCACATGGGGGTATTTATAGATTAATTATTATAATAATTCTAGTATGATTAACAGTTGTAACAGTATAAGGACGGGCAAGGAGGGAGGTGGGAACTGGCTGAACAGTCAGTGTAAAATGTAATGATATAAATTAACTTAAAACAACATAAATGAACAGACACACATGCAGCGCTGCCACGTGCGTCTCTCTCTCTCTCTCTCTCTCTCTCTCTCTCTCTCGAACAGGCACCTCCGGCTTGTCTTTATCCCCCTCCTGGCTGATTAGGCCGATTCAGGGCCGGCCGTGTGTTCTCACGGCCCAGTCCCACCCTCCTCCTCATCACAACAGTATAATAGAAATATTATAATAATTACAGGATGATATACAGTATATATATATATATATATATATATATATATATATATATATATATATATATATATATATATATATATATTACAGTTAAAGTACAGGCAAGGAGGAGGGGGGAACCGGCTGAACAGTCAACATAAATTTTAATGATATAAATGAACTTAAAACAACATTAAACATGAAGACACACAGACACACATGCAGCATGGCCACGTGCGTCTCTCTCTCTCGAACTGGGGTCTCCAGCCCCCCTTTATCTCGTTCTCCCGCTGATCATCTGATTCAGTGCCGGCCGTGCACCCTCACGGCCCGGCCAAGCCCTCCTCCACATCAAACTCCTCCCCCACCCGATTCAGGCTGGGGTGTCATCGGTCTGACTTACAGACCCCCCCCCCAACTCTGGAGGGGAGACGCTGCCCTTTCCAGCTGTTCTGTCAGCCAGTGGTCCACCCCGCCTCCTGAGAACCTGGGGGAGAGACAAAGGGAGGCATGGGGAGAGGGAAAGGGCAAGCGGAAGACACAGAGAGAGAGCGAGAGAAAAGTTGCTCGCCAGCCCCCGGACATGCTGTCGCCTGGCCCTCAACCAATCCTCCCCTTCTGGAGGATGACAGCTCACTCCTCCCCCGGAGGATGGCAGTGAGCCCTCCAACCCCTGGCAGATGGACGCGGGTGCTCCTCTGATGGACGGCAGCATCCCTCCTCCTTCCCGGGTTTTGGTACCAATGTAACAGTTAAAGGATGGGCAAGGAGGAGGCGGGAACCGGCTGAACAGTCAACATAAAGTTTAAAGATATAAATTAACCTAAAACAACATAAAACATAAGGACACACATGCAGCGCGGCCACATGTGTCTCTCTCTCTCGAACTGGCGTCTCTGGCTCCCCTTTATCTCGCTCTCCTGCTGATCATCTGATTCAGGGCCAGCCGTGCACCCTCACGGCCCAGCCATGCCCTCCTCCTCTTCACAATATATATATTTTGTAGTGCTGTATGGCAAAATTAAAATCTGTTTTTATATAATTTATATTATTTTGAGATAATTTTTTTGTATATCAATTCAATGAAATCCCCCTTCATGTCATTTCAGTTCAAAAGCAAACCTATTCTTAAATTGAATTTTGTGCAACTCTGCTAAAGTAATAAAAGAAAAAAAAATGCTTATGAGAAAGAATGACCTGAAGTCATGATGATTAGGAATGTTTGGTGATACAAAAGGTCTTGACAACATTTACAAGCATTTATGTTTAGCACTTTAAAAATACTAGTGCAAGACGTGGCCTTTACTGTTCCAAATGTAAGGTTACATTGGAAGAAATGCAAGCAGAATCATAAATAATATTTCAATGGCATTGTCCAAATGAAAGAGCTCCAGGGAAATCTATATGTCTCACTATCTGCTGACCTTAAAGTTCAACATTTTGTTTGCCATTTTTTCACTGCCTGGTTACCAGAGTCATGGCATTCCTGTTAGTAACTGCTGTTGTCTGCACATTATCTGAGTTCTATCTCTCTGTCCTTATTTCATATTCTGAGCACCAGAGTAATAGAAAAATTGCTTCAAATTTTAAGCCTGGGGCCAATTTATTCTTAAAAAGTAAGTGCTTCTCTTGACTGAGACCTATTACTAGTCTTTTTTGAGCAGTGGTCTGTCTGTGTGATTTTTCTTTTTTCTGTGATAAGATGGCAGTTACAATAAGGAGCTCAGCTCCCTCATGGCTCTGTGGCGACTAGCAGGGGAGAAAGGAATGGATTTCATAAGGAAGGGCCATACTCGGGGGTGCTGAAGCTCAGGCAGCACGTTTGCAGAGGTGAGATAAAGCTTTATATTCTGGTCTTCTTGCTGTTTTTAGTAAGGATGCCGAGAAGTACTTGGGAGTTGTGAGTTGTGTGGTTTGTGGCAGCCACAACTCAGAAAAAATATGATGCCTAATACTGATAAATCAACAAAGCATGCATTGCTGGCCTAAACATTAAACCTAACCAAAAACAAATTTGACATGAGAAATGCAATTGCAAAAGCAACCACGTCATATTCTGGCACTTTCAGCTTACGTGTCTCAGGACTCAAACCCTGGTCCTTTGCATCACAAGTACAACACTTCATCAGTTGTACTAGCGTAATTTGATTGCAATTAAACAGGCTTGTAAATGTAGTTGTTTATGTAATGAAAGTGTTAAAATGTATCACCTTATGAGTCGTGTTTGAAGTCATAAGATAGTATTGTGTGAGGAACAGGGTGAAAAGTATTTTTTTCAAATATTTTTTTATATTTTTGTAAAAAAAATAAAAAAAATATTTGTTTATGAATTTATAGCCTGACCTTTTTCTCGTAATTTGTATGAAACTAAATAAAATTCAATGTTGTTTTAGCGCCTCTAGTGTTCATTTCATAGAATGAGCCAGTAAACATCATGTAACAAAATGTTGGTATAGTAATGTGATTCAATGAGACCATGATGTAAAAGCATGTCTCGAGACACCTGTGTCCGTGCTGCTGCATCTAACTTTTTTAACCTTTTTTTTTTTTTTTTGCTGACAATCAGGTTCCACTGTAGACCTCACCATGTCAAACTGACCCGCCATTATTAATTACAACTCAACATCCGAATTTACCAATTTTCCCTCAACAACTGATCATAAATCATTAACCTACTTATTACAAATTTCCTAGTGCATATTTCAGTCATTTTATGTATAGTAAGTCAAATATTTTTATGCAAATAAAAGAGTCATAATTTTTCTTTCATAAGAAACTTTAATTTTAATTTGTTAATTTTTTTTTCAAAAACATTTGTTAAACATGTCTCATCTATATCATTGTATCCGTCTCCAAACACACTTTTGGGTGTGTGAAAAAGTTTTGTTTGTGTGTGAGTGTGTCTGTATGTATCTTTGTATCTGTGCAGAATATATGTACTGTATGTGTGTGTGTGTGTGTGTGTGTGTGTGTGTGTGTGTGTGTGTATGTATCTTTGTATCTGTGCAGTTATGTAGTGTATACATGTGTGTGTCTGTCTGTATCTTTGTATCTGTGCAGTATGTATGTACCGTATACGTGTGTGTGCGTGCGTGTGTGTGAGAATGAGTGTACTTTTTGGAATTGACCCTTCACTAAGCTCCGCCCCCCTTGGTTACCATTGCTCGCTCTGACAAGCTCTGCAAAACTACCCATTGGAATGAATGGGAGATTGTCGCGAACGATGCGTTTTTGGCAAAATATTCTCATAAACGGAATGGATAATATTTTTACGTGGGCTTATATGAAGAGTGACATTGTTATGCATATTTATCAGAAGTTCTTTGTTGAAGAAACTGTAAAATTACACAGCAATTTGACTGAAAACTGTGGAGACTGTGAAACAGAATAAAGGCAAACTATTACAGTCACTTGAAAAGAGAAAAACTTAATTTAATAAAAATTACACATCTAATAACATTAGCATAAGTGAACTGAGCTGTTTAAACGTCTCATAACAACACATTCATTTTGAAGCTGTGAACTGTTTATTTACTATCACTTTTACTATGACTTAAATCAATACATTAATTAATTAACATTCAGTTATTCGCTTTAATTTACCTTGGAACAAATGTAGGTGTCTTTGCAGTTGTTTTGTGTTCATTGAGGAATTAGGGCTGACACAGTTTAATCCACAACATGCTCTTCTCCAGATTTATTTTAAAAAGATTTTTTTAAAAGAAAGAAAAACATTGCGGGTATCCACTCTGGGTAACTCAGGTCACTATTACAAATGATCCGGCAACAACACGTTTTACATTTTTTTGGATAATTTTGATAAAATCCCACTTAAAAGTACTAAAACACATATTACTTCCATAGGCTGTCATTGGAAAATAGCAAACGCATGTCAGTGTAATGGCGGCAGGGCAACAGTTGCTAAGACAGGATTGGTCAGAAGCGCTTTTAAGGCGGGGCTTAGCGAAGGGTCAATTGTGCTACCATTTTGCAGCTTTCCTGTAAGTCTTTATTTTAACCGGGTCAAATTGACTCGGAGGGTCTACAAAAGGTACTTGTTTTATAACTTCCTTTTAAAAAACATACAATTATATTTTTTACATCATCAGGTTCAGATCGCCTCTGTGGAGGATGTCATGAAGCTTCAGGCCGAGAAGTTAAAGTTCAGTTGATGTAAATCGGTGTTAAAATCTAAAATGGGTCAAATTGACCTGGAAGGTCCTTCAAGGGTTAAAAAATAATATTAACAAGAAAAATGAAAAACTACTTTCTGCTCTTAATTTATTTCTTGTTTATATTGGACTGTTTCCTTAAGTACTTGAAATACATGAAGCAAAATATACTAAGAAAATGCATTGTTTAATTTAGTTATTAAATATTTGAACAGTGTGTTCAGTAGCATATTTGTTTTTGCTTTAGTATTGAAACTGGTATCGAGAACCATGAAATATCGCTGGTATTGGGATTGACGACTGAAATTTTGCCCTAGTACTAATAATAACTTCTTTACAGTACAAGTTCAGACCTGCAACTGCACCAGTTTTACTGTTCTAACTGTAATTCACCCGATTTCAATGTGCTTTTGAGATGGTTTTAATTTAATCAAAAATAATTACTGAGAAAATGCATCATCTGAAAACTGCAGACATGGCTCTAGAAAATTGCTTTTCATTTTTCTCTCCCTTTTCAGCCCCTGATTAACCTTGAACTTTACACAATGTCCTTGTAAAAAGTAAATTCAATAAGACAGAGACCAGGGGCTTGTCTAAGCCATTAGAAAATAAATGGCTTGTCTGCAGAAAAAGAGAGAGGAAATAAGAAATGCGCTCTGCCGATTTCCATGTATTTATAAAAGGCCGTCTATATCATGTTCCTAGTTCCTGGTAAGCAGGGAACTCTCGTCCTGATGTGTTTGCACTGGGCTGAATGGTAGAGTAACTGTGTAAGCATAAAAAAAATAAATGTTACATTTAAAGTTCTGCTCATAAGTGTATATACCCCTTGCAGAATCTGCAAGATGTTTAGGGTTATTAGTAGTACGGCTTAAGTCCAATTCGGACGGCAGTTATTTTACATGGGGACGTGAGGTAATTCCAGCATTTACAGGGGGTAGTCAGTGATTTTATTGCCATCCAAATCCGAAATGTCTGTGTTTTCCTCCCACCTCCAGCAAGAAAATTCCCAGCCAAATTACCTACTGTTTTTTGACAAACACCAAGGTCGTGTGGTAATTTAATTACCGTCCGAATCCACATCTCTGATTTTATAATCCAAAAGCCATTTTGGAAATCCTTTTTGACCACTGCTAAGTGCCGTATGTTTGCGCTGCGCATGGTAACAGCTCTGGCGGTAATGGACAGTTGTGAAAGTTGGAGGATTGTGTAACAGAAATTTTTGAAATAATTCACAGTAATAAAATGATGTCACCGCTTCACCATAGTGAGTGGGAACTCTTAAATAGAAGGGAAAGAAAAACGAGAGCCAGATCACACAATCTTTTGAAATGGTCCATTATTATGACAGCAATGTAATAAAATTGTAATATATCACATTTTAATATAGAAACGTTTACTAAATACATTTATACATAGGGCTTGTATGACTACTGGTTTATATTGGTCAAGTAGTCCCAGAAAAGTTGCCGTGTTAATGTCTATCTTATTTAAAAGGTTTCATTTTCACCTCCACTTTTTAAACACTGACAGATAATTCCAAATGATGTCTGTCATTTTGATAAAATATAAGAAAACCATTTTTACCATAGCTCCTCAAATTTTGAGTTTTGAGTCTTTACGGTCCTTGATATGTGCGGCTTCTATATTTCCTTGCGTGCACTTAGGAGAGAGCGTGTAAGCGGCGCAACTGAAGTGACGTGGGTGAGGAAATATTCGTACCCCCCCCATTAACAGATTTATTTGGCTGCGTTGATAAACAGTTTTGTCCCTACAGTTTCTTGATTCATTTAATTGCTCTTCACAATAATTTTGGCTTGTTCCGTATGTGAAAATGTACACTGTAAATGTCCGCAGCGCTTTGCAGTGTGGTTCACTCATGCTTTCAAATTTTTGTTTTCACTTTAGCGAAATTCCAAACATATTTAAATGCAAATACAGAGGACAATCTGAATCAAAATTGATTAATTTTCCATATAACAAGCACAGCTGCAATCATGTGATCGACAAAAAGTCTCGCTCGTCCCCCGTGTCATCCGGATTAATTGTCATCCGAACGCATGAACGAATGTACTTTTACAGACATCACCCTGAGAAACAATTGCCATCTGAATAGGGCTTTAGATGAAGCAATTTGACACAATAGAGATTTACATATATTCCACAAGACAAACTAATAACTGAAAGTACACAAATTATCCTGTTCAAAAGTTTGCACACCATTGTTGTTGGTCGAGAGCTGTAAGGAGATAGCTGCTGCCTCAGAAACAATGAAAAATTAGTAATTCTGGAAGATGGTGTATGTTTTGTGTGTATGCTTGTGTCAGTTTATGAATATTTCACCAACTGGCAAAAAGATTATCAGATTGCATTGCTCTCCTGCTGAAGTGTGTGAGAGATAGTAAACTATCAGAATGAAAAATACTCTAGGTGTTTATTTATCTTGCACAGTAGCATTAATGATGGTGAAGGCAGTGCATGTGCGCACAAATGCATATGAAGGCATAAAAGTGAATAAGCTGTTTGGCAGTTTAACAGAGAATTAGAGTCTCTGGCAGGGATGAGTTTGGGGAAACTGAAATGGAGGAAAAGTGGCAACGTGTAACGTTGGTGTCTAGGAGTAGATGAGGAAGAGGAGATGCAGGAGTGGAATCTTTAAATCTTTTAATTATAATCGTTGGCGTAGAAACAAACTATATAGCTAAACATAACACTTCACTAACTCAACGTAACACTTCAAGGACTGACAAAGGAGTGGGTAAAGCTAGAGGATATTTATACAAAAGGAACTAATGAGGGAATGGAATACAGGTGAGGATAATAAGAAACAGATGGAAGTGATGAGGGCAGTGCACTATGGGCAATGAAGTCTGGGGGAAAACTTCAAAATAAGAGTCCTTGAAGAAGATGATGGAGACAGACTGTGTCACAATGACAGTTTGAAAGTTAATTAAATTAGCCCTTGAAAATGAAAAAGAAGCAATGCAACTGTGTGAGCTGCCTGTACACAGTGTATATTTTATCCTTCATTTGTGTAAATTGCTCTAGTTTGGGATCAAGTCAGCCTTGCTGGGCTTCATCGGATATTTATGAATTTTAAACTAGAAAAGGAAAGTTTCTCCAGACAAACTTTGCATGTTGGCTTGATAAAGCCTTGTCTGCAAGATTCAAATGGTTCGAAGGGTACTTTGAAGTTTGAAAGTTATATAGGCTTGGTGTACTTCTTTGAATACTTGGAGAGATTTGAAGTTTGAACATTGCCTAGTTTAAGTAATTGGGCCATTTGAAGAAAAATTTGACAATGGAAATGATGTAGGTTTTAGAATGAGTTTCATAATGTGTTCTAAGTAGTTACTAGGAGGTTTCTAGGGTGCTCTGAGTGGATGTTAGGGTGTTGCTAGGCGGTTGCTAGGGTGTTCTGGCTGGTTGCAAGGCAGTTACTATACAGATACTATATAGAATCAGACTACACTGGTCAGGTTGTATGTGTTTGATCCACTTTAAAGAACGGGCTCATAACAGTCATTTGTTCGGAAATCTAATTACATGGTGTACGTTTCTGATTCACTGAAAAGAACAAGCTCAAAAGAGTCAATTGTTAGGGAATCAGACTAAACTGGTCATGCTGTATGTTTTTGATTCACTGAAAAGAACAGGCTCATAAGAGTAATTAAGTCAGGAATCGGACTACACTCGTTGTTCTTTATGTTTCTGATTCACTTAAAAGAACTGGCTTATGAGAGTCATTCGTTTATGAATCGGACTACACTGGTTGTGTCGTAAGTTTTTGATTTACTTAAAAAAAAAAAAAAAAAACCTTAATAAGAGTCATCCATTTGGGAATCAGTCTAAACTGCTGGATGTTTCTGATTCACCAAGAAGAACTGTCTAATAAGAGTCATTATTTGCGAATCGTAGTACACTGGTTTGAAAAATAACAGTATTGGATTTGTTAAACAAACATAATTTAAGGCTTTTGAGTCTTACTGAGTAATCAGCAATTTCCACAAAAGCTTCCAAAGAAGTTCATATCAACCTACTACGTGACTTTTTGGTGTTTTTAGTACAATTTAAGTTATTCCAAGGCCTTAGTTTTGACCCTGTAATGAATAATTTTAGAAGGCGATAATTTTATTAATTGTACATCCACTTTGACCATAAAAAAAACAACATAACCACGCTGTATCTGACCATGACTCTTGGCATATTTACATAAACACAACTGTTAATTCATCCATCCACACACCTGTAGAATGAATTAGCAGGAATGCAAGATACATTCGGAGTAGAGATGTGGAAGGTCATGTTGGAGGGCAGACAGCATTTGCATACAGCATGCTGACTCAGAATCAGTAAGAACAAAACCGGCATATCTTATTGGCCATGCATTGTCCCTGTCCTCCATTACAAGTGGGGAAAATCACATCAGGAATATACATGGTATGAATTTTTAGGAGCATTTATTACCCTACTGGTAAGTCCTCTTTATGCTATTGCCATCTGTCCGATGTGACCTCTGCTTATCTTCAGAGGAGAGATGCGTCAATTGTGGCAAACCTGAATATGGAGAAATGCTAAGATTATGCAGGTCTCAGAGGCAGAACAGGTGTTGAATACTGCAAGAAGTATTTCATTAACGATACAGAAACAATGAAGGATATCCTTCAACACTGGATGTAGTGCTTGAAAATAATAAGACTTTAAAAGTTAAACGTTTTTTTTTTTTTTTTTTTGCCTAGAGGTCCACTTATAATGTTTGTTATTTTTTTATGTTTTTTTTTTTTTATTTTTTATTTTTTTATAATTAAACGGTCAGTTTTTGTTTTGTTTTGTTTTTTTCTTTTGCTGCTGTGCCTTTAAGAAACATTGATGTGAAATAAGCACTGCTTAGCTGCGGGTTTGCTGTCACATCCAATATAGTTTTGAAACAGCACCATCCATCAATAACAGGATCTTTTGCCAAGCCTGCATTACATTGTGATTCACAAAACAATCTGTGCTGAAATGGACAGCACAAACTGTTTATATTGGATTGAAATGATCAGGAACGTTAGTAAAAATAAACTTGAGGATCCTTTGGAAGGATATGCAGAGCTGTAGGTGCTACACACAGCCAGGAACAACACAAGATTTGACCAATTTTTCCATTTGGCCAATTTGTTTCTTGAGGGTGCTAGAAATCGCCTGCTGCATGTGAAGCAACTCAGATATGTAAACGACCTATCACGGTTTGTTTTGTTACGTTGCGGCAGATGCGTTTGAGCTCATAAGGTTAAAAGTGCATGCCTGTTTCTTTATCCCTCTCTCTCTTCAACAGTTCCCTGTAACTTTTAATTGTCTTGTATAATGATAAAAAGGCAAATATCAGTAAAACTAATATCATATACCGTCTGCAAATATGCGCATATCTCGTTTAAACAGATGTAATAAACGAACCTCACACAACTTCAGCAGATCCAGCATCATGTGGAGTGCTTATTTATTTACCTCTAAAGCATGTATTCTAACAGTCTCTCCTCAACAGTTCTATGTAACTTTTCTAAAGATAAAAAGCAAATATCAATAAAACTTTTACGAACCTCACGAAAATCCAGCGTATTCTTCCCGTCGAGCGCTCATCTAATATCTTCCTCTGAAGCACGTATTCTATCAGCCAGAATCAAAACTTCAGGATCAGGATCAAAAGTTCCTCTGATTCACAAATCATGCCGGTCAGTCCGTGACAATCCAAGCAGGCGATCCAGGCCGATTAAACTGTCAGTAGATTGCTGCTCACGCTGGATCCGCACGAGCATGTGAGTGCATCTTCAAAGTAAAAGCGCTTCACACGTGATGTAAGTAAATGTCTTATTTACCATGCACTGTATGTACAATTGGTTTGATTTGGTATTTTTTGAGAAAATGCGATTGCTAACGTGGACAGGCCATAAGTTAACATTTTTGTGTGAAATTGAGTAAATATAGTGCTAAAAAAAAGAGTTTATAATTTTTTTTTTTTTTTTTTTTTTTTTTTTTGTGCAATTTTCTGTTTATGTTATTTACTATATTAAATTGTGTAATATATCGGCATTGTATCGGCCTATCGGTCACCCTGCTCTCTGGATATCAGCATCAGCCATTAAAAAACCCATAACGGTCAACCACTAGTCAAGACTGCTGTGAACACTAAATTTTCCATCTTTGTCTTGAACATCACTCAAAATGGATGTACTTGCAGCTGTACATCAAAGCAATATGTGGGCTGTGTAGGATCAGATTTATCTACATGCCAGCTGCGGCAGCCTTGAATAATAGAGGATTGTCCCTCTATTTCCGCCTGGGAGAATGAAACATTACTCTAAAGTTCCCCACAAATGGAAAACTAAAGAACAATGACAGTGAAAACATGTCCTTGGGCTGTTCCTTTAGCGTATGCAATGATAATGATGTTGGAAATGCATATTGTTTATTCTGAGAGACATTGTATCAAAGATTCAATGCGGTAAGGTTTGACTCACTCATATCTCCATAGGAACGGAGCACTTTTCTGACTTTCCTATTTACTCAAGTGCAAACTCCACTGAAATGTCTTGTTTTTCCCAAATTTAAAGGGATAGCTTATCCAAAAATGAAAATTGTCATTATTTACTCACCCGTATGTTGTCCCAAACCTGAAAGCTTTACTTTCTTTGGCAGAACGTTAATCTCAGTCACCATTCACTTTCAATGTATGGGAAAAATATGCAATGTAGTGCTAACATTCTGCCTAAAAGCTCCTTTTAGAAAGTCATTGGTTTTTAATAACATGATGGATGATGAATGATACCAGAATCTTCATTTTTGACTGATCTGTCCTTTTAAACCATGAGAAAATGGAGGAAACAACTCTGTTCTGATTCTGATTGCATTTATTCATGGTCTAAGGTGGGCGAATGTGATGGAGAGGAAATATAATTTCACAGCCTATAAGGCTTTTAACTCATCTAGCAAACAAAAAGAGCTATGTGAGCACTTGTGCGTGGGGGGGCTCACTCAGACCATAAGAGTGCCAGGTTGGAGACCCCAGTGGTCCTGTGATGGAGCCCTGTGATAGGTCAAGGACTCTCAGTTGGGCTACTAGTGTGTAAACATGGTAAAAGTGGCATGCACTTCTGACCTGATATAATCAGTGCACTTACAATTAGAATGACAAAGCAGAGAGAAAGAGAGTGAAAGTTAACTTTCTCCTTTTCCTTGAACTCAAAGATATTGTTACAGTCCAGCTATATGTTTAAGGAGTTCACTCAAAAATGCAAATTCTCTCATCATTTACTCACCACTATGTTGTTTTTACGAGTTTGCCTGCCCATATAATCTTTGAGTGATTAAGGTAAATGTATGTGGCTTGCTGTCTGCAAAGGAGGGGCTCGAGGAAGAGGCTCGACTCGAGCTCTAAATTTACCCCCCAAAAAGATGCTTAGAATAAAAGGACAGCAAGCACATGGTCATAAGTGCTTTTTGATCATTTTTATAGAGTATTATATCCTTTGAAGTGTATGCGACCATGACAAATAATGCAGTAGTAGAACAGTTTATTAAGCGCAGTGTTCGATTTGTACACACCTGTAAGGGAAGAAAAAGTTTAGTTAAGGAAACACGACAATTACAGTTACATTTGAGTGGGGCACTGCTGCGGCAGAATCAAAAGGCGAAAGGGGGTACTGCTGCAGCAATATTGAGCGTGGGCGGGGCACTGCTGCGGCAGTATCAAGTGGGGCACTACTGCGGCAGTATCAAGCTCAGACTGGATTATTTCTCTTGTTAAAGGACTCAGATCTGATAAATTCAATAAAGGATCCCTGACGTTGGTCATCAGCATCTTTTGAACATTATATTAGACACAATTCTAAAGATATCATCGAACCTCAAAAGTTTATGATTTCTTAACGTGTAATACCATGTAATAAATGTCTAACTTGCTCAGGTGGTTGCTGGGTTGAATCATGGCACTCCATAATGTATTCACATTTGTCTGCCGTTCCAGATTCTACCATCTAGCAGCTTAGTGCATCCACTAAGATTTGCGCATTCCATTTTCAGCGATCGAAATTAACCATAATGAATTATCTCAACATCGTTACCTCAACATCAATTTTCGGCCAGCCGGCTGAAATACACATAGTAAGCCATTAGCATAAGCCATTCGGCCAAGCTGGCCGAGGCACACATAGTTAGTATACATCGATTAACATGGCTCTCTGGAGCACCAGCAGTACATAAGTCTTGGTAGATCAGCATAGTTGGGGGGAGGGGTTTATGCTTTTTTTGCGTTCGACTGCTTTGTTGGGGGGGGGGGGGGTCATCTCCATGCTTCACCTTGTATGTCTGAGCATGTCTAGCAGTAGCAAGTCCTCGTACTTGCTCTGCAGCAGCAGCAGCGTAGCAGATCTAGTCTGCCAAGACCAAACTTATTAACTCATCATTTCCATTACTAAATGCATTCTAAAACCATTTCCGTGAGTTGTCATGACTGAACTTAGATTCATGGCATCCGCTGGAGAGGGGGCTGCACTTGCTCTGGCAGAGTGGAAAACCTCGGACTGCTAATGCTTATTTAAGGAGAAAGCATGCGGACTGCTAATGCTTATTTGAGGGGGGAAAACATGCAGTCGACATTTCAGGAACATGAGTCTAGAGCAAGAGAAAACAAATATTAGTGACAAAAGGATGGCACAGCCACCGTTGCAGCCGCTGGGTCATCACAGAAGGAAGAAGCTAGTTGAATTTGTGGAGAATGGTTCTTTGTCTGCTTATGCCTTAAGGCTGGGATGGAAAAGTTGAACTTAGGGAAATGTTTTAATTATGATGTTGAGAAGAATCTCTGGATCATCTGAGTAATAATTATATGCATGCATATAAAATATGTACACCCCTGTATGCTTCTAAAAATTGTGTAGTTTTAGGAACAATAATGTGAGCGACAGAAAAAAATCTGGGAATAAAAGAGCTGTAGCTCTGTACTTATCCCAATAAAGTTATTCTAATTCCTTACTTACCTGCTACTAAGTGTTAATGCCCTGACCACGAACACATACTGTATGTGGTGAACAGGAGAAAATGACTAAATTGCATTGATAAAATAAATGTAATGTTATTCAACTAATGAAGAGAACATTAATGGGGTGCTTATGTTTTGACCATCATATACAGAAAAAGAACTGTATGTGGAAGCTTGAGTAATGAAGCTTGATTTTCAAACGTTTGTGATAAATCCCCATTGTTTAGAAAGCTTCATAATCCTATACTAATAATTAATCATTTTAGTAACCCATAAAATACAAATCTCTAAACCAGGGGTATTCAGTTAAAGTTTCAAGAGGTCCGGTCTCTACATTTCCTTCCCAGCAAAGGTCCAGAAAATAATATCTTGCACGATGTCAGTAGTCAGTATGGCTTTGAAATTATTTTTATTTTTATAGTTATTATAATTTTCCATGTTGGCAGCAAAAGTACTTTGTAAAAGAATCTTCAAAGCAGAGATGAGGACACTGGCCCAGAGACAAAGCAAAGCAGTGGGGTGTGAGGGATCTTTTCTACCAAAAGATTAGGCTAATATATTTCATAGAGTTCATTAGTCGAGGGCACTTGGATATTAATATTACAAGATAAGATCAACATTTGTTTTCAAGCTGGGTGACAGCAGTCCAGTTTTTGTGTTTTAATATTTTTAAATTTGGAATATTTTTATTATTATTATTACATTCAGATTCCTATGTATGGGACGTAGGAGTACTTTTGACTGAGAAATATAGGTTACTGTATGGTGGTTCAGGGGTAACCCCTGAGAGAAAATTTAGAAAATGTAAAAGTCTGCATGGACCATGTTAATATTTTCCTAATGTGAGAATCTAATAACAATAAACTAACAATTTACATCTTAAAAATACTGTTTGCTTAAGTATAAATGGGCTGACTATGAAATAATGGGAACGTTCTCATCAGAAGCAGAGATATCTACTAGCCAGGCTAACTAATCATTTCTATTAATTATAACTAATAATCAGAGATGATGACATAATTTTCACAAAATTAAAACAAAAAACTTTGTTATGAAAGGAACGGAACATGCTGATTAATAAAGCTAAATTTATACGGAAAAAGATGTTAGTCTAAAAAGGTGACACGTGAACTTGTCCTGTCAGAAACCTGCTTTAGCTGAACCGTCTGAGTCATTTATCAGACAGATAAAGATAGTTTTACTTTGCTTTATTCTTATTTTCTCCAGTGTGTTTTAGCAAAAGATGCCAGTCTTCATCTACATTGCTGCTCACTGTGTCTCCGCTGCTGTTGTTAAAATAACTCTGCGTAGCCTAATCAGGCTTTATGCGATGCCTCGTGTATATCACGAGGGAGAGAGGCAACACACGCAGAGCAGGAAATGAGTATTGTTCGGCGCTTGAGAAAAAGATGATATAGTGTTGATCGCCCCTGAGTGCTTGTGGTGTGTATAGCTCTGTTGTTTTGAAGCACTGCTGACTAAAACTGTAGAAACGTTAAGATAGAACAACCGTTGTCATTATCTCATGGTCCGGATGGAACCAAGCTGGGGTCCGGACTCGGACTGCAGTCCGCTAATTGGCGAGCGCTGCTCTAAACTGTAATGATGCCAGAATGACTCATGAAACATAGCTGGATATAGGAATTCATGCCTTGATTTGTCTTGAATTAGAGCAGCAATCTTCGTTGTGCTGTTGATGAAATATGGAAATATAATGAGCAATGTCTACCACTAGTTGTCGGAGGGCACACAGCAATGGATGGTAATTCTCCTTAAGGAGAACAGTTGATGTAGACATATGAAGTCAAGAAACACTTTGCAATTTGACGAGCAATAGGAGCAACTAGCAGAACATGAGAAGCATCATCTCAATTTAATGGATGTAATCAGACCCCTTACACTGAAGAACATATACAAAATGGCATGCATGAATATTTGAACCTGATTCCCGTTGGGGAGTACACTCAGGAATGAAAAAACTTTGGTAAACAGATCAACATTTGTGAACCAAAACTCGGTCACCTGCGTGACGAAGAGAACCACGTAATCCAAGTAACCAAGCAAAATGTAATACTGCCGCTTGATAAGCTAAACTGATGCAGTATGAGGGATATGATGAACGGATAATTGAGAATATTGATTGCAGAAGCCTGAAACCCCATCCATTACCTGCTGTACAATATTGATGACTTCCTGGGAATACAGATTTAGGAAAAATTTTATGTGACCAACGAAATAAAATTATATGAGAATAGAGATCTGCAGCTTTGCACTGCATACCAAAATGCGGGAGAAATGGTCTTGCTGGGAATTACAGCTTTAGAAATTATAATATGAGCAAAAGCATAAAAATTATCTGAGAATAAAAAGAGCTGCAGCTCTGCACTGCACACGGGTATGCAGGACAAATGGATTGCGATCATTATTGAATGGATTGAGAGTGAGAGACAGCTGAAGCGCAGTAATTAAGCTGAGTGGAACCACCTGTGTGTGGGAATTAAATACCTCCTTAAATTGAAACTGCAATTGAAAGACAGATTAGAACACAACAGTTAAAATGGCAGCCGCGGATGCTGCAAAGTATAAAAATAGAGATTTTTATCTGTTGAATAACGTGATTATTTGCGATGGAGGAGCTTATCTGAAGAGGGCAAACGCTTCGCAGCAGAGCTGCATGTGGGCAAGCAGGTGGGGCCAGATGCCGGAAAGACTGTCGCTAGAATGAGGTAAACGGCAGCTTATATATTCTGCAGCCTGCAGGTTGATTGTCAAATTAGATGAGCAAGCTCCTCTTGAATTTATGTTTAAGATCTCCATTTAAACCTGTATAGCTGTGTCCCAAACAACACATTATACACTATGCACTAACAAAATGTACTATGCACTATGCACCATGTAGTGTATCAATGTATTATCTTCTCAAATGGAACACTTAACGTTTTTTTATATATATATATATATATATCTATATATACACGGAAGCGTAAACATACTTCTTGCACTACTTACACTTCAAAATGACGTAAAATAGTGCAGAAGTGTGCGGTTTGGGATGCACCATGTCTTTCTCTCTTACATGGAACACCAATGAAGATGTTAGGCAGAATGATTCTTTGTTATCATTCATCATTGTAATTTTATTATAGCTAACAGTCTGCTTAACATCTCCTTTTGTAAAGTCATACATGTTTGGATGACACTATTTTTTTTATTTTATTTGTTTTTTTGTTTTGTTTTTTATGGGGGGTGGACTATCCTTTAATGCCTTTTCAAATGTCCTTTTCTACACTGTGGGAATCAAATTCACGGTGTGCAGATCTCATTCCCTTCTACAGAATAACCATCTGCTCTTATATTCACTCTTGTTTTATATTTCTAAACTTGAGACAGAAGAACTACTCAGAAAGAAATATGATCCTCTCAGTATATTACATGTAAAATAAATAAATAAAAAAAAAAGTTCAAACAAATTGCTGCACAGAACTTTTATATAAGTTTAGTCATTATCTGCGCATGATATATGATGTCACATCAGTTTGGTGGAACAGAGTAAAGACAAATGGTTTCACCTGCGTGTCACATTCACTTTAAAAAATAGTAACACTTGATGAAACTGTAGGAAGGTGCTGCATTTCAACAGTGTGATCATAAGTTAAAGGAATAGTTCACCCAAAAATGAAAATTTGCTGATAATTTACTCACCTTCAGGCCATCCAAGATGCATCTGAGTTTCTTTCTTCATCAAAACAGAATTTAAGATTTTTAGGATTTCATTTCAGGCCTCCTCCTTTAAACAATGCAAGTGAATGTACTCCATTTTTGACGGTCCAAAATGCATATTTAGGGTGCATCAAAATAATCCACACGATTCTAGTCGACAAATAAAGTTCTTCTGAACGCAAACGATTGATAATTTTTAGAAACAAAATGTTCGCTTCCGTACATCTCTGCTCATGAGAAGGATGACGTAAGCTCTTTGGTAAGGTCACGCGTTACGTGGAGGAGGAGGAAGGAAGCACGTCATTGTTTACAAGAGAAACTTGCACAGACAAAGCACCGTTCACAAAACAAAACAGTCCAAAACTATATATATATATATATATATATATATATATATATATATATATATATATATATATATAAAAATCCTAATAATAAAAAATATTTACTGCAGTAAATAACCATCCTTTATTTCGGAGCAATGGCGTTGCGTTATCTAATTGTGCTTTTACTTTAGCAGAAATATTTAGGCTATATGACTGTCAGGAATTCAAGCCTCACAAGTTGTAGTTAGTGAAACCAAGTGCGAGAGCATTTACCGAGATTTACAGGGTTTACACAGAGAGACAGTGAAGTGGCGTGAAGGTGAGTTATGCAGGCAGTGACAACGTTTTCACACATACCTGAGTTCACTGAAAAACAGCACGGGCACAGCCGATGAATTCAGATATCGACCCTTTGTTTCTTTCAATGGTCTGAAATCCTCAGGGGTAAAATGTTCACTACACACCCTCCAATATTTAGAGAATGTAGGGGTGTACTGAGATCCAGATTCAGCGCGATAAGCCAGAGCTTCAATCACTCATGATCATGTATAGGCAATCGATGAAAAGTTAATATTTTTCCCGCCGTGCATTTTCTTTGGGATTTCTGAAGGTTGAAGCATCCATGATACACATATCAAACGACCATTTTGAACAATACACTTATACAAATACAAATCTACAGCAAAGACAATTAAACTTTTGTACAGTGCTGCTCCTCTTGTAAACAATGACATGCTTCCTGCCTCCTCCTCCATGTGATTTTTGTTGATGATGTCATTTTTGGGTGAACTATTCCTTTAAATCTTGTCTTAGATGTTTTTAAAAAAGAGAATCAGAAATGGCAACTGTGAGCGTGTGAATGTTTAGCACTCGTTTGGATTGTGTGAACTCACCTGTGCTATGTTATAGGATAAAAATAAGGAGACAAAAACTGGTGTCTTTTTAGAGTGATACTACTATATTTTTCACTATAAAAACTAAAATATACTCACCATTTTGATTTTCCACACTGGCGGAACCCTTTGGAGAACCTCTGATGTACCCTTTGAAAAGGGCCAGCTCATGGAGGAACTTTCAAAATGGAACCCATAAGCTGCTGCAAGAACTCCAAAGATTGTCAATAGTTCTTCCAGTAGCCAAATTCTAAAGGAAAGGCTTTGAGGCACTTGATATATACTGTATATATAAAATCATTGAGTATGTAATGATATTTGAGACACCTTCAAAAGGGTGCCTAGATGTTCCCCAGAGGATTCTCCCAATGTGGCATTCTAATGAATATGAAATGTACACCAAGTATCAACTCATTTTTACAGTGAGTATTTTTGTTGCATCTTTACTGGTCTCACAAAGCCAAATTTTGGAAATGTGGAAAGTCTGGTCCACATTTCAGGTCATTCTGACTAAAAAATGCACATTTAGACAGGAAGGGTTTGTCTCACTGAACATAAAGTGACCACCCACAGATCATTTCATGTAACGTTTAAGGCTGTGTAAATCTGAAATCAATGATAGGACAGAGTGACACACAATAAAGTGGTAGCTCATTCAAATAATGACATGGCAGTCTCAGAGAAAGGTTGCTGCACCAGAAGTGGTAACTTTAGCAGCCTAGTATCTGTAAATACATTTTTGTTTCCAGGCAGACTGGTAAAAACTTTTCACTCCTGGAAAATGCATAAAGTCAGCCAATCAGATTGGACCTCACAGTTTGGAGAAAGGTCTTTCATTTGAGGGTGCCTTGTGCATCATTACGTCTGTGGTGTAGACATCTTTACTATTCAAAAAACACATTGCATCATTAGCAAACAACTGGTCAAAAACACTGTCTGGGAATGGATCTGAAAAAAATCCATTGAGCAGATTTTTATTTAATTCAAGTCTTTAACTTCAGATGCACGTTACCCACCCCAGGCCAGGTGGAGTGAGTGGATAATTTAAAGTTGGATAATGAACTGTAGAAAGAGAGAGAAATACCATGTGACGATAAGTGGGTGTAAGCTCTGGCAGTGTTTAATTGAATCTCGTCTTAATAGATTTTCTTCCTATTAAATTTCAAAGAAATAGTATCTTTTTTTTCAATGCATAACCAATCTTGACATTCACTGTAGTTTCAATATCACATGTCCATGTTAAGCAGAAACACTCATTAACAGACAACTGTAACAAGACTGTAGATCCCGCCTTGTAGGGGAAAATTACAACGTTACCCTGGAAGACATAAAAGGGAAAGGACCTTGGTCCCCACTCTGGTACTTTGAGCCTCAGTATGCACAGTATGTGTATATGTTTTAGCTTACCTATTGTATGATATACTACAGGAATAGGAAGTGTAGGCTTCAGGCAATTAGATGTCAATACGGCAGCTTCCTGAAGTATAAGAAGGTGATGCAAAGTAATAACTCAAGTTCACATTCCCACCCTCCTAAACCTAATAGCGTAAGTGAGACGCCCCTACTCCAAGGTAAGTTTCACAAATAACTGTCAGCTGTATTTTAATAATTTATTTTTTCCTTCCTTAGGAAACTGGAATGTTTTCTAAAAAGATTGGTTACAATTGAATGAAGTAATAAAATAAAACAAATAAGTTCTCTGAAATTTTCTTCTAACCTTGGTAAACCTTCAAAGGTTTAACAATTTCAAACACTTTTATATAACACCTCAGATATAAGTTTCCCAAAATTAATTTCAATATCAGGACATGTAAATTGATTTACTAACAACACTGGGTGTTTCAAACAAAACTCTGAATTATATCAAGGACTCTTGTAGTTCAATTCAAATGATTCACTTTAAATAACTCTGAACTCTGATGACCTTTGTAACTTCGTTCAAACGACTCTTATGAATCAACTTATGATTCGGTTTCCTTTTGACTCAGTTCTCACATCAAACAGTTCAAATCCCAGTTCAAGCTCTGTTCAAACAAACACTCAGTTTGGTTCAGTCTATATCAGTAAAGTGTTCGTGTGTGTGTGTGTGTGTGTGTGTGTGTGTGTGTGTGTGTGTGTGTGTGTGTGTGTGTGTGTGTGTGTGTGTGTGTGTGTGTGTGTGTGTGTGTGTGTGTGTGTGTAAAGAACATTTGTACCAGACTGTAGCGACGATGACTTTGATGCGTTGACTTGCGATGACTGGTGATTTGTGATGACTTGCAACAATGAGACAAACAGGTGAAGAGATGTCATCAGGATGGCAGGGTAATAAACACAAAAGAGAACACCAGAGAAGCCTCAGCACGGCCCAGGAAAACTCAGGAACTTTCTGGAACAAAATGGTGCAGCTCAGCCACAGCACGCACGTGACCCGCCTGAACAGGGTCTGACCCACAAAAAAATGCTTCTTGAAAGCAAAACTTGATCGTAGGCAACTGTCAGACTCTCCCAAAATGCCAAAGTACCTAAAAAAAAAAAAAAAAAAAAAAAGGAAATCACTCTGTGCAAAACTAACTTTTACTCAGAAACACAGTATGATTCTTAAAAATGCTTAAATTCAGCATGACACCAGAAACAACAGTGTTCTGAATGAAACTCACGGCTCTAGCAACTCTCTCTCGTGCACTCAGCCAGTCACTAACATCGTTCTCCATTCGATGACGCAATCAACTGAACTTCTGCTTCAACTACGTCTCCAGTTTCACACGATCACGTCAGTGTACACTTAACTCACGAAACTTAAACTGACTGTGTACTACTGTCTTCCATTACATTTCCAGTGGAAAAAAAATGTCGTCGACTTACACAGCGATCACGGCGTGTCTGCTTAATAATCCCTCTCTCCCCCACACACCGGAGACAGCGCAACCCATCAAAATAAAAGTCCCTTAGAGAAAAATATCACCGTTACACAACAACAGTCCAAGTTCAATACACAAATTCTCAAAGTCTTTTCAAGGTCCAGGTGTCTTTGCGCATTATTTCTTACTCATTAAAGTTCCAATACCACATAGTCTGTAAAGAAATTTTTTTTTTTTTTTTCAAACATTAGTAACGCTGTTTACATAACTCTTAGAATAAAAGATTAATGCCTTTTACACATTGAATTCAGTTTCACATTGACCACGTTTCACACTTGGAGGCTGCCATCTTGGATCTAACTCATTTCACTCAGCGGCATTTTGGCTCTGCACCACTTACAGTAATTTCAGTTAAACTCAATCATGTTTTCTCCGAACAGTCAAATGAACATACGATCTCCTTTTACAACATTTTTAAACTCATTCATATATTTTCAAAGATTGGAACTTTAAACCCTTATCTTTGATGACTCATTTTTCTTATATGCATGAATCCAACACTAGCTGAACATAGACATTAAATAAATGTTTTTACACAGAGAAAGAACATCTTAACACATTCCCTGCACACTGTGAAACATACTGTTTACTTTCTAATAATTAATTCACATTCTTAACCCATTTGCTCACCTGTAGAAAGAGAGAGAAATACCATGAGACGACAAGTGGGTGTAAGCTCTGGCAGCGTTTAATTGAATCTGGCTAGATCTTGCAGCACTTCTTATACACCAGCGCTAAGCGCTCTCTACAGGAGGCAATAATAATTTCAACCCAAACCTCTTAATTCAACCCAAACCTCTCGTAATACATCATGAATGTTTTAATTAAACAACTGAACTTTATTACTTTGAAATGGTAATAAACAATACAAAAATAAAATGTAAAGGAACTGGGGGGGGGGGGGTATTTTTTTCATCTTTGGATATAATTTCCAGTCCACTACACACACTACACACACAGACTTCTCCTCTGCAACCACAAGATCTATGTGCTAAAACAACGGGGTCAGGGTTTGGCTGGTTAGCTTCAGCAGTTCACCCCTACTGCTAGATGCCCTAACTGTATCAGTATTTCATCAGTGCATTCTGATTAAAAACATTTATTTATTTATTTATTGTTGCAAGCAATATACAAATTGACAGAAATTCATTGCCTGCCTTGTATGCATCTTACAGTTTAAATATATATATTTGTCAGGAGATATTCCACACATCTTTATTTATATACAGTATTGTTTTTACAGAAAAGCAATCTGAACCAAATCTCAGTTCCAAAATCAAAGACCTCATTTTGTCTTCCTTAATATAGTCAAACTCTGCCTCTGGACAAAATAAAAGTGCACATTTCTCCAAAAATGTAACTTTCCCTCCAAAACATGTGACATGGAACAAAACAAGTGCCTCGTGAGACAGATAAATGTGGAGTATATTTTTCAGGTGCTCATCAAAAAGGTGAAACCTCCCTCCATGTAACTAACCTGAAGTGCTTGTCTGCAGTTGTCCTGGCAACTGACAGTGCCAGTCGAATTACCTGGAAACCAAACTAAGCATTTTCTCTGTCAAATATATAAAATAGCATCAAATAAGTGGCCTCTTTGTGTCATGCAACTCCCTTCACACTCCCTCACCTGAGTGTGATGACCTTTCTGCCGTTAAGCCCCAGCACACTACTAAGCGTGGTGACAGATTTTATTCAATAGTCTTCCATTACAGACCCATTAGCCATGTCCATCTGCGTGTACCTGCAAGACAAATGGGCGGCCCATTGCATCTCATCTCCAGTCTAAAGGCTTTTATTGCCCCGCAAGGGGTCCAAACATGACCCTCACAGTTAGTGTGGCCAGTCAGTGATGGGGCCATTAGTAAAGGCTCAGTGCAGAGGGAAGGTTCTCTTTTCATTGTGTTGAACTGGAAAAATGAGTGTAAGACCTCTAATATAAGGTGGTTTGCATAATTGTTATATGTTAAAATATATATGGAATTAGATTTGTGCCAATTGTTTTGAACTTAGGTTTTCAAGAAACAAATAAAAATATAGCTGCAAGCAGCAATACTTCAAGCCAATTATCAGCAGCTTGAGCAGCGAAAGAAGCATCGTGAGAATTCTGATGAATGCTGTAGGAGTTAAAGATAAAAAATAAAAAAAAACATCTATGGCCATGTTTCTCAAGATACACTACTGTTCTATTTTCATATACTAGTTGCACATTAAAATCTCTATCATCAGCAGAACAAAAGTGCTTGCTCTTTTGGCTATTAGTACATTGATAAAGAGCGTTTACTCAAGGTTGTGCAGAGGGTGTTAAGTGCAACATTGCACACTATACATTGTTTTGTGTATTCTCAATCACTTTTTTGGAAAACAATTGGAAAAGTCCGTTTTTACATCCATAGAGTTATATGCAGTACATTTATAGACATCTATGCAATATTTAGTTTAATCCAATTTAAACTAAAAAAAGTTGATTATTTCCATGATATTAACTTAAACCAATTTATCTAATTGATTGAAATATTTCAAGCAAGCACATTTAGCCATTGTTTACTACAGGGCATCCAGAATTCACAATGACCCCCCAGGGCAAGGTCCTAAAATATTATCATTTTACTAAGCAAATGCAACATCCTTAATTCCACTTTTTTTTCAAATCTGGTACATTAAAATTTGTTTGTGAAACAATTCTAAACAACAAAAACTTATTTGCTAATATTTTCATGCATGGTCTGCAAATAATCAGCAGATTTCAATTTCATGTTGATTGGACAAATGTTATAGGAGTAATAGCAACGACAAAACATTTACATAAAATCAAATCATGGCCAACCATGGTATTATTGTTCTCTGCATGACCCACACAATCTAACAAGACCAGTCTCACAAAAATGCAAACATATAGCCTCAAGTCCACTTTGGCGTGCTCAGTGTCAAATTTGTTGATGATTGGCCAATGGCTGCTATGTTTCTCAATATATGCAACTGTCCTCATGATCAATGATGGCAACTCCCACAAAGACACTGAATGCAAAGAAACTGCATGCAAATTTTGAAATTAATCGGACCAATGTTTCTATATTTAGAGCCACTTTCATATTGTTCCCTGTTATAGCGCCACCAAATGGCCAAACCCTGCAACTTTTTCTGTGTTTCCGCAACCTCAGGCTGAGCCCTTATATAAGTGTCAAGTTTGGTGAAAATATTTCATTTCACTTAAGAGTTATATCAATTTACGTAAAAGCAGAGACCACTTTTAAAATTCATCGGCCTGTTTTTGGCATGTTCTCTTTTATTTTATGAAATTTACTAATGACGCTTCTTATTTTGGTGGTTTCGTTCCGATCCGAAAGTAGTTTCGGAACTATTTTCGAAGTGGCAACAGGCCATAAGGTGAACCATAGCAAATATGGTATCGTTGCGCTGGCAAGTCCTCCCAAACTTAACAAGACCAGTCCTGTGAAAGTTGACCAAAGCCACTAAAAGTTATAAGCTCACAAAGTAAAAAAGAAAAAAACAATTTTCCACCACTAGGTGGCACCAAGCTTCTCAGGCACCTTCAGGGCATGGTACTGATGACACATACAAAGTTTCATAACTATACTCCAATGCGTTCATAAAATACAGCATTTTGCGACAAAATTCAAAATGGCCGATGCCCAAAATGGCCGACATGGGAAAATTGGGTATCGTTTGACTCGGAATGTTTCACTGAATCTAAAGAGACCAGTTTTGGCCAAAGCATTAGAGTTATAAGCCAAAATAGCCATTTTTGTTATCTCCTGACCAGTAGGGGGCAGTGTGGCAAAACACTGCAGGTGATCTCAAGGCATGATGGCGATGACACATACTAAGTTTTGTCACAATCCGTCAAAGCGTTACGGAGATACAGCATGAAGTCCATTTTGCCGTGCTCGCCATCAATTTCGTGAAGCCATTTCTCAGGAACGATTTCAAACATAGAAAAAAAAAGTGATACATTTTGTGTAGCAAAATAGTAAAACAATTTTGGTGGAAATCGGACAGAAATTGTAGGAGTAGCGAAAAAATTTGTTTCCTTAAAATTCTAAATGCCGGAAAATCTAGTGGGTGGAAATTGAAACCAAGGTATGCATTTGACTTGGCATGAGATCAAGAATCAGGAGAAAAAAGAACTTTGTCTCTAGGACTTACAGTTTAAAAGTTATTAGCGTAAACATGAGTGAAAATTTCACCTGTTGGTGTTGCTAAAGGGTTTGAGTTACAGACTACAAATGTATCATTTGTGTAATTGTAATACAAAATTTAATGACCTCGTTTTTCTTTATAATTATTTTTCTTCTATTATAACATTGTCTTATTTATTAGCTGCCATATACTGTATTTTAGATGTCATGATATGGTGTTAACCAGATATAGGCAATTACTCAATTTTATGAATTGTGCATGCCAGAATAGGGTAATTATTACAATTAGGTGACATTTAAGTCCTCAGTAAGAGTTGTGGTATTTAGTATTGATTCATTTTACATGATTACAATTTTAATTGGCTTGGTAAAAATAAAAGACTATTATACACTGTTTTTAAATAAATCATTTTAGTTATTGCACTAGTTTCATTTCTTCAGAACTGCAAAATGTCAAATTGTAATGTTATGAAATGATGTCACATACTGGAGGCGACATCAGCCATTCAGCAAAATAATTTAAAGAGTTATTTGAAGTGTATACCTCTTGTTTTATGTTTTTCTTTGTGTAATTTAAAAAAAAATCAATATAAATTTACAAATATGTTTGCTAGATATCATTCGCAAACTATGTAGTGGTTAATTTATCTAGTGAATGTCCACCCTGTTATTTTCCACCCTGACCCAAACTAGGGTTTTAATGATGAAACATAAAGATACTTAAAGTATGTTTTCAAAAGTTTCAACAGCAAAATAGCACTGAATTCTAGGAATGACCCAATAACATATAATAGCCTAATCTGCACTCTTCTCTTCTGTCTTAAGGATGATGTGACTTGTCGGGATCAAAGAGAAATGTCACTTCTCCGGGTATGTTCGCAGCCGCCCGGGCAAGCAAGGCTGCCAACTCAGCATCTACTTTGTCCTGAGCTCTACCTCCCGAGAGCGGGAGCTCAGTAGACTCATCTGCTTCCAAAAGCAGGAGCCCACCCTCAGATGCTGCGACCGATAACTCATCCTCGTCGCGAGCCCCGAACGAGACATTAAATACGCCCTGAGGCAGACCGCCTGCCTCGCTCGTGAACTCTACCGGGCAGAACGAGCGTGCTGGGGGATGGGAGGTCTGCGGGAACTGAGCCGGCGGAGAAGCTCCCATATCTACATCCAAATCGCCCACGGCACTTGCCAACCCAGCCTCCTGAGTTTCAACGCAGGATGGACCGGGTCGGGAAGCAGCCGTGGTGGCGCTCTGCTTCACGAAGAAGGAAGAGAGCCGCAACCGCAACGTTCTCATGGGCAAGTTCTCACAGTGAAAACATGACCCATCCACAAAAGCTGCCTTGGTGTGCTGGCTACCCAAGCACTCGAGACAGATTTTGTGACCATCTGGTGGGGAGAGATAACAGCCACACCCAGCAGCACAAAGGCGAAAGGACATCTTTAAAAAGACGCCAATCATTTGTGCGAGCTCTTTTAGAGAAAATATACTCTTTTGAATATACTCGTTTTTACACCTGTGGACTTGAAGCACCCAGGGGAAGCACAACACTTGACTGTGCGAGGGTGACCGCTGATACGTGCCGTAATTCCAGCGGCAATAGCAAGGTGACGGGATGAACACACACATGCGCTCAGCTACGAAGAACAAGTCTGAATGAGTGGTGCACGCCATCTCCTTTTATACCGTATGTCTGGGACGGAGAGTGGCATGCAAATTCCACTCACCAATTTTCATTGGCCAATGAAATAAAGCAAAGGTGATTGGGGCTCTCAAGAGCGAACCCCTAGTGTCACTACATCGACATAACTTTGAGTGAGTGACAGACAGGGAATATATGTTTACACATGCTGGTGGTATAGTATATAAAGATTTAATCATATTTTAAAGGTCCACCATGGTTAGTTGTTCTAAAGTTTTTAGGCTTTTATGTAGTCATAATGGTGTGTAAGCTAACTAGCCAATGTTCATACCATTTCCTGCAGGAACAAGTGCAAGAAAATATTTTACAGTGGATGCTAACAAAGTTCAGCTTGATGTCTCACAATGAAATTATAGATTTAGATTACCTCCTGGACATTGCTTGTCAAGAACTGACTCTGGCAACTGCTGCATCACATCATATTAACATCCCAGAGGAATTAATTAGGGGTCTACAGGAGTTAATCGACACAGTGAGTTTACTGGTTCCTTCCAAAGAAACACCAGCAAATGCATCAGATGTTGTAACTGTCACTTGAGACGGCCACATCTGGATATTAGCAGGAATGATCTCGAAGGCCTTCTCTCTTCTGCTCTTCCTGTAGAACATCTTGCTCACCTCTGTGGAGTTTCAAGGAGAACTATGAACCTAAGATTGAAAGAACACTCTCTCTCTGTCAGAGGCTGCTATTGCAGCTTTCTGGATGGTGAACTTGATCAAGTTGTAAGATCAATAAAATTAAGAATGCCCCATGCAGGTTACAGACTGGTGAAAGGTGAACTGTTGGCCAGAGGGCACCGTATACAGTGGTGCAGGGTGAGGGCCAGTATGCAACGGGTGGATGGAGCTGGAATGTTAGCCAGGATTTGGTTTTATAGCTCACAGAAGTTATTCCGTTCCTGTGCCCCTTTCTCTGGTTTGTGTTGACACCAACCATAAACTGATCACGTGAGTTTTTGCTCTCATACTCTCTCACTATTGAACGTGCACACACATACAGTGCATCCGGAAAGTATTCACAGCACTTCACTTTTTCCACATTTTGTTATGTTACAGCCTTATTCCAAAATGGATTAAATTCATTATTTTCCTCAAAATTCTACAAACAATACCCTATAATGACAACATGAAAGAAGTTTGTTTGAAATCTTTGCAAATTTATAAAAAAATAAATTAAAAAAAATCACATGTACATAAGTATTCACAGCCTTTGCTCAATACTTTGTTGAAGCACCTTTGGCACCAATTACAGCCTCAAGTCTTTTTGAGTATGATGCTACAAGCTTGGCACACCTATTTTTGGGCAGTTTCTCCCATTCTTCTTTGCAGGACCTCTCAAGCTCCATCAGGTTGGATGGGGAGTGTCGGTGCACAGCCATTTTCAGATCTCTCCAGAGATGTTCAATCGGGTTCAAGTCTGGGCTCTGGCTGAGCCACTCAAGGACATTCACAGAGTTGTCCCGTAGCCACTCCTTTGTTATCTTGGCTGTGTGCTTTGGGTCGTTGTCCTGTTGGAAGATGAACCTTCACCCCAGTCTGAGAGCTCACTCTGGAGCAGGTTTTCATCAAGGATGTCTCTGTACATTGCTGCATTCATTTTTCTCTCGATCCTGACTAGTCTCCCAGTTCCTGCCGCTGAAAAACATCCCCACAGCATGATGCTGCCACCACCATGCTTCACTGTAGGGATGGTATTGGCCAGGTGATGAGTGGTGCCTGGTTTCCTCCAGAAATGACGCTTGCCATTCAGGCCAAAGTGTTCAATCTTTGTTTCTCATGGTCTGAGAGTCCTTCAGGTGCCTTTTGGCAAACTCCAGGCAGGCTGTCATGTGCCTTTTACCGAGGAGTGGCCTGATTGGTGGAGTGCTGCAGAGATGGTTGTTCTTCTGGAAGGTTCTCCTCTCTCCACAGAGAAATGCTGGATCTCTGTCGGAGTGAACATCGGGTTCTTGGTCACCTCCCTGACTAAGGCCCTTCTCCCCCGATTGCTCAATTTGGCCAGGCGGCCAGCTCTAGGAAGAGTCCTGGTGGTTCCAAACTTCTTCCATTTACGGATGATGGAGGCCACCGTGCTCATTGGGACCTTCAATGCTGCAGAAATTTTCTCTACCCTTCCCCAGATCTATGCCTCAATACAATCCTATCTCAGAGGTCTACAGACAATTCCTTGGACTTCATGGCTTGGTTTGTGCTCTGACATGCACTTTTAAATGTGGGACCTTATCTGACAGGTGTGTGCCTTTCCAATCATGTCCAATCAACTGAATTTACCACAGGTGGACTCCAATCAAGTTGTAGAAACATCTCAAGGATGATCAGTGGAAACAGGATGCACCTGAGCTCAATTTTGAGTGTCATGGCAAAGGCTATGAATACTTATGCACATGTGATTTTTTTTTTCGTTTTTTATTTTTAATAAATTTGCAAAGATTTCAAACAAACTTCTTTCACGTTGTCATTATGGGGTATTATTTGTAGAATTGAGGAAAATAATTAATTTAATCCATTTTGGAATAAGGCTGTAACATAACAAAATGTGGAAAAAGTGAAGCGCTGTGAATACTTTCCAGATGCACTGTACACACACAAAATCTTTCTTTTTTTTCACTCACTGATGCATGCACTTGAACACGCATCTAGATTAAACTAAACAAATGAACCACCATCAATTAATAGTGTAGTTCATCTTCATCTTGTGTCTGTATTTCCCTTCAGATTCAATACTGTGATATTTGGTGGGATTGATGGATTCTCAAGGAAGGTACTGTTTGTCCAAGTCTGCACATGGTCTGTTTTTTTGGGGTTTTTTTTGGTCAATCCTCTTACTAAACATTGACAGCCAAATTAAATATTGTACAAAAATATTCTGCCACAAGAACCTCTTTTTCATAGATCCTATATCTATAGGCAAACTCCACGCGATGCACGCAACAGGCAACAAAAACAAGACAGGACACCTGTGTGAGAGTTCGGCCACACACACCCCCGACACCTTAGACTGAAGTGACCGAACCTCAGCACAACATGAAGGCGGCTCGCGACCCGTGTGCGCAACGCGAGTGCGAAAACTGTGTACGCAAGACAGGCATGCTGCCAAGATGACATAAGCGTGATGCACCCATGTCAATAACAGACAGATATGGAGCAAGAGTGTCCGGATCCTGACACAGACAGGAAGTCAGGATTCAGACACCGTGCTCCCGACTTGAAAAAAGATGGACTGAAGAGCACACGGCAGGGAATACAACCAAAACAGTGTGCTCACACAAAGACAGACAACGAAACACTAGACAGACATGGGACAGTGATGCCACGGTCCTTTCAGACAAAAACCCAGACTGACAGAGTGACAGGACCGTGACAACAATACTCTAAGATAATGTTCTTAGTACTTTTTTCAGTATTAAATAATTTGTAACAGTCTTAAAATATTTGTATTAGTGCACTCCTAGGTCATACCAGATGCTTTGTAGAGAAGCCGACCTCCAGATGCCGACTTCATTTTTGGGTATGTATCAGTGAAAAAGCTTGAGAAAGCTAAAATTAATTAAAACCTAAAATAAGATTATTTATACCAATTGATATTGCAAAAAAAAAAAAAAAAAAACTAATTGTGAAACAGCAATACCATTGTAGGATGGAAGAAAAGCTGTATATATAAGAGAAAACTATACTTGTAGATGACCTCTGAATGAGCCAAGTCTTCTGGTATTGATAGATTTCTTTTTCCTTAACCAGTCTGCATAAACTGTAGCTCCTCAGCTGATGAAGGGTTCATGTCTGAATTTTTATTGAAAAGGAACACTGAAAATACAAAAGGTTTCCACAGTTTGTGGACCTTTGCTGGCTTGTTACAGAAAATCCTGGAAAAGACCTTCAAGAGAAAATAATAATAAATACTGTAAGTCAATCATGGAATACATGTTGTGCAATATTACAAATACTTTTCATACCTACTCAGCATTTAATAGATATTTAATTGACCTCATAATTCTCCCTGATGACTAATAATGTTAAAATGATAATGTACGAATTCTGTTCCATACAGGAAGTGTTGTTGTTTACTTGCAGCGTGAAGCATTTACATGTTTCCACTGATCATGCTATAAATAAATGGTGGGGGTTGGGGTGGTGGTGGGGGGTGCAATTTTAGAATACCAAGATCAGAGCCTTGCTGCAGAATAAAGATCTGTCTGAGATTATCTGTGCTAACATTACATGTACACTTTATGCGTATAATGCAAGTACCATCAGTGAATGTAGGCAATATGTTGATGTATAAATGTATAAAACGCCATCATAGTTCCGCACTCAGTCATCCTACTACATCATCTGGCTAACTGTAGTTGTTTTGCAGACGTGTGAATTACTATTACATTTACAAGTGATTAAAAACTTTAAAAGCATGTAATAAGTGGGCTAAATCAAGACAGAACTGTATAATGTTCACGCCTCACCTGATACGAAAAAAGCCCAACCTTTATTGATTTTTCATATTATTTTACTAACACTGACTTACCTCATGCTGCCTTGATTGTCGGGGCCAGTTGCACCAGCTATACATAAGTTACAACTTAGCCTAGTTGTGGCATAAATGGGCACTAATTCACAATTTACTCTCTACTATGTAAGCGTTGCAACATTAAACTTAGGTAGAACGTAACCATACATATAAACTAAATATTTATGGAAGCCTCCGACCAGGAGTAAAGGTTGGAATAAAAAAGCAGACTCATTCAATGACATCAATGTGCTCATGTTTTGGTTGACAGGCTTCAGTCCTTTTGACATATATGATGATGTTGCATAGCACATGTTTAAATTTACGGGAGAAAACATTATGTAAAAAACTTCTTCAGCATGAAACCGATCTAACGGTGCACTTTCCTGTGTATGCCGCTCAGTGTCAAGTTTCAACATATACGAAATATATAAGATATTAAAATGAATAAATGTCTATTTTTCCAGCCTGTTGTATTAGTATTTATTTCTTTATTGCCCTTTATTAATTTTATATACAGTTATTAAATATTGTTATTTATATAGGCTAAATATACCATTAACGATATCTTGTTTTATTACTTATCGTATTTCAATGGGGATATCATTTATTACAGCTGACAGGTACAATACAATACAATATACATTTTATTTCTATAGCACATTTAAAACAACAGCAGTTGACCAAAGTGCTTTCCAACAGATTAAATTAAATAATGTAAACATTTACCTACACATACAACACATAGCACAAGTTCACTCTGCTAAAATGCAAATACATAATCAAACTCAAATTATATTTAAAAACATAAGATCAAACTTCAAAACCTTTTAACTTATAAAAAAAAGTCATCCTATATTATAGTTTTAAAATATATACAGCCAATTAGCTCTAGTCAGATGTAAAAGACATGCTGAAAAGATACGTCTTCAAACTCGATTTAAAAATATCCACTGTCGGGGAAAATTTGATATGCAATGGAAGAGAGTTCCATAATCGGAGTGCAGCCACAGAAAAGGCCCAATCACCCTTAGATTTTAATCTAGATTTAGGGACAAGGAGTACCATCTTGTTAGAGGACCTCAGTTGTCTGGCATTTTGATGAAAAATTAAAAGGTCAGTTATATATTGTGGCGCAATGCCATGAAAAGCTTTAAACACAAATAAAATCATTTTAAATTGAATCCTAAATCTAACAGGCAACCAATGTAAGGACGCTAAGACTGGAGTAATACTATCTCTCTTCTTTGAGCAGGTCAACAGCCTGGCTGCTGCATTCTGCACCAACTGAAGACAGGATAATTGGCACTGAGAGATGCCAATATATAACGAATTACAGTTGTCAATGCGTGAAGATACAAATGCATGAATAATGGTTTCCAAGACTTTAGTGGAAAGAATCAACTTCTTCAATACTCTTAGTTGATAGAAACCTGCCTTTACAACACTGGTAACCTGCTTGTCAAAAAAGGTTTGAACATCAACCATAACAAGATCAAACTGAAATTGACGGCTTTTTAACACTTCTGTGTACAAATTTCAAGGCTGCCTATTGGATAAATACAGGAAAACATCATATTATGTGACTACGCATTACTTTACAGAGAGCTTATGACCTACTAGTTAAGTCTTTCCTTAAGAACAGGTGGTGCAACCAAATTAAGCACTGATTTAGTTACAAACTAACTAGTAGTTACTAAGCCCTTAGTGTGAACTTTACATCTCAACTTAAGTGAGACCTTACGCACAGCTGGTGCAACCCTACCCTGAACTTTCTACTTCCTCCCAGGTCAAGCAGCTGAGCTGTCACTCCAAATCTCACTAGCCAATTAGATGGAATGCCTGTTAAGCCCCACCCACACGAGAGGATTGTGCCAGAACTGCGAACGAAAACTCTGGGAGCGTAAATGAAAACTTTGGAAGCTTGACTGAAAATGATTGCAGCGCATTCGTAGGTCCTGATCAGCGAACGCAAGCAGAGAATAGCGTTTTCATTTTATTGTTTTCAGTTTCAGATTGTATTTATTCATTTTCAGTTTATATTTTTGTTTGTTTCTTGAAAACTTACGTTCAAAACAATTGGCACAAATCTAATTCCATACTAAGAGGACAAATGTGAAGTGGACTTTATATGCAATTTTTCTTCATTTACTTCATTTACTTATACAGCTATAAAGTCAGAAAAAGTTCTCGACTTGTTTTGGATGTGTAGCCTACATAAAACATATGGCATGCAGCTGATCCACCCAAAATACATATTTCAATGTAAGTTGTATTTATATAAAAACTTTTTGCAATTACAATATCAAGGGAAATATTCACAATTCAGATTTTTTTCATAATCATGAAACCCTAACCGTTTGTCATTGTTCCAGTAAAAATGTACGATTTAATTCATAGTTTTCATTATACTGTAGTTATAGTATTATTATATTTTCCAGCATTCTTGCAAATAAGAAACAAATAAATAAAATAATAATAATGAATATGTTTTAATTAACTAGAAAATATTAATTAATAAATATTTTAAAAATCTGATGCATATAAATAATGTGGCTTAAAATAACTAAAATGTTTTCTTTTTTGTTTTTTTCTTTTTTTTTTCATGGTGGGGCCAGTGAAAATGTGGAAAGGGCACAGTGAAAAAAAAACATTCGTTGGCTCAACAAAGTGTGCAAATAAACTGCTTCTGTCAGAAACGTAATATTTTTTTTAGCTTTACTTCATTTGCATTAATGTGTACAACACAAAATATAAATTGAACTTGAAGTGATGCATAAAGTAAATGAATAATTGTGAGTTCCTTGAACAATTTTTGGCTTAAAACAATCCAAATAATTATTTATAAACTTACATACTCTGTGCTAAGGGTAGGTGAAATATGAGTCGCAATGTTCCAGATCTTGCAAGAGAAACAAGCGACCTGGTCTGGACAAACAAGCCTAAAATAAGCCACTTGCCTTTTTAAAATAAGCGAAAATAAGCAATTGCATTCTTTTCCTGTGTGTTGGATTTATCCGCACAGAAATCGTACCAAGCATATACAGTTTATTCAAGTATAATCTTAATATAAACAAGTATAAAACAAGTATAATTCTCAGTCAAAATCTGGCAGCATCAAATCTGTATTAAAGCATCATATCTAACAATAATTCAGTGAAGACTTGGAAACAACTGAGAAATATACTTTATACCTCTAATGTTTTCCTTGTACCTGGATTAGCTGTGCACGTATTTGTAGTAATTATAAATACAGTAGTTGTTATAAAGGTCTTCGTAGACAGAATTCTTCATCCACTAAGGGCAATTAGGCAAAGAAATTAGTGATGCAGTGGATTCTTTCAGGATCAAAGCACGTTACATTTTTTTAGGAGAACACAAGGTGGTGTAATTCCAAAATTTTACTGTGATAAACCCTTTGGCCTAAGGTTTAATGAAAAAAATATCAGAATGAAAATGTACCAGTTATAACAGGTTACCAGCATTTAAAAAATAACGTTTTCACTCCAGAACAATTGAAAATGACTTTGTTTCTCTTTTTCGGTTACATTCTGCAAAAAAAAAAAAAAAATTTGTTTGTTTTTGGTTTTTGTTCCTTGAACCATTTTTAATCCCTGGTTGTGACCTTTCACCTTCAGACTTTCTGGATGTTATGCAGTTTTAAATAGTAAAAAAAAAAAAAGAAAAAAATAGTTTTGTTGTTGTTTTTGTTTGTTTGTATTTTGTAGATAAATGAATCAAATTTGAACTAAAAATATTTCCCATTTTCTCAAATTTAGCCCCTAGCCCCATACTGTTGCCCATTCTGACTGCTGGAAAAGGCAATAGAGAAATAGGCATTTGTGAAATAGGCATATACTAAAATTGTAAAATGTACACTGCTGATTTTCAGAAACTGAAATCAGAAATTGTTGTAATATAGCTGAGATAATGTACAGTTCCCAAAGTGATTGAAATTAACATAAATTAAGACATCCTTTGGCAATGTTTGCCAAGTTTTAAAACTTTTTTATTTATTCTTTAAAATTCTTTTTAAATTATGTTAATTCAATAATATTCAGAATGTTGCCCCTTTTCCCCATTCATTATACACTTTGGGACCACAACAAAATAGATTTTCATTACTGTACAACGTTTTAGAGGCGTTTGAATGGTTTTTAATACTGGTCAAAAATGACCTGAAGGACAAAAGGAGGGTGCAGTGTCTTAAGACAATAGGAGGGTTAATGCATTAGGTATCATGAACTAACAATGAACAAAATATTTTTAAAGCATTTATTAATCTTTGTTAATGTTTGTTTACAAAATACAATTATTCATTGTTAGTTCATGTTAGTTCATAGTGCTTTAACTAATGTTAACATATTAAACTTTTGATTTTAAAAATGTACTAGTATATGTTGAAATTAACATTAACCAAGATTAATGCATGCTGTAAAAGTATTATTCATTGTTAGTTCATGTTAACTAATGTAGTTAACCAATGTTAATAAATGAAACCTTATTGTAAAGTATTACCAATCACTTAAGTTTGTTTGGCCAAAATAAACTTTTGGGTCATTTATAGTTCTTATTAAGAATTCATAGTTCTTTTTAGTATTATTGATGCTGTTTTACTGTAATTAGTTGTTTTGTGTAAAGTCACCATTAGGGTGATTAGTGTCCCCGTTAGTGAAGTTGAATTCTGTTCAATCCATGTATATGCATTTCTTAAGTGCAGATTGATTTAGGGAATCAAGTTTACTGACTGACCTTGGCCATTATTTTCTTTTGAGCCAATTAAATTAAGTATAAACAATAATATAAATGTTCATTTTAAACATTGTGCTATAAGTTGTTAAATCTTATTCATGTGACATACCTTTTTAAATAAATAAAGTTGAATGAACTGATACATTTGTGTATATCTAACAAAGATTTCCTAGTTATGCTGACATAAAATGATTATTAGTTGAATTTACTTAAAAAGCGTGATGCAAAAATGCTACATATATTTTAAGTTCATCCAACACATTGCACATTTGTGGTGCAAGTAACTGAACTAATGGCTCAATCAGACCAGCAGAAAAAAATATTTATTGTTGAGCCTTGATTTTGATTTCTAATTACTAAACAACTCATACTCTCAAACACCTTTAAGCTGTAGAGCTCTTGCTGGCATCATTTTAAGTTTAAGTCTAGCAGCAACATTTCTCAAAGTATAACACGCAAAGCATTAACCTCGTAACATAAGAATGTCAATGATGTCACAGACAACTAGTTGTCAACTGTGGTTTCATTCACACAGCTGAAAATTTAAGCCACTTCGGTTATAGAATGAGGTTCTCTTTTATAATTAAACCGAGTTTGAACATTACCATATTTAGCACTCACAACCGTATTCTGCTGCTGTGTTCGCCATACTGTGGGAAAAGACTAAGAGTAACATATTCATCTCACACACAATTCTTGTCTTTTCATGCTCAGTCCTCTTTCTCCTCCCCCAGCTCCCCTGGTTCTTCTCTCAACTTCCCTCTCATTCTCTTCTCTCTTTTTCTATCTCTTTCCCCCAGATACTCAGCCCCTGACCCTCCCGGTGGGGAAAAATTAGAAGCTCAGAGTTGCACAAAAGCAGTAGAGACCTATTAATTTCACACTGGCAACCTTCACGCTAAGCTGACAAGACAGCCGTTTAATTGTGCTAACCTGATGTCCGCAGACCAACCCCACTGTCCCTAATGACTACTGCAGGAGAATACCAAGGAGCCCCTTACCTTACCTTTATTAAAGCTGGAGAGGTCTGGACATTATTCCCTCACTGTCCTCTCTTTCCCAGCCCCGGCTTTCCATTTTTGATGAAAGCGACAGGCTGAACTGGGACACAGTTCACCGACAGGGTTCTACATAGACTGCCAATCACTGGTGGTCATGGTGTAGCATGGTATTTGAAGGCCGGGAACATATTTTTGCAGGGTTGAGGGCCAATTTACAAATGACAGAGACCAGATGTAGCACTTTTAGAATTATTAATTCATTATAAAAAATTTATACACAATTCAAATCAAATCAAATCATTTTATTGTCACACAGCCATATACACAAGTGCAATGGTGTGTGAAATTCTAGGGTGCAGTTCCGATCAACATAGCAGTCGTGACAGTGATGAGACATGTACCAATTTACAATAACATCAAATTAACACAGCACAATTTAAACATCTGATATACACATAATTACACTCAACAATATACAAATAATAACATACACTGTACAGTATACAATACGCACTATATAGATACACATTATTCAATAAAAAAATAAAAAATAAAAATATATAAAAAAGTATATATAGTATATATAGAATGTACAGTATTGTGCTGTATTGACATTCAGGCTGTCTGTTGATAGTCAGTTGTTAAGAGAGAATATAATATAATAATAATAGAATTTATGACAGTCCGGTGTGAGATATAAGAGTAAGGGTAATAAAGTGCAGTGCTGATGTATTTTGATCATGGGAGATCAAGAGTTCAGAAGTCTGATTGCTTGGGGGAAGAAGCTGTCATGGAGCGATACCGCCTACCTAATGGTAGCAGTGAGAACAGCCCATGGCTCGGGTGGCTGGAGTCTCTGATGATCCTCCGAGCTTTTTTCACACACCGCCTTGTATATATTTCCTGGAGGGAGGGAAGCTCACCTCCGATGATGTGTCTGACAGTTCGCACCACCCTTTGCAGTGCTTTGCGGTTGTGGGCGGTGCTATTGCCGTACTAGGCGGAGATGCAGCCAGTCAGGATGCTCTCTACAGTGCAGGTGTAGAACCGTGTGAGGATGTGGCGGTTCATTCCAAACTTCCTCAGCCGTCTCAGGAAGAAGAGGCGCTGATGAGCCTTCTTCACAACGACTTCAGTGTGGATGGACCATGTGAGTTCCTCAGTGATGTGGACACCCAGGAACTTGAAGCTGCTGACTCTCTCCACTGGTGCTCCATTGATGGTGATGGGACTGTGTTCTCTGTCTTTTCTTCTGAAGTCCACCACAAGCTCCTTCATCTTACTGACATTGACGGAGAGGTTGTGCTCCTGACACCAGTGTGTCAGAGTGTGCACCTCCTCTCTGTAGGCTGTTTCATCATTGTCAGTGATCAGACCTACCACCGTCATGTCATCAGCAAACTTAATGATGACGTTGGAGCTATGTGTTGCCACACAGTCATGTGTGTACAAGGAATACAGGAGTGGGCTGAGAACACAGCCCTGTGGGGCTCCAGTGTTGAGGGTCAATGATGAGAAGATGTTGCTGCCTATTCTAACCACCTGGCGTCTGCTTGACAGGAAGTCCAGGATCCAGCTGCACAGCGAGCTGTTTAAGCCCAGAGCCCGGAGTTTCTCATCTAGCTTGGAGGGCACTATGGTGTTGAATGTTGAGCTGTAGTCTACAAACAGCATTCTCACATAAGTGTTCTTTTTTCCCAGGTGGGAGAGAGCAGTGTGTATTGTAGATGCAATGGCATCATCAGTGGAGCAGTTGTTGCGGTAAGCAAACTGCAACGGGTCAAGAGAGAGAGGCAGCACAGAGCAGATGTAATCTCTGATTAGTCTCTCAAAGCATTTGCTGATGATGGGGGTCAGAGCAACAGGACGCCAGTCATTTAAGCAAGTTATTTTTGATTGCTTTGGAACAGGCACAATGGTGAATGTTTTAAAGCATGTGGGGACTACAGACAAAGAGAGGGAAAGGTTGAAAGTGTCCGTAAAAACACCAGCCAGCTGGTTCATGCACGCTCTGATGACGCGGCCCGGAATGCCGTCTGGGCCCGCGGCTTTGCGGATATTCACCCGTCGGAAGGATCGGGTTACATCCGCTACAGAGACGGAGAGTGAACTAACCTCTGTAGCTTCATCCGCGAGAGCTCTCTCCGCGAGGGCGGTGTTATATCCCTCAAAACGAGCATAAAATGTATTTAGCTCATCCGGGAGAGAGGCAGCGTTGTTCATGGTGGAGTTTTTATTCCCTTTAAAGTCCGTGATGATGTTAATTCCCTGCCACATGTTTCTAGAGTTGGTGGTGTTAAACTGTCCTTCAATCTTGCTCCTGTACTAGCGTTTTGCGGTTCTGATAGTTTTTCGGAGGGCATAACTGGCTTGTTTATGCTCCTCCACGTTCCCGGAATAAAAAGCGGAGGTCCGCACATTAAGTGCCGCGCAAACATCGTTATTTATCCGTGGTTTCTGATTCGGATAAATCCATATTGTTCTGGTCGGAACCATGTCCTCCACACACTTTTTGATGAAACACATTACGCTATCAGCGTAAAGCTTGATGTCGTCATCAGAGGCGGACCGGAACATCTCCCAGTCCGTGTGATCAAAACAGTCTTGTAGCATGGAATCTGACTGGTCCGACCAGCACTGGATCGTTCTGAGGGTGGGTGCTTCCTGTTTCAGTTTCTGCCTGTAAGCGGGCAGAAGCAGAATGGAAGAGTGGTCCGATTTGCCAAATGGTGGGCGGGGGAGGGATTTGTAGCCATCCCGGAAGGGAGAGTAGCAATGGTCCAAAACCCGGTCCCCTCGTGTGTTGAAACTAATGTGCTGGTGGTATTTTGGTGCGACTGATTTTAAACTGGCTTTGTTAAAGTCCCCGGTCACAATGAACGCTGCCTCAGGGTGCGTGGTTTCCTGCTCACTTATACTCCCATACAATTCCTTGATTGCCCAGTCTGTGTCGGCTTGTGGCGGGATGTACACAGCTGTGATAATGACATCTGTGAATTCCCTCGGTAGCCAGAATGGTCGACACAGAAGCGTAAGAAATTCCAGATCAGGAGAGCAGAAAGACTTGACAGAATGTACATTCCTCTGACCACACCAGGATTTGTTGATCATAAAACATACACCACCTCCTCTGCTTTTACCTGAGAGGTCTTTGGCTCTGTCCGCTCGGTGCACAGAGAACCCCGTGGGTTCAATGGCCGAGTCTGGAATCTCCGCAGACATCCAAGTTTCCGTAAGGCAGATAATGCAGCAGTCCCTTGTATCTCGCTGGAAAGAGATCCGCGCTTTCAGTTCGCAGAGCTTGTTATCCAGAGACTGAACATTTGCCAGTAGAATAGTGGGTAGCGGGGGTCGATTTGCGCGGCGTCTTACTCTGACGAGAACGCCGGCTCTGTTTCCCCTTTTCCTTTTGCGTTTCCGTGGCCGTGCTGCCCAGACAAAGGGCTCCGCTTGCGTGTTTGTGAACAGCGGGTCGGCATTGAGAAATTTGAAGTCCGGTTTATGGTGTGAAATTGCTGAACCAATGTCCAAAAGTGTTTGTCTGTCGTAGACAATAAGGCAGACAACATCCAAGACAAAAAACATAAGAATTGTGAACAAAACAAACAAAACACTACTATGTTGTGTCGGAGCTCGCAACGCAGCAGCCATACTCGGCACCATCTTGAGCCAATTTACAATCATATTTAATCAAACTACACAATGATCACTGTAAGACTTTATAGATATTACAGTTTCATTTTCTGTAAAAGCATGATTTTATGTGAAGCTGCTTGAAACGAGGTGTGTTGTGAAAAGCGCTGTAGCGAATTTGGTAGTATAAATGTACACGGGATGGGTTAAAGTGCCCACATACCTCCACCATTATATGTAGGGAAACAGTATGTGTGAGCTAGGAACTAAATTAAACTGTCCTTATTCTACAATATTATGTAAGGAAATATATAATGGAATTAGTCGTGTTCGACAACCATTATAAATTAGATAAATGACAAATAATTAGATTATTTGTCTGAATAAAATTCTCCACCATTAAAATCGTAAAACAACGTCTTGTTGTATCCGCTCACAATTTCTATTGTAAGGAATTAGCTTTAATAAGGGAATTATGATGAATTCTCTTATTGGAGTAATATTATTCTCATGGTTTATTGAAAATGATATTACACATATTTAGGTACAGCTTTGAAGCTAAATCTTTTAAAAACAGGAATGAGACTATTTATCAAAATATGCCACAGTCAAATTATCTTTAAAAGGGAAATATGAATAATTAATCACAACTCGTTATAATTAATTATAAATATTTGGATCAGTTAACAGAATTAACTTGATGTAGCTGAATTAACATTACAATCAATTAATCTGTTCGTCCAGTGAACACTCAGTATTGATCGTCTATCAACTCTCAGAAAGGATATTTTTCTTGGCCACAGAAAAATAACTCTTTCTTAGCATGTAGCTGTGATCAAATCACACATGATTCTGGTTGCTTTGTTTCTGCAAATCAGTGCCAATGGTCCTTTAGAGAGCTCGCAGACATAAATGTGAATGGTCCTCTATTTTCCTTAAATAGTAAAGGTGCTGAATGCAATTAATTTTGGATTAAATGCTCTTAATATGATGATGGCCCCAATGTGTAAGAATTTTAAAATTTGTCACATTTATTTCAAAAATAAACACTGTTCTTTTGAAGTTCACACAGTACATTCAACTAGCATATATAAATAACGTGCAATGACTTCATGACTTCAACAGGCCACACTTCACATATTCTTTGACACACACTTCATTTGTGCAGTGCCCATTAAGGAAATCATCTAATAGCCTGAAATATACCACATGGCAAGAACTGAGAAATGTACTGTATGTATTGTAATAGAGAAATTAATAAGATAGTTGTTTGCTGCAATGTTGTTTATATTTTACAGCCAAGATCAGTGGTTGCCAAACTTTTCCTAACTTTGTAACCTTTTTCAGATTTACTCACTCTGTCTACCCCAGGGAGGCCTTTTGCCTTATTGTGTACAGAACAATTAATAATATAGGATAAATGGCAGCATATGGTTTGGAATAATATAAGGGTGAGTTTTTTTGATGAAATATTCCTTTAACTGGTGGCTCCCTCTTTGAGCAAAGACCTGTCAAGGACACAGCCAAAATAAAATTGTTGCAGTTAATTTACTTTGGACTCTTTTGAAAGAAGACACTTAGGAGATTGTTTTGAAATCTAGCTATATCGGCAGGGATTATTCTATTTATTTACATATTTATGATTGCTTCCACTTTTTTCTTCTGGATTCAAAGATGAATTCTGGTCAATGAAAGTCGTCCTGGACAAAGAGACATGATAAATGTCAATAAACATACACTCTAAAAAAATGCTGGATTTTGGGTCATTTTGGCAACCCAGCGCTGGGTCCAATAGGGATGAACTCAACGCTGGGTTGTTCTGACCCACAGGTTTGGGTTAAAAGTTTGACCCAGCATGCTGTTTTTTGTTTTGTTTTTTTACCCAAATATTAGTTAAAAATTATTATTCTGCTGGGTTAAAATTTAAACCATCCCGGAAGGGAGAGTAGCAGTGGTCCAAAACCCGGTCCCCTCGTGTGTTAAAACTGATGTGTTGGTGGTATTTTGGTGTGATTGATTTGAGATTGGCTTTGTTAAAGACCCCGGTCACAATGAACGTGGCCTCAGGGTGTGCGGTTTCCTGCTTGCTTATAATCCCATACAGTTCCTTGAGTGCCCAGTGTGTCGGTTTGTGGCGGGATGTACACAGCTGTGATAATGACCGCTGTGAATTCCCTCAGTAGTCAGAATGGTTGACACAGAAGCATGAGAAATTCCAGATCAGAAGAGCAGAAAGACCAGAATCACACTTCACAACCCCCAAAAATGGTCATAAAAGCACCATAAACAACGTTAAGCAACTGTGCACTAGGGTTGCTCCAATGCCAAAATTTTGGCTTTGGTACGATACCAGCCCTGGTACCTCAGTATCGATACTAAATCGATAGTGTAATCAGCAAATAAAAAGCCTCAGATTTTTGATGACATTACACAGAAAATGACTTGTTTAAAATGATGCATTTTCCATTTACATTTTTCTGGATTCCATGTTAAATGTTTTAATTAAATGTTATGATCAAATGGTGTTTAATCAAATTGATACATACAGTTTTAATCAAATAAAAATATAATAATTATTATTTATTTATTGTTTTTACCAAAAAATTGCAATTTTATTTTTGGTAAAATAAAATGCTGCACAACAGAGCTTCACAGTATTAATGAAAACATCAAGGAAGAAAATCTGATTACCTGTGGCAAAAGGCTGCTTGTGTTTGTGATACTGCTTACAGATAATAATAATAATAATAATAATAAAACCATTTAATACTACATAATTGTTATTATGAGTATTATTGCTACTTTTTGAATATTACATTTTTATTCAGTGGTATATATTTCTGTCTTCAGTTTCATGCATCTTAAATAGAGCTTTCATGTTAGCGGGATTTTAATTTGACAGACCTTTGAATTCTTCCTGTTTTTACGGGTTAGTTATGTTAAGCTTCCCATTAATGCTGGTATACTCCTGTCATGACTCTCAAGCTGAAATCTCAGAGCTGCACCCAAGGAGTTAAGTGTTAACAGCCGTTTATACTCTAAACACACTACATGAAAGTTAATCACCAGCAGTGTGTGTTGAGTTTGTGTGAGTGTGTGCGCGTGCGTGTGCCCATGTGTGTGTGTGTGTGTGTGTGTGTGAGGGAGAGAGAGAGACACTCTTCCCAGTCAAACTGCATTGAGCGGCATCTGTTTCACAATGTCACAAAAATATTTCTCACACACACAATTTCTCCACAACAATTAAAATGAAATTATCTGCAGCCCCTGCAACCCCCCTACCCCCCACCCCCTTCTTCACAAAAATTAGCAATTGGGCAAATCTATTTTCTGACATGACTAATGCAATTAGTGATTAATGAGTGTGAAGACAAAGTGGGAAAAGATAGGGTGGGTTCAGAATGGATGAAGAGAAGACATGCAAGAAAATGAAAAACTGATACTAAGCTGTTCCAAAAGGTAAGCAATATGATATAGCTGAATTCTAAGACACCCCATTAATTAAAACAGTTCAATCTAATTAAAATTGTCTATTTTATCCAACAGTAGTGTCTGCTGTATAGTTTTTGTTTATTAGTTAGCATAGTTAGTTTACCAACTAACACCAACCTCTTATCACTGCCTGTAGAGCAGTCCAAAATGGTCACTTATGAGGTTCTATATATGTTAGTAAGCTGCCTTCCTTGCTGGAAAAAACAAACAAACAAAAAAAACATATTAAACCAGCATAGGCTGGTGTAACAATTCAATGATGGCAAAGGAGGATGCTGGGACCGGCTTGACACAACACATACACATTTATTGTCCATAAACTTTTCAGTGTCACACAATAAGTCTTTTCAGCCGTAACATTCAACACACGTTCTGCTATTCAGCAGACGTTCAACATAACGTCACACACAAAGACATCGCTCATGCGTCTCTCTCTCCCCATCTGCTGCAGTCTCTCCTCTCCTCAAATACTCCCACCGCCCCTCACTGGAACACAAGACTGGTGGGGCACACAGGTGGAACTCATTCACCACTTATCTTCCCAGCCTCACTCTGCCCAGATGCCGCTCGGCCCCGCCCTGCTCACCAAAGCTGTTTTAAGCTAGTCTAGCTGGTCTCCCAGCCTGGTCAGGCTGGTCTGTTGGCTGTTTTAGAGAGGTTTTTGGTGCTTTTCAGGTGATCAGGCTAGCCAAACCAGCTAAATCAGCTGAGCTAGGATATGTTTTGGAACATAGTCAAAAACTAGGGCTTCACCATCCAGCAAACTGAACCTCATAGCTTAGTTACAAAAGTTTAGAAACGGCAATATAGAGAGAGAGAGAGAGAGAGAGAGAGAGAGAGAGAGAGAGAGAGAGAGAGAGAGAGAGCTATTGAAACAGTTCACCTTGCAGAGGACACGACCATGGCACGAGAGTCCTTCTCAATAATTGTTTCCTTTTTCTCTTTTTTCAAATCAGACATAATGGCAATCAGGGAACTAATTTTCTACAGATTGGATTTGACATTTGACATGGGCATGCCAAATCTAATAAATATGGTCTTTATGCTTGTGATGATTTTACATGCACATCCAGAGTGCATAGACGAGGTCAAGCAGGAGAGAACAGAAAATAAATAATTGTGAAATGGTTTTAGAGCCTTTCGGAAAACCAGGAGTGACTGTTAACTTTCAAATGCTTTATTACACATTTTTTAACCATTAATAACCATTAATATGACAACATAAGAAAGACAGCACCTCTTGTAGATACTCTGCTCTTCAATTATTCACAATACAGAATAGCTTGCTCATTTAACATCAAACCATGATATAAATTATGTGCTGGCTGTTTGTTTCATAATTTATATGCAAAAGTTTATTCTTGCTTCTGAAAGCCTTAAAGGAATAGTTTGTGACAAACAAGCTCCTCTATACCACTTAGATTTGCCTCAGGCTAAAATCTCTCTTCTTATAATGCATTTCGTTTAAGTTTACTATCATTTAATTTTCATGGTTTGCTACCACCATGTCTCGCAGAGCCAGTCAGCTTTTATACAGCATATGGGTGAACCTTTAGATTCAGTTGGTGTAATGTAGGGAATTATTTACATTCACAATCATACAATTAAGAGTAACTTAAAACTGTGATGCTAAAGGAATTCTATTTATGTCAAAGCATAGACTGAATTCGTTATATCACCATTAAGCCATTAGGTATATTACCAACAGTCTTTAGAGACGCCTCACTTTTGTCAAACCCTTTTCTCATTAAGAAAGTGATGAAAGCAGAATATGAAAGGAGAGGGAAGAAATATCAGATTTGGGAACCAATTTGAAACCTTTGGTCTCTTTTTAAGTGCTGCACTGTGGTCTTTCTCTGGTTCATTCACATTGCTCCCATTCCTCCTGTTGTATCTCTGTTTTCTTTTCCCCTGAACAGGATGGAAGCCATTATGTTGACACTCTAAATGGAGGTTTAATGACCTGTTGATCCCATACTGCTATGGTTGGAAATAAGCAGCCATACAGGGAAATGGTATTTAGTACTGTCCCATTATGGTGTCTTTTGAGTCTTTGAAAAGTAAGACATTCAAAGACCCAGGGGGGCATGGTATATGGAATGGAAACATTTTAATAAGGGAAAAGAAAAGAAAAGAAAAGAAAAGAAAAGAAAAGAAAAGAAAAGAAAAGAAGAGAAAAGGTAGGCTAAATAACTTCTAATTGTGCAAATATAGTGGGGTCCAAAAGACAGGTATCAAACCAGGAAATAGTTTTACGATTTATAAAAATGTGAAACAAAGAAGTTATGATGTGTAAATCATAGTACATTTAATAGTTCAACTTAATAATAATGAAATTAGTAATACAATATTGTATTAAAGGTGCACCCAGTCATTTTTTCCTCATTAGAAAAGTTTTACTCCAAAATAAATTAATTGTAATTTTGAAACAAATGTCTAAAATTATGACAGCTTACATGAGAAGAGGGCTCAAGTCATATCAGTAACCATATAAAAGCTGTTTAAATCTACATGGAGAGGGTCCCCTCAATAGGACTGCCATATGGAGATCACATGACCAGCCATATACTACTCGCTTAATTTCAGTAACCACTGTTACTGCACGCTTTAACTCTTGGAATAAAAGAATCAAGGCTGACTGAGAATTGTGAATTTCACAAAGGTATCTGTAAATGAAAACTATTGATTTTGAATGATGCTGCATCCATGCCTTTTGGTGTCACTGTAAGTCCAAAATGACACTGTAAATGAGTTCTCAAGATGGGCAAGGAGGAAGCATGGACCAGCTTGACAAACATGTAGACATTTTTATTGACACTTGTGCAACAAGACTTCTTTGCTTTTCAACATCACATAAAAAGTGCACCACTTTTTAGCAGTCACGTTTAAACTCATCGACAAACAGACAGACAGATTTGTGCGTCTCCTTAAATACTCATGCCGCCACTCACTGGAACACGAGACCAGTGTGGCACACAGGTGGAACTCATTCATCACTTATCGTCCCAGACTCGCTCAGCCTAGACGACACTCGGCCTAACCCTGCTCACCACATACTCCCATCGCCAAACTCAGGCCGGGGAATTCTCCCCCCCCCCCCCCCATTTCTAGGAAGGGAGCATTGGCACATCAGGATGGTCTTCGGGTCCTAAACGCACGTGCCTGGGAGTGGGAACAGGATGAGGTAGAGGAGAGGAGATGGGCTCCCTGGCCCAGGACACACTGTCTACTGGTCCTCAGGCACTCCTCCACCCCCTGGCGGACAACAGCCGCTCATCCATCCCCTGGTGGACAGCAGCGGTTCCTCCGCCTCCCAGCAGATTGCAGCGAGTCCTCCATCACCTGGCGGATGGTAGCGGTTCTTCCGGCTCCTGGCAGTTGGCAGAGACTCCTCCGTCCCCTGGCAGATGGCAGATGCAAGGACTCCACGACAGCACATCCTTCCTCCTTCATGGGATTCGGCACCAGTGTAATGAGTTCTCAAGATGGGCAAGGAGGAAGCTAGGTCCAGCTTGACAAACACATAGACATTTTTATTGACACTTTTTAGTGTACAACAAGACTTCTTCACTTTTCAGCGTCACATACAAAACGCACCGCTTTTCAGCAGTCATGTTTAAACTCATCAGCACACACACAGACAGACAGCTTCATGCGTCTCTCTCTCACACCATCTGCCGCTGTCTCCTCTCCTTAAATACTCCCACCACCCCTCACTGGAACGCGAGACCGGTTTGGCACACAGGTGGAACTCATTCACCACTTATCTTCCCAGCCTCGCTCTGCTCAGACGCCACTCGGCCCCACCCTGCTCGCCACAGACACAAACAAAAAAATTACTGTGTGCATCTTTAAATTAGAAAATTGCAAAATAGAAACATTTCCATTACTGGTCTCAGACTTTTGGAGCCCACTGTACATTCACCGTATTTTTATCCTGTCTACACGTCAACCAGGAATAAAAGAATATACTATTTGCAAAGTCTATTTAACATCAGAGATTAAATTATTTTTTTAACTGTCCGAGGCTCAAATAAACAGATCTCAGCATCAAGCAAAGAGAAGTTGGAAGGGCAGGCCAGTAAGATATTACATTATTAATCACTGCAGTTTGCACTCTTGAGATATTCAAAGACCACACCCTCAAAAGCAAGCGGTGAGGTCCACAATATTGAGTTAAATATCAATGAGTCACTGCTCCTATAATGCTCCAAGACGTGTTGTGAATTCCCACTAAAACTCTGGTGATGATTTGAAAACTGGCTCCTCCTGCTTCTCTCTCTGAATTCAGGATTGAGTTTATCACACATTAGTCAGCCTGGCTCTCACAAAGACACTGAAACTTGCCTTGAAAATTCCCTTAAAAAAGCCATGCTGTGGTAATCCCCCACCTTGTATGTAGCTGAGTAATGATCATACAGAGCCCGCTAATCTGGATTTAGAGTTTGAAACACTGCCACTAGCAGCGAGTCCCATCCGCAGCTGTTATTTCCCCCCAAATCTCCTCAGAAGATATTCACCTGGCAAAGACAGGGACAAGAGAACTAAAGGAATGCCAGCTGAGAAACGTCTGGCAGAGCAGACATTCCTGGATATAGACGGATTTAGTGAAACCTGCCCCAGGAATTAGCCTCTATTTATCCCACCAGGTAGACAGATGGTTTTGTTGGGAGACATTTCAGCTGCATTGTTGTAGCACTACAATTTTTAGAAGGTGCTGTCATCTGAGAGCTTTATTTTACTTTGATGAGTCCAAACAATATGAATAATGACTGCAATTTGCCATTATTATAGATCAACTAGTCTCATAACAATGTGAATGAGATGGCAAAATCCATAGAAAATTCCATAGAGATCAACCAATCAATCAACCAACAAATAAATCGATACAATACAGTCGTCAAGTTTTAGCTAGCCTCCTATACAACACTTTATTTTAAGAAAGGAAACATCTGTGAACAAATCTGGTGTCCCATTGGACTAAAATCTGCGTAGTACAAGGTGAGTGAAAAAGAAATCATTTAAATTTGATGTGTATATCTGCTTATAAGGAATTGTGAACCTTTAAGAGTACACTAGCAGGGATGGGTAAAAATACTGATTTTCTGATGCATCGCAGTCTTCATTAAAACAATCCTGATACTGATTCTTAAATACCAAGATTGATGCAAGTAAATCACTCACACTTATGCATCCAAATTTCATGCTATGCTGAAAATTAGCCACTGGTTGGTTAATTTTCAGATATTATTCACCAGTGAAGAAGTTCAGCACTGCTATACTTTCACTGCGTGTTGAGCAAAAAAGTTTGCTTGGCTCATTCCATGTAATGTGTGTCCACAGACGAGATGCACGCATCCATTTGTCATTATAATGTCTCTTTTAATACCCTTTCTGTTCATTACAGTCAGTTGTTGATTAAAAAAAAAAAAAAAAATAGAAACCTTTATTTCTACTCACACAAAGCACGAATGATATAAAGAAGCCATGTGACATTTGTGCCTTTCAAGTGGACTCGGAAATATCGTAATTACGAGTTCCGAGCACATGAATGACTCAGTGAAGTAGAAAGTTCAAGTGTGAAACTCGGAATTCTAGATGATACCTGAGTTGCCGAGATGGGAGGAGTTGTAAACTTTCAACATGGCGGAGGATAGTATGATTTCAGTAGTGAATGACAGGTTTTATTCATTTTTCTAAATACAGCTAATTGTTAACGCTTGTAGTTTCGGTCATATTCATGTATGTACATCAGCAAACATTTGATGCATTTTGTAAATTTTTTACACCATGAAAATAGCTTGTATATGACCAAAATTCCATTAGCGTCAGCGGAGTAATGTATTATGCTGACAAAATAAAAGTTCCTCAAAAAATATGTCTGAATGAACCTGGCGTCGTCCATGTTTACTGTTCTTTCCCACAATAAAGCACTTGAATTACTTGAATTCTCGTAATTACCACTTCAGAAGTAGAAAGTAGGATAATTCCGATAGCACGTGAAGGCAGCATTTACTCTGGTTAATCTGCACTCAACCAAAAAGCTTCTGTCTGACTGCTGTTCTTAAAGAGACTATTTTAGCACTTGATCTCAATGTAAATATGTGCAAATAGTACAAATTAAGCATGTGAACAATAACCATGTAATATATACAGTATTTATAATTTGCAATTTCAAGACATCATATTTTTTGATGGAATACAAGGAATTTGGCCATTTTTAGAAAGCTAAAATTTGACTAATGAAAAAAGTATTTTTAAAATCAATATTTTCGTAATGTACGTAGTAAGAAGGTACCTCTGGTTAAAAAGAGCATGTTCAAGAGGTCTTTTATTCCAACTGCTATTAGAATTAGAAAGCAGAGAAGGGTATTTTTTTAATTTATCTTTTATGTTTTTAATGTATGCATTGTTAATATATATGTTTTTTTTTTTTTTAGCCTTTCATCAAAGCTAAATTTCTTCCCCTATGGCAGTGGTTTCCAACCTTTTTTCCTTGGAGCCCCCCCCCCCTACTTACAGGTGCATCTCAATAAATTAGAATGTCGTGGAAAAGTTCATTTATTTCAGTAATTCAACTCAAATTGTGAAACTCATGTATTAAATAAATTCAATGCACACAGACTGAAGTAGTTTAAGTCTTTGGTTCTTTTAATTGTGATGATTTTGGCTCACATTTAACAAAAACCCACCAATTCACTATCTCAAAAAATTAGAATATGGTGACATGCCAATCAGCTAATCAACTCAAAACACCTGCAAACGTTTCCTGAGCCTTCAAAATGGTCTCTCAGTTTGGTTCACTAGGCTACACAATCATGGGGAAGACTGCTGATCTGACAGTTGTCCAGAAGACAATCACTGACACCCTTCACAAGGAGGGTAAGCCACAAACATTCATTGCCAAAGAAGCTGACTGTTCACAGAGTGCTGTATCCAAGCATGTTAACAGAAAGTTGAGTGGAAGGAAAAAGTGTGGAAGAAAAAGATGCACAACCAACCGAGAGAACCGCAGCCTTATGAATGTCAAGCAAAATCGATTCAAGAATTTGGGTGAACTTCACAAGGAATGGACTGAGGCTGGGGTCAAGGCATCAAGAGCCACCACACACAGACATGTCAAGGAATTTGGCTACAGTTGTCGTATTCCTCTTGTTAAGCCACTCCTGAACCACAGACAACGTCAGAGGCGTCTTACCTGGGCTAAGGAGAAGAAGAACTGGACTGTTGCCCAGTGGTCCAAAGTCCTCTTTTCAGATGAGAGCAAGTTTTGTATTTCATTTGGAAACCAAGGTCCTAGAGTCTGGAGGAAGGGTGGAGAAGCTCATAGCCCAAGTTGCTTGAAGTCCAGTGTTAAGTTTCCACAGTCTGTGATGATTTGGGGTGCAATGTCATCTGCTGGTGTTGATCCATTGTGTTTTTTGAAAACCAATGTCACTGCACCCGTTTACCAAGAACTTTTGGAGCACTTCATGCTTCCTTCTGCTGACCAGCTTTTTAAAGATGCTGATTTCATTTTCCAGCAGGATTTGGCACCTGCCCACACTGCCAAAAGCACCAAAAGTTGGTTTAATGACCATGGTGTTGGTGTGCTTGACTGGCCAGCAAACTCACCAGACCTGAACCCCATAGAGAATCTATGGGGTATTGTCAAGAGGAAAATGAGAAACAAGAGACCAAAAAATGCAGATGAGCTGAAGGCCATTGTCAAAGAAACCTGGACTTCCATACCACCTCAGCAGTGCCACAAACTGATCACCTCCATGCCACGCCGAATTGAGGCAGTAATTAAAGCAAAAGGAGCCCCTACCAAGTATTGAGTACATATACAGTAAATGAACATACTTTCCAACAATTCACTAAAAATGTTTTTTTTATTGGTCTTATGATATATTCTAATTTTTTGAGATAGTGAATTGGTGGGTTTTTGTTAAATGTGAGCCAAAATCATCACAATTAAAAGAACCAAAGACTTAAACTACTTCAGTCTGTGTGCATTGAATTTATTTAATACACGAGTTTCACAATTTGAGTTGAATTACTGAAATAAATGAACTTTTCCATGACATTCTAATTTATTGAGATGCACCTGTATATCTAAGAAAAGCTTAGCTGAGCTCAGCATGCTCATCTTCACAGCCGATGTATTTCATGTCCTCGAGACTGCAAATGTAAGGGTCCATCACCCACGATTCCTCTGATAAGTATTCATCAACATCAGCAAAACAGGATTTAATTTCCTCCTGAAGCATGTTCATGTGCCAGGTAAACTCAGTGCATAAAGACGCAGGCAGAGTGCCACCAGACTGTTTCATCAGCAGTAGAAATTTTTGTAGCTCCCCTTTTTAAATTTTTCCAACTCTGTACTCGGCAAGAGCATCTTTGCACTGCATGATGTTTGTGCATCTGCTTGTTTGTCTCATTGTAGAGAGTGAATGTATCCGCGAGGTATGCCTTTTTGATCCAAAACGCGTCAGTCAGCTGTTCACACAGTGGTCGATTGTGATCTTGCAAGAATTCCTTTATTTTTTCCTGCAGTTCCATAAAACGCACAAGCACTTGTCCACGCGACAACCAGCGTACCTCTGTGTTTAACAGCAGTGTTTGATGTGCTTCATCCTCACACAGCTGGGCAAACAGTCTCTTGTTAGTAGGGCGAGCCTTAATGAAGTTTACAACTTTAACAACAGTTGCCAGAGTTTTACTTAGGCTATGTTCAGACTGCAGGCAAATCTGATTTAATCTCAAATCAGATCTTTTCAGGCAGACTGTCCACACTATTAATTGCAAGTGATCAAATCAGATTTGCGCGTTCAGACATAACCAACCTATCTATCGTACCCACGTGACAATGCTTTCAAAACAGTTGCTGGAAAAATGGAAGTGCATCATCTCGCTCTCCAAATAAGCGTCCTGTCCAGTCACGGTGTAGAACTCCTCCGTTGCACAAGAAAATCTCTGCGATGGAGGAGACTGGTAAATATTGTGATGTTCAGTGCTGCAGTCACTGATTTTTGACATCATCGTTGTTTGTCGCGTTAAGAGTGACGCAAAAGACCATTTGAAATCCGATTTGAGCAGCCAGAGTGTCCGGACTGAGACGCATCTTAATAAATCAGATTTCAATCGCATTTGAAACCACCTCCCGATGTGGTTTGAATCAGATTCAGAAAAATCTGATTTTATGTGTTTTTTTTTTTTTGCTGTCCAGACAATCAAAAACTCATCTGGATACAATCTGGATATGCAAAAAAACAGATTTTTAGTGGCAGTCTGAACAAGGCCTAAGGTCTTCCAAAAGTTTTTTACTGGCCAATGCTTGGCGATGTAGCATGCAGTGGAAAATTGCGCACCCCGGGGCTTTTTCCTCCAATCGGCTGTTAAATCCCTTGTTTTTATCCATCAACGCTGCAGCCCCATCAGTGCAGCATGCAACAATATTCTCGTAGGGCAGATTGTTGGACGAGAGACAAAAGTCCATAGCTATAAATATATCTTGGCCTGTTGTTTTTGTGGCTAGATTGGTAGAATTGGTAGATTGGCACATAAACGATGAGCACGGATTCGTCTGTCAGGGTTGTATGTGTTTGTTTATGTTTTTCATGTCTTATATTTTGAAAGTTTAGTTCCTGTTCCTGTTTCATGTCATGTGATTTCATGTTTCCCACCAGTGTCTTGTTTTCATTGGTTTATTGATTTGTTTCCTTGTTATCAGTTCCGTCTTGTCATTGGTTATCAAGTCAAGTCAAGTCAAGTTCATGTTTTTGTATTTTGTTCACATTTGGAGTTACGGGTTTTGGATTTCACGATTGATAATAAACTGCACTTGGGTTCTTCACATCCTCATCGTCTTGTCTTCATCCTCTTCAGCCTACCCCAATGTTACATCATCTGACACTGTTGTTGTTTCATCCAACTGAATGGCAAAGGGAACATTCCTAAGCTTCTCATGCAGCTGGTTTTGACAATCTCCAGCCATTTTATCAATTCTGTATTTGACAGTGTTGTCAGAGAGTGGAACGGCTCTCTCTTTATCCACCACCTGTGGGCCACACGGCCTCTCTACAATTTTCAGGCAGGTGGGTTTGATTAGTTGCTCTCCAATTTTGTGCGGCTTTTTAGCCTTGGCAATTAATAGCGAACACTCAAATGACACCTCCGTGGCTCTGTGTAAATCACTGCCTGCTCTTTCAAATGCTTTTCTGATGTCTGTGGATCTTTTTGATAGTGCCAACTGCTTCTTCCTCTCATAAAAATCCTGACTTTCACCAACAGTCTCCTGGTGTTTTGTTTCCTGGTGTCGTTGCATTTTACTTGGCTTCATGCTGTCATTAGCTAGCTTCTCGCTATTCTGGCCGAGTCCTGTCCGGTCCTTCAATAAAACCGAAGTTAAGATAACTCTCGAGATATAACCTTTCTTTTTTGATGATGAATCATCAGCACTTTTACGTTTCTTAGACATGTTGTTTTATTCAGGAAAAACGAGCTGCTAGCTGAAACTGACTGAGTTCAATGACGCGGGTCATTGACGTGCACACATTTTTTTTTTTTTCGGGGAATTACCACTTTTACGTTTCTCTGCCATTATTATTATTTTTTAGATTGGACTTGACATTGCAAGCATACTGTATTAATTTTACAATTAAATTATAGTGGAACATTTTATGCACGTTTGACCTCAAAGCAAATGAGATCACGCACCCGCCGTGTGAACTCTGGCGCCCCCTTAAGGGGGTGCGGACCCCAGGTTGGGAACCACTGCCCTATGGGATAGGCAATAAAGTTTTTGGGAATTGGAAAATTGGAATTCCCTTGTATAATAAACAGCATTAGCTAATATGAAAGCAAAATAGACATTTTAAATGAAATATAACCAAATTAATCTAAATCAAATTGGAATTGAAAGCTTGTTGAATTTGGAAATCTGAATCAATGCTGATAGACATTTACATTTATGCATGCTTTTATCCAAAGCGACTTACAGTGCACTTATTACAGGGACAGTCCCCCTGGAGCAACCTGGAGTTAAGTGCCTTGCTCAAGGACACAATGGTGATGGCTGTGGGAATTGAACCAGCAATTACCAGTTATGTGCTTTAGCCCGCTATGCCACCACCACTCACTAGAGACAACTGCCATTTTGAGTTCATGGTGATTTACAGGGTAAATATTGGTGCAACCTGAATTTTTCTTTTCCCTTTCAATTTCATTATTAGGGAAGACAGCAAGCAATTGACACATACTAAATTCAATAGCAAACAAGCTGATGACATGATGAAAGTAATGTTCTCTGTCTGGCAAAACAAACAAAAAAATATTCTACAAATGACAAAGTTTTGATCATTTCACTTCGAGGTGTGAAAAGTGAGTTTGTTTTCTGTGTTTTTCTTCAATACAAGTTATCCAAAGTCCAAAATGAAAATTCTGTCACATTTACTCACCTACGTTTTGTTCCAAACCTGAATGACTTTCTCTCTTCTGTGAAACAAAAGAAAATTTCAGTCAAAATGACTAATTCACCTAAGTCATTGTATTTATTTTCCAAACACTGAAAGTTAAAGGTGATTAATGCTAATAATATATCCGTATGTGTTCCACAGAAAAAATAATGTCAGATGGGTTTGGAACAACACAAGGGTGAATAAATGAGGACAAAATTTTCATATTTGCAATTACTGTACAGTGTAATGAGAATGTTTTAAGCCTTTAGGAAACAGAACCAGGCGTCTCAGGCGATTTTCATCAGAGTGAGAAATGAGGAAGGAAATTGAATTAGATACTTCAATTAAATTTCCATTTGTGAACCCTGGATCCTCTTATATTTAAAGGTGCCTAATGGAGTGATGGACATATTGAGGTGAAGAATGTTAGCATTTGTTTCACCTCTTCTCTTCATCCTCACTTATCTATTAACAAACAACATAGTTGATAAAGATGTATTTAAAAATCTTTAATTAAATCAAATGCAGAATGGTATGTGGCTAAGTACGCATGTAATGAGGCCTTGAATCAAAAGGCAGAGATATGAAATGAACAGTACAAAACTTCTCATCTCATTTTATTCTAATTTGAAATGACAAAAACCTCATCGCACAGCCTGTCATCATTGTCAGTACCGACCAGTAGAGAAGTTCAGTATGTGTTATTTAATAAAACTATTTAATTTGAATATATCTGCATGTCCGTTTCCTCTAAAATGGCATGGGCAAAAAGATTCTTATGTAGACTAACTTCACTTGAGTTGCTGTTTAGATCTAAAGTTTTAAAGATATTCTATTTTAAAAAATGTTCCTGCAAGTTTTATCCTTATGTGTAATTATCTGATGCAAATTCCAAATTTGCTTAGTTCAAATAGATGAAGGATTAAATATGTTTTTGCAGCTGGAGAGGATTATTGTAGCAACCAAAAAATTGATAAAAACTCTCATTAATATTTTCTGGGAATCTAAAAAAAAAAAAAAAGAAAATCTGAAACGTTTTTCTCCATTAATTTCTTAGTGTATGCAATTACAACATACACTTTTTTTTTTTTTTACTGTATTATTTGCATATCTGTTCATTAAAAAGCCTGACAAATGGCTGTATATTGGCAAAATCTTTCAAAGAAGGCTTTCAAATAATGAAAGTGTTGTTATGATATTCACATACTAAATTCCCACACACTCTAATATACTATTGATAAAGGAAAGGCTTTTTATCCCATTATTTTCCTGAGATGTTACTATAAAACTCTGAGATAGACAGGGATAAAAAATAAAAAAAGAACAAAATGAGACACAAGCATAATCAATTGCAGAGGATTTGCTTGGTTAAGAAAGACAGAATAATTCTGCTGAGAGCATTCTCAGTAGAGCAATCCTCCTTAATATCTTCATCTAATAACTGCCATTTCATTCATGTTTGCTCTTCCCTACCAGACTTCTCAAAAAGGGTTTGAATGACTACCCTCGTTTCAGTAATGGCTTTTTAATCACCTTCAAAATCACTATTCAATCGCAAAACTTTCTCACATGGTGCTGAGAAAAGTTTATTTTGGATTTAATGGTCTTGGCAGTGTGGCTTTGTTTGAAATGGAATGCTAGCTTACAACCTACTGAATACTGCCAGAATACTGCCTAATGCATTTTGCATTTTTAATATAGATTCTTGACATTAGGTAGTTTGATCAAATAGTTAGTGAAAAAAGAGATCATGTCTGTAATTATCTTCGGTAAATTCATCACACTGGAAATGGAAGATCAAATCGAGTGCACATTTTGACATATGTAGTATGAAAAAATTTATTAGACAAAAAAACTCCACAGAACATGATTTGTGGAAACTTAGATGTGATGTAGGAGTATACAGTAGAAAATCAGAAACAGTAGGTTGACTTTTTTTTTGTTGCTAAAATCGGACTGTGCTTAACGAAATTCGGAACACTGCCCCCAGTGGCCAAAGCGTTGTGTTGTTAGGCGTATGGGTACATGTGAGCTCCCTTTTCCTTTTTATAATTACATTTTATAAACTGAACCTGCCAACCCAAATCCCAAACCTAAACCGAACCATCAGTGGAGTACAAATGTAATTTTAAAGGGAAAAATGCAACCTCCAAATCACGCTTGTCACTGATTATGTGAACGTGACTACTTCTTGGTATTGACATGGGATCTGAACCTGGGTCTCCCACAGAGACTCAGCATGCCTCCGGTTGAGCCACAAGTTTAGTTAAACATAGTGCTTGAAGTGGGCAGGTACTCACCTGTACGCAGTACTGGCACTTCTGTAATTTATTCTATAGAGTACCGGCAGTTTTTCTTGCGTACCAACACTTCTCAGAGTCTCCCGGTATGATGTAATGTCTTTATTTAATGTAAGTTAGTGATTTGATGAGACCTGATCCGTGGTCCAGTTCCGGATGAGCACGCGTGTTTAAGCTTGTCTGAGCATAGATCAGTTACACTCTTCTCCAAATTATGAACCAGCCACTTTTAGGTGAATGCATTTTATCATGTCTTATTCAACAAAATGTTTTTATGCAAATTGCATAGCTGCTGAGTGCAGTCAAAACTACAGGCTTAAAAAAAAATGTCAAAGTTGTTGCAGTAATGATGTCAGCTTATATGCACAACCTTTTTTAACAAGATTAATTGAAGATGAAATCTGAATCATCAAAGAAAATACAAAGGAAAATTAGCTTTTTATACTCTGAATAAAAACTCTTTATTCTGTAGTGCTTGTAAAAAGATTATGGGGAGACTTTATAACTTTTAATGTGAAAAAACACTTAACGAGGCTTAATGTACTATAACAATTATATCTGAAAACCAAATTCAGTATGCACCTTATTGATGACACATAGGTACTATATACAGGCAAGCAGATGAGCCCAGAATCTGAATGAAATCTTAGTACATTAAGCCACGATAAGCCAGCAGGGTCGATTTTAATGAAATTGCCCTCAAAGACAGTATTCGCTTTGGGCTGAATGAACCAATCTCCTCCTTGATGCCAGGCGGCCGGAGTACCTACAGCCTGACTCAATTTTATCGACCTTGCCCTATTGATATGTGGTTCATCGTTCACTGTGGGGGAGGTGGACGCTAAGCTGGAGACCCACGTCATGGCCGCCAAGCCGGAGTCCCACATCATGGCCGCCGAGCCGGAGTCCCACGTCATGGCCGCCGAGCCGGAGTCCCACGTCATGGCCGCCGAGCCAGAGTCCCACGTCATGGTAAACGAGCCAGCATCCCACATCATGGTCGCAGAGCTTACGCCACCTTCTGCCCCTGATCCTGAGTCTGCTCCATGCCATGTCACAGCCATGCCTCAGCCTGCTCCATGCCATGTCACAGCCACGCCTCAGCCTGCTCCTTGCCATGTCACAGCCACACCTCAGCCTGCTCCATGCCATGTCACAGCCATGCCTTAGCCTGCTCCATGCCAAGTCACAGCTAGGCCTCAGCCTGCTCCATGCCAAGTCACAGCCATGCCTCAGCCTGTTCCATGCCATGTCACAGCAACTCCTCAGCCTGCTCCATGCCATGTCACAGCAACACCTGAGTGCATCACAATAACGCCTCAGTCTCTTTCACGCCATGTCACAGCCGAACCTCAGTCTGCTCCATGCCATCTCACAGCCAAGCTTCAGTCTGCTCCATGCCATGTCACAGCCAAGCCCCAGACTGCTCCATGCCATGTCACAAGCAAGCCTCTGCTCCACGCTCCATCCGCCTCTGCTCCACGGTCCAGCGCTCACGCCTGCCACAGCCAACGAGTCAAAATCCACACCTACCACAGCCAAGTCAGGATCCTGCCATACCATATTACCATGTCATGCCATGTAACCACGTTAAGTCACCGCAGTCAACCCCCCAGCTCCCTCTTGAACTCTGTTTTTGTTTTGGGGCGTCGGGAGCTGCCCCTAGTGGGGGGGACATGTCACGTCTAGATGTGTTTTTGTTCATGTTTTGTGTTAATATCTTATTTTGAAAAGTCATGTCAAGTCATGTGATCATCCTGTTTCCCTCCATAATCATGTGTCTTGTTTTCATTGATTTATTGTCTTAATTCGTTATCAGTTCTAGTTTGATATTGGTTTAAGATTATTAGTCTTGTTATCTTGTTTATAGTTCTGTCTGTTCATTGGTTGTCTTGTTACACTTGTTCATGTATTTATACCCTCATGTTTGCCATTGCCTCTTGTCTGGTATTGTTTATGTAACATTGTTTTGAAAGTCAAGTTTATGTTTTGTAGTCACGTTTTTGGAATTTACTCTTCATGTAAATAAACACTGCACTTGGGTTCTTCACATCATCATCGTCTCTTTGTTTACCTTGTTGCTAGCCTCGTTAAAAATACTAACAAGGAGAGTACCTGCACTTTTTCTTCCACTTCAAGCACAGGTTAAACATGCTGGAGCCAATGTAAAAATGTCTGATAGGAAATGCCATTTGTCAGTGTGTCGGTATAATGTGTCAAATCCTAGGATACTGGAACTCTCGGAAACATGTCGACTTCCCGTGTGATCATGTTGACAGCGCATGCTATTGAAGAGACTGTTAGATTATCTCTCTCTCAGCCTCGTTTTCATTCCAGTCAAAAATCAAACAGCCTATGGAGCTACTGTTAATAAGGTCTTTTCTGAACATAGACTTTGTCTCATATCTTTTCTCTCTGTCGTTTTTCATCTTTCTTTCTCTCGTTCTGTCTGTATCACTCCCTCTATGTCAGAGGTTCCCAAACTTTTTCCTATGAAGGGCCAAAAATCAAACTTGATTGAGGGCAGTGGGCCAAAATTAAACATTGTATATATCAAACTGTATTATTTTAAAATTAAATATTAATACTGCAAAACACACAGAACTCTAAACTTTTAATCATCAAGTGTCCTATACTTGCACAATGCACATAACTGATTTCATTGTAATTTTTATGGATGTTGTGTCTCTTTCTCATTTGTGTGTCACTTTGGATAAAATGTCTGCTAAATGACTAAATGTAAGTGTCTCTTAAAACATGGTTACTGTCTCTTTAAGAACAGGGCATCTCCTCACATTGAACACATGGCTGTTCTGTGCAGTTCTGTGGAATTTTGGAGACATGAAGATACAATGGCATGACATAATACTAGCAAGTAGGATACTGTTTTGTTTTGTGACAAAGAAGATATTAAAGATATTTCTTATCAGAGACCTAGGCTACACATTGTCCTGGATTTCTCTCAGTATTACCATTTATTGGGACTGCCAAATGTAATAGGATTATTTAATTAAACAATGCTGTAAAATGTTTTTGCGTAGTTAATGCATTTAGCCTACTTTTATTTGACATTAAAACTGTTTTCCTGTTGTGATATCAAAAACTTGAATTGTACTTTTGGTTCTTTTCTTAAGAGGCGATGGATTAAGGCTGAATGCATTACATTATGAAAGGAAATAAAAACTACAAAGCACATTTCTGCAAATTAAAAAACTGAGAGGCCTATTAATTTCGTTGACTCCAAAATATGATTATGATTAAGAACCTGATGGCATTGTATCTTATGGTTATTAAAAAACTTTCAGCTTTCTGTTTTTAGGCAGATAGTTGCAAGTAAAATAGAGATCCTCTCATTTGACAAACGAATTACAGTATGATGCACACAGATTCAATACACACCCCAAAACGGGTTTTAGTTAGAATAAGAAAATGAAATATGAATAATTCGTTTACTGCATTACTATTTTTGTCTAGCTGACAGTGCAGAAAAGGGATTTTTGAGAGTACTGGTCTGTTCACTTATCGTGCTTGTCGTAATGTTGTGCGGTGTTGGAGTGAATGGAACCATTGTTTATATTGAAATGCTCCCTCACCTGACTTTATCAAGCCTGCTTCACGGGTGCGCTTCAGTGGTCGTGTTCACGCGGATATGAAATGCTGCACAAACTATAGTGCGCGTTCAAGCCATATTTCATTTCGGATGACTGTACGCACTGTTCCGCGAGTCCACCTAATTACCTGTAATTTCTTGACACTGCTTCAGTTCCCGCTCCGTTTTAAACCAACTAGGTTCTGTCTGGTGGTATTGAATGCCCACCTCTGACTTTGGAGCTGACCAATCATAGTGAAGATTTTGGGGTGGCACCTGGGATGGCCAATGGAGCGAATTTTCAGACAGCACGTATTTAAAGGTCATTGAAGTATGCATATACATTTTAAAAATTTTATCACTTATACTCTTACTTTTCAAATAAGCTATAGTTTTTGTAATGCAAAAATAAAACAAAAAATTTGAAAACAAAAAGATTCATTAAAATCGAAGAGCTGCATCAATGCCCTATTTTGTTTTTTGTTTTTTGCTTGTCATCTATGGCAAGGCGGGCCAAATCAAAGGTCATCATGGGCCAACTTGATTTGGCCACCTCTAGGCCTACTCTACGTCCATCAATCTCATCTCGTCTTTTACTCAGAGTAATCTTCTCAATTTTTTACAAATTATGCTGCAGCCCCGTTAAAGACAAAATGTGATGAAGAATACAGCATGAATTCACTCTATTTTGTGTGAGTGTGTGTGTGTGTGTGTGTGTGTGTGTGTGTGTGTGTGTGTGTGTGAGAGAGAGAGAGAGAGAGAGAGAGAGAGACCAAGTGTGAGTCTTTGTTTGAGGAAGGACGAAACACATCCCAAATTGCGTTTAATCCATAAATAGATGTTATTAGACCCGAGGATCAGTAAACTTGGTGATGTGGATCCACAGCTAAGGGAAGCTAATAGCCAGTGCTCCACGCGTCACAGAACCTGTCTCTACTCAATTTCTTTTGCTGATAAACACTCACGCAGACAAAACAATGAAATAAAGAAATAAAACACAAAGGCATAAAGGAATACCACCACTTTAGCTCTCTTCCTTGCTTTTGAAACATTCAGTGAATGGCTTTTCTTAAGCGCTACACAAAGGATTAACAGTTTAAGGCCAATGTTGGGGAAGTTACGCTAGGCCCTTTCTCAGCTACAATCCTGGTGCTTTTCCCTTAGTAACTTTCTAGATGAGAACTCTTACGAGGAACGGAACACCCAAGGAGACTTTTCTCCTGTTGCATTCGCATTCCCATAGTAACCACCGTAGTGAGGTCATCTTGTATCGACCATTTTTAGTCTGACGTTATTTGCATGAGCGTTTCAATAGCAACAACAATAACAACAACAAAATCAACAACACCGACGGAGGACGCCAGGATCAGAGCTACACTTTTGTTTGTTTAGGGCTGTTTTATACGAACTTTGGCTGCATCAGAAAACGTAGGCATCTGCCTTATCAGTTAATAGTTTAAACAACAGTGTTTTTGGATGAATGTAACTCTCTGAACAGTTTAAAAGGTACCCTATTTCATCCTACCTTCATCCACCCTTATACAGCCTCCGAAGGCAGCACTTTCCAGTTTTCGAACTTCAGGTTACAGTTTAAACTGGGATCATGAGCCGCGCATGATGTGCTCCGTGCTGCAGTCAGAGAGAGAGGAGAGACGAGGCAGCGAAAGTGCTGTTTAACCACGCACCACATGCTGAACTCAATGGACAACATGTTGAAAATGTCCCCTAAAATGGCTTTGAGGAACTATAGTTCCTTAGATGCAAAAGCGATGAAAAACACTAGTCCCGGGGAAAAGTACTTGAAACGGGCTTTAGTATCACCAGTGGGAAAGGCCCATTTGAAGTTGTAGGTTGTTTAGCTACAAGGTGCTTTTAATTTAAAGTAGTTCAACTACAGTCAAGCTACACTGTGGAAAAGTAGTTTGCTATGCTACAAGGTACAAATAAAAAGTAACTCACTACACTGAAGCTTAAAAGAGGGGAGCTGGAAAAAAAATAGATGGATTTTCTGTAAATAACACCAATAAAACTCTATAATTTATATAGCACAAACTGAAAGTCATAGTAGTGAACCAACATGATCACATAGGAACTCGACATGCTGCTACCGAATGTTCTGGTGGCCTGACATTGACCCTATTTTGTGTTTGCTGACAACTGCTATTTTCCAACAAACAACTTTGCATAAATTCAAAAGTGTTTAACTTTTTTCTGTGACACTATTGATAACATGTTGTATTATAGACACGGATTCTAGTCCAATGGAAACCAGGAAGTAATTGTGTTCACTTAATCAATAATGAGCACAATTCGGAGGTTGTCTTCTCCCTCTAAAATTAATTTTTTACTCCACTGATGGTTAGGTTTAGGGTTGGAGTTCGGGTTAGGTGGTATGGCCAATAAAAAATATATTCCATATATATATATATATATATATATATATATATATATATATATATATATATATATATATTTTTTTTTTTTTTTTAATGATAGTAATAAACATGAAAATACTATTTTGTACATTGCTACAAAAAATATTATGTTAGATGTCATGCAGATATATAAATCAGTGAAATGTTGTTTTTAACCAGTTCATTTAAATGAGCCAACCAAACAAAACAATTCTCTTAAGTGAATCAGACTTCCCAAAACTTAATTTGAGAGAAACAGTGGACATTTCTGAACAGCACATTTGATTATTTTTTGTGTTTTTTTTACTGGAAATACTACTGAAAACAGCTGAGCTTCTGTCATCATTCTCCTGCTATTCCCCAACACAGTTAGGGTGTCACCTTTGTGTGTGCTGTTGTTCTGGAAACTAATGTCATGATACTGTATATAGCTGTAAGCTTCATTTTTGTCTTTCAACTCATCAAAAGTTTGATCATGCTAAGTGAAATCCTGATCAAATATGCCATCAACATCTTGATACATATTTAACAATGCAACCCTTTGCTAAATCAGAGAAGCAAGACAACTATGGAATGTAAGTGGTTTGTTTACTCTGTGCAGCTCTAAATCAGCACCTGCTTTACAGAACATCTCAAACATGGTCATGCTGGTTGCACACTTTATATCCGAACCTGTACCTACTGTCACCCGATCCTGCCATCTTAGACCAACACGATACACTTGAGTTCCTCTATAATCCTTAGGGCCTTTTGTATATGTTACTACAGCAGGAGTGTGTAACCTGAGGCTAGAGAAAGAAGTAAGGAAACAAATTGGAAAACACTTTTGCCAATTCTTTCTGTCTGCTCTCTGCTATGTTCAGTGTTGTTTTTGCAAAAAAAAATAAAATAAAAATAAAAATATCTGGGGGGAGCATGCCCCCGGAACCCCCTAGATATAAATTTGTATTAGGCAGATATCTGTACGTACCCTCAGATGAAATCCTGCAGGTGCCCATGCAAGACACTGCTGTATAAAACCGTAAGAATAGTATATTAATATGCTAGCATAGCCCCTAACTTCATTTTGAAGAGGAACTGCTGCTTATTTTACAGTTAGCATATCATTGTGTCAGTCATTCTTAAGGGCCACTTTAAGAATTGATTGCACCGTAATGTAGAGAATATTGGAGAGCTTTCCTTACCGTTAATCGATTTTAATCCTTGTGTTATTAAGATTACTCATTATCCACTATATTCCCTCTAACACTGAACTCAATACCTTATCTGAAAATGACTTGCTAAAGTAAGTCCCTGCATTTCTAAAAGCACTCCAAATATTGAATACACCTTTATTCACCATAAAATTTTAATCAAACACACTTGATGATAACAGGACATGACCATTGTCTCTCACTTCCCCTAAAACTGCCCAACACTGTTGACAGACCAACCTTTGAAAAAAGCTTGGAAAAGTGATGCTGCCCCAGGCCCCATCTCTCATAAGCTTGTGGTGGGGACTCTCCAGTCATATGTCTATAGCCAATACACTATGTAGCCAAAAGTTTGTTGACACCATATGTGCTTAATGAACATTTCATTTCAAAAACAACTAGTCCCACCCCAAACTCAAGCCATTGGTTTGGATTACAATTTCATTATGTAGCGCTAGTGGTGCAAAAACTTCACATTTCACCTTTTAAACAATTCAAAATAACCCAAATCAAGGAATTCTTGAGGGAACAGTCATTGAGCTGCTGTCTACCGAGACATTTTCAAACAACTTTTTTGAACCCAAGGTCATTGCTCCAGGTTGTTTTATGCAGCAAAACTCATCATCAAGCATTAAAAGCCAGAGACTGTGGGACTTGAAGCTGGTAAATAACATTCTTAAAAACAATAAATATTTAATGTGTTAGTTCCTGTGCAGCAGAGCAAAACAGGGTAAAAGTTCAGCAGGGCTTGGAGATGACATGAAGACAGAGCTCTGAATGTCTCAAAGGAGCAGCAGCAGGCAACAGCAGAATGCAGAATTTCCCCATATCGGAGAAATCATACGGCATATCAGAATGTCCGCATCCACCAAATATATAAGGCTGTTTTCATTATTGCTATCCTGTCCTTCTGAACTAAATTATATGCTTCCCAGGCTTCAGTCATAAGCAATAAAATGTAGATATGCTGTTTTGTTATGAGTGTGATGAAAAATCAATAGCAGATGAGAAGCCTAGCTTTTTCGTGTGCTTTTTGCCACATTTTATTGAAAGATATAGAAGAGGGGAAACCATTCGAGGAGACAGAAAGCGAATGGGATTGGGATGCGACACAGGCTGCATTCAAACCTGAATCTCTTACTTTCGCACCAAGGTTTAACTTAGGGATTTGCACTCACCACTAGGCCATAGAAGAAACTGAGATATTTGTTGACAGATGGATGGATTCTATCAAAAGTAGTAGCTCATCAACTAGATTTTTCTTCCAACATGATCACACGGGAACTCAACATGTTTCCACTAAACGTTCCAGTCAGACTGGTCTCACAGTGAAATCGTAAAGAGTAGTTTCACTTTACTGTAGATAAGATCTGTGCTAAGTTTTGTTTGGTGTATGGGTACACGTTCTGGGTAAAATGTCCATGGAGGGGCGCCAAAAGCAAATTGTAAAGAGAGTTGTTTTCAGCTGCATAGTCTGTAATACAGTGAAGCGGAATGCATATTTTATAAACTGTACTCAGCAACCCAACCCCCAAACCTAAACCTAACCATCAGTGGAGTAAAACTGTGCTGTAATGTTGGAGGGAATAATGCAACCTTTGAATTGCGCTCATCACTGATTATACAAATGTGATTATACAAGCCCACATCTCCTACGCTGCTGATGCAACGCTTCCGGACGAACCACTGGGAAAGGTAAGCATGCTGGAGCAGATGCAAAAATGTCTGATAGGATGCCGTTTGTCAGTGAGTGGGCATAATGTGGCTGATCCTAGGGTACTGCAACTCTCAGAAACAACATGCTAACTTCCCTAGTGATTATGTTGGTTAGACAGAATGTTATCCTCAGTCACCCTTCACTTACATTGAATTTTTTCTTTATAATGAAAGTGAATGGTGATAGTGGCTTAAAATCTGAAATGACATAAGGTTGAGTAAATGAGTATGTTTACCAGCACACCATGATTACTCTCTAAAATCAGCTTATTTAAAAAATCTGACAAAGTAATAAATACACGTTTACAGGATACTGGCGTTATTCTCTGCTTTTGATGTCAATCCGTGAAGAAGCACGTGCGCACATTGGATGAGCCAGTAAGAACGCCGGTTAAGGTGTTTACATGCCATGCGAAATCAGCGAAATGGGCAAAGATCTACCTGTGTCGACCGGTTTATTCATAAGCCATTTATGGCCTTTACGCCGATAAAGGAAAGCGGTTTATTAAGCATAATTGGTGTAAAACTTGCATGTAAACTCGCTCAGTGATGATCATGAAAAATAAATCATCAGTTACTTACCCTCATGCCATCCCAGATGTGAATGACTGTCTTTCTTCAGCAGAACACATCTGTAGACAAATAGAAAAATATCTCAGCTCAGCAGGTCCTTAAAATGCAAGACCTTTGAAGCTCCAAAAAGCACAGACAGTCAGCATAAACTTCATCCATATGAATACTGTGGTTAAATTAACGTCTTAATAGAGAATCTATCTAAAGAATCTATCTAACTATCGCTTTTGGTGCGAAAAAGATCAATATATAAGTACTTTTTAACTATAAATCATCGCTTCCAGTCAGCAGCAGTATGCACTGAGTTTATGCGTTCTCTTGTGTGACGTATTTGCTTTGGCATGTTACGGACGTAATCTCACGTTTTTCTCTTGGTTGAGACATCCAGGATAAGCACACAAATGAACCATTGTGAGTAAAGAAACAGATAAATACAGATCTAAACCAAAACCAACTAAGCTTCTGGACAGCATTCCTCCTACTCAGTTGTAAAAAGCGCTGCTCTTTCAGATGTGTCACACATGCGTCAGTTCTCGTGTGTCTCACATGCCAGCGCGATTACGTCACATGCGCTTACTGATGCTGACCGGAAGCGATTATTTACAGTTAAACAGTACTTAAATATTGCACCAAAAGCAATCATTTTGCTAAAGAAGTCATTAATTTAACCACTGTGGTTGTATGAATTAAGTTTATGCTGACTATCTGTGCTTTTTGAAGCTTCAAATGTCTAATCACCGTCCACTTACATTTTAAGGACCTACTGAGCTGAGATATTTTTCTATTTTTCTACAAATGTGTTGTGCTGAAGAAAGAAAGTCATACACATCTGGGATGGCATGATGGTGAATAAATGATGAGAGAATTTTTATTTTTGGGTGAACTAACCTTTTAACTTCTTGCACATATACTGTATGTATATATGTATTATATGTGTAAGTAATTTTGATGTTGAATAGAAAGGAAGTTGGACATGTTATATGCCAACTACCCAGACACATTTAGTAACTTTTAAAACATTTATTTTATTTTATTTTTTCTTTTTTTACATTTATCATCATCATCAATGAGCAGCCATTCTTACGTTAAGTAGTGCTGGCAGTTGAGCGCTGCATTCCGGCCAAGAGCTGTTCTAGACAGCTAAAATAGTCCTGCTGTCAACCAGAACTTACAAAGTGGGAAGAAAGGCTGGAAGCTGGAATGACAGGCTTCTGGACAGCAGGAAAAGCAGGCAGGCACCAGCAGAGATAGGCGGCAGCAGGTTGGCACAGGGCAGACAGATATGGGCAGGAAGGAAGTGCCAGATTGAGAATACTATGGCAGGATGCTAACTTTCAGAAAATACTAATGTATGAAGAAGTGATGTAAATGAAAGATGGAGCTAAAACTTCATGAAAGTAGATATCTCGGGATCCATCTCTTGAGAGCGCTGGTGCAATATTTTGATTGACACTCTCCAAGTTTATGACTTAGAATTAGGGATGATACTTTATGGAATTTCCGTATTCAGTTGTAATTAAATTGATCAGTTCATTGATTCGGCGTCACATTAGTAGTGAAACTATTAAATTAACATTTAACTTTATCACTTTAGTAGCAATGTTCATTCTGAATTATTTTTTTAGGGAGGCTTAGCCTGCTTTGCCTCCTCTGATGGACCACCACTGCAGTCGATAAGTTTAATCGTTTAAATTAGTAACAACATTTAACATTAACATTAACATTCCTTCTCACAGTAAAATTATACAAATAAAAGCAATGATTGAGTGAAATCACTGCACATCTACAGAAGACTTGAAACCAGCAGTGATTGGCCTGTAAAATTCTTATCACACAGTGAAAATTGTCAGAAATGGCCCTCTTGCCTCACTAAAATGATGTCCTTCATTCTCTGAAGACAGTGTGATTGCTTTTCGATAACATCTTATAACTTAGAATGTAAGAATCAATACTAAAGGATCAATGCACATAATGCATTTAAAGACTAGGAAAATTCCCTGGTCAGCAGGAGTGTAAGAATTCAGCCCCAATGTGACTGTTTAAATATATTGTTGCGGATATAAAATCTTTTTCTTTGTTGACCTAGATTAGTCTCGGCTTCAGATAACACACCCACAGACTCGTCACAGTCTGCCTACTGAACACCTGATGTTGCACTCAAAATTCTGCTTTGTTTTCTGTGTGTGAAATTAGTACGAATTAGTATGACTTTTGCTTGGACATTAATTCAGATTACGAAATCCACACATTTCCACTAATTTCTTCAGTGTTTTATGTACAAACATTTGCGAAGACTTTATTTTGAATGAGTTTTACCATTTCAGTCAATTATTGTTGTATTTTTTATTTCAGATTTACCCACCCCTTCGCAGCACGAAAAAAAAGAAAAGAAAACAAAAACTGTGGTTGGTTGTGATCTCTTCCTGTCTCAGTAGGTGGCTCTTGGCCAGACAAAGTTGCAAAATTAACCAGACTTTATGCAGATCATCATAAGACTAGGCCTTGATGTTCACAAGAACACTTAAATGAGGTTCAGTTCCATTTTCAGATTTCAAATACTCAGCAGATCCTTTGCAAACATAATAAATAATTAAAAGATTGAAATTTCCATGTCAAACCCACCAGTGCTATTCTCACTCCGAGGTGCTCTTGTCGTATTCCCTTTACAGATGTATACATTACCATTCCAGCAAAGCCCTACAGCACTAAAGGCAAAATTAAGTTGAACAAAACTAATGATGGTTGGATGAACCTTGCCTCTTATTCTCGTTTGTGGTTCATCAGAATCCAAACCATGATTGATCACTTCTGTCTACACACATAGAGAAGCTTGTGTTTGTCTCACCTGAATGGCTGAGTGATGAACTGCGTGTCATTACCTACGATGAACGTTAGTCAAAATGGAGACAGCAAACTTGGCATACATCTACACTAATGGATCAAAGACATTATGCAAGAAAAGCCCTGTGATGCAGTGGTAGTCAGTTGGTGTGAACTTTAATTTGCTTCTATGCAAAGATTAAATTTTAAAAATTGTAAAAATAAAAGGCAAAATCATTTTCCTGCTGAGACAAAAAACATCTTAAGAGATAGATTTATTTATCCTTTTATTGTTCCAAACCTTTATGACTTTCTTTCTTCCACAGAACACAAGAGGCGATGTTAAACAGAACACCAGGGACTGGCAGCCTCAGTCACCATTCACTTAAAATTAGTTTTACTATGTGAGAATACTGAACATGCTGTTCAATAAACTAACCAGACTCTTTATCATAACTAGATTTTTACATGTTCTGAAGAAAATGTGAGTGGTGCTTGTCCAAACAAAACTCACCTCCAACATAGTAGGGTATTGCGGATGGTTGCCAAGGGGTTGCTATGCAGTTGTTAGGATGTTCTGAGTGGTTACAAAATGAGCACACACCCAAGTATCTATGATATTCTGGACCCTAGATATGGTTTAAAAATCAATCAATTTTACAAAACATTTTCATTATTAAAACTTTAATTAAAATATATTAAGTTTTATTAATTTATTCTTTAAAGATTAAAAAATTCAAGTTAATGGAAATTTGTTAAATTAATGAAATCTTAAATAATTTGTGTCCACATTACATTCTTTTCTACCATTGTATATTTTCAGGAGACCTCTTCAAGGAATGAGGATCTGATCAGCCCTAACAAATAAGAATCATAAGAACCGAAATCATCATATTTGTCCTCATAAATCATTAGACATCACTTTGTGAATAAGACTGTTGTGCCCTATCAGCTTTAATTGAAGATGAAACAGTCCTGTGATATCTTTCTCCTTACTTTCTCTCTCTCTCAAACTCAGTATATACTGTAAATCTTAAATCTGATTATAATCTCAGTGCAAGCAAATTAATCAAAGATATACATGTTCCCAGTTTTTGTACATCTTTGGAATTGAGGAGCTTGTAAATGTACTGTATATGGGAAATACATGCTCTGTTAGTGGTAAAAGAGTGCCCTCTATCCACTCTTTTCCCTGTAATTCATGAATCTCTCCTCTATTTCGTGAGCAGCACCTGCCATCTAGTGCCACTGCAAACAAAGTGACGGTGAATAAAGATACTGATATAGAAAACATGAAAGCTTTTGTGAACTGGTCTGATGTGTGCCTAATCATCCATCTGAAATATGATTTTCAGATTTAAAATTTAATGAACAACCTGCACAACACCTTTGTTAACTCCAGACTACGGTCGAAAAGGATTTAATTAGTTCGCTGAAAGGAAGCAGCAAATACACTGAGCCAAATGAACCTCATCAACATTTGGCTCAGTGCAAAGTACAGTGTTGAGGGATCTGCCCTATGCCTTCTACGTGGGCCGAAACACATATGAGGCTATTGGACGGTAATTAGAGTGAAGAGGGCAGTGGTGGTCTACCTTTATTAATTATAGGCTGTTTCACTCAAGAATCCAACACGTGGGGGGAAATCAACTCATAAGTCAGATGTGTGAATTATTGATGTGTGTGAGCAGCATGACAGATGTGCTTAGCTTGTCTCAGCTTACATTTACATGTATTCATTTGGCAGACACTTTTATCCAAAGTAACTTGGCCTATACTGTTCAGCTTCAGGAACTCAATCTGAACTTGATCTGAAAAACCGACTTAGCATATGTATAGTGCACACAAAAACAAAATTTGCTAAAACAGCACCAAAGCATTAAATTCTTGAAACTTTAGGGGTAGCATGTAACTATTGACTACAACACATCACTAAAAGACTTATTCAAATAACAGCACTAGTATATGATACTGAAAAATAACCTTCTTTGCCAAACCAAGGTACAGTGATTGTAATGATGGTAATACTGTGGTTCTCTCATGCATAATACAAGATACTTGTACTTAATTTGTTTTTATTTATTTATTGTCCAAATCAAATTCAATACCATAGTACTTTAGAGTACTTTAAGTAATTTTAGTGTTTTGATACTGTTTTGGTTGGAAATGTGTTTACTTGCACCACATCAGTGTCATTCACCAACTGCACTTACAGGTGTTGAACTCAATGCAGAAACATTCATCGCCAACAAACAACATGATGCATTTGCAGGTTTGTTTTCAATGTATTTTAGGTAAATATCCAGTTCATCCCGCACTCTGTGTTCTACACAATCACATTGCTGTTTTACAGCGTGAGAACCCACTCCGAACGATTCAGTCGTGCATGAGCTGTCCGAAATCCGAATGATTCACACACTGAATCACGAGCTGATTCAGATAGATTTGCTAGCCTGAATCACTTCTTTTCATTAGAAAAGGAGTAATTCAGCAATTCACGAATTGGACATTGCTGGCTCTGAATCTAAACAACGGACAAAACTAGGGACAAACGACATCAAAATAATAATAACAATAAAAATAAAAAAATGCATTTTCTTTTATCTTTACAGTACATGGGTCATTCAATACAGTAATATTTCAGCATGATTTTCTTTTTACAACTACATTTAATAAGTTGTCTGAATACTCTGCAAAAAAAGGCACATATTAAACCTCCAACAAAACACATTTTCCCACCTCAGGCATCAAAGCGTTTTTATAATGTTCTATTTTTTATTTTAATTTTTATTTTTTCTGATTTGGACACCTGGATTTGATTCTTAACCCCGTCACAGACATAATGGAAGTGGTTTGAAAATTATTCTACTACACAATGCTGGTTATAACATAAACATACACTGGTGGCCAAAAGTTTGGAATAATTACAGATTTTGTTGTTTCGGAAGGAAATTGGTACTTTAATTCATCAAAGTGGCATTCAACTGATCACAAAGTATAGTCAGGACATTACTGATTTAAAAAACAGCCCCATCACTATTTGAAAAAAAGTCATTTTAATCAAATCTAGACAGGTCCCATTTCCAGCAGCCATCACTCCAACACCTCATCCTTGAGTAATCATGTTAAATTGCTAATTTGGTACTAGAAAATCACTTTCCATTTTATCAAACACAGTTGAAAGCTATTTGGTTCATTAAATGAAGCTAAACATTGTCTTTGTTTTTGAGTTACCACACTACGCAATAGACTGGCATGTCTTAAGGTCAATATTAGGTCAAAAATGGCAAAAAAGAAACAGCTTTCTCTAGAAACTCGTCAGTCAATCATTGTTTTGAGGAATGAAGGCTATACAATGCTTGAAATTGCCAAAAACTGAAGATTTCATACAAAGGTGTACACTACAGTCTTCAAAGACAAAGGACAACTGGCTCTAATAAAGACAGAAAGAGATGTGGAAGGCCAGATGTACAATTAAACAAGAGGATAAGTACATCAGAGTCTCTAGTTTGAGAAATAGACGCCTTACATGTCCTCAGCTGACAGCTTCATTGAATTTTACCCGCTTAACACCAGTTTCATGTACAACAGTAAAGAGAAGACTCAGGGGTGCAGGCATTATGGGAAGAAAAGGCCACTTTTGAAACAGAAAAACAAAAAGAAAATGTTAGAGTGGGCAAAGAAACACAGACATTAGACAACAGATAATTGGAAAAGAGTGTTCTGGATCTTAACCCCATTGAGCATTTGTGGGATCAGCTAGACTGTAAGGTGCGTGAGAAATGCCCAACAAGACAGCCACATCTATGGCAAGTGCTGCAGGAAGCGTGGTGTGAAATGTCACCTGAGTATCTGGACAAACTGACAGCTGGAATGCCAAGGATCTACAAAGCTGTCATTGCTGCACGTGGAGGATTTTTTGAAGTAGTTTAAGAAGTTTTGTCTTTTTTTTTTCAAATTGTAATAGTAATTTTTCACATTATTAATGTCCTGACTATACATTGTGATCAGTTGAAAGCCACGTTGGTGAATAAAAGTACCAGTTTCTTTCCATAAGAGCAAAATCTGTACATTATTCCAAACTTTTGGTTTCCAGTGTATAGGCTACCTACTGCCCATGTGTCCCTCATACCAATTTAATGACTACAAATATAACATTTATGAAAATTCTCTCATCTTTATTTGGTGAAGCTATGAATATTTACATTGTGTCTGTGGTCTCATCATTACATATTTATGGATTAAAATATAATTTTGAAAATACTGATCTAATATCTTAATTTCATGTGATGGGTTGAGTTGTTAAACTTGACAATACCAACCTGACTATAATTCACTTCAAAATATTAATACAAATTAAGATATTTCTTATAAGTATCTGCACCACGCTGTTGAAGAAAGCTGAATGTTGTCACTTCTGGTTAATAATGTCACATAGTTGGAACGAAAATTTTAAACTATTAAAAATGTTAAATGATAAACTTTATAGCCTGTTTTCTTTTTTTTTTTCTTGTGCAAAATATCATTTTCAGCAAAGGAACACAAATAATGTCTACATTAATGGAATATATATATATATATATATATATAAAGTGTGCACATTTTATTAATTGTTTTCTATGTACAAATTACGTGAAGTGCATCAGGGACATGGCACAATGCTTTGTATAAGATAGAAATAAGACATTCTTTTATGATAAAGATTATTTTAATGCATTCATTATTTTATTGTATTATAAAAGACATATAAACATCTTGTAAAAAGCTTTCAACATTTAATTTTGAACCACCACTTTAAAACGTCTGGGGCACTGAAAAATGACCAAATCCCAGGAATTAAAACAACTTTTATGTTCACCTAAATAAAACGAAAAAGAAAGAAATACAAAAATGTGTCTTTTTAATTAAAATACATTAATCAAGCAGGCTACATTTGTCAGGAAAAGATCTATAAGTTTGGGTTAGTTGGGTCAGTGAAATCTGAGGTTACGTTTACAATAAATAAACAAATAATTAAAGAAATATATACACTCAAGAATGTAAAATAAATTATGATAAATAATAAAAAGCCACACATTTGTTTTATTGTATTTTTTATTGTAATTTTTATTTTTTTTTATATTTTTTTTTTTACATTAAAAAATCAGGCTACACCTATGATATACAGTATTACAGGACTCCTGCCCCAACCCTGTGGTGGACCAAAACTGGCTGATGATCTGAATGTGTTCTACTGTAGATTTGAAAGGCCCAATCTCACACCCCACACCCACTCTGACCTTCACTTCACACAAACACCAACACCTCCTGCAACCCCCCTCCTGCTACTCAACCTGCACTTAAGATCTGTGAAGAAGAGGTGTCCCATGTCTTCCAAAAACAAAAGATAAGGCAACACAGGGCCCAGATGGCATTTTACCCACGTGTCTTAGATCCTGTTCTAACCAGCTGGCCCCCATCTTCACACTGATTTTCAGTAGATCACTGGAGCAGTGTGAAGTCCCATGCTGCTTCAAATGCTCAATCATCATTCCTGTCCCAAAGAAACCAAAAAAAAAAAAAACAGGACTTAATGAGTACTGACCTGTCGCCATGACGTCTGTGGTCATGAAATTATTTGAGAGACTGGTGTTAGCCCACCTGAAGGACATCACTGGACCCTTTCTATATCCCCTTCAATTTGCTTATCGAGCAAACAGGTCTGTGGAGGATGCAGTCAACATGGGATTGCATCATATCCTGCAACATCTGGACAGACCAGGGACATATGCAAGGATCCTTTTTGTGGACTTCAGTTCACTGTTCCCAAGTCTATCTGTCAGTGGATTACCAGCTTTCTGATGGACAGGCAGCAGCTTGTGAGACAGGGGAAATTCACTTCCAGCACCTGTACAATCAGCACTGGTGCCCCCCAGGGATGTGTGCTCTCCCCACTACTCTTCTCCCTCTACACCAATGACTGCATCACCAAGGACCCCTCTGTCAAGCTCCTGAAGTTTGCAGACGACACCACTGTCATCGGCCTCATCTGAGATGACGATGAGTCTGCATACAGAAGGGAGGTTTAACAGCTGGCTGTCTGGTGCAGTCAAAACAACCTTGAGCTGAACAAACTCAAAACAGTGGAGATCATTGTGGATTTAGGAGGAACACCCCAACACTGATCCCCTCACCATTCTAAACAGCACTGTGGCAGCAGTGGAGTCATTCAGGTTTCTAGGCACTACCATCTCACAGGACCTGAAGTGGGAGACCCACATTGACTCCATTGTGAAAAAGGCCCAGCAGAGGTTGTACTTCCTTTGCCAGTTGAGGAAGTTCAACCTGCCACAGGTGCTGCTGATACAGTTCTACTCAGCTGTCACTGAGTCTGTCCTCTGCACTTCAATAACTGTCTGCTTTGGTGCAGTTACGAAATCAGATATCAGAAGACTACAAAGGACAGTTCAGACTGCTGAGAGGATTATCGGTTGCTCCCTGCCCTCCCTTCAAGAACTATACACTTCCAGAGTGAGGAAAAAGGCTGGAAAAATTACTCTGGATCCCACTCACCCTGCACATTACCTTTTTGAACTGTTGCCTTCTGGCCGACGCTTCAGAGCTCCGAGCACCAGAACTGTCAGGCACAGGAATAGTTTTTCCCCTCAGGCTATCCATCTCATTAACAGTTAAAACTGCCTCATTGAGCATTAATTATGTGCAATTCACAGTCTAGTCTTTTTATATTTATCCAACACATCCAACCTCTTCTGCCATTACATTCCCTTGCACTGTATATAACAGATTTGTATTTAGATTTGCACTACGTATGTGTATATATGTATGTATGTACATATACAGGTGCTGGTCATATAATTAGAATATCATCAAAAAGTTGATTTATTTCACTAATTCCATTCAAAAAGTGAAACTTGTATATTATATTCATTCATTACACACAGACTGATATATTTCAAATGTTTATTTCTTTTAATTTTGATGATTATAACTGACAACTAAGGAAAATCCCAAATTCAGTATCTCAGAAAATTAGAATATTACTTAAGACCAATACAAAGAAAGGATTTAGAAATCTTGGCCAACTGAAAAGTATGAACATGAAAAGTATGAGCATGTACAGCACTCAATACTTAGCTGGTGCTCCTTTTGCCTGAATTACTGCAGCAATGCGGCGTGGCATGGAGTCGATCAGTCTGTGGCACTGCTCAGGTGTTATGAGAGCCCAGGTTGCTCTGATAGTGGCCTTCAGCTCTTCTGCATTGTTGGGTCTGGCATATCGCATCTTCCTCTTCACAATACCCCATAGATTGTCTATGGGGTGAAGGTCAGGCGAGTTTGCTGGCCAATTAAGAACAGGGATACCATGGTCCTTAAACCAGATACTGGTTGCTTTGGCACCGTGTGCAGGTGCCAAGTCCTGTTGGAAAATGAAATCTGCATCTCCATAAAGTTGGTCAGCAGCAGGAAGCATGAAGTGCTCTAAAACGTCCTGGTATACGGCTGCGTTGACCTTGGACCTCAGAAAACACAGTGGACCAACACCAGCAGATGACATGGCACCCCAAACCATCACTGACTGTGGAAACTTTACACTGGACCTCAAGCAACGTGGATTGTGTGCCTCTCCTCTCTTCCTCCAGACTCTGGGACCCTGATTTCCAAAGGAAATGCAAAATTTACTTTCATCAGAGAACATAACTTTGGACCACTCAGCAGCAGTCCAGTCCTTTTTGTCTTTAGCCCAGGCGAGACGCTTCAGACGCTGTCTGTTGTTCAAGAGTGGCTTGACACAAGGAATGTGACAGCTGAAACCCATGTCTTGCATACGTCTGTGCGTAGTGGTTCTCCCCCACATTTTTGAATGGGTTTTGTTTCACAATCCTCTCCAGGGTGCGGTTATCCCTATTGCTTGTACACTTTTTTCTACCACATCTTTTCCTTCCCTTCGCCTCTCTATTAATGTGCTTGGACACAGATCTCTGTGAACAGCCAGCCTCTTTTGCAATGACCTTTTGTGTCTTGCCCTCCTTGTGCAACGTGTCAATGGTCGTCTTTTGGACAACTGTCAAGTCAGCAGTCTTCCCCATGATTGTGTAGCATACAGAACTAGACTGAGAGACTATTTAAAGGCCTTTGCAGGTGTTTTGAGTTAATTAGCTGATTAGAGTGTGGCACCAGGTGTCTTCAATATTGAACCTTTTCACAATATTCTAATTTTCTGAGATACTGAATTTGGGATTTTCCTTAGTTAAATTAAAAGAAATAAACATTTGAAATATATCAGTCTGTGTGTAATGAATGAATATAATATACAAGTTTCACTTTTTGAATGGAATTAGTGAAATAAATCAACTTTTTGATGATATTCTAATTATATGACTAGCACCTGTATATATTATATATATATATATATATATATTGTCTTATTGTGTATTCTATATATACTTTATTTTCTATTCAATTTTAATTAAAAAAAAATGTTATTCAATTTTTTATTATTTTTTATTATTATCTATGTCTTGTTGCTGTTTTGTATTGTTGTGCACTGGAAGCTCCTGTCACCAAGACAAATGGCATGGGGTATCCACTAACAGAAAAGAGAGAGACCCTTCTAATAAATTGAATAAATAGACACACCGAGATAATCATTTGCTTCGAAAGTGCATATTTAAATTGAATTCCTGAGAAATTAACAAGACAATGGTTGTCTAATAAAATAGCAATCAGTGCGTAGTGCACTTAGTAGTCTGCCATGAGAAACAAACCCCTGCCGCACCAGTAGATGTCACTGTGAATTTTGACCGTTCCAGATCGAAAGTCCCTCTTGAGCCACCGTAGCTGTTTTATATAGTACGTTTACGCGGAAGACCCGCCCTTTTTCCCCTCGCTCGCAGGCTGTGTAAGTGTTAGCAGTTTAGCGCCGTCAAAATAATCCATTTAAATCTGCATCAATCCCTTAAAGTACACTTTACAGACATATACAACGAGAAAGCATAAATGTAAATGTATTATTAAACAGAGTATTTGTCTGAAGTTGTGAGTAATAAAGTCAGTTTTGCTTCCTTGCAGGGTCCAGTCGCAGCTCTGACGCAATGGTGAGGATCCGTTTGTATTTGCATTACTGTTATTGTATTAACGGATGCTCTTACACTTGTTTGCTGCTTTAGTGATATTTAGTCAATTATTTTGTCATAATGTGCTTTAAAATAATACTTCGAAAGGCCAGGTTGCTAGCTAGTGGTGTAGTTCTCAGCTATTCTATGTAGCATTTTAAATCCCAGTTTGCTCTGAGTATCATATAGATAGGTCAAATGTGTTATGTCCAGATGCTTTTTTATGAATAAATGACATATTTTGGAATAACTGACATGTTCGCATCTTACAGGACTGTTCAGATCGCACCTCTCACATCTTTAGATAAACGTGTTAAAATGGCAGTATGTGTGAAATACAACAGTCCGTTGTATAAAGAATATCTCAGGCTGTTGAAGGAAATTTAGATGTAAAACATGTTTAATTGACTAGTTATTTGTGTCTTATACGTATGTTCTTTATCTGTTTAGCCACGCAAAATTGAAGAAATTAAAGATTTCCTGCTTACAGCAAGGAGGAAGGATGCCAAGTGTAAGTTACATTTAAATTACCATTCATGTGCAATGGGGTTTTTCATAGTAGTTCTGAAGCTCGGTTGCTAAATTGTGGGACTGATAGTTTGCATAGGTATTGTTCACAGTTGGGATTACTCTCTAAGTTGGTGGTTTAACTAGATGTCCTTGTGGCAGTTTCTATCAGGACATCATGTAGGATAAGGATTGAAGTGCAGATGAATCACTATGGGACTGCTATGCATTTTGACACACGTAAAAGTAATCAACCTGGATTTTCCCATATAAGAGAGAATTCACCCATAAATGAAAATTTCTCATTTTCTCACCCTCATGCCATCCCAGATGTGTATGACTTTTCTTTTGCAGAACACAATGTTCGATTTTAGAAGGATTTTTCAGCTCTATGGGTCGATTGCACCAATACCACTTTTTTTCTCTTCTGATTCCAATATCTGAAATCTCAGTATCGGCTGATCCGATTGTTGTTGTTTGTTGTTTTTTTTTTTGTTGCATAATCGGTTTAGAATATCTTTACATTATTGTGTGGAACTAATTGGGGGTACACTGTAATATGTAAAACACAAATCTCTTAACTACACATTAGTTCAATATAAATGTATAGTCTATTAAGAAAAACACTATGGTTAACTAGTCTACTGGATAGTGTAGCAGCAAAATTAACAGTAATTCCACTCTTAAGTGATAAGTAGAAAAGGCAGGTGCTTGCTTAGTTTTTGTATCTAGATTTTAAAGGATTCAGATCTATTTTTTGTTCATTTTATTTGTGAGATATCAGTTCACTTTTCATTAACAGTTATTTTTTGGAACCTGTGGGTATATATATATTTCATATACCGCTTTCAAACAGCCCTCCTAAGCGCTCTTCCAAGAGTTATTGGTGACTAGCATTCATGCATATCGCCACCTACTGGGGAGGCAGGATTTATAGTAAACTTAATCTGATCTGTTTTCACCCACACCTATCATATCGCTTCTGTAGACATGGATTTAACCACACCTTTACCACATCTTATTATTAAAGTAATACGATTACTTTAATGCCGCCTTTGTTTTTGAGCTACAAACTTTTGAACCATGTTGACATTGTATGGACCTACAGAGCTGAGATATTTTTCTAAAAGTCTTAGTTTGTTTTGTGCTCAAGAATGTAAGTCATTCACATCTGGGATGGCATGAGGGCAAGTAAGTGATGAGAGAATTTGCATTTTTTGGTGAACTATTGCTTTAACGTAATGGAAAAGTGGCAGGCAAATATTTTTTATAAGGCATCCAAAAACAGTTTGCTTTCAAGTAACTTTGTAGAGTTTTATAGTAGGTAGAAGTTAATATTGTTTTTTAAGTTTGCAAGTTGTCCAAACACTTTGGGCCTGTTCTGTGGCCACTGTGTATTTACACGCTTGCTAGAACAATGATGAACCAAGTGCTGAGTTTCGCATCTCTCTGAAACGCCAGTTCCACCGGTTCACTGACACTTGCAGTCGTGTGCAGAAAAATGCATACTGTATTGTTGTTTGCATACTTATGGTCATAGAAATATTGAATTGCTGTATAGTGACTGAAAAAAAAAAACATTATTCTGGCTGATGAATTTGACCTAGATTTTTCCATTAATGTTTTGGGAAAGTGGCAGGACAACTGTTTGCTGCAAACATTTTTAGAAAGTGTCAAAAAACAATATTTTACTTGAAGTAGGGCTGTCATGATTATGAAATTTGGTTGATGATTAATTGTCTCGTTAAGGGCTTTCACAATATTTTTTCATGATTAGCTGTCATATAAATTGTCATTTTAAGGTGTGCTTTTTTTCTGCATGTGCGCTTCGTACACCTTAAGAAGTCATATTTACATATTTAACTTCAAATATATAAATAAAAAAATAAAATTATTTCCTTTTAAGGCTTTAAAAACGTATGAATGACATGAGAAATAATGTTTTTAATACATTCAGTCAGAGCGTCACTGAGCCGCACCATGACGTTCATGGCATTTATAAAGTATATTTGCTAAAAATTTCCTTATTTGGGCATTCATAGGTGATTGGAATGCCGAATGATCATAATAATTTGAGACAACCAGGGATGGATCAAATAACCGCAATAAAACGGTTACTTAATAACCGTGACAGGCCTACCTTTAAGTAATTTTTTTGGGGTATTCAGTGTTTCCCGCAGGAGTTTGTGAGACTGTAGTGGGTGGACCATGGACCCTCCGGGGGGGCATGCCCCCCATAAGAAAATTTTGTACATTTTAAAGTTAAATGCATCAAACTGGTGCACTTTAAGAGCAAATTTAAGAGGCAAAACAGTTTGCATACCCTGGCAGAAATTGTGAAATTTTGCTATTGATTTTGAAAGTATGACTGATTATGCAAAAAAAAACAACTGTCTTTTATTTAAGGATAGTGATCATATGAAGCCATCTATTATCACATAGTTGTTTGGCTCCTTTTTAAATCATGATGATAACAGAAATCACCCAAATGGCCCTGATCAAAAGTTTACATACCCTTGAATGTTTGGCCTTGTTACAGACACACAAGGTGACATACCAATTAAAGGTTAATTTCCCACACCTGTGGCTTTTTAAATTGCAATTAGTGTTTGTGTATAAATAGTCAGTGAGTTTGTTAGCTCTCATGTGGATGCACTGAGCAGGCTAGATACTGAACCATGGGGAGCAGAAAAGAACTGTCAAAAGACAGTTAGGATATAAAAAGATATCCAAAGCCTTGAAAATGCCAGTCAGTACTGTTCAATCACTTATTAAGAAGTGGAAAATTCAGGGATTTCTTGATACCAAGCCAAGGTCAGGTAGACCAAGAAATATTTCAGCCACAACTGCCAGAAGATTTGTTTGGGATACAAAGAAAAACCCACAGTTAACCTCAGGTGAAATACAGGCTGCTCTGGAAAAAGACGGTGTGGTTGTTTCAAGGAGCACAATACGACGATACTTGAACAAAAATGAGCTGCGTGGTTGAGTTGCCAGAAAGAAGCCTTTACTGCGCCAATGCCACAAAAAAGCCCGGTTACAATATGCCCGACAACACCTTGACACACCTCACAGCTTCTGGCACACTGTAATTTGGAGTGACGAGACCAAAATAGAGCTTTAGGGTCACAACCATAAGCGCTATGTTTGGAGAGGGATCAACAAGGCCTATAGTGAAAAGAATACCATCCCCACTGTGAAGCATGGTGGTGGCTCACTGATGTTTTGGGGTTATGTGAGCTCTAAAGGCACGGGGAATCTTGTGAAAATTGATGGCAAGATGAATGCAGCATGTTATCAGAAAATACTGGCAGACAATTTGCATTCTTCTGCACGAAAGCTGGGCATGGAACGCTCTTGGACTTTCCAGCACGACAATGACCCTAAGCACAAGGCCAACTTGAAACTTCAGTGGTTACAGCAGAAAAAGGTGAAGGTTCTGGAGTGGCCATCACAGTCTCCTGACCTTAATATCATCGAGCCACTCTGGGGAGATCTCAAACGTACGGTTCATTCAAGACGACCAAAGACTTTGCATGACCTGGAGGCATTTTGCCAAGTTGAATGGGCAGCTATAACACCAGCAAGAATTTGAGGCCTCATAGACAACTATTACAAAAGACTGCATGCTGTCATTGATGCTAAAGGTGGCAATACACAGTATTAAGAACTAGGGGTATGTAGACTTTTGAACAGGGGTTATTTCATTTTTTTCTTTGTTGCCATGTTTTATGATTGTTCTGTTATAACCTACAGTTGAATATGAATCCCATTAGAAATAAAAGAAATGTGTTTTGCCTGCTCATGTTTTCTTTAAAAATGGTACATATTACCAATTCTCCAGGGGTATGCAAACTTTTGAGCACAACTGTATCTATGAAGAACTTGTGCTCCTCTGGACAAGTGAATTGGTCATTCACTTGTCCAAGTAAAGTTAGTTGTCTGGAGGGAAAAAAGGACATTTAAGTTAGATGCTCAAGTAACATGTCTTAATTTTATGTTGTGTATTTTTCCTAAAATTATGACCGATGCCCGACCTAATAGTGTACCAATGCAATCAACTCAATTCTCTGAGACAGAAATGTAAACTGCACTGTGTAGGGGAGGAGACTGTTGTCATATGATAATTATTTTATGTTACGTATGGTAGTCAAACGGTATGGTAGATTGACGGAGTGAGAGATGCATTGCTAAAGCAACGGCACAAAACACAATATTAGAAATCTTTTATGTTATTATGAGAAGTGTAAAAATATTTTCAGTTCATTATGAAACTAGCGGGACAAATTAGACAACAGTCTAGGTAATTAATGAGAAACACTGGTATTACAGTAGTTAACTTTGTTCACCTGTGGCTGATGATTTTGTTCACTGTAGACTTCTCATGTTGGCAGCAGGCAAAAAAACAAATCTTAGTACTGTTTTCAGTTTTAGGGCTTGTGATAAATTTTTAATAGGTTAATACAGTGGTGTGAAAAAGTGTTTGCCCCCTTCCTGATTTCTTATTTTTTTGCATGTTTGTCACACTTAAATGTTTCAGATCATCAAACAAGTTTAAATATTAGTCAAAGATAACACAAGTAAACACAAAATGCAGTTTTAAAATGAAGGTTGTTATTATTAAGGGAAAACAAAATCCAAACCTACATGGCCCTGTGTGGAAAAAGTGTTTGCCCCACCTGTTAAAACAACTGTGGTTTATCACACCTGAGTTCAATTTCTCTAGCCACACCCAGGCCTGATTACTGCCACGCCTGTTCTCAATCAAGAAGTCACTTAAATAGGACCTGCCTGACAAAGTGAAGTAGACCAAAAGATCTTCAAAAGCTAGACATCATGCCGAGATCCAAAGAAATTCAGGAACAAATGAGAAAGAAAGTAATTGAGATCTATCAGTCTGGAAAAGGTTATAAAGCCATTTCTAAAGCTTTGGGACTCCAGAGAACCACAGTGAGAGTCATTATCCACAAATGGTAAAACATGGAACAGTGGTGAACCTTCCCAGGAGTGGCCGGCCGACAAAAATTACCCCAAGAGCGCAGTGACGACTCATCCAAGAGGTCACAGAAGACCCCACAACAACATCCAAAGAACTGCAGGCCTTACTTGCCTCAGTTAAGGTCAGTGGTCATGACTCCACCATAAGAAAGAGACTGGGCAAAAATGGCCTGCGTGGTAGAGTTCCAAGACGAAAACCACTGCTGAGCAAAAAGAACATTAAGGCTCGTCTCATTTTTGGCAGAAAACATCTTGATCCCCAAGACTTTTGGGAAAATACTCTGGACTGACGTGACAAAAGTTGAACTTGTTGGAAGGTGTGTGTCCCATTACATCTGGAGTAAAAGTAACACTGCATTTCAGAAAAAGAACATCATACCAACAGTAAAATATGGTGGTGGTAGTGTGATGGTCTGGGGCTGTTTTTGCTGCTTCAGGACCTGGAAGACTTGCTGTGATGATAAATGGAACCATGAATTCTGCTGTCTACCAAAAAATCCTGAAGGAGAATGTCCGGCCATCTGTTCGTGACCTCAAGCTGAAGCGAACTTGGGTTCTGCAGCAGGACAATGATCCAAAACACACCAGCAAGTCCACCTCTGAATGGCTGAAGAAAAACAAAATGAAGACTTTGGAGTGGCCTAGTCAAAGTCCTGACCTGAATCCTATTGAGATGCTGTGGCATGACCTTAAAAAGGCAGTTCATACTCAAAAACCCTCCAATGTGGCTGAATTACAACAATTCTGCAAAGATGAGTGGGCCAAAATTCCTCCACAGTGCTGTAAAAGACTCATTGCAAGTTATCGCAAACGCTTGATTGCAGTTGTTGCTGCTAAGGGTGGCCCAACCAGTTATTATGTTTAGGGGGCAATCATTTTTTCACACAGGGCCACGTAGGTTTGGATTTTGTTTTCCCTTAATAACAACCTTCATTTAAAAAGTGCATTTTGTGTTTACTTGTGTTATCTTTAAATATTAATCAAACTTGTTTGATGATCTGAAACATTTAAGTGTGACAAACATGCAAAAAAATAAGAAATCAGGAAGGGGGCAAACACTTTCACACCTGTGTGTGTGTTTGTATATTATTAGAATTGTAACAGAATTAAAAGCATTTTCAGCATCAGTTTTGCTACTGGGGAAATGTCACCAGTATTGACTTATGTCTTTTGCTCCAACAGCCGTTAAGATCAAGAAGAACAAGGACAATGTAAAGTTCAAGGTGCGTTGCAGCAAGTACCTGTACACATTGGTCATCACAGACAAAGAGAAGGCTGAGAAGCTCAAGCAGTCCCTTCCCCCTGGTGAGTCTTCAGAACAACCCATATCACCACAAGAGAAACTACAGTGTTGAAAATAAGTTGATGAGTTCCATTTCTTTCTTTGCACAAACTTGATTTGGTTCTACCTTACTAGCACTTAGAAATTGCTTTGCCTTTATGGGCAGCATAATTGTACAGTATCAGAATTTTTCTGGTCATACTTAAAAGGATATGTCCAACAGGGCATGTAGGTAAAGGAGAATCTGGGCTCAGTGCTTGGATGTTTTGGGAACAGAGTTTATCAGTTTTGCTTCAGGCAGACAGTTGGATCTTGGGGGATGAATTTATCATTAAACATAGGTTTATCAATGATCTTTTGTATCATTTGCAGTGCTTTTATCTGTATTTTTATGTGTGCAAGTTGTCCAAACACTTTGGGCCTGTTCTGTGGCCACTGTGTATTTACACGCTTGCTAGAACAATGATGAACCAAGTGCTGAGTTTCGCATCTCTCTGAAACGCCAGTTCCACCGGTTCACTGACACTTGCAGCCGTGTGTGTGCTTTGATGCATGCTGTATTTGCCTCTTTAAGGACATTTAAATATTGATGCTAAAGTGTGTGTGTGTATATATATTAACACGGATTTGACCCCCTTTCCCTCTCTCATTTCAGGTCTGGCGGTGAAGGAGCTGAAGTAAACGTCTTGTTCAAAATGTTGTAATAAAATTGGGAAAATGAATCCTCTGTGTTGAATGTTTATTCAGATGTTTTATTTCTGATCCCTTTTTATAGAGGTTTTCTGGAGTGCTTTTTTAATATAAGATCTATTGTTTGCAGTGCATGCAAGTTATGACAGTACAGAGGTATTAAATGATCATGTACATGAAACAAGACATTGTAATATAATTCTATACACTTGCAAGTAACTGAAAACAGAGCCAAACAACTTCAGTATGATTTAATAATAATCTGCTAAAATTGAAATGCTTAGCAACTTGAAAGAGAAAACAATGCAAGATGTGCAACCATACTAAATTTCAATTGAGTGCTACAATAGACTGTTTGAGCAGAAATAGTAAGTGCAGAAGAGGTATATGCAAAAAATCTTATGCAGAAATATGTTGTAAATCGCAAGTAATACATGAGTTCCCCTGCCTTCAAACTTAGTGCTGAGAAAATGCAGCCATATGTTATTAGCTCTGATTCCTGATATTGAAATGACAAAAAATGCAGGTAATTTAAAAGTACTTCACGTCAACCTGAGAGAGACCAAACATCAACCATGGAATGTGTTCTTAATTAAATCTGAAACATGGGAACGGAGTCTAATAACTCCTCCCAAAGCTTTGTGTAGTCTAAGGAATTTTACAAAATATTCAATCTGTGTCTTGTGTATGCAAATGTTTCAAAGCACTTTTATGTCAGCGATGTAGTTTCAGGCTGTTTTTGCCATTGTCTGCAACTACTGGAGTTGTCCAGTAGATGGCAGCGTTTGTCAACTATATTGAAATTAATTAGTAAATTCGGCTTTTATCAGATTTTAAAGCTTTTAAATCGAACAACTAGTCTGGTGTTCCTTCTAATTAATACCCATAAAGACTGTAAGACTGTTTATATATCTGCTGAATCTTTTTTCAGTGCAATAAAACCACCATCAAAAAACTATCTTTCTATTCAAGCGCGCTCCCGCGATTCAAGCGTGCTCTCGTTTTCCTGGCTCATTTGACGGACTTAGCGGAGACGCGCTGGGAATGGCAGCGGCGGACTGGTCTGCACGAGACCAGGATTTAATGCAATAATTCCAGATGTTTCGTTTATTCTCATGGGCTGCGCTTTGAGGATATGTTCACATATCTTTGTATGTCCCATTTCAACACTTTCGTTTCAGTCCGGAATCTCTCTAGTGTCTAAACACAAAGCTTTTATTTGAGAAGACATCGAAAGAAACACCGTAATTGTCCGTCTCTGTCTGGGAGGTATAGCGATTTGTTCGTCTTCGCAACTTTTGGTGTAATATTGTGGCTGAAGGATGTCTTCTGCACGGGTGAATTATATCGCTCCTTGGTGGACTTACTGGCTTAATCAGTTTCCCCATGTGGATTTGAGGTTTCAGCCCGTGGATCACACGTTTAAACCTCAAGAGGAGAACTACCAGCAGGTCAGATAATAAACTTCAGACCTTTTTTTACTGTGATGCTAAGTATTATTATGTGAAATGGTCTTTTATGCATTGCACTTTCACTCTGAAGGTCTGTTTGGGCTCCGAGAGACCCCAAAGTACCCTTAAGTAGCACAAAATGTAACATTGAACTATCAGGTTGACGCTTATATGAGAACTGATGATAAACAAGATTGCTTTTAATAAACACTTGATAACATGAATCTGATAACATGTTTCAGAAGTTCTCAGTGACAAGTGATAGATTATGTTTGGGGTCACAGGCTCCTAATAAAACATCAGTGAATGACATGCTTGTCTGTTTGATGTGCACACTGCTCCAGCACACTTATGCCAGTTCTCCATTTGGATTTATTGTATTGCATTTTTCAATATGACCCCAAACAGAGAGAAAACTACTGTTCTGCATTACTATTCCCTTGCCGAAAATGTAAAGAGGGTTAAAGCTTCAATATTTTTGTAGTTGATTTTGATTAGGTCAGAGAGGGAAATCTAAAATATTTGAAGGGAAATTAATAGGTTAATTAAAACAAGTACTATTGATACTCTACATGTACAGCATTGGGCTCTCTGACAGGACTGTCTTCTATGGTAAAGCCTTGTCATTGGACTCGCATTTGCCCCAGTTTCTGGGACCCCAACAACAAGTCAAATCAAACTCAAAAGAACATGAGGGTTAAATGGCCTATTTTGAGGGAGTGAGTGTTTGTCATTGAATATCAAATCCTTTAAAGACTATTGCAAAGAGTCTCATCCACTTCCTACTTTGCATTTCATCTGTCTTCCTTAGAGAATAGTTAATGTTAGCAGTGACATAGACAAATGCTGTAAACTGTTTGTTTATGGTGATTGAAGCCAGAAAATGACTACTATGAGAAAAAAAATCAATGTTTAAATGGCCTTTCTTATCTTCGTATAATGTGTGGATACAACTAGAATAAATTCGTAGGTTGGTATGCCAAAAAACGTGTGAACATTTTGGCTCTGTGGTGTTATCAAAACATTGCTGTGTTTGTTTGAGCGTCCTGAGAAACCCAAACAGTAGATTGGCTCAACCAATGCCGTTAGTTTGGGGCGAGACTATTTTTTTTATCACCAGTGGGAGACGGGGAGAGTGTTTGGGAAATTGTTTGAACAGTTATTCTGTTTGGTGTCGCTAGTGGCGCAGAAATTCTACACTTCACCTTTAGAACAAGAAAAAAATAAATAAATAAAAAAAACGCATTTCATGGCAGAACTGTTACTCAATAGAGTGCACTAGACTGGTTCCGGAAGTAAAAATCCCATTTATTTTTTTATTTTTTTCATAGGGGAACATTTTTAACTATAACTTTTTAAAAACAGACCTACAGTGAACCAATGGTATATCAGTCTGCATTTTTTAAACTTTATTTAAAATAAAATAAGTCATGTTTAAAAGCAGAATTTGTGGTGAAGAACTACACTACCCATGACCCTGAGAAGGAAAACCCACCAATCAGAGAGACATTGCAAACATAGTGCACCAAAAGAGCCCTGCAGTGACTGCCCACTTCCATAATGTACTGTGAATGACGCAATTAAGTTGGTCTCCTTGCATTCTTGAACTACTTGTATATTAGTATATATCTGAATATTTTGCAATAAACTTTTAATATATTGTTTTATATTTATCAACTTTAAATCAATAGTTTTATATTTTTCCATAGTTTTTATTTTGATAATATAATTTGCAATGCTTCATGGGATTGTAATTCATTCCCTCACTGTCTTGTACACAGTGTTGTACCTTTTGTCTGATTTTTCTAAAAAAAAAAAAAAAAAAAAACAACTTTATTCAAATCAAAGTTTTAATGTGGCTAATCATCTCAGAGCTAGTTGGTTTGGTTCATGGCTTAGAACTCTTTTATGAAGGATTTTATGAAATCCATATAGAAAGAAATGATGGGGGAAAAAATACTTCCAGAACCAAGAAGGCTGAAAAAGTGGGCAAACGCTGTTGCGCTGTATAGCAATATTATATTGAACTGCAGTCGCCTCAAATAGAGTCTATTTCCCAGTCCGAAAGTTGCTTTTCCCCTGCAGCAGTCTCTGTGAGTGTGCTCACGGGTTACTCCATTGACCTGTATCTGCCTCCAGTTGATTAGAGATGGAATGAGAGTGAATGTGAGAGGGAATGGGGGGCAGAGTGCTCATTTCTGTAGCTGTCTGTTTCCATTAAGGCAGATGGTGTAAAGAGAGGCAGAGCTGGCAGAGCAAGACCAGAAACTGTGGTGTAAGATCAGGCGCTCATGCTGTGTACTCCACCGTCTGTGAATCAACACAGGGGCGTTTTCATATGGCCTGAGGGATCCCTCTTCATAACCCATTTCCCCCCAGTTTGTGAATCTAAGTGCTTGGTTCCAGCTGACACTGTTTTTTGAATCCTAATATAGCTCTTCAGCTGAACAGAAAACAGTGGAGGGAGCGATTATCTCTTTCCTCTCTGGGGTTTCAGCTCTGGCCTAGAGAGAATATGAATATGAGGTCTGTGCAAAGCTAGAAAACTGTCCAAAGAACTATGAGCATCCCTGCTGTTAATGATGTCGATGGAGGCTTTCCTTTATTTGACTACCATGACAATAGTCTTCTCCCCAACCCAGTGCAGTTTACATTTCTGTCGCAGATAATTGAGTTGATTGTATAGGTACACTATTAGGTTGGGCATCGGTCATCATTTTAGAAAAATATACAACATAAACTTTGACATGTTACTTGAGCATGTAACTTAAATGTCCTTTTTCTCTCCGGACAAGTAACTTTTTTACTTGGACAAGTGAATGACCAGTTTACTTGTCTGGATGACAAGCACTTGACAATGCTTAATGTCGAGCCCTGGCTCAAATGTATGCTGTAGTCGCGTTAAACTCCGTCTTGTTTATGCTTTGTGGCTGTGACTTTTTTACTGCGTCATCACCATTTATATCTATACAACCAATGTGTTTATGATTAAATTACTACTAGAGCACAAAATTGTTTACAAGAGCACACAGTTCTTCACAGATATTGCCTCTTAATTTTGCTCTCAAAGTGCAACAGATTGATGCATTTAACTTTAAAATGTACTTCATTTCCTGGGAAATACTGGGATATGTGTTTTTGCATTGGATGGGTAACAGGACAGCTGTCCATATGATTCACCTATTTCCTGCAGGGATGTATCACTAACAGCTATGTTTTTCTTCTTCTTTTTTTCTACATATCTGAGGAAGCATCTGTTTGGTTCACACCATAAAGGAACGCTTGTGTCACATACATTTATTTAAAGACCACTGTAGACATTTGTTTGCAGTTTTGTGGTTAGGGTTATTTTGCATTTGTAATAAAATAGCAGTTTTAAAGGAAATGTGAGTAGTTTTTGCCTGTGCAAAACTTGCCGCCATGACGCTGGAGTGTTCTGGGTGGTTGTTAGGGTATTGCTGGGCTGTAGCTAAGGTGTTGTGGATAGTTAATAGTGTGTTGCAGTGCTGTTGCTAGGGTATTCTGTGTGGTTGCTAAGTAGTTGCTTACTGGCCCATGTCAAATGAGCCCATCCCCAGGTCTATATGATATTCTGGTCCCAAGATGGTCAGGTCCATTCTTCAATGTACATATGTTATTATTATTATTATTATTATTTATTTATTTTTTTTTTCTGTTGTGTTGTCTACCAGGTTCAACTTATATGTCCAATCACTTAGAAAAGTAATAGCATACCTCTCCTCAACAAGCTGCATGACTTGAAGTTTAATTTGTGTCTGTAGCACAAACAGTGTGGGATGAGTTACATTTTTAAGTTTAATACTTACGAGTTAGGTTTTTTTAAATATGTTTTTAAAACCCTAAGTATGAGCAATAGTTGTGATGCTTGCCTTAACAAACAATGCTAAGAAAGGATGAAAGAGGAAGACTATTATTCTCGGAGGCTGATGGGAGAGATCAGTGTTTTAATCACCAACAGTCTCAGCTAAGCCAAAGTTCCCAGTCATCTGACATCTGAATCATCTGACCTTCAGGTGATTTACTTCCTGACGTTGTTTCTCTTTGGTGGGCGAAGGAAGGAACTCTATAAAATATCCTGTTGTGACACAGGCTACACATTGTAAACATTTGAAATAGAGCCCGACCGATATGGGATTTTTGAGACCGATACCGATTTTATAGGAGGAAAAATGTCACAGATTACCGATATAGCTAATTTTTGAGCTGGAATGAAAACAGACCTTTTCTATGTGGATTGTTCACTGATTTTGCACTGATATGACTATGCAAAGGTACTCAGAAGGCTGCTTTCTTAAACAAATATTTTTATCAAAGAACATTTGACATTATTATTATACATTGTCAACAAATTCTAGAAATGAACACTGAGAAAATAAAGAATAAATAAAAATACAATAAATAGCTAAATAAACATCAGTACTGTTTAGTATCAGTCAATTGCTGACCATTTAAATAAAGAATAAATAAAATAAAATAAAAATCAGTACTGTATGTTTAGTATAAATCAATTGCTGACCATTTAAATAAAGAATAAATAAAAATGCAAATAAATAGACTAAATAAACATCAGTACTGTATGTTTGGTATCAGTCAAATGCTGACCATTAAAATAAAGAATAAATTCAAATAAAATAAATAGCTAAATAAACATCAGTACTGTTTAGTATCAGTCAATGGCTGACCATTAAAATAAAGAATAAATAAAATAAAAAGCTAAATAAACATCAGTATTACTGTTTAGTATAAGTCAAATGCTGACCATTTAAATAAAGAATAAATTAAAATAAAATAAATAGCTAAATAAACATCAGGGGCCGGTTGCACCAGCTATACGTACGTTACAACTTAGCCTAGTTGTGGCATAAATGGGCACTAAGTCACAATTTAAGCTCTACTAAATATTTGAGCATTGCACCATTAAATTTATGTATTTACGGCAGCCTCCGATCAGGAGTAACTGATGGAATAAAAAAGTCATTTTTATATGAGCTCATGTTTTGGTTGACAGGCATCAGTCTTTTCGACATATATGCTGATGTTGGCATTTAAACTCGTTTACATTTACGAGAGAGAGAAAAAAAACGTACTTCTAAGAGGTTCTTCAGCATGAAACCGTTCTAACGGTGCCGTTTTTAGGGTGCGTCACCTATTTTTCCAGCCTGTTGTATTAGTATTTATCACACCTCATTTATTTTAGATACAGTTCCTATATATTATTATTATTTACACAGGGCGAATATACTATTTATTAAATCTACTTTTATTACGTATCCTATTTTAATGTCTGGAAAACCAGACTTTTAAATATGACATTTTGTAAATGCAACGACTGGAATTGTTCGGTTGAAGGGGGTACCAAACAGTGAATCCTGAACAAAACAGTTTGGCGAATACTAGGGATGTGCGATACTAGTCGAATAAATGGTTCTGATGCTGCTAGTCGACACTGGAATTACTAGTCGGTTAATATTTCCCCCCATTAATCTGATAATAATTTTTACATATTTACGTTTGGCTTTATATTTTTACAGAGGCTGCATTTAAATTACTGTTATATTAATGTTACATATTTTAAATAGAATTAATAATACAAATATTGTTTAAAAAAGAGGATATCTGGAGCAGATACAAAGTTTCATTTCACCTCAGGCTGCACGTGCTTCTTCCCTCTCTCACTCGCGATGCGCGCAGGAAAATGTCCTCTCGCTAGACAAGTAAACTCAGCAAAGTAGTTATGAAATCACTTCGGTGGTGCGGGAATCGGCTTTCCAAATGTTTGAAAGGATGTTTTCACATTTGAGTCTTCTTTACATCTGTGCATGCTTGGATGTTATTTTTCCACTGAGCAGGTTTTTTCAAGTGCAGAAAAGCCGCCTCAGTTGAGTCAAGTACCGTCTTTCACCGGACCATGTCGACGTGTTAATTTTACTCATCAAAAAATGTATGCTTTTGAGTAGTAGCCTAGAAAATAACTGTTTTAGACTAGGTATGCCATTTTTTTTAATCTGCTGATTAAGAAGGCTATTTTCAACAAGGTGCCGACTGCTTAACATGTTAAACTATCTTTTATTCTGTGTGCACGTCATGTTTAGAATACATTAGGTTTATTGCAGGCTACATCACAGGCCTATTTTTTCTATCCTATAGCTATTTTATTTTTTATTTTATTTTTTTATTACATCGTAACTGTTATTGGTTAACGTTCTTTACCGAACAGCTGTCATATTAGATCAATGGTTAATGCACGACTGTACGGCGTGAAATACACGCAGCTTTTCAGCGCATATTCTCTCTCATAGATTTGGCTTAGTCTACCTGTTAATTATTTTCAAAAATGTCCTGACTGTTTTAATATGCTAAGTAACTTTTACTTGGTGATTTCCATTTAGAACAGGCTTTAGGGTTGTTCCATTGATCCCATTGGTGTTCGGGGCTCCCAAGAGTGACCCCTAATGTCACTACATCGACACAACGTCTCGTTCCCTCCATCAGGGAACGGAGGTTACGAAAGTAACCAGGATGTTTTCAGCAGAATTTAGCATCAGATTTGGAATAGATTAAGTATTTTAAATGGGTCGCATAAAAACATTTTTTTTTTTTTTTTTTTTACTGTTTTCTGAAGGTTGGTTTCTCTTTAGACTAGTCAACTAGTCGGTTATAAAACTTCAGTTTAAACGACAGTCAAATTAGTCATAGCGCACATCCCTAGTGAATACATGTTTACACGCTGACAACAATGAAAGTAGCTACGTGATTTGCTAGTTAGCTGTAAGCTCGTTGCCACGGAGAGTAAAAGATGGACTTTATTTACTTTCCAGCATTGCGTCTCACCAATTAGGTAACAGCAAAGTGTGAAATCAACACTCACCACACACAATCCACCACCGCACCATTGTCTGCTGAGCTGCAAAAAGATGCTCTGATGTTTACCTTTCAATCTGCTATATTACTGACTGCACTGACAAACTATAGCTGGCTAACAGCAAACAGATGTGATAAACATGAGTGATATGTTTGTCAGGGAAAGGGTTAACGTTATATTAGTTATATAAAATGATGGGGTCATTTTTTTATTAACTTTCCAGTATGTATTTCACAAACTATTTAGCAATTTAAGGAGAAGAGATCGCTCAAATCCTCACGTTCAACTCCGCCCTGTCTGCAGAACCACCGTCAGCTCAGAGTCAGCTCTGTAAACAATGGAGTCGGAGTACGCTCTGCTGGACAAACTACGCTATAACACCAACACTATGACATTGCTTTCTGCATTATATGTTTTGGAAAATGTTTTCATATCGGCGCATATCGGTAAAATATACGTCGATACTGATATATCGGTGAAACGCTAATATTATTGGCCGACCGATATATCGGTCGGGCACTAATTTGAAACCAGTCTTACAACTGCTTAATGAAAACAAAATGTTACATGTGTCTGATAACATATGATAGACTCATAGTTTAGTATTTATTATGCAGCATTCCAGTCAACTCAGATTTTGATTCCGATTCCTATAAAACGATTCCGGTTCTGTAACATGTATTTTAGAACAAGCATCATCCCCAACCACCAATAATTTTTCTGAACTATATACAAAACATTTTGTTTTACATAGGGCTGCTAGCATCACTGTGACAACCACCCAACCGTGGTGCCAGAGTGCCACCGGCGGCTATGCACATAATGTAAACATATCAACTTACATAAAAGACCTTACCAAAACTTGAAATACAATCCTGAAATAATGTTATTTAATGATTGTAATGAAGTATTAGAGCTTTAGTAACTGTGTTGTGTTTTCTTTTTTTTTTTTTTATCATAGGGACATATACATTTTCCATTTTGACTTTGATTTGGCACTACAAGCGTATTGTTATTATGGTAACAGCGTATTCACAAGATATGCATATAGCATGCAACTCAAGCCAAGCGCACACCACAACTAGTTGTATCACACGTCCATTCGTCCCTGACTGAAGTTACAATCCCAAAATTCCTTTGCATACTCACTCACGAGAGATTATTTGTGATAACATGTCAGTTAACATCATGAAAGAAAGGGATCATGTCTGCCCCTTACAAGAAATCTAGAGTTCTGGCAAACTTTGCCACAAATTTGCCGCAAATTGCCACTCGTTATTTTCACATGCAAATGAACTTAAGATTCGCTGTAAATGTTTGCGGCCGGTTGTGGGGAACCTGCAGCAAACCTTTGGCAACAATGGACAATTTCCAGCAAGTTTGCCGCAAAGCTCATTTGCATGTAAAAATGATCAACAGCGAATTTGTGGCAAGTTTGCAGCAAATTTGCCATGAACTCTCGATTTTTGTAAGGGTGTTTATGCACTCTATTTAGAACTCAAGCTCTGTTGTGCATTCACTGCCTTCACTGATTTTCAGATTTAAGTCATAATATTATATTAATGTTGTTGATATAGCTAAGCTCATATAAAGGCTACATATACTATAAGACTTGTTTGAAAATAGGTTATTAAAAAGCTCTTCAGTTTACCGGCAATCCTCACATAGGCCTACTCTCTCTACAAGTTCAGCTGTTCAAGCTCTGTTGTGCGTTCGTTTCATTGGAGATGTAAGTTGTAGGCCTAATATTATATTTATTCTGTTGATGGCTTGTATATCTCACATATACATTAACCATATATAATAACCACCGTATAACACTGCCGGTGTTTGGCCCACTGGTGATAAAATTGCCACCAGAACAGCCCTAGTTTTACATGCAGTGTTGCATTTATTATTATGTACCATTTATTAGTTAGTCAGGGAGCTGTGAGACCATAACTAATTGTGAGACCATAACTCATTCATTAAAAATAACCAGCTCATAAGAGTCATTTGCTGGCATAGAGTACAGAACACTGTTTGCACTGTACAGTGTGTTTGCTGTTGCATTCATTAAACAGAAGGGGCAACAAAATGGAAATATTTCTTGTTTTTGTGTTATTTTGCGGCACCCAGTCACCCAAGTCAGACTGCAAGATCACAACTCAGCGAAAACATATTTTGCTTTGCTGTGGCACTGTTCATTCAGTAGTGGTAGAGAAAACACTCTCAGAGGTTTTTGTTCCGTCTATATCAGTGGAAGAATAGAGACATTAAAAAAACATTAAAAGAATCAAATGTCATAAAGATCACTCAGTTCTGATATTTGAAAAATAAATAAATAAATAAATAAAGTCATTTTTATTTGTATAGTGCTTTTCACAACACACAGTTTCAAAGCAGCTTTACAGAAAATCATGCATTAACAGAAAATGAAACTGTAATATCTATAAAGTCTTAGTCATTATTTAAATAATTAAATAATAATTGTATTTAGAACCCCAGTGAGCAAGCCGAAGGTGACTGTGGCAAGGAACACAAAACTCCATAAGATGTTGGTTAATGGAGAAAAATAACATTGGGAGAAACCAGGCTCACTGTGGGGGCCAGTTCCCCCCCCGGCTAAACAGCATGAATATAATTCCAATATGTAACGATTATTCGACTATTCGGGCGATTATTGCAATGATTAATCATTAGCTCTTAACCGACTATTCAGCTTGTGCCTCGACTTAAAAGGTTGTATTAAATGTGCTTACTAACAATAAAGAGGACAAAATCATCTTTTAAAAATATCTCTAAATGACATTTACTGAATTACAAGGAAAACAAATACTTGGATTTTTATTTTTCATTCATTTTAAAAATCTCTGCAAAAAGTTATATTGTTATCAAGTGTTTTTGTCTTGTTTTTCATTTAAAATGATCTAAAAATCCTTTAAAAAAGTACTATTTGAGAAGCAACATTATACGATATTTAGACTTGTTTTTAGAAAATGTATCTTGAATATAAGTTAATTTTGTCTCTTGTTCATACTTCTGTGATTGCAGTAAAAACAAAATATACTTATATTCAAGATACATTCTCTGAAAGGAAGTCTAAATATATTATGTATATTTGAGTGTCTCCACGCAAGATAGAAGTTTGAAACTTTCTCGTGCTGTTTTTCACATAACTCATATAAGCGGCTCTGACCGCACAGAGAAAATCCAGTTTCGGAGATTGTGCTTATTAATACAGCCTGCATCCTTATTATTTGAACTTTAATAAAGGATGCATTAAAGATATAACGCCAGGGTGTTTCTTTTTTAGACGCTCCGACAGGCAAGTTTTGCACAAGCAGAACATCAGGTACAGCTCAGTTTTATTTCACGACGACACTGCTTCTGTATTTACTTATTTTGTATTTTTGTATTATGATTCCCTCATACTTTGCGATTTACATCACCTTAAGCTGTTTGGAAAGTTTGGAGTGCATATGGACTGTGAGTTGTCCTCTTCCTCTCCTCAATCAAGCGTGAGCTGAAGTGCTCCTCTCGCACCATCATTAGCGTTTCAAATGATTTCATGTAGCGTTAAGTGAGATCAAACGACTATTTTACAACATAAATTTTTGTAGACAATTTTTCAATGTCGACGTTGTCGATAACGTCAACTAATCGTTTCAGCCCTGCTGGCTGGCACTGGCTACATTTAGTCGTCGTCACTCAGAGACACGTAGCAATGGAGTCCGACACCAAGCAGGAACAGAGCTGGATCTGGCTGGCTCTGGTAGACAGGGAAACAAATAGAATAATATTAGCGTAGATGCCATACATTTCTTTGCAGAATTATAGATCATTATAAATGTTTCTGTTTCAGGCAGACCTAACTAAAGCAGCCTATTTGTGAGTTGATGGATAAATTAGGTGAATGCCTGGCTAAATAGAGTTTTTAGTCTAAACTTAAACTCAGTGAGTGTTTCTGCGTCCCGAACAGTGTTAGAGAGACATAGTTTAGAAGCCAAATAGGAAAAGGATATTGATTTTGATATTCAAGGAACTATTAACAGGCCAGAATTTTGTGATCGTAATGAACGTGATGGAATATAGCGTGGTAGAAGGTCACTTAAGTACTGCAGAGCTAGACCATTCAAAGCTTTGCACGTAGTTAACAAAATTGTAAAATTAATACAAAATTTAACAGGTAGCCAATGTAACGATGATAAAATGGGGCTAATTTGATCATATTTCTTGGTTCTAGTCAGCACTCTGGCTGCTCAATTTTGAACCAATTGAAGTTTATTTTTTGAACTTGCTGGACATCCTCACAGTAATGCATTACAATAATCTAGTCTTGAGGTCATGAACGCATAAATTAGTTTTTTGGCATCAGCAACAGAGAGCATGTGTCATAACTTAGCAATATTTCTGAGGTGGAAGAATGCTGTTCTACAAACATTGGAAATTTGATTTTCAAAAGACAGATTGGTATCAAATATAACACCTAAATTCTTCTCTGTTAGAAGACGATGTAACAGTACATCCATAAAGAGTCAAATTATATTTTAGCGGCTTATTTTTAGAGTTTTTTGGTCCAATAATTAGTACCTCTGTTTTGTCGGAATTGAGTAGAAGGACATTTCTGGTCATCCAGTCTTTGATTTAATTGATACACTCTGCTAATTTGGAGAATTGTGAAATTTTGTTGGGTTTCGAAGAAATATAAAGTTGGGTATCGTCGGCATAACAGTGGAAACTTATTCCACGATTCCTGATAATATCTCCCAGTGGAAGCATATATAAGGAGAAAAGCAGATGCCTTAAAACTGATCCCTGTGGCACTCCATACTTAACTTTTGTTTGATTTGACAATTTCTCATTTACACAGACAAAGTGGTAGCGGTCTGCTGAATAGGACCTACACCATGCGAATGCAAGTCCACATATGCCAACATAATTCTCAAGCCTATTCAAGAGAATGTCGAAGGCAGCACTAAGATCTAAAAGTATAATTCCAATTTTATTTCTGATGATTTCAATTTTTTTCAGTAAAGAAATTAAGTCATTACTATTGTGCTGCGACGGAATATTTGGTTCAGTCGAGGCTTTATTCCTAACCAATTTAGCCACAGTACTGAATAAACACCTAGGATTGTTGTGGTTATTTTCTGTGAGTTTGTAGCTACAGACACTATCCTTCCATGCACCGCAAAATACCTCTAATTTTGTATTCTTCCACTTGCACTCCATTTTCTGAGCTGCTCACTTGAGAACATGAGTGTGATCATTGTAACATGGTGCAGGGCTTTTTTCTTAAATTTTCTTTAATTGAAGGGGGGCGACACTATCAAGAGTGCTAGAGGTTATTACAAGTTATTTTAGACTTTTTGGTTTATTGAGTATATTAGATAAATCTGGAAGACTATTTGTGAAGCTATCTTCAGTGGTCAAAAGAATAGTTCTACCTGAATGACAGCATGGTGTAGATTGAGTAACATAAGCTGATCACAGCATACAAGAGACGGAGTAATGATCTGAGACGTCATCGCTCTGTGGCAGAATTTCTGTAGTATCAACATCAACTCCATATGACAGAATTAAATCTAGAATTAAAATGTGACAAAATAGTCACATTTTGTCTGACTCCAAGAGAGTTGAGAATATCGATAAATGCTAATCCCAATGTGTCATTTTCATTATCTATGTGAATGTTGAAGTCACCAACAATTAAAGATCTATCCACAGTAACTACTAGATCTGATAGAAAATTTCCAAATTCACCAAGAAAATCTGAATACGGCCCGTAGCAAGGGCAAAAGACAACAGAGATTTTTATTTGTATCTGACAGTGTCACATTAAGCATTATTAGTTCAAAAGACTTAAACTTAAATCCTGTCCTCTGAGTAACACCAAAAACGTAACTGTAAATTGCAGCAACACCTCCTCCTCAACCCTTCAGACAAGGTTCATGTTTATAACAATCACTTGGGGGAGTAGACTCATTTAAACTAATATATTCATCTGGTTTAAGCCAGGTTTCAGTCAAACAGAGTGCATCCAAACTATGATCTGTAATAATTTAATTTACAATTAGTGCTTTGGTTGAAAGAGATCTAATGTCTAGTAGCCCTACCTTTTTTTATTTTCAAGTTTTACCTTAATACAATTTTTTCTAAATGATTTAGTGAGGGGTTTGTGTTTGGTAGTTCGGGGAACAGACACAGTCTCTATGTGATATCTAGGTGATACAGTCTTTATGTGTTGTAGTTTACGTGACCTGTGTGACATCTCAAGGCAGCTAGCAGACGTTTGGATTAGCCAGTTTGTCTGCTTCCTGACCTGGGCCCCAGTTAGTCAAATATTGTCACTATTAAGACTATGAGCCATATTGCTAGAGAGGAGAGTGGCACCTTCCCTGGAGGGATGGAGTCCATCTCTCTTTAGCAGGTCTGGTCTACCACAAAAACACGTCCATTTGTCTATAAATCCTATGCTATTCTCCAGACACCACTCAGACATCCAGCCATTCAGTGACACTTAACTACTATAAACCTCATGACCAGGATGAGCAGGGAGGGGGCCAGAGCATATTACAGTGTCTGACATAGTTTTTGCAAGTTCACACACCTCTTTAACATTATCTCTAGTGATCTCCGACTGGCGAAGCCAGACATCGTTAGTGTCAACGTGAATAACAATTTTAGAAAACCTATGTTTAGTATTAGCCAGCACTTGTAAATTTGATCTGATGTCAGATGGCCGAGCCCCAGAAATACATTTAACAATAGTGGCTGGAGTCTCTATTTCCACATTCCTTACAATAGAATCTCCTATAACAAGTGCGCTTTTAACATGATTCTCAGTGGGTGCATCCCTGAGTGTTGAGAATCAATTGGAAACCCTAACAGGAATGGGAGAGTGATGTCACTTTGCTGAGCGAGTATGCTGCCGAGACGTCACCCAAATGCCCTGCTGCGGGGGCTCTACAGCTGGAACCAAAGTATATGTGTTGCTCGATGTTCTACCTGCATCCGAAACAGTATCTACCGGCTTCTCTTTCTCACTGACCTCCACTAGCGTTTGGATGCCTGTCTCTAACTCATTAACCTTCTCTGTCATCCTGACTAATTCCTTACATTTGTCACATGTGAATCCCTCACTGCTGATGGAAGAAGCTATAGTAAACATGTGGCATGCAATGCAGGAAGCAATAACATGAGCGGATGCCATGAATTACCGCAATTGTTTGTTGTTGTTGATGTTATGGTTGTTCTTGAGCGGCAAGGGTTTGAGATCGATGTGTATATATATATATATATATATATATATATATATATATCATTCTCCCTCCCTCCTCATCTCATTGTTTCTTTTAATAGATTAATTAGGCCTCTTTACATCACTCATAAATGAACATGAAGTGGAAGGATGGCTGAGATGTTTGTGATGCAGCTTTCTTAGAATCGTGACCATCAAGAGAAAAGATGCATAAAAATCAGCCAGTCACAGGCAGAAAAGAGCCATCAATGGACTTAATTAAAACTGAAATCATTCACTGCAAAACAGCGACTTGAACAGTCTGGTCTTGCATAGTGCCTGATCAGTGTTTTAAAGTGCATTTTGCACCTTTGCATGTATAAATCTATTTAATGATTACTCAGAAAGTAATCATAATTTTTGTAAAGCTTAAGCAATATTTGCACACAGGCCAAAATTGATTGTGAATTAAATCTTGTAAGAATTTATGAAATATATATATATATATATATATATATATATATATATATATATATATATATATATATAAACTAAAAAAATAGCCTACATCATGCTGGGTGATTAATTTTTCTTTAAACATTTATATGTGGAATTTCTCCTGTGGTCATGTTCGAGAAGGGGAGTCAACATTTCAGTTCAACAGTCCAGAATGCTTAATATTTCCCTTATTGGTGGGAAAAAAAAAAGTATGTATATATATATATATATATATATATATATATATATATATATATATATATATATATATATATATATATATATATATATATATATACACACACACACACTACCGGTCAAAAGTTTTGAAACACTTGACTGAAATGTTTCTCATGATCTTAAAATATTTTGATCTGAAGGCGTATGCTTAAACGTTTGAAATTAGTTTTGTAGACAAAAATATAATTGTGCCACCATATTAATTTATTTCATTACAAAACTCATTTAATTAAAGAAAAAAAGTTTTTGAAATTGATGACTTGGACCAAATAATAACAAAAAGCAGCCAATAAGTGCCCAACATAGATGGGAACTCCTTCAATACTGTTTAAAAAGCATCCCAGGGTGATACCTCAAGAAGTTGGTTGAGAAAATGTCAAGAGTACATGTCTGCAAATTCTAGGCAAAGGGTGACTACTTTGAAGATGCTAAAATATAAAACAGTTTTGATTTATTTTGGATTTTGTTTAGTCACATCATAATTCCCATAGTTCCACTTATGTTATTCCATAGTTTTGATGACTTTACTATTATTCTAAAATGTGAAAAAACAACAACATTATAATAAAGAATGAGTAACTTTATTTTATAAGTGTTTCAAACTTTTGACCAGTAGTGTATATATATATATATATATAGCCAAAAGTTTGGAATAATATACAGATTTTGCTGTTTCAGAAGGAAATTGGTACTTTAATTCACCAAAGTGGCATTCAACTGATCATAAAGTATAGTCAGGGCATTACTGATGTAAAAAAACAGCACCATCACTATTTGAAAAAAGTCATTTTTGATCAAATCTAGACAGACCCCATTTCCAGCAGCCATCACTCCTACACCTTATCCTTGAGTAATCATGTTAAATTGCTAATTTGGTACTAGAAAATCACTTGCCATTTTATCAAACACAGTTTTAAGCTATTTGGTTCATTAAATGAAGCTTAACATTGTCTTTGTGTTTGTTTTTGAGTTGCCACAGTATGCAATAGACTGGCATGTTTTAAGGTCAATATTTGGTCTAGAAACTTGTCAGTCAATCATTGTTTTGGGGAATGAAGGCTATGCAATGCTTGAAATTGCCAAAAAAACTGAAGATTTCATACAAAGGTGTACACTACAGTCTTCAAAGACAAAGGACAACTGGCTCTAATAAAGACAGAAAGAGATGTGGAAGGCCAGATGTACAACTAAACAAGAGGATAAGTACATCAGAGTCTCTAGTTTGAGAAATAGATGCCTCACATGTCCTCAGCTGACAGCTTCATTGAATTTTACCCGCTTAACACCAGTTTCATGTACAACAGTAAAGAGAAGACTCAGGGGTGCAGGCCTTATGGGAAGAATTGCAGAGAAAAAGCCACTTTTGAAACAGAAAAACAAAAAGAAATGGTTAGAGTGGGCAAAGAAACACAGACATTGGACAACAGATAATTGGAAAAGAGTGTTCTGGATCTTAATCCCATTGAGCTTTTGTGGGATCAGCTAGACTGTAAAGTGTGTGAGAAGTGCCCAACAAGACAGCCACATCTATGGCAAGTGCTACAGGAATTGTGGGGTTAAATGTCACCTGAGAATCTGGACAAACTGACAGCTAGAACGGCAAGGATCTGCAAAGCTGTCATTGCTGCACGTGGAGGATTTTTTGATGAGAACTCTTTGAAGTAGTTTAAGAAGTACTGAAAAAATAAAATCACATTGTAATAGTAATTTTTCATGTTATTAATGTCCTGACTATACATTTTGATCAGTTGAATGCCACTTTAGTGAATAAATGTACCAGTTTCTTTCCATAAGAGCAAAATCTGAACATTGTTCCTAACTTTTGGGACAATGTACTATATATATTATATTCTGTATATACTGTATATATTCATGTTTATTGAAGCCTGGTGCCCTCAAAAGCAAAACACTAAATAAAGTCTCTAGACAATATCTTTTGCTTCAGATCTTGATTTTCTTGTTTTTGTTTTTTGAAAGTCCTAATTTATTGTCTGCCCTTAGGCTCTGCTCCATCAAGTGAGACCTGACCATGGCACTGCAGTTCAGTTTTAGATGCAAGATGAGAGAAAAACCCTGCATTGGATTTATCAGTGTTCTCATATGTGTATTTTCCTCAAGGTCTGGTTGTGTCAGCACCCTACATTTGAATCTCTTCCAGCCCTGGGCATGCCTGGTTTCTTGAAATCGACAACATGATTTTTAATAATTGTCCCAGAAGAAGGTCATAGAACTAATGTGGTAAACTTCATAGACCTGCTAAATCAGGCTGATGAGAGATACTGGGTTCCCATGGTTTTAAAAAATGAATATCAGGGAATTTTAAAATTGTGTTTTCAAAGTCATGGAAATTTCTATAATGAATACACATTTTCCCAATTATGCTTTGCTCGAAGATATTTCAGTGGCTAAATATTGATATCTTGTGTGGTTTAAAACTTGCTCACAAGCCATAGTGAGGACTGATTTATGAGCGAATCTTATTGTTTATTTGCCATGTGTTGGGAAGTCTTGAGCTTACTGCAGTGCAAATAAGCAGTAAAATTACATTTTGTCTATGTTTTGCAGCCTTACACAGTAGCAAGAAAAAGTATCAAGCAGATATTGTTGGTCTGACAATGGACAAATTGAGAGAAAAGATGAATGTCAGTTTGTGGTATTTGGGTCAAAAATGTTAGTAAGGACTCAAAGGTCTCATTGAATGGAGTTATTGTATATCTAATGGGATGTGTTGCATGCTTTCTGAGCCCACTCATAGTCAAATTCCCTTATGATGATGTGCTGATTGGTTAATCATGGAGTATTGGAGTAATTTTTAATTATTTAATTAATGTATTTTTTATTTTTTTTTATTCATTTGGTAAGTTCATGTTATTTCCTGCTAGGCCTTCAATTATTTTTGATGGAGTGTAGTTTTCACAGTGAGTTTGAGATGTGTAGAATTGTTGTAGGAGGACGTTGTCATTCTATGTCACACTTCACTTCCTCCAGTGGAATAAAAGAGTTCTCTGGAAACAAGAAGGTAGGGAGACCTCGGATGATAGTCTGAAAATCAGTGTGTGGCTGTCACTAAATAAATCTCTGGTCATAGAAGTGAATAAGTTTATTGGTTTATTTTCATTCATATACAGTGGGGTCCAAAAGTGAAGACCAAATTTGAAAAATAAAAAAATAAAAAAAATAATAATAATTACAGAATATATCATATTTGTAGATAAATTTTTATTTTAGTTATTACTGTCCTTTAGATGCAACTTAAAAGATATGTACTGTACATATATCCCACAAGACAATTTACACAATTCTTCCTGATCAGAACTTTACATCACCTTGATTCTTAATTTAGAATGGTGCGTTAAGCTGCACCTTTTGTAATAGTTGTGTATCAGTCCCTCAATTATCCTAAGTGTCTAAACCTTGATGTCAACATCATATAGCATATCCACTGTTGGGAAAAACTCAAGATGTGCAGAAGATGCTGGGAAACCAAAGACTGTATAGTGCCTGGAGGATTTTTCTTAAGAACAGTGGGCAGCTTTACTGTTCAGGACAAAGCAGGGACTATAAAAAAAAAAACAACACAAACAGCATTGATCACTGAGGAAGAAACAGACTTTATTAAGAACCAAGGGGATTTTTTTTTTCTTTTCTTTTTTTTTTTTGAACAATATCATTTGTGTAAATTCAGTTCTTCTCTTAACTTGTTTTTTTAATTTATTTTTTAATTTTTGTCAAATAGCTTCATCAGAGTAGTACTGAATAAAAAACAAAATGCAATTTTTATGATACCTCTTTTTTTATATGGTAAACATCTTGCAGATTCTGCCATGGGGATGCAAACTTGTGCACTCAGCTGTATATGTTCTCTGGACATCACTGTGTCTGTGCAGTATAGCAGCTGTGCTATTATTGTAAAAATCATTAATACACACAACCGTCACACTCTCTCCACACCTCTAGAGACTGTCACTTAAATTAGCTGAAAAGCATGTAATATGCAATGCTGCAGAGCCTTCTCCCTCTCTCTCTCTCTTCCTCTCTCTCTGTCTCTTCTTCCTGCTCCCTCACTCATCCAGAGCCCATAACCTGCTCCGTTTGGAGTTAACGATGTCCCAGCTGTGAGGGTGGGGAATTTCATCCAAGCGCACTGTATTGGAAAAGCCTCATGAGGTTGCCCCCAACCCCTCGCTTCCTTTTTTAAAGCAGTGTAGGGAAAGACAAGATTGAATAGACTGAGTTTAACTGCTCCGTTGAGGTTTAAAGAAGACCCTCCTAAAGACTAATTGCCTCTGCTTTATTGTAAAACTTGAGTCATCCAGCCTCTTATGGCCTTGCCTTCATCCAACACTGATTCAGAGTTTGCATTTTGCTTAAAAATTACATTTTTACTCCAATGACGGTTGGGGTTTGTGTTTGGAGTTAATAAAATATGCATTTTTGTTGACAGTTTTACATCATTTACAACTAAAAATACAACTGTCATTTGTTGCCACTCTGTGGTCATTTCAGCATGATCATACGGGAATTCGGCATGTTGTTTCCGAGAGTTCCGGCACTCTAGGATCGGCCACATTATGCGTACTTACTTTCAGAAACCATCCCCTATCAGACATTTTTGCATCAGCTTGAGCATGTTTACCTTCCCATGTGGCGTGACCAGTAAGCGCATTGCTTCAGCAGTGTGAGAGACCCGGGTCCCGCGTTGAAACAAGGAAGTAATTGTTTTTGCTTTATCAGTGACGAGCGTGATTCTAAGGTTACATTTTTCCCTCTAAGAATCTATTTTTACTCCACTGATGGTTAGGTTTAGGTTTGGGGTTTGGGTTTGGGGATACAGTTTATAAAATATGCATTCCTCTTTACTATATTACAGCCTGTACAGCTGAAAATAACTCTCTTCACAGCTCACTTTTGGCGCCCCTCTGTGGATATTTCACCCAGAAAATGGAGCTCAAATGTGCCCATACACCCAACAACACTTCCAACTTGAGGTTGGAAGGGGCTGTGATTCAAATTTTTGGAGCACAGACCGATTTCAGCAGTTAAACTTTAGAACTACTGACCAAATTCACAGTGTGAAATGAATTTGAGTCGGATGCATAAAACAAAAAAAAAACAAAAAAAAAGATTTTTACTGCTTGTGTGGGAAAAAATAAAAAAATAAAAACCTATTTGTCATTTTGCCAGTTTTTCCTCAACTAAAATCTTGGAAATTACCTGTAGATTGTATTAGCATACATATGAAGTTCCTGATTTTCTTAACCATTGCATACGTACCATCACAGACGCAACAGCCAGTTACATTATAAGCTGCCAGATTCAAATCGGCTTTCGTGCCAACACAGGCTGCACTGGTCAAGCATCTGTAATAAATTATTTGCTCAAACAGTTACTCATACAGTCTTTTAAACCACAGAATAAGTTTATTTTATACACATACATCCAACTCGTCACCAAAGTACCATGATATAAAGTTTACAGCTCTTATACGCACAGTCAATGCATCAAACATGGTCTTCCTCTGATGCGTGCTGCCATTTGTTTATATTAGTAGTGGTTGTCATTCATCAAACAAACAGCTACTCAAAGAGTCTTTTCAAGCACATAATATGTTTATTTTACGTAACAAACAGCCTAATTGTCACCAAAGTACAACGATAACAGTTCACAGCTTATATACAGCCACGTCTACTTATTAGGTGCAGATACGGTTTTCATTCACACAAACAGCAACTCAAACAGTCTTTTCAGGCATATAATACCCTTGATTTCTGAAACAGAAGCAAAAACACCACGATAACAGTTTAAAACTCGTATACTCACAGTGAAAACATGCTGATCGAGCGTGATTATCCGATGCAAGCAGCCAAGTCTGTTTATATTAGTGCTTGTCACACACACACACACACACACACACACACACACAAACACACACATGTTGGTGCAGCTATCATTATGAGGACTCTCCATAGACATAATGATTTTTATACTGTACAAACTATAGATTCTATCCACTAACCCTACCCCTAAACCTAACCCTCACAAAAAACTATTTTACATTTTCAATAAAACATCATTTAGTATGTTTTTTTAAGCAATTTGAATTATGGGGACACTAGAAATGTCCTCATAAACCACATTTATAGCATAATACCCTTGTAATTACCAGTTTGTAACCTAAAAAAAGTCCTCGTAAACCACTTAAACCTGCCCACACACACGCGCACACACAATGTCTGAGAAGTCAAACAGTGCATACAGAAAAACCGGACTGCTGAAATTATTTGTTCATTCGTTTTTTACATCTATAAAAACAAAATAAATAAAACAAATACAGTACAGCAGACATAACCCATTTGTTTGCATGTTTACTATATTATATACAGTATTTATCTTTTTTTTTATGACAAGAAATCACAAATTAAAAACAAAAAAACAAAAAAAACAAAAAATACTTCTCTACACTCTGCCCACCTCTACAGGCTGTGCACTGTCATGTGCAAAAATAACTCACTCCAGAGGGCACTTCAGGGAAATTTTGACCCTACTCATGAAAAGGTTAATGACTTTTAAATGGCTTGCATTTCCCACAGTTTTAATACATAAATGCTGGCTTTCCCTCAGGCATATCACTCCAATTCAATGCATGAAATATGCAATTCTTTAACTCGCAGAGCATGAAACCATAAAATTGTAGACTTGTGATGAGGAGGTTGATGGTGTCAGTCTAGCATTCTATTCACTTCTGTGAGTTTTCTCACAGCTCTCAGCAGACCATACAGTACTTTCCACACAGCTGTTCTCCACCTGCTGTGACCATCACACAGCTGAAAGTTTGGCTCTGAACTTGCACAGAGAGCACACTCACCGCTGAGCTCAACAGAATATGGCTGAATCCCAATTTGCATTTTTTTTTACAAAGTATAAAATTTTTATTGCACTGGCAATAGCGAAAACTTAGACATAGCAACCATAATAGAGATGTTTAATGTCATAAGATAGAATTGTATGAGGAACAGGGCAAAAAGAAGGTGTTAATGGATGTATAATCTTCCATTTTACTCGTGATTTGTGTAAATGGGAATACACATTGTTGTTTTAGAGCTCTATAGTGTTAATTTCTGCTGAGATTCATACAACTAGCCACGTAAAAATAATTTAGCAAAACATTTAGGCTAGGTATAGTAATGTGATTCTATGAGAACTGGTTGACTAATCACTTGTTCAGATAAGCAAACAATGTAAACACTGAATGAGTATCGTGTTAGAGGATCTTAGTTTACATTCTCCAGAAATTCTTCTTTCTGGAATTACTAGGAATTGGGCTACTTGCCCTAGAGGCCTGACCTGGGATCAGTTATCAATTTTCTCCATGTAAAAATATTCTGTCTGGGCCTATAGTAAGAGTCCCGAACTCCAGTATTTGACTGTTTATTGCCTGTGTAGAAATCTTCCCTCAGGCAACAAGCAGTACTTGATTCTGCCCTGTTTGTTCTTGAAGCGTAAAGACTTTGTCTGTGGTACCTCATTCACTTCCAGTTTCACAGAAGACCTATTCAGGGGGATGGTGTGATTGGCATTTGAAAAGGGCATTTTATCCAGGCCTGTAGCCAGCTATGCTCAGGTTGAGCTGTATGTCAGTGACCCTTAGGGAAATGTTGTGTGTGAATGTAGCATATACCCTATGCAAACAAGGCAAGGAACAAAACAGAGCAGTTTACTCAATCACTGAACTGAAATAACCCAGGACTATTTATGTTGAATGGTATGAAGAGTATTTGTACATGATAGCAACCACTTGTGCTGGGAAACTTTTGTGGTTGATGTGCCAAAATCGTTTTGAAATTGCATCCGTTTATTGGATTTCAAACAGGCAACAAGCTGAAAAAAACTGCCTTTAGCATTAGATATGCAGAAACTTGGTATTATGTATTTGTATTCTTTATGTAAATATCGGTAACACTCCATAATATCTTTCATTAATAAGTAATTAAACATACACTGGTCAGCCACAACATTAATACCACCTGCCTAATATTGTGTAGGTCCCCCTCGTGCCACCAAAAAAGTGCCAACTCTCATTCTGAGATGCTATTCTTCTCACCATAATTGTACAGAGCGGTTATCTGATTTACCGTAGACTTTGTCAGTTCGAACCAGTCTGGCCATTCTCTGTTGACCTCTCTCATCAACAAGGCATTTCCTTTCACAGAACTGCCGCTCACTGGATGTTTTTTTTTTTTTTTTTTGGCACCATTTGGAGTAAATTCTAGAGACTGTTGTGTGTGAAAATCCCAGGGGATCAGCAGTTACAGAAATGCTCAAACCAGCCTGGCATCCACAATCATCCATGCGATTATCTACATTTGACCATGATTGTTGGTGCCAGATGGGCTGGTTTGAGTATTTCTGTAACTGCTGATCTCCTGGGATTTTCACACACAACAGTCTCTAGAATTTACTCAGAATGGTGCCAAAAACAGAAAACATCCAGTGAGTGGCATGTTTGTGGATGGAAATGCCTTGTTGATGATAGAGGTCAACAGAGAATGGCCAGACTGGTTCGAACTGACAAAGTCTACAGTAACTAAGTGTAGAGCCGAGGAGGGCGGGGCCGGGCTGGAATGACGCACGCCTGGTCCCCAATCAGCCTGAAGGGGGCGCGCGAGGGATAAAGGCGGCCGGGGACGACAGTTAGAGAGAGAGAGAATTGCAGGCAGCTGTATTGTGTGTGTGTGTGTGTGTGTGTGTGTGTGTGTGTGTGTGTGTGTTTACGGTTGTGTGTTTGTTTAAGTTGTTCATTAAATTATTATTTAAGTTGTCAAGCCGGTTCTCGCCTCCTCCTTTCCTCGAACCCCCTTACACTAAGATACAATTGTGGTGAGAAGAATAGCATCTAAGAATGCTATTCTGAGATGCGGGTTGGCGCTGTTTTGGCGGCACAAGGGGGACCTACACTATATTAGGCAGGTGGTTTTAATGTTGTGGCTGATCGGTGTAATGCTTAACAAATCAATAGTTCATGTAACAGTACATTTAAATGAGAGATTGAATGTACATTACATTAACTATAATGGTCTGCTAAGCTTTCATGTAATGTATTTAAATGTACAATTTGAACTGAAAATGAAAAAATGTCATTATGTCGTTTTAAAAAAACCTATGCTGTTAAAGGTGCAGCATGTAAGATTCAGAAACCCTTGTTATTAATGACACCTGTGGCCGTTAAGTGAACTACAACCAGCTACCTGTTGCTTGGCTCGCGCTCGAGAGACTGAACGTGATTCACCAGCATCATGCTGACAGATGTTACACAGTTATGATTGTTTTACTACAAACTTTGAGACTAAACTAAAACTACATATCAGCTAACATAGCATACTGATACACATGGCAAACGGCCGGCTGGCAGCCGGTCTACAGGCTTTAATAGGCAACCTAGGAATTCCGGGAAGGGCTCATTTTTAAGTTGCGTTACAAGCCGTTCACACATTGGCAAAAAAAAAAAAAAATACATGAAAATTGTTACATACTGCACCTTTAAGGAGAACTGTTTTTAGTATATCAAAAATGGTCACTATAAACTGTCATTATATGGAAAACAGCTGCATGATAATTCTTCAAAAAAATGCTTTTGAGGGTGAGTTAATAATGAAAGTTTTTTTTTATTTTAGAGAGAGCTATCCCTTTAAATTAGCATGGTTTGACACTGCAGTCCCTCGGAGAGCAGCATACTTTTCTGTGCTCATTAAAACTGAGAATGTAAATAAGGCAAGTGTCTTCCATAATGTTTTACTAGTGCTTGAAAGAAAATCATGCTGTCTGAAGCACTTTTTCTTGTTTGTTACTTGCATCATTTTATTTCTCCAGTCTGTCTGTCTGTGGAGGGACGTCTGGGAGAAAGAAAGAGGACAGGCGAGGAGAGAATGTGAGAGGGCTACATGTAAGAAAGACAAAAGGATGGGTCGGGGAAAAAGACAAAATGAAATAATGGGGGACAGTGAAGAGGTGGGGTAAACAGTGGCAGAAGAGGAGGGGGGGGGAAGAGGCTGGAGAGAGCGGTGTGAAAGAAACGAGATGGGAGGGACACGAGGGGGATGAAAGGGGTTCAGACAGAGGATTATGGGAAAAGAGTGGTGTGGAAGTCTCCACGAAAGAGAACAAAGACACATTGCAGCCCATGTGGAGCCAATTTCTGCATATTATCACCCACAACCACCCACTGTTGCTCTCTGTCACAGAACATTGCTGTGTTTTACCAGGAATGAAGTGCTCAGCATCTCTCTTGTTCGATATAATGAAGTTTAATTGAAACCTTAAGGAAATGAGCATTGAAAACTGCTAAATTATTCCAAATGTAGTGAGAGTGGCTTCTACACATAAATTTTGCATCCTCTCTCAAAATACTGTTTAGTCTCATAAATGCAGTTATTAAGGGGTCTTCTAAGTCAAGCATCGCTATTAAAAGACAACCCTCAGGATATCTGGAAAACCTCAGAATATCAGGGAATTTAAAAATGGTCAAATGGTGGAAACTATAACTTAGCTAGCAGGCAAATAGACTGAGGTAGTAACTGGTTTAGAGATTGCGTTGTTACTATCAAAAAGTTTTTTTTTTTTTTCATTGTCCTTCCTCGAAAATTAAGTTGAAAGCAATGCAGTACCACAATCCATAATAAAATGCCCCATTAGAGTGTCTAATTCTATCTAACAAACTACCACGCTAAGAGAGCTTCTTGGCAAACTATCGGACCAATAAAATATCTTACCTGTCAAGCAAGAAAACCAAGCCGATGTTGTTTCGTGTTTTATTATTGCGGGCTGTCACTTTCGCTTTTTGCTTGCAGACTCTTCTCTGTTCGAGGTTTCTTTATAATGAAAATGGGTGATTCCTCAGAGGCAAGGACAGATTAAGAACTGAGAGGCCCATTGGACGGGACACCATGGAGGCCCCCATGATGTGTCAAATGACTGTGCTCACTTTTATGTGCTACAGGACGCTTGCCAGATTGGATTTTTCAAATTGATGGAAGAAAAGTTTGGAACATGTAATGGCCAGTTATATGTACATTTTAATTATGAACCGATCAAAAATCATGTGTTATTAACAGGGATGTGCATGGTATTCAACTACCAAAATCACTATTCAGTTATTCTGCACATATTGTATTTAGAGGTCTTCAACCCGATCTGAGTCCGATGGTACCTGACAAACCTACAGGTTTTGGGCCAGGTTCGTGTCAGTTTATCAAGCAGGCTATAGGGCGAGTTACGGGCTGTTCACACATGCGTCGAGGCCATGTAAACACACACTGGACGGACGTCTTTGATCGTTGTGCCACAACTCACTGTATTTCATGACACCTGAATCCTGTTTTACAGTTCGTTTTGCAGGACTTCAAATTTTTTTAGACACTGTTAACTTAAATAATTTCAATATTTATTAATGCATCTCAAGACACCTGTATTCTGTTTCACCATTTGTTGCGCTGCATCAAGCTTTTTCAGCGCTAGTGTCACAAATCAACATTCTGATTAAGTTCAGGTTGTAGTTTTTCACCTGGCAAAGTTTCAGCACTTGATAAACGGTGAGCCAATGTTTTTTCCCCCTTTTGCTCTGATGTGCAGACAATAATTACACAAGTTAAATGCTGAATCATTTAAAAATCAAAGCAACCTGTAGAAGTCCTATAATCTGTAGCGTTCGCTGCCTAATGGAAAGTGAACCTGCCCGGGCAGAATTACGCATTTTCCATTGATTAAGAGTAGGCCTACTATGTTGCAGGCAGTGACAGAGATAATTTTTGTTCGACTTTAATGTGATTTTATTATTTGAAGATCTATGTATTGTGCTATTTAGGCTCATAGCTCACTGTGCACTTTATTCCCTGCTATCTGAAATTGTGTTTGACGCATCCATGGCAATAAACATTCTTTATTCCCAAGTCCCGACTCCAGACAAAAACTGCAGTAACCATTCGTGAACTATTGCGGTTAACCAAATTTTACAAAAGGTTATCGTGCACATATTTAGGGTATTAAGGCACCTTTCTCTTTATCATTAAACATTAAATGCATGCAGGACTTAAACATTTTAAAGTCCTCTATACTGTTGTACGAATTCTGTCCGTTAAATTAATTTAAACCATCAGCTTTGTACACAGCCAGGGTAAACTGCACCTTACCTTTGTGTTTGGCAGCGTTTTGTAAATCAGACGCTGTTTTCTGTAGTCCTTCAAATAAATGCACTGCAACTATGAGATGCAGATTCCCTGAGTGCGCACTCGAGTGTCTGTGCTCGTTCTGCTGTCGTCAAGCATGCATTCAGCTGAACAAATAGTATTTCACATAAGGCTGACATTTATGTGGATTTATAATAGGTATCTCAAAATAAATAAATAATTGATTTAGAGCTTGGGCCCTTTGGGTTTAGAGGCCCATGGGAAATGGCCCAATCGGCCCAGTGGTTAATCCGTTCCTGCCCAGAGGGTTGCCTTTTTGAATTATCCATTGTCAATGTCGCTCATTTGTTGTGGCTACAAGCTGTCAGCTTCAAACTGCTACCACCTATCACCGCACACATACACGTGCTATAGTAGCTCCGGACCTTCTTTTCTTTATTTATGGACATGACATTACACGCACGCATGTATTCTTACATTATGAACAAACATAAGATAACCATGATAAACAGTAGGCCTATAGGTAGGCTACACCATGACATAGGATCTTCTTAGTGGTCTTGCAATTATTAGTATCAACCATGTGAGTTTTGGACAGATACAGTATGACAAAGTCATTGATGAATTTGTATCAATGAAAACTAGGAGGGGAGGGTTACATTTTAAATGAGAGTAGCAGCAATCTGTAGGAATTCTGCCATATACTTTATTTATTGACTCTATAATTTAGTTGTGCAATTTAAGTTATATACTGTATAATGTCATTGTTTGGGGGGGGGGGAGGGGTTGCCACGTCCAGTCTTGCCTAGGGCATCAAGTAAACCAGAACCGCCACTGGTTTGAACACAAAAACGCATCCTCGTCTTGTACTGTCGGCTGTCAGGTGGGCTTACTGCCCCCTGCTGACTGAGACTTGTAAACACATGAAGGTGGTATATTACCTACTTCAAACTTAAATTGCTCCAACTGTAGGAAAATTCTTATTACGGTCCAGGGGGACTGGTTAATTGCATTTTAACATGTTAGTTTGTATATAAGTAATCATATTAAATTAACAATTTTTTTCTTTTCTTTTTTTTTCTCCAGTAATAACAAACTACTAGAAGGTCATGTACACAGTACAAAGTTTTGGGAGTGACTGAATATATATTTATTTATATAGTAGCTGTGGGAGGGCGTGGCCGAGCGTTCAACTGGGGAGAGAGGAAGCGGTAAGGGTTTTCACATGAGATGAATTGCTGCTAATTGTGACTTCTATGTTCACAGTGAGAGGCGGGGAGATAAAAGGTTTCCCAAAACCCCGAGAGCTTCACACACCCCGATAGAGTGCTATCTGAATGAACATTGTGTTTTAATGTGCCGCTGGAAAGAGTGCTTGAGTGTTTAATGCTGGAAAGCGTTGTTTGAGTTTTTGTAAAATGAAATACCTTTTTGAGTTGGATCCGTCGCCTCCCGCTTCCTCCTTTCCCTCCTCCATGAACAAACCTTATTACAGTAGCCTTTTGCAGTTTAATAATTACTGTTATTCACGTAGAAACCTGCTTTTCCGGATTGGGAATCTGCCATCTTTACATCAGAGCTCCTTGGTCTAACAACACAGAAATACTTCAAAATAAAGCTCTGCCAAAATAAAAGCTCAATTTAAATTAAAAAAGTATGACAGAAATAGATCACTACTATATAGTTATGTAATATTCACTGTTATACTACTACTACTAATAATAAATCAGTAGTAACTTTATTATATTTAAGAAATATCTCACATCTGTGATGCTCTATTATGCAGCACTTTATTTGACAAAATAACTCCAATGTTGTATTTAGGTTTGTGCTGTGAGGTTCTGTATACAATCACTTCATTTGATATAAATGTTGATGATTAATTGTTATACTTTCATTTGATTAAAGTTTTAATTGAGTTATTTATTTAAACACAATTTTGATGACACAATTTAAATAAACTGCTGATATTGAGTAAAAAAAATAAAATAAAAAAATAAAACAGGTATCGGACTTGGTATCGGCGATTACTTAAAAACAAAAAACAAAAAAAAAGTATCGGTACTTGTACTCATTCTCAAAAACAACTGTATTTAGCTGCAGTGTGAATGTGGCCGAAAAGTCATGGGAATTCATTGCTCAAAATTTGTGGAAGCGCTGTGCCCTAGACCCATGTACACATTTAAGCATGAGCTTAGCGACAGGCGGCTAATTGAAAAACAGCTCTGCATTGTTAGTCTCATTGTGGAATAATATATGGGTGGAAATGGCTTTGTTAGAAAGTGTGCAGTATGTAAATAATATTGTTTTCCTTATTTCCATAGAGGATAATACAGGTGTTCCATTATTCATGTTTGCCTGTTACTGCACGTCATGTTTATGCGCACATTGTATTTGTTTGACTATTAAAATTACACACTTTTGCTGAATGTGTGTTGGTGACAGAGAACATTGGCAGGGCCTGATAAGGCTGCAACGTGGTTGTTTGTGTTTTTTGTTTCTGTTTTTCAGTTAATTACATATGAATTCTGAAGCAATTCATTATATTCATATTAATGGCCCTGAGTAGTTTTTTGTCTTCATTGCATGCTATCTTCCCTCTCTCTTTTTCTCTTGTGCACATGCATTTTCTCTCCCCTTACTATTTATCTTTTTTATTCTATCCTAAATCATTTGTCAGCTATCTCTGTTTCTCTCCTTGTGTCTCTTGTCAACACTGTGTAGTATGTGTGTAGCATCTGGACCAATCAGACACACAATTATTCATTATTTAATGAATAATCCAACAGACGTCTCAAGACCGTAACAAGCAAAGGTCCAAGTAGGCCCAAGCAGACTCTGATGTCTGCTCTCCCACTAATCATTATCAGCTCTTACTCCCCCTTTGCTGACACTGGTCCAGCAACTAGTGGACCTCAGAGACATTCCAGGTGGGGGAAGGTAGCCACATGCAAAAGCAAAGGAATGTGGAGAAGAAACTCACTCCTCCATAGGAAAGACACATAAAGCCCATAAAACAGACTTTACTTCATTAATTTATAGACAAACTGTTCTATAAATGAACATGCATATCCTCAGGACATTGTGTGTATGATTATTACTGTCTCGTGTAGTGTCTTTTGTACTGTATTCCGTTTTGTGCATGCTTTATGATAGAACCACTAGATACTGTAAAATCATTGGTATCATGCTTCCTATCAAATTAATCCTTGTGTGATGCCCTAAACATTGGAGTATAGCACCCCGTTATAGCATGCATTGTATGCTTATATACGATTGAAGTCAGAAGTTTACATACACCTTAGCCAAATACATTTAAACATTTTGGGTAGCCTTCCACAAGCTTCTCATAATAAGTTGCTGGAATTTTGGCCCATTCCTCCAGACAGAACTGGTGTAACTGAGTCAGGTTTGTAGGCCTCCTTGCCCACGCTTTTTCAGTTCAGCCCACAAATTTTCTATCATATTGAGGTAAGGGCTTTGTGATTATCACTCCAATACCTTGACTTTGTTGTCCTTAAGCCATTTTGCTACAACTTTGGAGGTTTGCTTGGGGTCATTGGCCATTTGGAAGACCCATTTGCGACCGAGCTTTAACATTCTGGCTGATGTATTGAGATGTTGCTTCAATATATCCACATAATTTTCCTTCCTCATGATGCCATCTATTTTGTGAAGTGCACCAGTCCCTCCTGGTGTGTATATATATAATCTTAAACTGCAGGCATTTTTCACACACACACACACACACAAACACACACACACACACACACACACACACACACACACACACACACACACACACAATATTGGCCACCACTAATCTCTTGCCTTTTTCTGTCAGACAGAAGTTTCTCAATGTTGAAGGTGATCATGAGATTTGGTCCGGGTAATTTCAGCTATGTCGTCACATGCTGCTTCATTAAAATATTCTGATAATTTGTCTCTTTGCCCCATTTACTTTGTCCCTGGGTTTAACTACAACAGGAACCTAGAGGTTGCCATGGAAATGTTTATTTATGTGTGAGGATTTTATTTTATTTTGTTTGCTGACCAAAAATATTCAACATAATGCCACCCTTCCCCTTCTGATTCCAAACCAACTGCTCTCCTCCCTGTGGTTTTTAGCACCATCCCACACATAAACACATATTCCCTGATATCCATCCCTCTCCCCTGCCATAGGACACCCCTGTGGCAGTATGTGTGCCCCCTCTCCCCACTTCCTCATCAAATTACCTTCATCAACCTCTATTTGCCCTTCGCAAAAGCCTGATGGGAGAATTCTCCATCCTCAGAGGTGGAGGAGAGGTTTAGACACTAACTTGTCTTTTTTCAGACAGTACTACTACGATCTTACTTATTGTTCAAACACTTGAGATTTTATGGTTATAAGCTGTGATAGACTGATGTATTGGCCAATTATTTGGCCATTTTGATGCATAACAAATTGGTAAAATGATAAATATCGATCAAAATGAGTGTTCATTTAATGTCATTAATTTTTAGAATGTCTCATTTGCTGTCATTAAATTGCATGTTATGGGTTTTACAATGGCCGATGTGATATCTAGTGTTTTGGGTAGCTGATAAAATGCCAGTGGATTATACATAATTAAATATAATGATGACAAATGAGATGGATATATGAATACAATTAATTACATTAAATCAACACTTATTTTATGCAATATTTACTCAAAATTTCCCAAAAAAATATTTGCAAACTCTCCACTGGATTTTTTCATGGATTTTTCAATAGCCAGTGCCGATATATTAAGTACAGGGTGGCAGATAAAATGTCAATGTATTAGAAATAATACAGTATAATGATGGAAAATTAGGTCTACTGTATGTTTACAGAATTTTTATATCCATTTATAAGGCTGTGCTTAGCATCGTACACAAGGGAGAACTACAGTAACACCTTTTTAATTTACCATTATCAGCTGGTGAAGATAATCTAAAAATGGCCAAAAAAAATTTGCCACTTCGTCAGCCTGGTGATCATTCACTATTTTGTATTTCGGCCATAGAAAATTTACATATTTGTGTTGGCATCACCCATTGAGAAACTTGCATTGGTCAATCCATTAGTTATAAGTAGGCCCAGACAAAATCTGCTGGCTTCTCTTGCATTTTCTGTGCTGATTTTGGGGGGAAATCTGTGTAAATCTGCATAATGGTTTTGAACATTGGAAAATGTGTTATACAGATTTGAGTACTACACCCTTATTGGTAGATACAAGCATTATCAAATTAGCCAAAATATTTCATAAACAAGCATGCCAGGGGTGGTGATGTGTGAAAGTCAGACATTCAAATTCTACAGAAATCTGCAGAAGTCTGTGGCCACAGATTCTGTGTAGGCCTGGGTAAATGGTAGATATAAGGTATATAGGCCTTATTTACCAGACTGATCTCGCAGTGAAATCCCTTTAAATTTCTTTAAATTTCTTTTAAAATAGTTCACCCAAAAATGACTACACATCTGGGAGGGCTTAACGGTAAGTAAATCATGAGAGAATTTTCATTTCTGGGTGAACTAACCCTTTTGCTAAAATCAGTCTATGCTTACTGAAATGCGAAACACTGCCCTCAGTGGCCAAAGCGGTAAGTGTTGTTGGGTGTATGGGCACCTGTGAGCTCCATTTTCTGATTGAAATATCCACAGAGGGGCGCCAAAAGCTAGTTGTGAAGTGAGCGGTTTTCAGCTGTACAGGCTGTAATAAATTGAAGAGGAATGCTTATTTTATAAACTTTACCCCTACAACCCAAACCAAAAGTAAAAATGCTATGTTAGAGGGAAAAATACATCCTCCACATAGTGCTCGTCACTGATTATTCGAATGCAATTACTTAATGGTTTCAATGCGGGATTTGAAACCACGTTTTCCATGCTGCTGAAGCAACGTGCTTCTGGTCACACCATAGGGCACAGTGGAGCAGATGCTGAAATGTCTGATGGTGCTTCTTGGTGAGTCGACATAATGTGGCCGATCCTATACCAGAACTCTCGAAAACAACATGATGACTTTCCATGTGATCTTGTTGCATATATTGTAGGCTAAAATGAGATGAAGTGGAAGAAGTATAAGACAGTCCAATTCTTTTCTGTTGTGGTTTTGAACCAGTTCCTCTCTCACAGTGCATGAATGTTGCAAATGGAATAGTGGGTAGACAGGCTGACTCATTAGTGTTCGAGTGAATAGATGGCAGTGAAACAGATGGCTCAGGATGGCCCACCACCCACAGGATGATATATAGTGGATGTTGAATGTAACCGAGAAAGGCAGGGAAAGTGAAAGAAGCAGGGATGTGATGTAGGAAGTAGAGACACTGAGCTGCCTGCTATAGCTGTCCTACTTTCTATCTCCCCTCCTGAGCAGATGGGATATGGCATGGTGTTTGTATGTGATTGTGACTTTATAAAAATTGTGGTGCCCCATCAGTTGTTTGCATAATTATTCCCAGCCGCTGCTTAAAATCCATAGTTGCATCCTAGTTAAGGGTTTTCTTTATAGGCAAAGTGTGTAATGTTAAAATAATTTATCCTATCCATTCCTAAGACAACTAGAATATAAGTAAGCCATTCTTAGGTTGATTTCCCCAAAAAGTGTAACACTGTGGCTCTGTGGAGCAATCAAGATATTTTTCTGTTTGTTTGAGTATCCCGACCAGCCTGACATGTCGACATTGACTCAACCAATGGCATCATTATGGGTGTGTTTGTAGTTGGTTAGTGTATGTGTTTGCAGTACTAAGCACTGGCAGAACAGCACACTACCTTGTCCCCATTTAAAGCTGGTGTGTGACGAAAATAGCTCTAGATATATCAACTGGAACTCCTTGAAGTTAGAGTGTTGTAACAGGAAAAGACCTCTCTTATCACTGTCATGCACTGTCTGTACTCAGAAAGCATCTTAGGAGGTCATGACTTCATTCAGCATCGATGGGAAGAGCACAAGGTCACAGGCAATAGAGCCAATAGTTACGGCTACATGTACTGTAGCATATTCATATTTGCATCGAATGTGTTAAGATTATATTTATTGGCAAGCTGTATTAGCGAACATATTCAACAATGTTTTATTATTGTCATTCAAGATTTCTTACACCAAGAAGGCATAATTTAGTTTAACATTACCATTTCCATACTCTTACACAGTCAGAATTAAATGGGCTGTTTTGCTACTCTGCCCTTAAAGGGTTAGTTCACCCAAAAATGAAAATTATCTCATCATTTACTCACCCTCATAACCTCCCAGATGTGTATGACTTTCTTTCTTCAGCACAACACAAACGAAGATTTTTAGAAGAATATTTCACCTCTGTTGGACCTCTGTAGGTCCATACAATGCAAGTGAATGGGTGCCAAAATTTTCAAGCTCCAAAATCCACATATGGCAACATAAGTACTCCAGATTTTTCTGGTGGTTAAATCCATATCTTCAGAAGCGATATGATAGGTGTGGGCGAGAAACAGTTCAATAATCATATGGATTACTTTTATGCTCCCTTCAAGTGGATTTTGGAGCTAAACATTTTGGCACCCATTTACTTATTGTGAGGACCTACAGAGCTGAAATATTCTTTTAAAAATCTTAATTTGTGTTCTGCAGAAGAAAGTCATATGGGATGCCAGGAGGGTGAGTTAATCATGAAAGAATTTTCATTTTTGGGTGAACTATCCATTTAAGATTCTATATTGTAATTGATCTCTGTTATGATAGGCTAACCTTTTTGCATGTGAAAAGTAACAATGCTGCTACTAGGTTGCTGAATGTCTAAAAGATTTTTTTATGTAAATGCTGGTGGAGTCAAATGGACATATGCAAATGTACTCATGCTTCATAGCCATAATAATTATAACTATTACAATTCTGAATGTCCAACACAGTTTCATGACAACTTGTAATAATTTGTGTGAGATGGCAAAATCGTAAGATATTGTATGACTTTGCTCTTACAAAAAGGTATGACTTTTTCTTTCCCCATAGAGACCAATTTCAATCAGAATTTCAAATCATTACAATACAGGCATCAACTTTTAGCTAGTCTCCTATGCAACAGTTTATAAAAAATAAAATAAAACAAATAAATAAAAAATAAATGTCTGTGAACAAATTTGGGTTTTCATTCCGTATCTATTTATGCAATACAAATTACCTGTAATAACTCGTAAAATCGCTACAACATTGTTCCTTGATTTGTATATTTTTCTCTGTGACAGTAAAAGTCATTTGTTTTTGTACAAGCCAACTTATCATGAATGTCACAATTTTGCATCTTAGTTTTCATAAATGGTCTGAGTGGACTTGGGTGGGAGTGTTGCATTGTAAATGTCTACATAGATCAAACTTGTTTTGCAAAAAGGACAAGGGAAATCCTGTTTCTCATTAACTAAGAAACTCATGCCTTATCTCTCTCTCTGTTTCTCTCTTTCAGTCGCTCATCTTTTTGGGCTGTGTGGCAGCGGCTGGGCTTGGTGTAAACCTGCTGTGCCTAGCGATCTACCTGAGCTGCCTTTGCTGCTGTCGGAAGGATGAAGAGGAAGAGGAGAGTAAGAAGTCCAACTCTTGCTGTGTCACTTGGGCTGCTGTTGCTGCAGGGCTGATCTGCTGGTACACACCACTGTTCTCATGCTACGAGTTTTAAACCCGCTCTGCGAGAAGTTTATGTGTAAAATATATTGGGAAATGTTGTGCTTATATGTTCATTGTGGTTATTTCAGTTGATCTGTCCATGGCAGGGTAGGGCAAAATTCTGAATTTAAGAAATAGCTGCCTTTTCAGTTCATGAGTTTGAACTAAAATAGGACACGCCCCACAGTATGCTGAATTGGAATTTGAATTGAAATGACAGGAGTAATTTACTGAATTGCTATTCAAAGAGATTCAACACAGCCACACAACTGAGGAATTTTATTAGTCCAGCACAAGTTTTGCAACAAAACCTTAAAGGAATTTTCCGGGATCAATATTCAATTTTCAGCATTTGTGGCATTATTTTGATTACCACAAAACATAATTTTGATTTGTCCCTCATTTGTTTAAAAACAAGCAAAAATCATGTTTACAGTAAGGAACTTACAATGGAAGTGAACGGTGTTAGTCTAGAAACAAAAGGATAGTCACAAGACATAAACATTATATGTGTTAAGTTGTTAACATGATTTTAGTGTGATAAAATCACTTGCTATGAACTGGCCCCATTTACTTCCATTGTAAGTGTCTAACTGTTACTGCGATTTTTGCTTCTTCTGTTTTTTTTTTGTTTTTTTTTGTGGTAATCAGCATTATGCCACAAATGCTATCGACTGATCATACATTTGTATTGGACCTGGGACATTTCTTTAATGTTTACATCATTAATTTTGGTTAACTATGTTTCTTTTTTCTTTTTTTCTTTTTTTTCTTTTTATGCCTGATATATAGAATAAATGTTTTTCAAAACTGTCTTTTAAAGGGATAGTTCACCCAAAAATGAAAATTCTCTCATCACTTACTCACTCTTATGCCATACCAGATGTGTATGACTTTCGATCATCTGCTGAACGCAAATTAAGATTTTTAGAATAATTTCTCAGCTCTTTTGGTCCATACAATGCAAGTGAATGGGTGCCAAAATTTTTAAGCTCCAAAAATCACATAAGTCAGCATAAAAGTAATCCATAAGACTCCAGTGGTTAAATCAATATCTTCAGAAGCAATATGATAAGTGTGGGTGAGACAAGGGCTGTGTCTCGTTTGGAAGGCTGCGTCCTTCGGAGGTCGCATTTGTCGGCCGCATACATCATCGACGCTGTCTCGTTTCATTTTTTTTTTTTTTTTTTTATATTGGGAATGCAAAAATTGTATTAATGTAATTGCATATACATAAAACGCATTGACAATAGATAAAAAATAAGAAAAATAAGACAAAAAAAAATAATATATGCCTCGATGACGTATGCGGCCGACAAATGCGACCTCCGGAGGACGCAGCCTTCCAAACGAGACACAGCCACAGACCACTTTCACATTCTTCTTCTTGTGTTTTTGGTGATTCACATTCTTAATATCGCCCCCTACTGGTCAGGGAGAATTATTTCAAGCAAAAAAGTACTTAAAAATTGATCTTTTTCTCACCCACATCTATCATATCACTTCTAAAAATATGGATTAAAACACTGGAGTTGTATGGATTACAAAATCTTGGCACCTATTCACTTGCATTGTATGGACCTACAGAGCTGAAATATTCTTCTAAAAATCATAATTTTTGTTTTGCAGAAGAAAGAAAGTCATACACATCTGGGATGGTATGAGGGTGAGTAAATGATAAGATAATTTTCATTTTTGGGTGAACTATCTCTTTAACACAAATTTTAATTTAGCCATTCAGCACACAAAATATCTTGCACATTGTGTTAAGATAACACAAGAAATATACATGAATGAAAAACAAATTTCTATAGGTTTCTACAGGTCAACATTTCAAACACTGTGTTTCAAACAAATGATGGAATAGAAAGTATTTCATCAATGTGGCAAAAACATGTGAAATCCCCTTAAGCAAATGAGCTCATCACTTCTGGCAGACATTTCTTCCTAATTTTGTCTCCACCTCTTTTTTCTTTCCTTCTGTTTCTCTTTAGCAAACATGCTTACTCAGTCCTGTCACACAGATAGCTGATGAAGGGTCTTGTCATTTTGATGAACAAAGCAAACAATGAATGTATACAATGCAAATACAAATTAAATGTAACAAAAGGAAATAGACCTCTGTGGACACTAACAGATGAGGTAGATTGAAATCAAATTTGATGCGAAACGAAGTCCTCATTTTTCAACGTGTGTTAAAACTAGGGATAGGGATCATAAGGAATTTAATGATTCTGTTTTTTTAACAGTTCCATTAACAAATCTTTTAGTGCTTTTGAGGACTCACCTCCCTCCCTCTAAAAGGGGTAAAATTACAAGGAACCACATTTTCATTGATCTTTTTTTAAATAAAAAAGCTGATGCATTATAAAGGCATACTGTTTCTTTCAGAGCTCAAAACTTCCCTAATAAAAAGGTGCATTTACTGAAATTGACCTGCAAAAAATTGCTTGACTCTTTTGACGTCAGACAGATGAATCCTCAAAATGCATGATTGCCTAGGTTTACATGTCAATGACATCTGTTGGATGTTAAGAGAAATGTTGGGAAGTCTGTCAAACCTTTTGCTGTTCCTGGCTGTGTGTAGCACCTGCTCCTCTGCATATCCTTGACAAATGATGACAGAATTTTAATTATGGGGTGAACTATTCCTTTAAGCTACCTAGTGAAGAGATGTACTTTGTCTCTTTCTCTCTCACACTTTCAATTGCTTTTTCCTGAGTGAGGTTCTAAAGTATCAATTGTGGAGTTTATTCTCTTGCCCGATAAATAAGACAGTTCATTGGGTCACTTCAGGTAACGCTGCAGTGCTCAGAGGCAGAGAGTGGTCTACATTCCTCTCTGAACACCATACCACTGACCACCAATAGAAACACTGGCTTTGTTTGGGTCACATTGTCCGTCAGTTCTGCGTTAGAGGAGGGGTTGTGGGAACACACACAGTCTGACTGTGTTTAAGACTGAAACGGGTATGAATAAGCCTGGGCATACCGGAACGGAATTTTGACCTCTGGAATGAGGGAGACACTATTTAGTTCTTTGCCTTCGTCAACCATTAAGACCGATTGGCATTCAGCTCTAAAAACAACTAGCTTCCAAAATGGCTTCAGTTGTTTCTACTTTATAGAAGAGTTTGTTGTAGTCATTTGAGTCATTTACATTCCAAAAGATTGCCAATTTAGATAACGTAAAGCTGATATGTGGCTGTTCAGTGGCTGTTCTGGAAACGACCATCAATGACTTGAGCTTGACGCGAGCAACCATTGGCTACCAGGGCATTTCGATGAAGAGAGGCATGACATATGGCCGTAAAATACAAGGGGTGAGGGCACATAGGATACGTCCCCTGCACTTTTAATAAAATAAAGTAGTTCCTCACAGTTTTTATTGGGCAAATGAGTAAATATATATCCAGATCGGCCTGTCTTTGCAATTTGGCCTGTCAAGTTCAGCTGATCAACAAACACTACCCCAAGATTTCTGACTGTCATGGATGTTGTAACCGTTGACAGTTGTAGCTAAATGGTTATGTTGTGTAGCTGCGCTCGATGGAATAAAGAGAAGTTCCACCTTTGCTAGGTTAAGTTGGAGGTGGTGTTCTTTCATTCAGCTTTACACTGTAGAATAAATATTTATGTGTCTTTTGTCGCCACGCCAATAGCAGCAGGGGAGTCATCTTATCTAACTTCAATCCAGTGTCCCTGCAGGCTCCATCCTAGCTGTTACATCATCCCATCGCTCTCCAGAATGCTGCTGAAGAAATGCTGAGCTCTAAAGTGCTCATTTGAATTAGTGAGAGTTGTGTATGAATGTGTGTATGTAAATGCCCTTATGTTTATGAGGGCACTATTCATTCTCTTAATCCCATGACAGTCATATGTGTTTATATTATTGAGTTAGCATTATGCCTAGCACTATACTGAAAGCCTCTGTGGTGAGACAGAGCGCACAGTTGGGTTAAATGCAGAAGCGTGGTCTGCATTTAACATCAGGAATTTGGCCTTGATGTAACCGTAATGTATTTGATGCAAACAAAAATGAGGCTGTAAGGGGATGGGAGTACAATGCGTTCAGTATGTTGTCAATATGTCTTAACCCTACTATTATCCTAAGAAAATGTACCCTCCTTTAGTCCCTCCGGTTATTCATATTATATCTTCAATCCCTAAATTTGAGTAAGATAACTGTTGAAGGATGCTAAAATATTAGTTTTGCATTCTCTGAACTTTCACCAACTGTTTTGACATTGCTGAGATCTTATAACTTAATCATCTGTCCAAGGCAGTCTGTTGGTGTCGCTTGCTCTTTATGCAGTCAACTTTGGAAACTTTGAATGAAACACTCCTAACCAATCTCACCTTCAAAAAGTGTTTCTACTAAAATTGGCAGGATGTCTTGGCAGGGTTGACTGACTTCATCTGCATTAAATGTTAATGTGGTTTTTAGAACATGCATGCCAGAGGTGTTTCTATTCAGTATTTAGAGATATTTCTACAGAGACCCCAGTGATAGCACTTTTTTTTTAAAATGCTGTCTAATAGTTCACGCTTGGATGGATGTTACGTATTTTAAAAAAAACACACACACACATATGACATGCACAAATTAATAAGTATCTTTAAGTAAATTCTGTGCAAATGAATATGAAATAATTAAATTACCAAATTAAGGTATGGTACAGTAGATGACATTTAAACTTATTGTAAATAGTGGCATATGCATATGGCATATGCTGTATATAATCTAACACATACTCACTGTATGAAATATTAAGACAAATCTTAACTTCATCACTGGCAGTGGGATGAAACACACCTGATGTGTCACGTAATGGTATCTTGTCACTACTGTCTTGCCGAACGCGGCTTTAGAAGGAGTGGTCTCTACAGATCCAGGAATCGAGTAACCGCATTACCGCCATGACCCTTGCTTTCCACCTGCCCATGAGATGCCAAGCCGCTGGAAAAAGCCACCACCCAACGCATTCCAGATGGGAAAGGCATGCGTATGCCTTTTTCTGAACTTCCGCAACTTTCTGATATCAAAGAGATGAGTGCATTGCAACACATGGTAACATGAAATGACTGCCATTTGCTACTTAAAATGGTCTTAATCAATTATGACAGTTTTTGGTGGAAAATAAATAAATAAATAAAAACCTTTACTAACATTATAAGTGTGTGTGTGGGGGGGGGGGGGGGGGGTGCAGATACATGATAAAAACGCATAACTGTAACACAATTACTAATAGTAACCGGCCCTAATTGCAGACAATACGGTCTAGCATGCCATACTAGTTTAGAAGACTCTCACTGTGACTGCACAATGGGAAATTCTCTCTACTGTTCTCTGCAATTATTATTAATGACAGCAGTTGTGTAGTAGCTTCTTTGGTATTTAGATGTTCACTTAACGTGCAGCTTTTGTTGCCATTGTTGCCCTGTGCTCGGATGTACTGCGCCTTTAAGAGTCCCTTAGATCACAACATGAAGAGCTGAACTGCTTTGATTAAAAAAACATGTTATGAATAAATAACAGACTAGTAATGACTAATCCAGGAGTGTAAAAAAAGATAACTTATTTAAAGAAATAATTCACCCAAAAATGAAAATTTGGTCATAATTTACCAACCCCATGTCATTCCAACCCTGTATTGTTTTCTCTCTTCCGTGAAACACAAAAGGAGATCTTAGACAGAATATTAGAGCTTCTGTTTTTCATACAAGAAAAATGGATGATGATTAATACTTCTAAGTGCCAAAAAGGACAATGAAAGCACCATTTAAGTATCATAAAATTAGGCATAAAATTTCACTTACAATCACTTTTTTCAACCATTATTATTAACATTTTGTTTCATGGAAGAAAGAAAATAATATGGGGTCAGAATTAAATGATGAAAATTTTTGTTTTTGAGCAAACTATTATGATAAACTATTATATACACTGCCGTTCAAAAGTTTGGGGTCACTTACTTATTCTTTATTATTATTTTTTTGTGAGAACCCTGTTTAATTTGTTCTTTAAAAATCTTGTGATATTGTGTGATATGACATACAGTATACATATCATCAGTGTCAACAGTTTGTCATTTTTCTTGTTAAAGAATTTGATGAAACAGGAAGTTGTGGCCTACAGTTCGAGGGTGAGTGACCAATATGGTTTTCATCATGTTCTAATAAATCATTCAGGACCAAGATGGCTTAACAGTTGGTTGCAGCTTTAGCAAACAAGCCTACCCACCCCCTAACCAAACTTGTGTGAGGCTCTTGTTGTCATTGTGAAGGCTCTTGTTGTCATTGTGAAGCACCATGCCTGTATGAACAAAGAAGCCAGTAACTGTATAAACTGCTAACGCAAATCCATCGTAATGAAACGCTGCCCCCTTCAGGGAAGGAGACAACCGAGGACCAAGAGAGATGTGACAGATTGAAATTACAAAGTAATTTCTTATTTGGCAACAAAAAGAGTGTGAAAATTAAAGCGAGGTGGCACTAAAACAAGGTGAGAGGCTGATATTTTAGTTCTTGAGTTTTCAAGATATTTTTAATTTCAAAAATACTTATTTTGTGTGATTTTTGGAGGTGGGGAAACGGTGGTGAACTTTTTGGTCAGATGAAACTGCTGCCGTCAAAATGATTTCCAGATTTATTAAGATACCTCAAGATTTGTGGTAGTACTATATACACACATTTGCTACAAAACAAAACAAAATAGAATATAATAGAAAATAGAATAACATTAACAATCATTTAAATTTTGTGAACACATTATTTATGTGGATGGATGGATGGATGGATGGATGGTTGAATGGATGGATTTTTTTTTTTAATTGAAGGTCTTAGAACTCCATTCCGGATTGCTCTGGCTCTAACAAACCCTTATAAGAACACGTTTTAAGAAGACATTCCTAACACAGTAGGGGCCACTGGAAGTAAAGCCTCACTCTCTCTTTTTCTCTCTTTCTATCCCCCTCTAAGTTTTTTTAGCTATTATGTATGTTCCTACTTTCAGACTTGTTTTATTATATATATATATTATTTATTTATTTATTTATTTGATTTTTTTGGCCAGAGGAGAGCTTTTTTGGGCTCTGTTTCTGTCTGTCTAATGTCATTTTAGAGGCATAACATCAACATCTTATCACACTCTTACAGCATTACTGTAGCAGTGCGATGTTCTATTTTAAAGTTCTTCTAGCAAATGACAATTAAGCAATATCACACGAGCAAGAGTGCGATATGGCCCTACATCAGCACTGCTGTGATTCGACTGCAGGCAATCACAGCATTGCTGATTTAGGGCCATATAGCATGATTGCGAGTGTGATATTGCTTATATAAAACAGTTCAATGAACAAGTAAATAAAAAAAAATTAGGAAAAACTGAGTACGTAAAAATGCCACGGATCAGGATCTGCCGCTGCTGGTTCAAAACAAATGACGTGTCCAAGCCTCTCAAAAACATCACTTTAGTATGGGCTGTTTCTAACATGTTAATGGAGAAACAAGGATGTGTGTGTCTGTGTGTGTGTGAGAGAGAGAGAGCGAGAGAGAGAGAGAGAGATGGAGCGTGTGCGATCACCTGTTGATGATGCTGTAGTCTGTTAGTCAGCTTTCTGAAGATAATGTCATTTTGGTGAAATTTATCCTTTATTCTCAGTGGAAAAATAGCCGTACAAGCGGGGGCATTCCTCCCTATATCACATTAACTGGTGCGCAAGAGTCTTTTCACTATAGAAACCGCAATCTCCTATGCCATTTTGAACAGTATTTCCTCTCCAATGTGTAAAGTCTGGTAAGAGGTAAGCACCTTGAATTTATCGTGTAATTAATAAGTCTATTGTGTCTCTCAGCTGTGATGAGCCTTAATGCTGAAGTTGTTAGTTTAAAGCCGTTTAAAGCTATTTCCTAGCTTTAGTGGTGTAGTAGTAATACGAGCAATCACGGAGTGCTGTTGAATGTAAACACTGATTGATGCTGTCTCACTTCATGTCACCAATTGGCTCATATTACACGCAGAAATGGTCTTTTGCCGCCACCTGCTGGCTAAAATATGTAATGTCACAAAAATTAAATATAAAGAGACAGATAGCTTTTAACACAGCTGCACTGCTCTTACACTTTCCCTGATAGCACACGTACATCACCCAGATGTCTATTTGATGTGTGTGTTTACAGCTGGAAGACGTATTTTTTAGGTTGTTTGCTCATCTGCAGTACGTCTACAAGACGTTTCCACTCAGATGTCAATAAGACATTCAGAAGATGTCTTTGAGATGTTTATGATTTAGAATGTTTGTAAATCCAATCTTTTTAAGATGTTTAGCAGATGTTAATTAGATTGTGATGTTTTACAGATGAAAAGATCTAAAACAGACATCTCGGAGATGTACATGTGCTATCTGGGTTAGTTTAGAATGGCATGAACACAAGCTGAGTGATACAAACAGTGAAGCCTCCGAGTGCTGATGGTGTGAGACCATCAGTACTCATGGAACATCTCTCGTCCAATCAGATTCGAGGACCAGAACTAACTGTTGTATATTGACAAATATCATTTTGTATTGTGCATCACCTTTTTTAAATGAGAGCCTTCCTGTTTCCAGATGAGATTGTTCTTTGGGATGGAGGATTTACATACAATAACATTGTCTCACTAGTCTTTGTTGAGCATGCCAAACAATTCTGCAATAATTAGATTCTTGGGTTTTCTAGATGGTCTGGTAGGTCTTGCTTTATACCAAATGAGTTGAATTAGGCACTATTGGTGAAGTATCTTCACTAAAGCACAAATTTTGGCAAATCATATTAAAAATGGATTTAATTCCACAGAGTAATCTGAATATTAGTTGTTGTATTGTGGTTTTTAAACACTTTGGCTTATCTTTTCATCATTGCCAAGTTGTGAATCTCTCTCTAATAGTGGTTGTGTTCTACTCCCGCTGGCAAAATGCACCATGTTGTTTATTATTTCCTCAACCCTTATGTTTTTTTTGTCTGGGGAACGTTTCCCTCTGGCTTCTGCTGAATATTAAAGAACTGCATGTGCCATGCGTACACCACCCATCATGCCACACTGCCTTTATTCTTACTACACATTTAACTTCAGATTAATGTATGAATTTAGTTGATGTTTTGACATTATATTATGATTGACAGCCAACGTATTAGAGAGATCTAGGCCTCCAAAATCATCCTAAAATGAATTATGGTACAGACTGGCTTAAAATTGTCTCAGTAGACGACTTTGAATTTAGAATGTGTGTGTGTGTGTATTTGCACTTGTGTAGCTTTTCGCTGGAGGAAAAATAGTTCAATAGACTCAGTGCATAAAGCACAGTGGATTTTTGGCTCCATTTGATGGTGAATTAAATAACGGCAATGATTACAATGTGTGAACAAATTGTAACTTTTCCCTTTTTGAATTTACAGTGTTGCTGTGGGAGTGGGTTTCTATGGAAACAGTGAAACCAATGATGGGGTATACCAGCTGACCTATTCCCTCTATAATGCCAACAACACGCTATCAGGAGTGGACAGTTTGGTAAGTAAAATTATTGTGCAAAAGGTATGTGGTACCGTGGTACAATACTGTACCTATATTTAGCAAATTTTGGTACCTAGCAACAATGTGCTGCTATTCAGGACACTTGAGGGTAAATGGCTAATATTTAGGGGTATAAAATGCATGGAATTCAATTATCAATTATAATTATTATAATAATACCCAGTTTATTACAGAGGCAGTCTCCGATTACATGTATGCAACAGACACAGACAGTTCCTTTAAGGCAAGTCAGGTCACTGAGCTGCCAAATCCTTAATGCATAAAGGAAGCTGTTTTCTATTCATGCAAGAACAGTATATGTCTACATGAATGGAGAAAGACCACAGAAGGAAGACCTGGTGAAGAATCAGTGATGAACAAATGAACATCACAATGAGTCTTCACTACATTGAGTCTTCACTTAACTAACATCACACTTGGACTCGTGATGTTCATTTGTTCATATGAGTTCATACATTTTATTTATACATTTTACATGAATTTTGTTATGTGTTCAGACCAGGGCCGTCGCCAGAACATATAGAGTTGGGGGGTATTACGTTTTCATAGGGGATCACACTTTTTTATGATCTGAGACACAGAATAAGACCAAAACTATTTTCACACCACAATGCAAAACAACCCAATCAGTAGTTATAATCAAAATTGATTATATTGTCCCCGTTGTGGTGCACCCAAAAGCCCACCCTTGGCAACGGGCCTGGTTCAGACTGATCTCACTGTGAAGTAGGAGACAGTTGGTAGAACGTTCTTTTACTGAAATCAGTCTTTGCTTACAGAAGCTTGAATCACTGGCCCCATTGAGCAAAGCCGCAAGTGTTGTTGAATGTATGGGCACATTTGAGCTCGTTTCCTGGTGAAATGTCCACAGAGTGGAGCCAAAAGTGAGTTGTGTTTTTAGTTGTAAATGATGTAAAACTGTAAACAGGAATGCACATTTGATTAAACATACACCCTAACCCAAACCCCAAACCTTACTGTCAGTGGTAGCCTGATTGCAAATCGAAATTACACGCTTCATTACACGTTTGGCTGCAGTTTTCTAGGGAAATGTCCAGTGAGGGGTGCCAAAAGCGAGTGAAATGGTGTCATAATCAGATGAGGTTTTTAAGGGGAATATTAGATCAGATACTATTTAGCAGAGACGGGCCACTTCTATTAAAATGAATAGGAGAAATTGGAATGCCCATCCAAGAAGCTCTAGCACCCAACGGATATAGAAAGGAAGTCCCGCCTTACAGGTAAAAGAGCAGATCACCTTGTAGATACAGATATCACCTGTCAATCAACTCGCTAACGCGCATGCACATTAGCTGTACAAGCCGGAAAAATTGCGTGTTTTAGCATAATCTGAGGTAAAGAAGCACAATTTATGATTCCAATATTGTCCGATTTTATTGCTGATTTGAAATATGTTATTTGAACGTAATCTTGAACGACCATTTTTGAGATTTCAGTGTTACCCCATTCAAGTAGATAGGAGCTGCACTGGCATAACTGGAAATAGCCTGCTGAGAGCAATCCAAAGATGGCCAACAGAGGACGGACTAGCTAGAAAGACTTTGATTAGATGGAGGTTTTAATTAGTAAAATGGTTCAAATGCCGAGCCTGTGCTCGGCTGGTTCATCCGGGGCAATCTGGAGCCTATCATAACTGGCTGCACTTGGCTTAACATAATTACATTATTTACTATTAATTTTTTTACTGTGGCTTAACTTGCTAAGTACTATAATCTGTAACAGTGGAATCGTTATTAGCGTTGGTGTAGCAGATGGTTATATTTGGATTTTTGTCATAGCATATAATATCATATTTAAGTTTTGAATGAGAATCCCACCGGTGTATTAGACAGTTAGCCGCAGTCTTCCTAACCAAATGGGTATTCCCTTTACTGAACAAAACAATGTACAAAATAAGATGAGAAGAGTGTAAGGAAAGCTAACAAAGTTGGAAAGTATAATAACTTAGCGATTCAGTGTTTGTCTCGAGCGTTACTGGGTGAATTCAATGTTCCAGTAAGTTAGCCAAGCAATCGTTGCTCTGTCCACTGCTGTTTTTGCTTAGGACCTTCTTATGGTCCCTTGTTCTCACTTAAGTTTTTATTTTTTATTTTTTATCATTTAATCTGTCACGTTTATGGGTCTTGTTCTTGTTTTCATGTCTTTTATTTTAAAGTTTAGTTCCTGTTCAGGTCATGTGGTGTCATGTCATGTGAATTCCTGTTCGCTCATCTGATATTGTCATGTGTTTCCCCTGTTCATGTGCCTTGTTTTCATTGGTTCATTGTTTGATTACTTTGTTATTAGTCTTGTCTTTTCATTGGTTAAAGTTCATTTAGTCTTGTTATCTTGTTTATAGTTTAGTCTTGTGATTGGTTGTCTTGTTTACCTGTTACCCATGTCCTTGTATTTAAGCCCTCATGTTTGCCATTGTCGTTTGTCAGGTATTGTTAATGTAACATTGTTTCCATGTCAAGCCAAGTTAAGTTGTTCATGTTTATGTTTTGTTTAGTCCACGTTTATAGTTAGGGTTTCTGGTTATCACGATTGGAAATAAACTGCACTTGGGTTTCTCACTTCATCATCATCTTCATCTGTTTGTCATTGCCTGCTGAGCTTCGTTACAGAATACCTGACTGACACAAGATGAACCCAGCAGTTCAGCTTCTTCATCTTTGCCAGTGGAATCGTCCCCTGGAGGATTATGTAGAGGAATTCTGCGCTCTGGCCTGCAGGGTGGATTTTAATGAGGTGGCCCTCAAGGACTGTTTCTGGTCTGGGCTAAATGAGCCGGTTTCCTCCCTGATGCCTCATGGTCGGTGTACCGACAGCATTACTCAGTATATCGACCTTGCCCTACTGATAAGTGGTTCACCATTCACTGTAGGGGAGACAGTTAACAAGCCAGCGCCCATGCCTGTAGCCTCGACCGTCCCAGAGCCAGTGCCTGTAGCCTCAACTGTCCACAGCCAATGCCTGTAGCCGTAACCACACTCCCAGCTGTCTGGGAAAGGAGAAGGAAAAGGACATCTTTTCTCCAGTCTCTGCCTGTAATCACAACCACGGAGTTTGTTCCCCAGTCTCTGCCCATGCTCACGACCACAGAGGTCATTTTCCAGCCTTCCACGGCTTCACCCCTCGAGTCTCCCACAGCTCCGCCTTCCATTGCTTCACCCCTTGAGCCTCCCACGGCTCTGCCTTCCACGACTTTTCCCCACATAATGGCCGTCAAGCCAGAGTTCCACATCATGGCCGCCAAGCCAGAGTTCCATGTCATGGTCGCTGAGCTTGTGCCACCTTCTGCCCCAGATTCTCAATGAGCTCCAGGCCGTGTCACAGCCACGCCAGAGTCAGCTCCAGGCCGTGTCTCAGCCACGCCAGAGTCAGCTCCAGGCCGTGTCTCAGCCACGCCAGAGTCAGCTCCAGGCCGTGTCTCAGCCACGCCAGAGTCAGCTCCAGGCCGTGTCTCAGCCACGCCAGAGTCAGCTCCAGGCCGTGTCTCAGCCACGCCAGAGTCAGCTCCATGCCATGTCACTGCCACGTCAGAGTCTAATCCATGCCATGTCACAGCCGAACCTCAGTCTGCTCCATGCCATGTCTCAGCCAAGCCCCAGACTGCTCCATGCCATGTCACAAGCAAGCCTCTGCTCCACGGTCCAGGCCCGCTTCTGCTCCACGGTCCAGGCCCGCCTCTGCTCCACGGTCCAGGCTCGCCTCTGCTCCACGGTCCAGGCCCACATCTGCTCCATGGTCCAGGCCCGCCTCTGCTCCACGAGCCAGCGGTCATGCCTGCCACGGCCAACAAGTCATCATCCTCGCCTACCATGGCCAAGTCAGGATCCTGCCATACCATGTTTCCATCTCATGCCATGTAGCCACGCCCCCTCCCCCCTAAACGTTTAGTCCCTCCCCCCCTCCCCCCCCAGCTCCCTCACAGTGAACTTTGTGTTTATGTTTTGGTGTGGGGAGCCGCTCCTAGTGGGTGGGATATGTCACGTTTGTGTGTTTTGTTCTTGTTTTCATGTCTTTTATTTTAAAGTTTAGTTCTTGTTCAGGTCATGCGGTGTCATGTCATGTAAATTCTTGTTCCCTCATGTGATCTTGTCATGTGTTTCCCCTGTTCATGTGCCTTGTTTTCATTGGTTCATTGTTTGATTACTTTGTTATTAGTCTTGTCTTTCATTGGTTAAAATTCATTTAGTCTTGTTATCTTGTTTATAGTTTAGTCTTGTGATTGGTTGTCTTGTTTACCTGTTACCCATGTCCTTGTATTTAAGCCCACATGTTTGCCATTGTCGTTTGTCAGGAATTGTTAATGTAACGTTGTTTCCATGTCAAGTTGTTTATGTTTTGTTTAGTTCATGTTTATAGTTAGGGTTTCTGGTTATCACGATTGGAAATAAACTGCACTTGGGTTTCTCTCTTCATCTGCCTATCATTGCCTACTGAGCTTCATTACATGGTCAATCATTCGATTGAAGCCATCATGCATCGTTTCTTGCCGTTTGTATTCGTAGACTCTTTTTTTTCCCCCCTTTGCGATCTCTCTAGTTTATCTCGGATCACCGTAGAAGACCAAATCGTAAATCCTCCAAATCTTCGTTTCCTGAACAGTTTTGATTTTTTTTTTATTGTTGTTATAGAGTAAAGAAGTACTCCTTGCTGCAGACAGTAGCTGTTGTTATTTGGAAAACGTACCTAGTGACGAAACATTGTCCCGCCCTCCGCCCCCTGATGTAATTGGTTCCTGCTTAGAGACCAGCAAGCTTTTGGGGCCGGTGCGGATACAGTGTTTCCACCCCGGAACTGCTGTGGAAACGCACGGAACAGTTCGAAAATTCGCACCGGCCCAGGAACCCGAACCATGTCAGTAGAAAAGGGTTATGAGGCTCAGCTGTACCACAGGAACTGGTTGATTAAATATAGCAATCTCTGATGGGAGATTAAGCTTGTCAGTGACTCCGCAGAATGGGGTCGATTTACTGGAACATTCAGTAGTAACAAGTACATTTTATCTACATTTCCAGTGTTGTCATGTTGATGTGTTATACTTAAAAATAGCTAAAAAAAATAATAATAATTGTATAGAGCCTCCTTTGTACAACCTGCAGTAGTGGCAACCTTGATCTTACTGTTAATAACTAATTTCAGACACTACATTTGACTCTTTGTTAAACTGACACTCTAAAGTCACTGAGTAGATTCTGCTAAAATGTCCCAATATTGTCTGACTGATTTCTTCCAATCTAATTTCCGCCCTCTAAGGGCTCTAACACAATCACTTTATAACTATTTCCTTCTCAGCAAATAGTTCTTCACTTTCTATCAAAGCGCACCACCCTTCAGACCAAACCTCAGCCAGATGGTCCCCATATCCTCATAATTCATTTGTTTGCTTCTGTAATGTCTTTTTCTGACATTCAGTGCTTCTCAAAATGTGTGGGTTCCCCACTGAGTGCATCTGACATCACTTTGCAATGGCAAGGACAATTTTGAAGATGTATGCATGTAGCCTCTCTCCTAGTGTGTTCTGTTATATGATGTGTTAAAGAAAAATGTCTCAAATTGTTTTTTTACGGCCTTTTATGTCAATGTAGTTATGAAGCCTCTTTTTCCTTTAGCCATTGTCCCCTTCAAGGCCCTGAAGGCTGTAGCATATTGTCCCCTTCAAGGCCCTGAAGGCTGTAGCATGAACAAAACCAAATTCCTGCAACTGTAGCCAGACTGAAGAGCCCTATTTATATCATTCTTAATCTCCATTTTATTTTATTTATTTATTTTTTGTCTGATTTAAATGCGTAGGTCTGACAGTGACACAATGACACTTTAATCCTTCTTCACACAAACCGTTAGCCCTCTCATGGCTTGCAATGCAGGCTTTAGACATTTTATTCTGCGGTGGATGAAAAGACACAAGTAGCAGTGAGTAGGATAACTATATTGTGGCAGACCTCTGCCTTTCTTAAGAAGGAGGAAGCAAGATCCGGGTGAACAATCCACATAAGACATTTATTGGACACTTTACAGTGTATAACAAAAAATGGCTTTTCAGCAACACATTAAAACACACAGCTATGTATTAACATAAAAACACTGACAGGCTTCGTGCATCTCTCTCTCTCTCTTGAACTGCGGCACCCACTCCTCTTTATCCCTATCCCCTCCTCGATATATATATAAAATCTCAGGAGATATTATAATATTTGTAGTATATATTATATTTAAATATTGTTATTGTACAAGTTAGCCCAGTCCCTGTGATATGCCAAATCCATCAGCCTGAACCTCAGCAGTCTCCATATTGATATTAACAACATTTGCATTGATTTGATGAGTGCAAACATTGTGTTACCAGCTATAGATCAATCATTCACACCTGCTCAGTTCACTTACACCTACTGTATGAGTCTTTAGGGAAGTGTTTATGCTGTTGTTTTGAGCCAAACTGAGACTAAAAGTGCTCGGAGCATCTGCCCACTTACATCGTTGAGGAGTAGAGGATTAACTTCCCATCTGCACTAATAGAGATTAATGCATCAGTTTCCGTCTGACTCAGAATTATGAGCCACAGACTTATCTAAAGTCAAATTTATCCCCCTCAGCCCACTGTCTGAGTCATCATCATGAGCCAAAAGGCAAACTGACCTGGGAACTGCACTTTAAGGAAAAAAGTTGACAAAATATTCATTAGCGCTCTGCCTCAGAGATAAGTAAAAAAGTTATTTAAAGTAACAAAAGGACTACCGATCTTTTTGATGTTTGTTAGTGATCTCTAACAATTTACCTCAGTTGTGGGGTCAGGTTTTGTCTGGCTGGCTTCAGAATTTAACAAACTTTAGAAGTTAGCTGGTTAGCTTTAGAGGCAAAGATGCCAGCATCAACGTCGCCAGCTTCCAGGGCTGCGTGCACAAGCCAAGCACCTGCCATTGAGATGAATGGGAATGCTAAGGGTTACATTAGTTTTCTCAACTCAATTTAATGTAAACCAGTTAATGGGGAAAAAAAAGAGTGAATTATCATTGGCTAAAGCCTGCATCCCGACCTGAGGCCCGACAGGCTGCGTTAAACTGGTGAGTGAAGCAGGACTTGTTCAGACAGACATCAAAATTTTTTTTTTTTATTTTTTTTTTTGCCTATCCGACTAAAACATTTTTTTGGTGTCTGAACAGAAAAAAAAAAGAAACAAAAAAAATTTTTTACAATCCCCATCCAAATTACCCTTGTTAGTGGTTTGAAATCTGATTAAAATTTGATTTGCTTCTCAAAATAGATATCATGATGTTTTTTTCATCATTCGTTGTGCAGCAGGTTATTACATCAGGTGTTGCGAAAATAATACTTGATTAAAGCATGGATGACAACAACCAGGAACAAGAGCCAACATAGGACAGCACTTTGCCCAGTGGTTGATTGACAGGTGAGAAGGATGTGCTCCGTTTTTGTTTGAATGCATTGGAATGGATGAGCATTTGCACTACTAGCACTAACTTGCTATTCAGGAGGCAGGAATAATGCACACTGATTCTGCCAGTGTGCAGGATACAACCTCCTGTAGTTGTGGATTAGGACTTCACAAGCTGTCTGGAAAGTGTAAACCTCTGTGGCAGTGAAGCACTGTCATTATTGGGATGGCATCACGCTGTGCAATTGTGCCATCAACTAAAGGGTTTGCTGACGCTTCATGTTAATATTTTCACTGGACATTGTGTCCGTCAGTTTTTTTAAAATTTGTCAGACATTTGGACATTTTAACCGTCAAAAACTGGTATTTACCGCCTAACGGAAACCCTGCTCGGAATGTGGTTGAATGGTCAAATCTCAAAATGTTTTGGATCTCGTTTACAACAGTCTTTAGTGTTGTACCATTACAAATGGGTCGCCTGAAGCGCATCTTAATACCATGTGTAAACGGGGCCACAAACATAATCAGTGTGCAACCAAAAACATCATCAGTGGGCTAATTATGTGCACTGCTTGCTGAAAACCCAGCAAGCAGTACACATAATTAGCCATGAATCCTGCAACAAAGACCTTTTAAGCAACTCATAGAAACCTTTGACTTCCTGATTGAGGCTCTTCAGTGGCTGTGTCTAAAATACAATGATTCAATTTGGCATCCATTGCACACAGATGCTTGCTCTTATTCACACACATGCACAACTCTCTCATCTTGTTCTCACACTGTTTGAAAGCACTGCTCCACTCTTTCAAAGGAGTAAAGAGAACTTTCGTAGAAATAATCCACAGGATGTTTTTTTTTTTTTTTTAAGAATGCTGAGTGATAAATGCTTTGTTTTAGAGTTTATTGGTTCAGGGCCATGATGTCTCTTGTTCACCTCCTCGCAGCACCCCCTTTGTGCTCGCAAATTAACTGTGTGGCTTCCACCGGATCTGTTTGGCTTGCACAGAGGCACCTTGGGGCGTACCAGGACAATAAATTACTTGGTTTGAGCTAAATCTACAGAAGAGGAGAAACATAATAATGTAGATACATGTTTGGTGACAAAACATTAGGGCAGACTGGGACTTGTTGTCTTGTGGGGACATTTTCACAAGGGATACATCTTAGTACCTACATGGTTGTGAGCCCATTTGCACCAATGATAATTGATGTATCAGTGTTGGTTTTAAAGACACAAGTTTCAAAAATGTATTAAATTAGGAATATTTTGGGGAATTCTGTCCTCCAAACTAAATTTCCAATAAAACAATATTTGTAGAAGATGTTAGCTAAACAAGTAAACACAATAAAACATTTTTACATGTTAGGTTTTCATTTGTACTGTGTTAATAATTTGTTTTTGGGTTTCATAATTTAACTTTTACATTTTGTAGAAAAGTAATAAAATATTATACATTTTAAATACAGATTTTTTTTTTTCTTCTTTAGATAGTATTTCAGATTTCAAACAATGGTATTCTTCTCAAATCAGTGTCAATAGACAGCAGGGTCCTATAGTTATAGCTTCCCCCATACAGTGTGTCAACATGCCCCCAAAAGGCTAATGTTGGTTAAATGAACAGTATAATTATTCCTGGGCAATAATGTTGGAAATGTTCAATGATATTAAAAACTATGCATATATTTTCACATTATTTAAGTGGGTAGCAATGCTATAATTTGTTAGAATCTCAACCCAGAGCTCAGCTGTTCTATAAATACCTCTATCTCTGTATGGTGGGCAGTTCTTTACCTTCCTCTCAGCTTGTGAAGGTCACTTTTTTTCATGTTTTGGCCAGAGTGTGGTAATTATCTGGGCCTATATTATGCCAGCTGCTTTACTATAAAAATACAGTTGTCACAATCATATGTGCAGACCATTTTTCTTTGAGTGTAACTGTATCTAAAGTTTAGATTTTGAGTGAGAAGTCATCCAGGTAAGTGATATGTTTGACAGGTTAGCTTAAAATGTCATATTTGTGGATATTTCTGTCTAGGCTAAAGGCTAAGGAATGACTCGCTTAAGAAAATGGGAGGTAAATGGTTTGTAGGCTTTGGTATTTGTTTGACATTGATGTGATTTACTGTAAAATACCTATATTTCCAATCTCTGGAATGGAGGTTGACTGAGCTCTGGGTTGGTCTGGGTTCCAGGTGCCACTTAAGTGCTCTATATATTAACCTGCTGTCAGCCCCTGGCGCTTAAATGTTCCCCTGAATGTTTAAGGCAAACATAAACCTGTGCTAAAGTTGAGTGTTAATACTGTATACTCTCTTGGCTACTTAACTGTTTGGAGAATTATGTGTTCTTTCTTTCTTTCTTTCTTTCTTTTGAAATTTCTTTCTTTCGAACTTTTATTTAGAACAGTCTTTCAAACTTTTGAATGTTCTTTCAAACTTTCTTTTGAACTTTCTTTTTTACTTTTGAACTTTCTTTCCAGCTTTCTTTTATTTCAAACATTTGAACTTTCTAACTTTCTTTCAAACTTTTTTTTTCTTCAAACTTTTTTACTTTTTTTTTTTTTAGAAATGTTGAACTTTCGAACTATCTTTTTTCAAACTAAACTTTTTTCCAATTTTTTTCTTTTGACCTTTCTTCTTTTCGACATTGATTTCTTTTGACCTTTCTTTTTCTTTAGAACTTTCTTTAAAACTCTCTTATGAACTTTCTTTTTTTTTATATTTTATTTTGGACATTTTACTAACTTTCTTTGAACCATTTAACGAACTATCGAACTTTCTTTGGAACTATCGAACTTTCTTTCAAACTTTCTTTTGGAACTTTCTTATTAACTTTTTCTGAACTATTGAACTTTTTTGAATTATTGTACTTTGATTTATTCCTCAAAATCTGTTTAAAATGTTATTTTTCTTTATTTAGAACTTTCTTTCAAACCTTTTCTCTCAACCTTTGTTCTTTTTGACCTTTTATCTTTCTACCTTTTTACTTTTGACCTTTCTTTTGAACGTTTGAACTTTCAAAAGTTTGAACTTTCATTCAAAATGATATGCAATACTTATTAATATTCAGTGATCATAGCAAATAGTGCAAGTGACTGGCAATATTCGAATGGCTTGATTATAAGGATTTACAGTATATGAACTAATTGAAAGAAGCAACTTTTTGTAGTCATGTTGTGGGATTTAAAAAGGTGGGGCATTTTAAACTGTCAAATGATTTAAGAAAAAGGTATGTTTCTAAAATATATATATATATATATATATATATATATATATAAACAAGTTTTGAAAGTTGTTTCTGGTTGTGGGTGTTAAAGGTTTGGGATACTTATCATTTCAAACACCCAAATTCTCTCTGAAAATTTTTCTGCCACAATTCTCCTGCTTTTTCTCCCACACATCATTTAACAGGGAGAGAAAATAGATAAAAAGTAATAGAGACGAGAGCTGTTTATCCTTCACCCACAAGGAAGAGTTAATCAAACGTTTGCCGAAGAGGAATTTCAGGACAAAGTGGATTTGATTGTTTTTCTCCAGTTTATTAGATTTTTTTTTTTTTTTTTTTGTAAAGTTACATTTTTTTTACCTAGTCAGAGACAGGTTCTAAACTTAAAAAAGAAAGAGAGAACTGAACCCACCACTGCTCGTAACAGCCTTACCTTACTCCTTCCTCCCCGCCTTTTTAGTCTTTCTTCCATTTTTGGTCTTATGTTATAGATTTTTGTTCTCAGTATCTATTTTGAGAGCTTCTGAACTACTTCCTCCAGCAGATCCCCAGGCATTCCCACAGCCATTATTAGGACAAGAACTGTAAGTAGGAAGGTCATCATTCCATTTCTGATATCTCTCTACTTCAGATTGTTGTTTTTTTTTTTTTTTTTTGGCTGGCCTTAAGCTTTTTTCACAGGTTTAATGGAGGAATAGAAATTCGTATCTGGATACAGAGTAGACAGTTCCATTTAGTGCTTGTGTTCCATTTCACGCTTCAACTCTTCCATTCAAATTTAATTGGAGAAGCTCAACGCCTACAGAAACCAGAGACAATCAATTAGAGCCACGACGCTAGGAGAAAAATCTCGGCATGGTATTTTAACCACTTCCTCATATGCATTACAGCTGTGGCTTAAGAAATTCAGCTCGAACTCAGATGTCTGGCTTTTGTTCATTAGCTGGATTATTGGATTACATTCAGCTAAGATATTAAACCCCAGTGAGTTCAAACCCATAGCAGATTTTTTGCAGTCATGGTCACACGATAAATATTTGCCATTGCCAAGAAATGTTCAAAATGTGTTCTGTGGATCTTAAGAAGTTTACTAAAATAAAAGATCTTTTGAAAAAGGAGTCCTGTCAAACTAGATTAACAATGTTGTATTGAGTTTCTCACACTGTTGGGGATGACATCACCCTACACTCTAAAGTAATGATGTCATAACTAGGAGAAGAAGGCCTGCTTGGAATTAAATTTGGGCCATCAGTATTCAATTTCAGGATACAGAGCATTTGCCTGGGAATCCCTTGATTCTGTTGTATCTTTAGCCTTTATCAAACTTTAAATATATTCATGCACCCATTTGCACTTGTTTTTCTTTTCTTTTTCTTTTTTTCTTTTTTTCTTTTTTAAAACATAACATGTTCTGTTTAACAGAGTTCTTATTTGGGGTTGGATCTATGTGAAAGGACAAAGAAACACAAAAACTGGTCACACATGGTGCCATAAAACACTGCCATTCCCACAGACAACAGCTCTTTTTTTGGCCGTAAACTCCAGACATGCCCTCTCCACATGTACTACTTTCTCATATCCCTCATTTGGCTATAGTTTTACTTAGATACTACAACACAAGCACATTGTAAAAATACATTTTCATTCAATTAAGATGCGCTTTGTGTATCTGGGTGTCCCTTGACATGAATTGTGCATGTAAGCTAGTTCAACAGTGATTTATATAAATGAACGTTACACTTATATTGCGCTTTTCTGACACTACACTCAAAGCACTTCACATAGTGAACAGGGGGACTCTCCTCAACCACCACCAATGTGCAGCATCCAACTGGATGATGTGACGGCAGCTATAGTGTGCCAGTACGCTCACCACACACCAGCTATTGGTGGAGAGGAGATAGACTGATAAAGCCAGTTCATGGATGGGGATTATAAGCAGGCCATTTGAAAAGAACCAATGGGGGAATTTGGCCAGGATGGGGTTACACCCCTAATCTTTTACGAGAAGTGTCCTGGGACTTTTAATGACCACAGATAGTCAGGACCTCGGTTTAACATCTCATCTGAATTACAGTGCCTTTTACCATATAGTGTCCCCATCCATATACTGGGTTGTTGGGGGACACACAGACTGCAGGGTGAGCACCCCCTGCTGGCCTCACTAACACCTCTGCCAGCAGCAACCTTGGTTTTCCCCAGGAGGTATTCCATTCAGGTACTGACCAGGCTCAACCCTGCTTGGCTTCAGAGGGCAAACAGTCTAGAGCTACAGAGTGATATGGCTGCTTGCACTTATCGAATTTAATAAACAGCTTGAACCTTTTTGTTTAAAAGCTTTTCAATTAAGAGGCACGATTCTTCAGTGTGAAAACTTCTGAGAAATCGGTGTCTGTGTATTCAGTTTCTGTCTATGTTAATGTTTTTGGTAATTAAAAATGCGTAACCTGAAATGTTGTTTATGTCTCTGCACTCAAATAATTTCCAGTGGCTCTAACAATGTTATTCACTTGCACAGGTGACGGGTACTATGGGAGGTATGCAGCGTGGTCTAAAAGAGCGCTTGTCTCGCTTGGATGAAATCTTTGCCACACGGGGAGACTTTGTACAGACGCTGCACTTCATGCAACAGATGTCAGATAACATCATTAAACAGTTACTGGGGCTTCCTGATTGGGAGAAGGCAAAAGTAAACCTGGTATCCATCGCTGAACAGACAGCATACATAGAGTATTACAGGTAATGAAGGAAAGTTGCCATGCTTTAGATTTTCCCATAACTTTATTGTCCTTTAACACCCTTTCTGATCAGTAGACCTGCATGGAATCTACAGTTTCTGTGCTTATTGTGCAGGAACATACTGTATGTGAAATTCTGCAGAATGGATTTAAAGCTGCAGAAGCAAGGTACGTGAGGTCCGACTGGCCTGGGCCAGATTCACAAAAATCTTCTTCAGAAACAAAATACAAATAAATAAAGTTGAAGTTAAATTAGGATAAATTATAAGACGTTTGTAGTTAAGAAGAATTTATGAATCTTAACTACGTTAGTGTAACAAGATTTGTGAATCTGGCCCAGGTTAAGCACAGTTGCATTGAAGCATATACTTTGAAACAGTATTTGCAAGCACTGTGTTCTACACTTGATTCATAGCTGGCTTAAGCATTATGAAGTGTTGTGTGTCCTTGACTCCTCACTTTTTGCTAAGTGTGGTAAAGTGAAGCCATGGGGTGATCCATCAACTGCTAATGCAAGACTGCAGACGTGTGCGGTCTGTTTAATAGTTGCATTTAAAGCTATTTCACCATGTTAAACTCTGTCCTGGTTACTTTTGTAACCTCTGTTCCCTGATGGAAGGAACGAGATGTTGTATCGATGTAGTGACACTAGGGGTCACTCTTGGGAGCCCCAAACACCTCTGATTTTGAAAAAAGGCCAATGGGAATTGGCGAGTGGAATTTGCATGCCACTCCCCCGGACATACGGGTATAAAAGGAGCTGGCTCGCAACCACTCATTCAGGTTTTGTGCTGAGGAGCCGAGATAAGGTCCCGGCCATTGCAGCGGGTAGTTCAGAATTGTGGCAAGAGGGACACAACGTCTCGTTCCCTCCATCAGGGAACGGAGGTTACGAAAGTAACCAGGATGTTCCCTATCTGTCACTCACTCGACGTTGTGTTGATGTAGTGACACTAGGGGTCCCTATACGAAACACCACAATAAGCTGAACTGTGTTACGTGGACTGGCGGTGCAAGACAGGCAGACTGCTGTGTGCCTCGAAGCCAGCGCACCAGGCCGTCACGTAACCTCCACCAATGCTCTTATGAGCGTCGAACGGTCCTTTGGGAACAAGTCGACTTGCCCAACAAATAGGGACAGGCTAGTCCAGCCGTGGCCTCTTTTCCTCTTTTTTCTCCCCAGAAAGAGTGGAATTTTGTTTACTGGCTGGGGGCCATAAGTGTCTACGTCGGGGGGGGGGGGGTGTTACTCCCAAGGGGAAGACACCGCAGAGACCACACCCCGCCCGGAGGGGGCATTTAGAGTGGAAATGCGTCACATGGTCTTTCCGAGTCTTGTTGGAAGTATGTCATGTGGAGAAGTCCCATGGTAGGTCCTACCCGAGAGGGAAGACGCAGTTTACCAACAGGGAAACGATTTAGTGGCAGATATATCACATGGGGTCACCTATGGGGAACCAGTGCATGTGGAGCACCTACCCCTGTACAGGGCTTAGTTAGCACATGTACTGGGCCGGCAGCGAGTTTCTTCACAAACTCGCCTGCCACAGGGCTAAGGAGGAAAGTCATCCAGGGATCACAACTTGTGAACACGACTGGGAGTCAAAAGCACATGTCTTCACCTCAGGGGAGGGGAAAGGCGATATGTGTAAGAGGTACACCCGGCCAGCTCTCACGGAACTCACCTGCTCATACCTGACAATATACGGGACGAGACCAGCTCAACCTGGAGATTGTAGAACCTCGCAAAGATGTTGGGTGTTGCCCAGCCTGCTGCTCTGCAGATGTTTGCCAAAGAGGTGCCATTGGTCAGGGCCCAGGAGGCCACCACACTCCTAGTAGAGTGGGTTCGTAGCCCCACGGGGGGCAGCACATCCTGAGCGTGATATGCCATCACGATGGCGTCAATGACCCAGTGGGCGATCCTCTGTTTGGAGACAGCACTCCCTTTCCACTGCCCGCCAAAGCAGACAAAGAGCTGCTTGGAGCTTCTAAAGCTCTGCTTGCGATCCAAATAGATGCGTAAAGCACACACTGGACACAGCAATGCCAAGGCTGGGTCTGCCTCCTCCCGGTGCAGTGCTTGCAGGTTCACCACCTGATCCCTAAATGGGGTCGTGGGAACCTTGGGCACATAGTCCGGTCTGGATCTCAGGATCACATGAGAGTAGCCCGGACTGAACTCCAGGCATGTTTCACTGACAGAGAACGCCTGCAGATCCCCTACCCTCTTGATGGAAGTGAGCGCAGTCAGGTTCCTTTTGTGAGGAACGTCAGGTCTGAGAACCACGTCTGGGTGGGTCAGTAGGGTGCTACTAGGACAACCTGCTCCTCGTCCTCCCTGACCTAGCCTCACTGGGGGAAATGCATATTTGTGTAGTCCCGGGGGCCAGCTGTGTGCCAATGCGTCTATAACGAGGGGTGCCTCAGGCAGGGCGTACCAAAGCGGGCAGTGGGAGGATTCCCAGGAAGCAAACAGGTCTACCTTTGCTCGACCGAATTGACTCCAAATCAGCTGGACCACCTGGGGGTGGAGCCTCCACTCTCCCCTGAGCGTAACCTGTCATGACAGCACTTCTGCTGCGGTGTTGAGGTCGTCCGGGATGTGAGTGGCTCGCAGCGACTTGAGAGCTGCCGACTCCAGAGGAGGAGATGGCAGGCAAGTTGTTACATGCAACGGGAGCGTAGGCTGCCTTGGCGGTTGATGTACGCTACCATCTGGACCAACACATGCTTGCCCTGGATCAATGGCCGGAGCCTCCGCAGAGCGAGCAGTACTGCCAACAACTCGAGGCAGTTGATGTGCTAACGTGGGCCAGTCCAAGAGCCGGCGGATGTGTGCCCGTTGCATATGGTGCCCCAGCCCGTCTTGGAGGTGTCTGTCATAACCACAGTGCGCCTGGAGACCTGCTCTAGGGGAACCCCTGCCCGTAGAAATGCTAGGTCGATCCAAGGGCTGAAGAGGCGTGACAGATCGGCGTGATGACCATGCGATGTGTCCCGCGGCACCATGCACGTCTCGGGACTCGAGTCTGCAGCCAGTGCTGAAGCGGTCTCATATGCAACAACCTGAGCAGTGTGGCCACCACTGAGGATGCCATATGCCCCAGGAGCCTCTGAAAAAGTTTCAGTGGAACCGCTGTCCTCCGTCTGAATGCCTTCAGACAGTTCAGCACTGACTGTGTGCGCTCGTTCGTGAGGCACACCGACATCGAGAATGAGTCTAACTCCAAGCCGAGAAAAGAGATGCTCTGAACCGGGGAGAGCTTGCTCTTTTCCCAGTTGACCCGAAGCCCCAGCCGGCTGAGGTGCGTTAGCACCAGGTCCCTGTGCACACACAACACATCCCGAGAGTGAGCTAGGATTAGCCAGTCGTCAAGATAGTTGAGGATGCGGATGCCCACTTCCTTTAGCGGGGCAAATGCTGCCTCTGTGACCTTCGTGAAGACGCGAGGGGACAAGGACAGGCCGGAGGGAAGGACCTTGTACTGGACGCCCGGCCCTCGAAAGCAAACCGCAGGAAGGGTCTATGTTGAGGTAAAACCGAGACGTGGAAGTACGCGTCCTTCAGGTCTACCGCCGTGAACCAATCTTGATGCCAGACGCTCACTAGAATGCGTTATTGCATCAGCATCTTGAACGGGAGTCTGTGCAAAGCCCGGTTTAGTACTCGCAGGTCCAAAATTGTCCGCAACCCACCGCCTTTCTTCAGTACGATGAAATAGGGACTGTAAAACCCCTTCTTCATCTCGGCCGGAGGGACAGGCTCTATCGCACCCTTCCGTAGAAGGGTAGCGATCTCCGCACGCAAGGTAGCGGTGTTCTCGCCCTTCACCGGGTGAAGCGGACGCCGCTGAACCTGGGCGGGCGCCTGGCAAACTGAATCGCGTAGCCGAGTCGGATGGTCCGTGTCAGCCATCGCAACAGGTTGGGAAGCGCAAGCCGAATCAACGAAAAGGCAAAGGATTCTCCTCCCGGCCCTCCACCGGGGGATGGAGTGGTCTGCTTACCATCTCCAGGCCTGCAGCAGGTCTCCACGTTCCTGGGTCACCCATCTCAGGGGCGCTTCGAAGCCTTCCTCGAATTCTTTGCGGCCGGCCGTGAGACAGGTGGCGTCTGCTTCCTGCGGGTGGCTCCACGCCGGGGCTGGGCCATGGGGCGGCTGCAGCGGAGCTGGTGTTGCTGTGGCAGGAGGACGCCCTTAGCGACGAGCAGACGAGGTGCGAGGTCTTGAACCGTGCCGATCCAGGATGTGCTGAATAGCCTCCATCTGCTGTTTTACCGCCGAGAACTGCTGGGCGAAGTCCTCAACGGTGTCGCTGAACAGGATGACCTGGGAGACGGGGTGTCAAGGAACTGTACCTTGTCAGCTTCCCACATCTCGACAAAGTTGAGCCATAGGTGGCGCTCCTGGACCACCAGGGTGGACATCGCCTGCCTGAGAGGCAGCGCCCAAGCACGTAAGACCGCGATTGTGGCCATCGGAAAAGGAGAGGTAACGATCGCAACTAGGAAATACACACAAACGGAGAGACATCTTTAAAAAGATGCTCTCCATTAATGCCACTCTTTTAGAAGGGAAAATATACTCTTTCAGTAAGAAGAATATACTCTTTTAGCTGCTGAAGTGCCCAGGGGCGTTCTCTGCATTTCACCAGTCAAGAGGGGGAGAAGCTGCTGTAATGCGCTGTAATTCCAACAGCTTTTTGAGGTGAATGGATCGGCAGAGTAATTCAGCTCGCTGAACACAACCACTTGGCTCCGAAGAGAAAATCTGAATTAGTGGTTGCGAGCCAGCTCCTTTTATACCCGTATGTCCGGGGGAGTGGCATGCAAATTCCACACGCCAATTCCCATTGGCATTTTTTCAAAATCAGAGGTGTTTGGGGTTCCCAAAAGTGACCCCTAGTGTCACTACATCGACACAACGTCGAGTGAGTGACAGATAGGGAACTATAGTTATCCATCAAAATACTTGCTGATACTGTGGCTTTGATTTTGTCATCATTGCACTAAAGATGTTAATAATCGATAATGACACGTTCTATTTGGTGATGATGCCAGAAAAGTTATTTTTGTCAAGGCATATACAAATAACTGACAGTGATTATGATTGTTCATAGAAAGAGACACATTCAGCTTTCCCTCTGACCAGGTTTCAGCGTGTGAAATATTATAGATCTTGCTCATCTATTATGAATTATTCTGAGTGCAATAGAGCCCTCTGGAGTGTCAACACCAGCACATGCAACATACAAGAACATTGTATTGCTCAGGGGTTGCTTTTTCATAGCTCAGTAGACCTAATGTTGTTCTCAACTCAATTCTCATGTTTTAACTTTGTTGAAGATCAAATGAGTTTAAATCATTTTTAAATCTCTTGGATTTTGATTACAATGTTTGTATCTTGGAAGATCTGAGCTAAGTTTGAAACATTGTTGAGGACATGTGATATTACTGGAGTCTTTTTCTGAGGAGAAAAATCTGATGAAAAATCTGGTGCCCTATGCAGACTGCGTAATATGCATATACTGAGCGGTGGTACTGTTTACTATATTAACATCATGTTACTCTAGTAACACCATAATTAATTGCATTAAAACAATGGCTTCCACCAAAAAACATGGTTTCTACAATATTACTATTGTAAAAACATGGTTAATTTTACCCAGATCAAACCTTTCTCTCAACTTCCCGACCTTGACCGTGACCAAGTCACTGTGAGGAAATCAACCTTTATGTTCATTTTTATTTATTTATTATAAGTAGTATTAAAGGAAATGTTTAGAGTTGAGACAGAAAACAGAATGGGAAAAAGTGGGGCAAAAGGCAGAATCGAACCCAAGTCATCTCCACAATAAAAGCATATCCACACCGTTTTTACACATCACACCACTGCAGTGACACTTGAGGGCACAGTTTGTCTTCAATTTCTATGTTTCCACCAGACTATTGGAGTGCAAATTGCAGCGAGGTGTATTTACACCTAGTGCAAATAGTCACTAATAGTCACAAATAGTCACCGATATTTTTTTTATTCATTGCTTATAAAAGCCACGTGTTGTTTTCTATATGGACTGTGACTGTTTTCTCTGAAGGTGGTTGACATACCTGCTGATTCTGATCTTGGATCTGGTCATCTGTCTGGCTGCTTGTCTCGGTCTGGCCAAACAATCCCGCTGGCTGCTTACCACGTGAGTACACGTTGTGTAATGCACATGTAATGTACACTTGGTTACAATGGGATCCCATAGCAGCATGAGTAATTGGGTAATATGGGGTTACTATCACAAAAAATAGTAAAAAAAAAAAGTTTTGTTGTTGTTGTGTGAAAAGGATGATGGTGTTTGGGGTTCTGACTCTGATCCTGAGCTGGGCATCTCTTGGAGCTGATTTGGCCACTGCAGTGGTGAGTAATAGCCAAAACCCCCCCCCCAAAAAAAACAGTAAATCAGTCAGTAATTCTTATCAGATCATTATCAAACAGATGAACAATTCAATACAGTCAATACAGTCAGTTAGAAAAGCTCTAACAAAACTGGCAATGGTCTTGGAGAGTCCTAGAAATACAGTATACTGTAGGCAAAGCCAAAAGTCTGACCATAAAATTAAAATCTATCTTATTTACATCATAAATATGTGCATGGTTCGATAATGCAGTGTTTCTCAACTGGTGGGTCGTGAACCAAAAGTGGGTCACAGGTCGATTCGGACTGGGTCGCGGATAGCAGGGAAAAAACAATGCCATGGTTCTCCCATTGAAATTCTCTTCGGCGGCCACCCAAGTGAAATTTACGGCTGCTGATGCAAATTGAATGATAATCACGCATTAAGCTAAAGGCTTCTCATCTGCACTGCAATATTTTCGTGGTGCGATTAATGCATTCGCATTCCATAACGGAACCAGCTCGCGCTTATGATCAGCTCTGCTCTCTGGCACGCACGCGCAACAACTGGGCTTCCCTCGATGTTGCGGAGCGCAGACCTCAAAACTGATGTGACCCATTTGAATTCTAGTGAGACTTTTCTAGTTTAAAGTGCTATGGAGGAAGTAAAACCTCTCAAAAAGTATATAGGCAGCCACGACATGCCAAACAGCACTAAGGAGGAAAGAGCACTATGCGATAAAATAAAGTTATCATCACCTTCACAAAATTGTTTCACGATTTTACTGTAGTAAAAGTAACTGTGATCTTTTGACAAAAACTTTATTGTTTTATATTAAATAATCTATTAGGTATTAGTTGTAATTAAAATTTCCAAATGTGTTACAGCTACTGTTTTTTCATAAATACTATAATTTATTTTTATTATTATTATTTAAGACTAGCAACATTAACCTAACCATGGTAAGAAGCTATCCATGGTCTTACCTGTGCTTATATGTCATTGCTCTGTAAATATTAGGGCAAGCATATAATAGGGCTTTAAAGTCTGGACATCCAAGACTTGGGGACAAATTAGAAAGTTTTCCTCCTGTGTTATATACAGTATGTTCTGTTGGAATTATGTTTGAAAATAGGAAATAAACTGGATAATAAATATAATTGGCTTATATAAATAGGCTCTTCAATTTTTGAAAGGGGGGAGAACTTTTTGTATCTGTTGTTGTTGACATCAACAACAAAATGTATGTCACTTGATACATGCCCTTATACTTGAAAACCATGAACAAAACAATGAACAAAACAATGTAAGATAAAAGAAAATCCAACCCAGGATACATTAAATACAGGTTACGTTTTTTACTATGGTGGGTCGCCACTTGATGTCCAATGTAAAATCTGGGTCCCGAAGCAAAGCCAGATGAGAACCACTGTGCTTATGCATGTTTTTCCAAAGGGAGAAAAATACTTTACAAAGCATGCATATGCATATAAAGTACATATTTGTGGTAATATAAAATGTAATTTGTTTTTTATAAGCATGCAGTTGAGGCTGGTCACAGCAAGTCCATAGATATTAAAAGCCTGTTTATGTGGCGAAGCATGACAAACAACTGTCAACTGCTGTCTGGTTGCTTGAAGGAGACGATAAACTTCTAATTTATTGCTTTTAATGTGTGTGCGGCTGTGCGCTAGTAGAAACACCATCATTTTTGTATTTACTAGGATTAGACGATGATTCTGTATGTGCAAGTTTTCATTAAACCACATCAGTGAAGGAGGAGGAAATGATGGAGAAATGGCATGTAAAGCCAATGTCGGACTTCTCTTATTTTACAGTTCACACATAGACTCTCCCAATTAACAGGCAACTTTCAATTTTTACAATGTTATGAAAAATATCTTAGTAAAACATTGTTTATATCATGTCTTTAAAAGTCTTTGAAATATGTTTATTTTATTTTTAAATTTTTGAGTGCAAACTGATAAAGATGTTGGCAAATTAAGCTTTCAGGAAGTGTTCACATTTTTGACATTTACTCATATTAAGAAAACCGGACATTTTCACATTTGCACTTACACAATGTAACATTTGGAAATGTTAAACCAAATATTGGTTTTAATGTTCAAGTTAACAAATTGAAATTAGTAACCTATAATCAAATAAAATGTAAATAATAATATTAATAATTATAATAATAATAATAAACATAAATATATTAAGTTCTATTAATTTAATTTGGTTAAATTCAATTTGTTGGAACTGTTTTCAGTTTATTAGAGATTTTTGTCTTTTTTATTTATTAAAATATTATAAATCTATGGAAATGTCAACCTTCCAAGAGAATATAATTAGTCTGATTGGTGAATAACTAGTGTGTGAAGTTGTATTTATTAGTGTGATTATTTTTGCTTATTAATATCCTCATCTTTTTCATTTTCAAACTATTTCTCTTCCTCTCTCTCACTTATTCTTCTACTCATAACTGTAACAGGGTAGTTAATTGCTTGTGCATGCATATAAAGAGGAACCAACAAACCAGTTATATCCCTCAAGTTAACAAACAGTCTGAAACAATCAACAGAGTCAATAAGAGGAGCCAGTAGGCAGTGTTTTGTGTATATATGTGTGCATGTACAGTATGATGAGAGAGAGAGAGAGAGAGAGAGAGGCTGTGTCTCGTTTGGAAGGCTGCATGCTAGGTAGGACACGTCCTTTGAAGGCTGCAGTATACAGAGCATCCTCCTTTAAACAAGCCTTGTTTAAACGAGAGGGCCTTCGTAGGACAAACGGAAACGGAACGTAATATGGTTGCTATGACAGCACACCACTCTTTAACAAGCGCAAGCACTTTGAGTGAGAAGGGAACAAAGTCCCTCTGGAAGGGAATGTATGAGGTACATTTTAGGAGAGTTATAATGATGTAGAGAGAAAAGAAAATAGATTTTACAGGTGTACTTTTAGTCTAATACTGTATTTTAATTATATATTAATATAATTATACATATTATATACTCTGCACCCATCTACTGAGGTACTTCAACTTGGGAATAAACATTCCTTGCTTTTGAACATCATATTTATGGGCAAATTGGCGTAATTTTTTTTAGACATTTCCGTTGAAGCAAAGAATTGTGGGTTGTGAGTGCCCACGAAGGATACACCTCATGCATCCTCCGAATTCCTGTGAAAAAAGGTCGCATTCGAAGGCTGCATTCGAAGTGTCCTACTCGCTTTTCTGAAACGAGACAGTCTCGATGACGTATGCGGCCGACATATGCGACCTCCGGAAGACGCAGACTTCCAAACGAGACACAGCCAGAGAGTTTTCCTCTAGGTTTTGGAAGATATTTTTCTGATTACTAATTTACATGTATTTCTAAATGCTCATGCATTGGAGCATTATGCATTCTTTAGGAGATTCAGACTTGTGTTGTTTGTGTGTGTGTGTGTGTGTGTGTATGTGTGTGTGTGTGTAGGCAGGTTTAAGCGGTTTACGAGGAAATTTTTTAAGGTTACAAACTGGTAATTACAAGGGTTTTATATTAAAAAAGTGGTTTATGAGGACATTTCCAGTGTCCCCATAATTCAAATCGCTTACAAAACATACTAAATTATGTTTTTTATTTTAAATGTAAAAATGCAGAAAGTTTTTTGTGAGGGTTAGTTTTAGGGTTAGGGGTAGGGTTAGGGGATAGAATCTATAGTTCGTATTGTATAAAAATCATTATGTCTATGGAGAGTCCTCATAATGATAGCTGCACCAACAGTGTGTGTGTGTGTTTGTGTGTGTGTGTGTGTAAGAGTGAATTTACTTGGCTGTTTGCCCCCAAAATTGAGCTAAATCTGACAAAACCTCCTTTTGGGGATGTCCTCATTTGGAGAAAATAATTAATAAATAAAGCAAATTAACCTTTTTTAACCTTTTTATTATACCAAAAATGCTAAGTGTTTTATTTTAAGGTTAAAGTAATGCATATTCTGCAGTATGTGTAATTAGGGTACAACGGGACTGAAGGCCCCCAGGGGTAAAAGGTATATTTGATTTAATTTTTTTCCAAAACACTAAATAGTGTCAAAACTACACAGTAACATGGTACTTTCTTAAACACTTGTTTGTCAGTGCACTGCAGAATTTTCTTGAATATGTCGATAGGTTGATTTTGAGGCAATTTGATCTAATTTTTAATTATTTATTTTGTATTTATTATTTGGGGTTAAAATACTGTTGCATGGGCTAAAGGCCCCTATAAAACACATTGTTTTTCTTAAGTGGGTGGAATAGATTTGTCATGAAAAATATTCAAAGTGGGCTCATATTGACTGATGTAATCACAATGGAGATTCATTTGTTTATAGAATACTTGAGATGTTATGAAATGTTAAATATGACTGAAATTAACAGGGAATTGTGCTCCCTTTTCTGTAGTGATTATTTTGAATAAGCATTACCTTAATTTGTTGCTCAAAAAGCATCTTGCTGTCACAAATTTTGCACTATAACTATTGCCACTAAATTTACACAGTATCACTGTAAAGCCCCTTGGCGGTCTTTTACCCCCAAGGTAGTCTCGACACCTCTTTATTGAACTTTAATCAAAACAACCTTCTCTTATAATTTCTTTTCACTCAAATTATGTTGCTCCATCACTATTCAGTAACAATAAATATATATATTTTTTTCATATCTTGATACATTTTGTGACCAGAAAAAGACGATTTTCCTTAAAGTGTGCCTTTAGCCCTGTTTTACCCTACCTTTAGCTTAAAACAATAGCAGTCTATGGTATGTCTGTAAGTAAACATCTCAGGTTAGGTTTACGGGTAGAATTGATAAATTGTTTAATAAGTCGACAACGTGCAAAGTCATGTACAGTAAATGTCTTAAATGTGTTCCTTTGTCTGGGTAAGGTCATAAGCGGTTTAATTATAAATGTAGATTTTTGCTCATTACCCTGATTTCACATTGCATTTAAACAATTTTACAGGCCTATCCAATGCACTCAAAAAATTACTCTTTGGCTCAACTCAATTCAATCATGGATTATGTTTACACATGTTTCAAATGGGTTTTCTTTCATTAAAATTACCATGTAATTTCAACTTAATTACTTCAAGTAGAGGGAACCTAACTGAATGAAGTAAACTCAACAAAATGAAATGAAACTCTTTTAGTAAAATTCCAGCTAGTGACAGGAAATGTTAGCATGCTAAACCCATGCTGGTGGAAAGCACTACTGAATACAACTTGGTCACTATGCTATGGTTAGCACAGCAATTGCTGAATGGATAAAGCAATATGTATAATACTCAAAGTGTACTGGTCCTCAACCTCAAACTACACTCTTCACCATGATTGTCCCCCTTTAAATTCATCTTGCACAAAGATACATAAAACAACACTTAATTTAAGCATTTAATCTCTGTGTCGAGTCCCATGCAAAGCATGCTTGGAATTAGAAACACTCTGCCCAGTTTCAGTTAACCAAACAAAAAATATTCATGTTGTCCCAATGCATATGGATTAAGTAACGCTGACGAGACACTTTTTTTAGTTGAATCAACTCGGTTAATTTAAGTTCCCATGGTTACATGAATATTTGAATAATATGGACCTGGGAAGATTGAGTAAAACTGTCAATAGTGAAAGTTTTTTTGATTATGTTTTTTTTTGTTTTTTGAGTGGATAGGGTACTGCAAATATCATCACCTCCGTATAATAAACATTGTGACTATGAGATTTCCTCACTAATATAGTGAATCCAAAGTGTATATATGTCTAATTTAGTTTACACTAAGGTTGTAAATATTTCCCCTAACAGATGCTCATTAAGAGAGAAATTTATATCTGCTACTTCTTCAGCATCATCAGACACGCTCAGTCCGCTATAATGAACTCCTGCAGGCGTTACACAGATACACACATGATTTGATAAATTATTCATGCTAATGAATAAATGCATAATATAAGGTGCCTCAGGGGTTAAGTTGGACTTGATTTGAATCTTTCTTACTTTGAGACAGGATAAGTGTTGTAATGGTGGCAGATTAACACCTGCACCAAAAAAAAAATTGTTCCTTATCAATTACGATGTGTAGGAAAAGGCTGAATTTCATCTGCACCTGATGGAATTTCAAATGTAGAATGGAACATTATGTTTAGCTATACACTTATCAGCCACAACATTAAAACCACTGACAGGTGAAGTGAATAACATGTATTATCTCGTTACAATGGCACCTGTCAAGGGGTGGGATATATTAGCCAGCAAGTGAACAGTCAGTTCTTGAATTCCATGTGTTGGAAGCAGGAAAAATGGGCAGGCGTAAGGATCTGAGCGACTTTGACAAGGGCCAAATTGTGATGGCTAGATGACTGGGTCAGAGCATCTCCAAAACGGCAGGTCTTGTGGGGTGTTCCCGGCGACAGGGTCATGGGCGCCCAAGGCTCACTGATGCGCTTGGGGAGCGAAGGCTAGCCCATCTGGTCTGATCTCACAGAAGAGCTACTATAGCACAAATTGCTGAAAAACTTAATGCTGGCCATGATAGAAAGGTTTCAGAACACACAGTGCATCACAGCTTGCTGCGTATGGGGCTGCGTAGCTGCAGACCAGTCAGAGTGCCCATGCTGACCCCTGTCCACCGCCGAAAGCACCTACAATGGGCACGTAAGCATCAGGACTGGACCATGGAGCAATAGAAGAAGGTGGCTTGGTCTGATGAAACACGTTTTCTTTTAGATCATGTGGATGGCCAGGTGCGTGTACCTGGAGAAGAGATGGCAGCAGGATGCACCATGGGAAGAAGGCAGGCCGGCAGAGGCAGTGTGATGGTCTGGACAATGTTCTGCTGGGAAACCTTGGGTCCTGGCATTTATGTGGATGTTACTTTGACACGTACCACCTACCTAAAGATTGTTGCAGATCATGTACACCCCTTCATGGCAACGGTATTCCCTGATGGCAGTGGCCTCTTTCAACAGGATAATGCACCCTGCCACACTGCAAAACATTTTCAATGGTTCAATGGAATGGTTTGAGGACCATGACAAAGAGTTCAAGGTGTTGACTTGGCCTCCAAATTCCCCAGATCTCAATCCGATTGAGCATCTATGGGATGTGATGGACCAACAAGTCTGATCCATGGAGGCCTCACCTCAAAACTTACAAGACTTAAAGGGTCTGCTGCTAACGTCTTGGTGCCAGATACCACAGGACACCTTCTGAGGTCTTGTGGAGTCCATGCCTCGACGGGTCAAAGCTGTTTTGGCGGCTTGAGGGGGACCGATATTAGGCAGGTGATTTTAATGTTGTGGCTGATCGGTGTATGTCAAAGAGACTGTACGTGCAAATTTATGTGTAACCAAAATAAAGTTTCCTCTTACTGCCTGAAGATGTTTGTGGTTTTGTGTATGTGTTTGTGTGTGTGTGTGTGTGTGTGTGTGTGTGTGTGTACTGTATCTGCCTGCCTGTCCCCCCCTCTCACCCCCCAAACAGATGTGATCGTTTTATAACATCGCTCCAGCGCCTATTTCCTGTTGCCTGTTTGTGTGAATTATGTGTGATATGCTGTATATGCTGTATGTTCCTTCCTGTCCTACTGAAAGCAATGGTTATTTGGACCCATGTGTTCACAAGCATGTGTGTGTTTGCGCCTGTGTTTATTTCCTACCTGTGTTGATTCATATCCCTTGACCTATGTCCCCAAACTTCCTGCAGTAACAGGATTGTGTTTAGCTGAAATACAATAATGCAGGACACGCCCATCAGATCTAGTAGCATTGAATGTATAAAGTATTTCCAAACAGTATGAAATTGTGTTGTCCCTGAAAATATTTCCCATATTTTTTCTGCATGCTAAACTGGACAGGAGAAAAAAAAAAATAATGAAATTGCTCACCAGCTTTTAAAGACTACTTTTCAATTAATACTTTTGTGTATTTTGGCATCTAGGGCACAAGTGATTTCTGTGTTGCACCCGACAAATTTCTGATGAACCAAACAAAAGATGTAATTAGCTCTGGTGAGTGTATCTTTTATTCTAAGTGTGTGTGAATGTGTATGTCTGTTTTCTTCCACGTGTCACAGTCATGACCGACTCATTTAATCTAATTTTATGTATGGGGATTATGGTTGTTGACTGAACAAATTTGCATGAGCAGCATTTTTAACAGCATCAAGTGCTTGGATCTTTTAAAGGGTTAATCTGGGAGACCTGTAATCCTGCTTCATAATCACTATGACTGAATACAACGGTGAAATGCTCATTCCTGTGATTATGTAACTTAAATCCTGTTTTCAGTCATAATGTGTATTAAAGCCCTGTTCCTTCAGAGCTTGTCAGAAACAAACTCCCTGGTGCTCTAGGACAGACTCCTAGAGGAACATTTGATTGCTCAAAGGATGCTTAACAGAGTTCCATTAAGACTTCCCTTATTTAAATGAATGCTTATTTTACACCAGAAATATTTAAAAAACTGACATTTTTTAAGATCCATTAACAATGCTGTCGGTAAATATTGAAACTGACACCAAGAATCATCACTTCTACTTACCGTGCCAATTAGGCACAGTTACCTGCTGATGCCGATAATCTCAAAAGGCCAAAAATAGGCCTGACCGATATATTGTTCTGTCATGAGCCTCCATTTATATCATTGCTCTCTAGCATTAAACAGTTGTGATGTATAAGGGATCTCCTTTGTGAAATGTGACAAAGGAAGGATCTGGATGATGATCATAATGCTGTTCTCTCTCTCTCTCTCTCTCTCTCTCCCTCTCTCTAATTCTCCTTCTTGTTTTTCTAGATATCGTTCACTATTACCTGTACTGCAGCCAGACCCTTCCCAACCCATTTCAGCAGGTACTATGTTTAATGGGAATTATTAATCATACTTTTCTGTTCTTTTTTCTTTTATCTTCTTTTAACTTTCAAGCTCTGAAATGGTCATACAGTAAAGGCAGCATAAAAGTAATCCATATGACTCGAGTTATTAATCCATGTCTTCTGAAGCGATACGATCGTTTTGGGTGTAGAAACAAAATTGTATCTGCTTATTCACTGCTTATAAAGGCACTACACAAGGTTTTGGAAGAGAGCAAATAAGTACTGGTTCTTTATTCCAAACCCTAGTCCTAGCTATCAGTTAGTATAACTAATTTATCAATCTTCTGCTACTCCTCCTGTATTCCTTCCCTGACTCAGACTCTCTCTCTCGCTCAGTCTGTCTCTCTGCCTCTCTCGGGGTTTCTAGGTCAGGCAGTAAAAGGCCAGTGTCCTACATCTCTACTGCTGCAGTTCAGCTTGAGTTGCTGTAACAGAGTAGCTGTAGACGTTGCTCTCTCAGGATCAATAGAGTACGAATGGAAGCAAAGATGATCATAACACGAGCTAGAACATGACCTTTACACACACACACACACACACACACACACACGCACGCACATACACAGAGATAAGTAGACTGTCATGGTGGGGACTTTTCATCGACTGGTATTGTGTTGATGCTGTAACTATACCTAATTAAACAGACCCACAATTGACAAAAGACCCACAAATGAGATAATTAATATCACTTTATCAGTTTCTAATCATATTTCTCTGTTCTTTTCTTGGTTTCATCTTTAACTTCTCATTGCTATTTATTCAGCCTCTAACAGTCTCTTAATTTTAATCCTTCTGTCACTCATACTAGTTTGATGAATAAATATTAACTGTTTCATTATCTTTATCTTGCTACTCTTGTCTTCTCTTTGTCTCGTTTTGGTCTGGGATGAAGAGGACACATTTATATAGTGAATTGCTTCTATAGATGACTCAATCACACTTTACAGCAAACACAAGGGAGTAAAAATTATATGATCAAAACGGATTAATTAGATCATCAGGTTTGGGATAATTATCCGTGTTTATCTGCAGTGCCAGCTTTCTGATGAGTGTCTGAGTGGAGGTCACAAAGACATCTCTGGGTCCATTTCAACCCAGTATTATATTTTGCAAGGAAATGAAGCCTATTTTTAGGACTAATAGAATACCTTCATTCAATTTCTTGTTTGATTTTGTGATGAAATATGACCACGCCATGTTCTTGGCAATTTTTGTTAGATTTTCCTGTTGGTATTATTATAAAGTCTTTCAGAGTCTTGGATATTTAGGCTCCAGTGTGATGCAGAATTTTTCATTATTATTTATTTATTTTTAATCAGGCTTCAAAGGCACAGAGAAAGACTTTCTGCCATGGTCATTTATTAAAATGGGAGAGTTGAGAGTGATATGATTGCTGTCATTCCTCTATGGTGCAGTTGTTCCCTCTGTTGGTAGAGAGTGTAACTGCTCAAGAATCCCTTTCAGTGTGCACTGAACATGCTGTGTATAGACTGTGTAGCTGTTATGTTTTTCAACCCTTAAACAAAAGGAACTGATCCTGAATTAGTTTGTCTTGCAGTCCCTGACTGTCTTCCAGAGATCGTTGACTACCATGCAGATCCAGATTCAGGGGCTGCTGCAGTTTGCTGTACCTCTCTTCCCCACAGCTGAAGTGAGTGTGTATTTAGAATCAGAGGACTGTCACTGTACAGAGGGAGATAAACTGATCCATTCATTTTAATATGATCTGCAGTACTCCATAGAATCTGTAGAGAATTTTTTCATATGAATGAAGTGAATCTTACAAAAATATGTACAGGTCTCATTGATAGATAGATAGATAGATAGATAGATAGATAGATAGATAGATAGATAGATAGATAGATTGACTGATTGATTTGTTATATTTTGCATTAACAAAATGAAGCCTGTGGCATTATTTTCATGACAAGTACACTTTCACCACAAATTTTCAGAACATAATGCATTTTATTTTATTTTATTTGTTATTTATTTTTTGTAATTCCCATTATTCTCAGTGGTGATTTTCATTATTGCAATACTGTAATTTTAACTATTATTTCGTTTATTTTTTAATTTTAATATAATTATTATTATTATTTAAAACAGTATCAATTAAAGTCAGTAAAACAGCAAATAATATTTTAATTAAATAATTGAAATAATATTTCTTGCATTAAGGTAATTAGAATTAGGTGGGGGACAAGGTGAAATGTTCTTACTGTAATTGTTTTTGAGAATAATAGCACAATGCAAACATATTTGATGTTAATGCTTTTTTTAAGTTAAATTTTAAGCTAAATATAATTTCTTCTTTATATCTTTTTTGGGGGTGAAATATGTTCTGGACTATCTGGATGAGATTCATCCTAATAATAATAATAATAATAATAATAATAATAATAAGTATAGCTGCAAGCAGCAATTACGGGGCCAAGCACAACAACGGCATATAAGGAAGTATCACTGGACATCACTGATTATGACTTTAAGAAAACACCTAAAAACATAGGTAGAAGTGCTTACATTTTAATAAAATTAATAATACATTTTAACCAATAGGTGGTGCTGTCACCAAATTTCTATGGTGAGGTCAGGGTGTGGTCATTATGACACACACAAAGTTTCATGACAATACGGCAACGTGTTGCTGTTACTTTTTGGCGATTTGCCATCAAATTCATTGGAGCGTTATTCGAAAACTGTTTCGTCTAACAAAAAGCTTTTGATTACATTTTGTCATGAGTGTTCATAGATGATACACGATCAATAGAGCAAATCAGACATATGGTCTAGGAGGAGTTCGAAAAGTAGGTGTTCAATTAAATTCAAAATGGAGGACAGGAAGTATGGCCAACATGGCAAATTTGGTATCGCAAATTCGGCATGACCCAAGGAATCTAAAGAGAGCAGTGACAGGACAATAGGCAAAAATAATCAAATGCTATAAGCATTTTTAAATATTTTGTTATAACTTTTGACCACAAGGTGGCACTGGCCCAAAACTTTAAAGGTAGCCTCAGGGCATAGTGCCGATGATGCATACTGAGTTTCGTAACAGTACACCAATGCATTTGTAAAATACAGCATTATATAACAAAATTCTAAATAGGTGACGCCCAAAATGGCCGATATAGAAAAACTGGATATCATTCTACTCGTGATGCCCCATGGAATATAAGGAGACCAGTCAACTATTCAGAAGTCACAAGCAAAAAGAGCCAATTTTCATATCTCCTGACCATTAGGTGGCGCTGTGCCGAAACTGTGCAGGTAACCTCAAGGTATGATGGCTATGACATATACCAAGTTTCGTGTTAATACGGCAAAGTGTTGTGAAGATACAGCCTTACATCCATTTTGACATGCTCACCGTCAAATTCGTTAAAGCATTATTTGAGAACGGTTTGGTCTATCAAAAATCTTTTGATAACTTTGTGTCCCCAGTGTTTCAAGATGGTACATGACAAATTTCATGCAAATTGGATTAACGGTCAAGGAGGAGTTTGAAAAAGTAGGTTTTTCTGAAAATTCAAAATAGCGCAACATCTGATTAGAAAATCTGGTATCCCAAGGAATTAGAGGGGAAAAAACATTTGGACTCTAGGCCTTATGGTTCAAAAGTTATGGACATAAACATAAGTGCAAATTTGTCCAGTTGGTGGCGCTAGAGGGTTTGAGTTAGAGACCCCAAATTTGGGTCAGTAATATTTTAAAGTGTCCTCCATCAGTGTGCCAAATTTCACAACATTTTACTCTACGGTTCTATGAGCTGCCATAAAATTCAAGTCAGAGGAAGAATATTAATAATACGAATACTGACAGATACAATAGGGAATTCCGCACCTTCGGTGCTTGGCCCCTAATAATAATAATAATAATGGTAAATGAAATTAAATATTAAAGTGACAATCAGTATTATTTAATTCATTTTAAAACTGTTTTATAATTGTATTGTACTATAGTATAGTATAATATAGTATAGTTTATCATAAAATATAATAGGTGTTTTTGTCTTTTATGTAATTTTATTTATTTATTTATTTATTTTTTGGGGGGGTGCTATTTATTTCTTTTTTCCTTTGTCAGTGCTGGTGCATTTTATTGCTGTTGTTGCTGTTGTTTTCAGGGGGATTTATTGAGTATTCAGTATCTATTGAATAATTCAGAGGCCAGTTTACACCAGCTCACTGCCTTGCTAGACTGCAGGGGACTCAATAAGGTACTGAGCACACAACACACTTATTTCACCTGTCATTATCTACAACAAATGATGTTACAAGCTTAATGTGATTTCTGTTATTAGCAAAATTATTCTAAATCATTTGTGTGATGTAGCGTGTGATTTAAAAAAAAAATGTGCTCATATTATGTGTGTGTTTGCAGGACTACCTGGACGCTCTGATTGGTGTGTGTTATGATGGTGTGGAGGGGTTACTGTACCTCTGCCTGTTTTCTCTTCTGGCGGCCTGTGCTTTCTCTGTGATGCTGTGTGCCATCCCAAGAGCATGGAGGCAGATCACCAACAGGTGCAAGGACAAAAACATTAATTCACATTGGCGATTGTGCAGTTAACTCTAATCAAACATACCTAAAATGGCTAATTAGGTTCTTTTGGGTTCGGTTGAGAATTACAGGCAGGTGTGTTAGAGTTGAAACTAAACTCTGAAGGAAGGAAGATCTCCAGCCATAGGATTGGTCTAATACAGTATAATGTACTGCATTTTGGCAGCCCAAAATTAAGACAGTCTATTTGGACACTTTCTGGGTGTCCAACTTTAGCAGAGCATGTCCATAGTTAATGTGAAGAGCTACACCCGTGGTTATTCTGCTACCTGTGTAAACTTGAGGGGCATTGACTTCGTCCACATTGGGACCAGCACATTAAGGAACTGAAAAAAAAGGCTCAGACAGTTTTTTACGTAAAGCAATGAAATAAATGCAATTTAAGTTTTACTTAAGTGTCCAAAAGTGTTCAAATATTTATTGGTGCCACCGTATACTAATCCAGTGCTGTTTCTCACTCCACAGAGAAAGGAATTATGATGACATGGATGACGGTGACCCGTTTAACCCTCAGAGTCGGCGGATGACGTCACATCACTCACACCAGGGCAACATGCACAGCTTCTGCAGTTATAGTAGCAGTATGGGAAGCCAAACTAGTCTGCACCCTCCAACACAGACTGTAACCAATGCACCCCTCTCAGAGTATATGTAAGGAATACTCAAACTTAAACAGGTTTCATTGTTTGTCACTTTGTGTGTTTTTCTTTTCTTTTTTTTTTCTTTTTTTGTTGTTGATAGATGGTGTCTGAATTGTGTGACTGATAACCAGAAACAATTTTGTGTGGATCTCTAGGTCACATTTTATCCCAATATAAAAAATAATAATAATAATAATAAAAAAAAAAAATTAAAAAAAATAAATATATATATATATATATATATATATATATATATATATATATATATATATATATATATATATATCTACATGTTTTAAAAAATGCATTTCAAACATTTTAATTAAAAAAATATATAAAAATAATACTATTAAAATATGTTAAATATATAATATTACATATATAAATATATTTATTATTCTTGTTACATGTTTTTATGTTTATTTTTTGTTTGTATATAAGAAATAAAAAATAAATTGAGCTTATTTTAGGACCATTAAGACTTTTGCATTGTGACAATATATTCACTCTAACTTCTCATTATTGTAATGTAACCAGAAGTTTTACTCTTTTGGTTTTTCCAACATTCTCAAAGGTGATTTAAATTAAATTATCATTACTGTGAGACTGTATATTTTACTGTTTGTGTAGTATTTTGTATTTTGAATGTACAGTAAATACTTAAATACTGTAATTTATTGATTTTAATAATTGCCACAAATTAATGACAATAAAACAAATACTGTTATGATGTATCAATACTTTACAATTTACTAATTTTTTTAAATATATATATATATATATATATATATATATATATATATATATATATATATATATATATATATATAAATATATATAGTATCTCACATTGTGGTCATGAGATATAGTTTATTTATTTTTTATTTTTTTATTTTTTTATTATAGTTATAAGAATATGGGGGAAATGTGCTTAATTTTAATAAAAATATTATCACAATGTAAAGAATCACAATGATCCTAAGAACAGGCTTCATTTTTTATGCAACATATAATTTATTATTTCTTTTGATTTTGGGGTAAACAGTGACTCGTGTGATGTGATTGAGGAGAGACATGCATTTTCAATTCTTGTATTAGAATCTTAGTAATAATATATACAGTACATGATATTAAAATATTAGTGATTTATATTAGTTCTAAAATTCTCTATGATTCTCCCGTTCACTTATTTTTTTCTTTTCTTCATTTATGTCTTCTTTTGTTAGGAACCAGTCCGTGCTGTTTGGTGGGAACCCACGATTTGAGAACGTTCCTCTGATCGGGAGAGGGTCTCCTCCTCCATCGGTGCGTTGGGCTCCAGGGGCCAAGTCCTTCTCATGACCACACACACATGCTTACTCACAAAAACTCATTGTCATCACAAAAAAATTACAATGATAAAGACTTGGCATTATTTAAAAACAAAGCCACAGAACAATCATTTTAAAGTCAACATGAATTCAAAAATTCTGTTCTTATTGTGACACGATTGTGTATGAAGTAAATAGGGTCAATTTTGATTCCATGTTGACTTTAAGCTCACTCCATGACTATTTCTTGATTATTTCTTTGTTCTTTTATTGCTAGTGGCTTTTCTGCTGTCTCCTGCTAATAGCTTCTTTTACGTTTTTCTTTGTTTGTTTGTATGTTTCTCTGTCTGTATGTTTCTGTTTTCTTCTTTAAACAACATCAACAACAACAAAAAATAAATATATTCTATTTGGAGCTTTACTCTCAGCAAAATAGAAACCGCGTAAGTTTCCATATAATTTCCGTATGATTATCCCAATCTCTCTGTCCTCTCTTCCTTCCCTCAGTTTTTCATTTATTTCATCCCTTGATTTACCCCATGAATAAATTTTGTCTGGGTAGTTTTCCGTTCTTCACTCTTGGCATGGATCCTCATAGACACACCCATACGTTGTTATGCTCGCTTATATATTTCAGTATATACTCAATTATATACTCACTCTTTCTTTATAGATATTTTGAGCACATCCCCAATAGTGATAAAACTGAGTCCCTTGAGAGTAGTAGTGTTGTTTGGCCACTGGCATGCCTCACAGTCCCTTTGTCAGGTCTGTGGAAGTCCTATAGAATACCATGTTCTATAGAGTCCTTGTCACAGTTTCCTCATGTTTGCATTTGTAGATTAATGATATAGATGTGAAACAGGAGGTTTTGCTACTGCAGTACCAATTTAAAGGAATAGTTTACATCAAAATTAAAATTCTGTCATCATTTACTCACTCTCATTGCTGCTTTCAACTGGTATAGAATGACTTATTTCCTCTGTAAAACACCAAAGGACATATTATATTTTTGAAGAATGTTCACATTGCTCTTTTCATAAAACAAATATATATGGTGACAAAAAAAAAAAAAAAACTGAACAAAAAATATAGAAAACAAAAATGTTTTATATATATTTTAAAATATATTATGTAAGATATATTTTATTAAAAATATAAAAAAAAATAAAAATAATAATATTAAAATAGATTCAACATATTTTTAAATATATTAAATATATTTCAAATATAAAATATATTTGTATGTGTTTTTTTTTTTTTAATGTTTTCCAAGTCCAGGTCTTCTGGAGCTATACAACAGCTTTGTGTGATTGTCGTTATTCACTGAAAATCATTCCCTCCGCCTTAGCTCTAAAATCTAATTTGCGTTCACCAGGACTGTCATCAAATATAGATACATTGATTATTGATTGGCACATTATCTTCTTGATACATTTTTGAGGCATCAATATATTAACATTAGCCAGCATTTAAATTAGAAGCCTAATTAGTGCGCTTTCCAGTTCACTGTCAGTTGGCCTTCCGTTTAATGTAGTCTGGCATTATGGCTTTGGGAGACCACAAGGGGGTGATATAACATTTACTGTACTTAATACTAAAGGACGCTTCTATGCGGTACATGTGGCAGTCCAAAGGTGTGAATCTAGTCACCATACACACAAAAGTTACGAAGGGTTTTGTACTCCTTCAAGAATTAACAAAGTGATGTTGAGTTTTCAGGTTATTGTATGAAACTGGTTTAATTGCACAAACTAAACATTTAGAAATAGCAAAGGTTTATTATGCAATTTCTCTGTATGTAGCCTTGAAAGATACATATATAATGAGTAAAAAATATATGTCCTACGATAATGATTTGGATCGAATTTAATGGAAAACTATGCGTTGCGCTTCATGGCGCTGCAGAATTTTGAGCAGCATCCAGAATTGTATCGACGGTGATTGTTTCTAATTTTAGAACGTGGCATGTCATCGCCAGACGCATGCAATGTGCAACCCCCGTTGTATTGAGAAATATCCATAAAGAGACAAAAGCTATTGTCCAACGATTAGCCCTATTTATACTGTGTCTGAAAAATGCCAATACAGGTCTATAATCATCTGGAACATTTCTGGATTAAAGGTGGAGTAAGCGATTCCTGAGAAAGACTGTTGATATTTGAAATCAACAGCCAAACAAACACACCCCTCCCTTCAGTGCTCCTTCAGAAGCTCCATCCCCCAAATTCATGCACGCGCAATAGTGTTGTGTGGATCGGTCCGATCCACTTTGTTTATTTTCCTATTTACAGAGCCAGGGCTGTGTACAAACACCAGATTTTTTTTCAGCGCACACACAGAACGGACGGCTAGCGTACTGTGAAGAGATATTTTCGGAATTTAACAAAAAGTGTATTGGATGAAAACAACTTACTCCGGGGGCCTGGGTAGCTCAGTGGTAAAGACGCTGGCTACCACCCCTGGAGTTCGCTAGTTTGAATCCGAGGGTGTGCTGAGTGACTCCAGCCAGGTCTCCTAAGCAACCAAATTGGCCCGGTTGCTAGGGAGGTTAGAGTCACATGGGGTAACCTCCTCGTGGTCGCTATAATGTGGTTTGTTCTCGGTGGGGCGTGTGGTGAGTTGAGCGTGGATGCCGCGGTGGATGGCATGAAGCCTCCACATGTGCTATGTCTCCGTGGCGACGCGCTCAACAAGCCATGTGATAAGATGCGTGGGTTGATGGTCTCAGACTTGGAGGCAGCTGGGATTTGTCCTCCGCCACCCGGATTGAGGCAAATCACTACATGACCACGAGGACTTAAAAGCACATTGGGAATTGGGCATTCCAAATTGGGAGAAAAAGGGGAACCCCCCCCCAAAAAAAAATAAAAAATTTACATACTCCACCTTTAACGAAAGGGCATCGACCCCAAGCCTAGCGTTCACAGATGACTAAATATGGCACATGAAGACATGTCGCTGTTGGGCCTCATGTATTCAGATAGAAGACAAAGGCAGGCCTAACACAGTCGTAAAAACATAACTTAAACCCCCACCTTCTAAGTCGTAAATCTTACTGATAAAAATCGCGCCAAAATCAAACAAAGGGAGTCCAAAACAGACTACAGATCCATGAAGCCTTGCCCTCTAAAGGATCGAGCTCTCAACTCCTATTGGATGAGGCACACAACAGAACGTCCCTCAAACATGACATCATCAGGACTTCAAATAATTCTGAAATGCTTCCAAAGTGGCTTCCGGCTACTTCGTTCACCGAATACGGACGTAGCTTTTTGCTGCTCTCCGGTGTAACCTCGTGGCATAAGGAAGTAATGTCCGACTTGAAACTGTAGCCATACAATCTCCATCTCGCTGGACGAGTTGAGATTACTCTGTGTTCAACCGAACACTCTAACGGATCCGAAGGAGACCGCCGAGCAATTCGCATCTTCATCCATTGGCCTACAGAAGTGAAGAGATTAAAGATTTCTCTTCCATCTTCAATCAAGTCGACATTTCTGAGTTCTCCGCCAGCCCGCCGAGAATCAACAGCCGTACCGCCCTCTGAGAATCAACAGCCGTACCGGCCGCCGACAGCGCGAGGAAACGGCTCTCGTCATCACACGAGCCTCAAGAAACCGGGTCAGAGTTAAAGGACGGAGGAAAACACATTCTACCTGTGTCCTCATGCGATTCAAGTAAGAGGTTACGTCTGGGCAGAGATAGAATATTATAGCGTGTTATTCTTGTGTTTCAAGGTTTTTGCTTGTACAGTTTACGGACCACCATGTCCGCTCATTATTAATACTCAGGGTATTAATTATCACGAATTTGTTTTGCTGTATTGTGGTCCAACCAGATTGGACTGTTGTGCATTTTCGCCATCGCGGGTGAGACAGCAACTGAGTTCATCCATTAAAGAGTCAAATAACAAGGGACTTTTACGAGCCCCGCTTGTAGAACCGCGTCTCTGAGTAATGAACGCGGCTGCTTTATCTCCAGCTATCGCGAAATCAGCTTTCGTGCTGTCACTTAATAATCTCTCTCTCTCTCTCTCTCACTAACCACACTGACACACACACACTGATACACACACATCTTATGTGTTATAGGATTCTTTTTATTTCCATATCTAATCATATCACTGTTTAGTTTGTAGTTGTAAGTCGGAAGTTTATTGACTGCATTGTATTAATTATTAATTATTACTGCATAAATAAACTTTGTTTATATTACAAAGAGAAGTGTTTTGGTTTGTTTTGCATACGCCTGTGTGATGATTCTCATCAATGTTCTATTGATTTTAATAATTAATAATAATCTTTGATAATTATTAATTATTGCTAATAACCAAACTTGCTCCTAAATGTAGCACACTACATTTACTGGAGTCCTATATGAGGTTTTAATGAGTTAGATCCAATTAATTAATTTAAATATTGATTAATAACTACAGAAATAATTATTAATTATTTCTGATAGTAACACTGATCTAAACAACCAGTAAAGCCCTACATCGCACCAGGTTTGATGTTAATGATGCCAAACACCATTGGTTCTTTGTGAAAGAAAAAAAAATAACATCGTATGTGTTTGGAACAACGTAAGGGAGAGTACATGATGATGTAAATTTCATGTTTGGTTGAAGTGTTCCTTTAAGTATTGACGTTTACTAAAGAGTATGGCCCCATTTCTTGCCATTTTATAATCCTTTAGATAGTTAAACTTGTCTTGGTGTTATAAATGGCAAAAACACTTGCAGTTCATATCAAGTGTGCTTCATTTTCATTTCACTTTTGAAAAAACAATGATCCTTGTTTGTCTGTATATGCTGTCAATTTTGACTCTCATGTTACTGTTCTCCACAGTACACTCCAACCATGAGAGCCACCTACCTCTCCATGACTGAAGACCAGATCAGACACTTTGGGGAGGATTTCCGGGCATAGAACTGATCTCCTTTCCTCTGTCCTGTATATTTTCCCCTGGTGTGATTTTTCTTGTTTACATTGGGAATAAGGACACAATGAGAACTGTCACGCCAGCATGTGTGTGCACCCTTCTGTGTGTGTTACTGTAACTCAGCAGACCACAATCTGAGATGAGAATGTCATTATAAGAACTTGTGTGTGTGTCTGCAAGGGTGCTTGCATGTATGTGTGTGTTTGTCAATAATACTGATGGTGCAGTGCATCTTTTTCCTCACTACTGACACATGTAGGTGAGGTGCTGAAATATCCTTTCTGTAACCAGTTTTACTTGTAGTGTCTTTCGTCTAAAAGACAAATAGTCTTCCCTATTGCCTTTTTTAAAATACAGAAGCTGATCGGTGTGGGTAACACATTTTTTTTTGCATAGAAAATTTAGCACAATTTTCCTGACCTGAGTACATAACCTTAAAAATGTTGCCCATGTGTCATATTAAACATCATGTACATAAAACAAATGCATTGGACAAATTGCAGACACTGGTTGAAGTATTAATATTCTGTCCATTTGGCATTTAGTCCTACTGATCTCATGAAAAATGCGTGATGGTGGCAACATTTTTGCAAAATGATATTATGTGGTTCCTTATCGCATGGCGTGGCAGTTCCAAAGGACATATTATATACAGTTCCGAGGTGAAATGTCCACTGACTGGCATTAAAAGCAAGTAAAAGTTTCGCCCAATTTTGGTGCTTCTGTGAAACTTTTGGCTCATGTGTCAACTTTTGTGCTCTCCAGGACTCATATCCTGGTCCTCTGCATCACAAATGCAACACTCCATCAGTGTTTGAACAAGCTTGCACTGTAAATGTAGTTGAATATGTAATGCAAATGTTAAAATGGCTTTCAAGTCATGTCCTCTAAACCTTATTCACGCTAGCGCCATCTTTGATTTTTAATGGGAATGACAACGAGGCTGTGAGGGATAGACTTACCATCTCTTCAATGGCACACACTGTATAAAGCTGTAAAAAGCTCCATGATCACATCTGATTTTCCACAAATCATGTTGACTAGAGTTTTTTGTCTACTGAATGTCCATAGAAAGATATTTTTAAAATGTTTTGTCCGTGGAACAATCCAGAAACACTTTAAAATGCAGTACAGTCCATTGAAGAGACTGAACATCTATTCCTCACAGCCTCATTGTCATTCCTATTAAAAATCTAATAAAAAAAACATGGCGCTGCTGTGAATAAGGTCTATAGTAAAAGTGTTTTGATGTCATAAGAAAGCATTGTGTGAGGAACAGGGCGAAAATTAAGTGTTAAAGGAGCAATATGTAACATTGACATCAAGTGTTTAAAATGGGTGCTGCAGTCCAAATTCAAAATATTGGAGAGAGTTGTCTCCCCCGCCGCCTCCTCCCCAGAATCGAAGCTCAAGCAGGTTGCCAGGTTGAGGACACGCAACAGGAACGAGCAAACTGACAATCGCAAGCAACGAGCCTTACACTGTAAGTTGATCACCTAATGTATAAGTTTGCAATGTTTTTATTGTATGCAAATTATAAACCAGCTCATGTGGATTTTTTTATAACTCTGTCAATGTTAGCTAGATGTATTGCTGGCTTTCATGGCTGCAGCGCACTGTGTTTGCCTGCTAACTTGTTTCAAATCTGGCAACAAGGGATGTCGAAATACTATTGGGAAATGGGTTGTGGGCGGGGTCACACAGGCCAAAATACAAACAGAAATTAGAAGCACCTCTAGTATTCCTTTCACCAGGAAACTGCCTTGAAATGTCCACAAGCTACGTAAAAGTAATTTTGCAAAAATGTAGGTTTAGTAACGTGTTTCTATGAGACCAGGTTGCATATAGTGTACAGTGTTTCTAGTGCCAACATAATTCAACTTAAAAGTAGGTCTGTTAGTTACTTTTTTTAAGCAACTAATGCTCATGACAAGGTGTCTGACTTTTTTTCTTTTTTTAAAGCTACTGTGCAGTTCAAACTGAATGACTATGTCATAATTTTTATGATGTCTATCGGAACGTACACAAATTTATTTCTCTCATTTAAAGTGAAGCCTTTTTTTGCGCTCAAGAATGGAAGCATGTTTTGTTCCTGGTAAAGACTGCATGAAAACACTCAACAAGCACACTTTTCTTTTCCTGTTATGACATATTTTCTATTTAAACAGGAAGTTGGGGCGGGACATATCAAAGCTGCCTTTTCTAAAATAGCTAATAGGCTTTAGTTAATGTCACAGCTGAGGGACATTCTCATTTTACAGAGCATTTATGAGACAAAGAATTTGAATATGACACTGAGTCCAAGATGAGTCATCAAAATTTGTGGTCCATTTGGTTCCTGGAAGAGAAAGACTGTATACTTTATAAGTGCGTTTATAAAGTTTTTATTTTATTTATTTTTTAATCAATTTTCAGGAGTATACTAGCATTTAGATGGCCATAAAGCCACCAGACATGAACTAAAATCCACAAAAGTCAGTTTGGATTTCATGGGGTCTTTTAACCCTTTGGATTTATTGCCTTTCATTTCTTTATTCACTGAATGGCCAAACTGAAAACAGTTCTGCAGTAGTAGAGCTTAGTGAATATCAGGGATGGGATATGGAGGAAAAAAAAATACTTTTTATAGTATTTTTTTATGCAGTATTTTGAAGCACAAACTGATCACTTGAGGTTTAAAGTGATGTAATACAATTTTTGTCACATGCTCCTACAATTGTCTTTCAAATGATGTATTTCTCAATACATACATAAGAGACACCTGCCAAATGAGGGGTCATTTTACCTGGATTTAAAATGACAAACCTTCTTACAGATTGAGTGGGTAAGCAAAAGCATATCATCCAGGGAGCACATTGAGCCAATTTCTTCCCATGCATGATTGCTTAGAATATTTTGTATTAACCTGACCAGATGTAAATAACATGTATGATGACATATGTTGTGTGTGTGATTTTATTTGCATTTCTTTGTTCAATCCATTCTTGTGTGCCTCAGTTTTTTTTATTTTATTTTTTTATAATAAAGTCAGCTACTTGGACAGGCGACAGTATGTCCTCATCTGAGGTCAGAATAGTTGTGTAATTCAAATTTTCAAGATTGATTTTAATACATGTTTTGACTGATTTTAATACTCTGGGTGAATAGCACTGAAATATGGTCAATAATAAAACAATTTCGTGTTGAATTCAACTTTAGTGTGAGTTATGTTTATTTATTTATTTATTTATTATTTATTTTTTGAGTGTGTAATAGAGAAAACAGTGTCTCCTTTAGTGAATAAGATGAAATGAACTCTTAGGTGAGACTGGGGCAAGTTGTCACTTTTCATTCTCATGCTGTCAATTTATGTACGTACATACTTTAAAGTCTTGTCTACAAAAAAAAAAAAAAAAAACTAGAACATTTCCACTATTATTACTCAGGGGTAAAACAACAACAACAACAACAAAACATTTCTCTTAACATGTAGATCTTTTGTGCATGGGTATGCTGTCACACAATATGAAATAAGCTGTCACAGTGGGACTGGGGCATTAAATAGACTATTAGCCTATAGGCTTTTCAGCTAAATGTATACGTTAAAACAATTATGAAAGACAGAACGATTCATGAAATCACATATATCTAAAATGTACTGTAAAAATAAAAGATTAAATGTACAAAATTACAACATATAAGACACATGTGATAGCTTGCCCCTACCAAACATTTTTGGGAAAAATGCCTTTATCTTCATTATATTGTTGAGCCATGCCTCATATTATGGAATTCGCGGAGTGCCAGTTAAAAAAAATAAATAATAATAATTAATAAAAAAAAAAAAAATAGCTTTATACACATTAAATACAAACTGTACAGTGACATTAAAGTGCTTTAAGCATTATTGCTACTTTTATCACATACCTCTATTACAGTTGTAGTCTGGGTGTTATGAGTTTAACATTCTTTAAAGAATTTAGTTTAATTGTATCAGACTCATTTGTTTTTAAATTTAATTGACACAGATAATGGAAACTAACATGTCATAGATGTTTGAGGTAAAATGTCAAAGATTCAGGCTAACCTGTTCTGAAAAAAAAAAAAAAAGAGCAAAAATCAACAAGTGTTTTACCCCTGCTCACTTTTACGGCTTGAAATGTGTGAAATGAAGCCATGTCACTTGAAATACATCACTTTTTTTGAAATTCTTACATCTCCTTTGAGTGGCATGTGGGAGAGGGGGTGTGTCTGAAAACTGAGTCGAACGTTCATTGGTTGCTCCCACAAGTCAACTGTCCAATGGCATTTTTAAACTCGATTGTCAATTGGAGAAAGAAAAGCAATTGACAAATAATAATAAAAAAAAGCCAAAGTAAACTGAAAAAGAAAAGCCAATGGAAAATAGATGAAGAAAAGCAATTGCCAAATGCTTTTTTAAAATGCAATTTAAAAGGTGCATTTAAAAATGACTTATTAATGTGTTATTTTATTGATACATTATTAATTACAATATAATATAAAAATATAATTACATTTTTAAACGTGAATTAAATAAACACGTTTAAATGTGTCTATTTATTTGTTGACTTATAAAATTGTTTTATTTATACATGTTTTTATTTTCAAATGAATAGACTGCCAATTTATTTCATCATTCTTTTTTTAACTGGCACTCTGCGGCTTCCATATCATATGTGTTCACTTGTTTATCCATCAGCTATATGGAGTTATATGTGTGCCACAATTCTGCTTGCACAAAATAATATTTTGAGCGCGCAATATGATATTGTGAGCACACAAAAATGTTCTGCACATGCAAGATGATATTTTGCACACGTGTTTTGTAAAGCAATGTATCTTCTTGCAAAGATGAATTCACTTTAAGCAAACATTAATCAATTTTCAGTTGAATAAAGTTTATTTGAATGTGAATTTGCACAGAATTCTGAAATTTACGTAACTCCACTGTTTTTTTGCGTGTGCAAGAAATGGAAGAAAAGGAAAAGTGGCTAATTATGTTGCCTGTCATAGTTTGGGGTAAATTAAATGTGCAGTATATTGAACCTCAATTGTTGAGACTGCAAAAAGTTAAAAAAAAAAATAATAAAAAAATAGAAATAAATCCTTAGCATTGCATGATCCCAGGCTACTATATTTGGAAAAACATACAATACAGTAAGTTAAGCCTTACAGTACAGTATTCCTAGTATGACTATAATCCATGGAGTAAATATGTAATGTATGTAATGATAACTAGTATATAAAATGTGTACTGAACTTGGATCATTGTGCCTGTTGGCTCTTCTGCTACATTTACACTGAGATGTTCATAGTTGCTGTAGCTACCTCAACTGTCCAGTCGCATAGCACTTGTAAGCAGCTTCTAATAGCCAGGCCTAACATAGGAGGTGGGACTTGTCAGAATAGGTTTGGAAAAGCAAATAAGCAGTCTAAAGTTCCAAGCACACGCAGAGGGCATACGAGGAGAGAGAACACAAAAAATGTAATCATCTTTGCAAGACAATACATTGCTTTACAAAACTGAGTTCAAGCACGTACAAAATAACTTTTTTGTGCGCTCAAAATATCATGTTGTGTTCGCAAAACATTTTTGTGCGCTCAAAATATCATCTTGTGCGCGCAAATTTTTTTTGTGTGCTCAAAATATCATGTTGTGCACGCAAAACATTTTTGTGCGCTCAAAATATCATCTTGTGCTCGCAAAACATTTTTGTGCACTCAAAATATCATGTTGTGCTCGCAAAACATTTTTGTGCGCTCAAAATATCATGTGCTCACAAAACATTTTTGTGCACTCAAAATATCATCTTGTGCGCGCAAAACATTTTTGTGCACTCAAATTATCATCTTGTGTGCGCAAAACATTTTTGTGCGCTCAAAATATCATGTTGTGCGCGCAAAACATTTTTGTGCGCTCAAAATATCATATTGTGCTCGCAAAACATTTTTGTGTGCTCAAACTATCATCTTGTGCGCACAAAACATTTTTGTGCGCTCAAAATATCATCTTGTGTGCGCAAAACTATTTTGTGCACTCAAAATATCATTTTGCACACTCAAAATACAATTTTGCGCTTGTAGAATTTTGCCACATATATAACTCCATACAGCTAAAGCAATTTTATTATTATTATTATTATTATTTTAATTTGGAGGACAACATGTTAAAAAAAAAAAAATCTAATTTTAGGCAGTTTTAATGTTAATGTATATTTGACTCCAAACCTAAACAGTTACTGTGATATAGCCGTTTTTGACAACCTCCCAGTGTGACAACTAGCCCCGGTCTCACCTAGTTATAATTCTGGCAGGTTTGCAAAGATATCAGATGCATCACTTTAAAATTGTATCCCATGACTGTAATATCAGACACCAAACTGAATAGGAGATCCTTTTATTTGTATTTCTTAAAATTCTGTTAATGCTGTTCTTATCATTTAGCCCTACGAGTATTTTTCTCAATTATGTGGCGCCCTCTATTGACTCTATTATCAAACTGCAGTCAACAGGAGATCAAAAACGGACCACCAACAACTTCCATTTAAGTTTACACTTTTTGTGGTTATGAAACTATCAAATATCGCCCATATATGTATATATGCATTTAAATGCTCAGTAGTATTTTGATTTGTATTTATTTATTCATTTATTTTAAATACTCAGTATTTTTAGGAATGTTCAGTCAATGTGACAGTCTCTGTTGCTAGGATACGGTAAACTCCACTACACTAAAAGCTGTAAAAACCACCAAACAGCCCGCACACAATCAGGTAAGAAATGAAACAGCTAAGATGTCTCTGAATGTTTGAATGTCTGAGGTTTTAAAGAGTTTAATACTGAAATGATGTCTGTCAAATACTGACACTTGTAAGTTTTATATGTAGAGCACTTAAAAGTCCTTCTAACAAAAACTTTTTGTTGGTCTGCAGCTGATGTTCAATCAAATGCCAATGATTTAAAATTTGAATAAACAAATTAAAATAAAATATTGCTGCTGTTTGCCTAAATATTTTTATGATCAGTTTCCTATAAAGTCCTAAAAAATGGGAGGTGACAGTCTAATGTTCTTAACTGTAAATTAAATAAATAAAATTCATCATTACGTTATAGTAACAATACTTTGTCACAATATTTGGTAATTTCTTATGTATATGCTTGCTTGCTGTGTCTCCTATGACCTATGAGGAGCATAGCATGTCAGTCCAACGTCTCCACGCTTCACGGTTGCTCACCAGTGCCTTGACTTGCCGCCATGTTTTGCCATTGCCTTCAGCTTCTTTTGCAACCGTTCTGCGCCACGTGTTGCTTGGTCGCCCGTGTCTATGACTACCTTAGGGGTTCCAATCAAGTGCAGTCCTACTGATGTCTTGTAGAGGACGGAGGGCATGACCAGTCCATCGCACCTACCTTTCTTGATTGCATTGGCCATTGCATTTCTACCGGTGAGCTCAAGCAGATCTTGGTTTGAGATGCGGTTGGGCCAGAAGATACAGTATGTAGTATACGACAGAGGCATTTATTGACAAACACTTGCAAACATTTTATGTTCTGTAGTGTGATACCCCAAGTTTCACAGCCATACAGAAGCACTCTCTCTACACAAGCACCAAAGATGCGAAGCTTCAGGCTCTTGGATATGGTAGATGACTTCCACACCTTGCTCAATGCGAAATAGGCTTGGTGAGCTCTGTTGATGTGATTGCCAATGTCAACGTCCATTCCACCATTTTTGGTCACTTTGCAGCTGAGATAACAGAATTCCTCAACGTCTTCGATGACTACCCCATCTAGGAGCAACGGCTTGGTGTCATTTGTGCCTATCCGCAACAGTTTGGTCTTCTTGGCGTTAAGCTTCAGTCCAACTTTGGCTGCATTGTATTGAAGGCATTCCAGTTTAGCTTTGATGGACTTGAAAGAATGTGCCATCAAACATTCGTCATCTGCGTATCTGAGTTCATGCAAACAAGATGTCAATTGCCATTGTATGCCATTGCTCAGCAATGGTCTGTATGATTTTGACTTAATTTAATAATTATGAATTTTTATTTGTTTATCACACATTATACATTTTGTACATATACAGTAAGATTCTTTTTTTCCCCACATATCCCAGCTAAGCTGGGCTCAGGGTCATGTATGGTGCCCCTGGAGCAGAAAGGGTCAAGGGCCTTGCTCAAGGGCCCAACAGTGACATCTTAGCAGTGCTGGGGCTTGAACCCCCAAGCTTCTGATCAGTAACCCAGAGCCTTTACCACTGAGCCACCACTCCATCCAGAGCAGGCACAAGTCTGTCGTGTACAATAATGGTGAGCAGCTTCCCTATTGTATTCAACAATGTTATGCCCCTCCAGTTCTTACATTCGCTCAGGTCTCCCTTCTTAAGGATTGTCACGATCACACCCGTCTTCCAATGCTCCGGTACCTGCTTTGTGGTCCAAACTTCACGTAGCAGGGGCCACAGATGCTTCACCATTTGGTGGGGTCTGTATTTAATCAGTTCGTCTGAGATGTTGTAAGGGCCAGGGCCTTGTTGAACTTAAATTTCTCAATTGCAGACTCCACTTCACACAGATCAGGAGGGTCTGTGTGGATTGTTCGGTGAGCATTGCGTTTAGTTTGAATTTGGAGAGGACTCAACTCATTTGCCTCGGAAGGCATAGATGAGAAATGCTCTTTCCAGCGCTCTAGTTGTTGTTCTTCAGTTGTGAGTGTGTGACCATCAGAGCTCTTTAACAGTGGGCATACCTTCAAACCCCTGCTGCTAAGTTGGCGAATGGCTTGGTGCACATAGCACATATCCCCAATTCTTGAGGCATACTCTGCATTTGCTGCAATGTTACTGATAAACTTGCGTTTATCAAGGCAGACCTTTTTTTAAATATATATTTATAATTATTTTATTATTTTATGTATATAATGTATACCTATTGTTATTTTATTATTTTTAATGAACACAAAATAATCTTTCCACTTAATCTTATCCTTGATTTAACTTAATGTAATGATCTTTTCACTGCAAGCTGTAACTTTAGCATCACTTTGATTTTACATTAAAAGAAAGGCAGCAATTTTATTTATTTATATATTTATATATTTTATTTATTCCACATCTGACCTTTAGCATTCACAATGGAGATTGTGTACGTGTATACAAAGAAGCGCAGTGAGTTTGGCCGTCAGTGTAACTTCTCAGACCGGCCGGCTGAGCTGCATGTGGACATCCTGCCTGACTCTTCATTGGCTGCCAACTTCATAGTGAGAGATCCATGTGATGTAGCCATACAGTGTACCCAGGAAATGTCAGAACACGAGGTGAGACTAGCATTTAATTTAGTAACAAATGACAACAACAGCCTAAAATCATACATGCATGATTGTTTTTGCCCCTTTTTAACACTTTGTAACACTAACCCTTTTTATTTATATGCAAAATAGAATTATTTCCACTATTGGTTTTAGGACTTTTGACCCCACTGTATATTCAGATTTGAATGTACATTATCTAATCACCTGTTATGTCTTTTTAATGACCTTTTAATTTAGATCATCTTGAAAGAATCTATGTCAATTATAGTCTGATTTAATGTGAAATTCTTTTCAACCTTTTCAGGTGAACACAGAACGCTTTGAATCAGAGTCACGAGGAATAAACCATGTGGAGGGAGGCTGGCCCAAAGATCTCAATCCAGAAGACATGGAAGCGACCATCCGCTACAGGAAGAAAGTGGAGAAGGACGAACATTATCAGAACACCGTTATGCAGATTGCTAGCGTGGGTGCCTTTAACCATAACCCATCAAGCATTATATATAATATATTATATATAGATTTAAACTTGTATTGTGGATAGAGAGCATTTATTCAGAAGAATAAGCTCAGGTTTTGACTTCTTCAGAGGATTTGAGTGCGGAAATGTTAAGAAACATGAGAAATGATGGGACTGGGTAGATATTGGTTTAGGATTTAAGCTCCATCACTCTTAGTACAGCTACTTACTAAACCTCACAGATCTGCAGTAATGTCAATACACTCAGTGTTCTCAGCAGAATTCATAAAGTGATTGTTATTCTGACTGTTCTTGTCTTCCTGTCCACTTCAGCTAATGGAACACTGTATCAAGCAGAACAACGCCATTGACATCTACCAGGAATATTTTGAAGATGAGGAGGTAGTGGAGGAAACAGAGGAGCAGCCATCAGCTAAGACCATCAATGTCTTCAGGTGAGTATGAGTAGTGATAAACCGATATACTGTATATCAGCCATGGCAATAAATTGGCCGAAATTTGTCAATTTTTAAATTATCAGCATCAGCCAACAACCGCTCCTGATTGTCCTTTCCATCGAGTGTCAGTTTCAAAATGGGCCAACATTCTATTATTTCAGTCTGTTTTTATTTTATTTTTGTATATTCTGGTAAAATTAATTGCTACAAATTGAGCTACTGAATCATACAGTAATTAAAACTATTGGATCTGCTCCACTCTCTGCACTGTGGTTTTCCCTAGAGACCCAAATGAAGTGAAGCGTACAGCTACCAGTTTGTCCTGGCACCCAGATGGCAATCATAAACTTGCCGTTGCCTACTCTTCCCTGGAGTTTCAGAGAGCACCCAAAGACATGAGCTTCGACTCCTACATATGGGACATTGGTACAGTATACCATAAAGCTTTGATATTTATGTAAAGCACAATTCATTGTGTGATATTTATGTCTCTATATCATATTATTCAGCACACTCAGTTTCTTTTGATAAGGACAAAAATATTTACATTTTTCCCAACTTTAGAAAACCCCAATAAACCTGAGATGACTCTGAAACCAGTGTCTCCACTTGTTTGTCTGGAGTACAACCCCAAAGATTCTCACATTCTCGTTGGGGGAAGCTACAACGGTCAAATTGGTGGGTTTTATCACCTGAGGACCTCAATGGATATGCAATTTATCTATTCCAACTACTTTTCTCTTGATAATGAATGACATAGACTTTCTTCAGAATTCTTATAACCATTTGAAGCCTTTCAGTGGTGTAAATAGATTGGCCTCATTCCTTCTGGCCAGTTTTAGCTCTCAATAAATAAACGGTTAATGGACAAATAACTTAGACAAAGCTAAGCCTAATGGTCTAATGGCCAGACTAATGGTCTTTGGCATTGAATGTAACAATACAATTAGTACATAATTTGGTATGGCATCTCTAGATGTCTTTAGGTAAATTTCTGGTGAGCTTACTAAAACATTTAGCATAATTTTAATATGCATGACCATCATGCCCCCCCCCCCATTTCCAGCTTATTGGGACACACGGAAAGGCAGCCAGCCAGTAGAGATGTCCACCATGGAGCACAGCCATAGAGATCCTGTCTACAAAGTCATTTGGCTTCAGTCGAAGACAGGCACTGACACCTTCTCAGCTTCTACAGATGGTCAGGTCTGTGTGTAGTGACACAGCAGTCCAAAAACAAAGAAATGTACCCCCCAATATTTTGTAGCACTCTTTGAGATTTATTACAACTGCAATATCTTGCATCCCATACTAATAAACATTTCAAATTAGTCAGTAGGGGCCAAGCACAGATGTTATGGTAAAAAGTTGTGAAATTTGGCACACTGTTTGGGGTGGGTCTGAAGATTCCTTGTGCCATTTGTAGGGTCTCTATCTCAAAGCCTCCAGCACCACTAGTGTTAGTACTAACAGTTTTTACATACAGTTTTGCTAATGAATGAATGAATGAATGAATGTTATACTTATATAGTGCTTTTCTGACACTACACTCAAAGCACTTTACATAGTGAACAGGGGACTCCCCTCAACCACCACCAGTGTGCAGCATCCACCTGGATGATGCGATGGGAGCCATAGTGCGCCAGTACTCTCACCACACACCAGTGGAGTGATAGAGCCAATTCATGGATGGGGATTATTAGGAGGCTATGATTGATAAGGGCCAATGAGGGGAATTTGGCTAGGACACTGTGGTTAGCACCCCTAATAACTTTTGAAATGAATGGTGATGAAATGAATGAAGTAAACTCCTACAGTGTTCATTGGATCGTCCCCTCATTTGGTTTAGATAAACTTGAGACCATGCCATTGAATTTTTTAAAAAGTTTTTCAACATACCAAACTGTTTTCAACATACAAATCAACAAATTTGAATCTTTCTCAATCAATGAATTCAACCACAAGGATGGCAAAAAGGAAGTGATGCTGTATCTACGCAACACTTCGGCGTATTATATTTAAACTTGGTAATTGTCATTAGTACCATGCCCTGAGTGTATCTGATCACTTTGAGGGCAGCGTCACGTACTGATAAAAATACTGTAGAGTTGAGTTTATTTTCTTAAAACCTTTGAAATGTGTGAAAAAAAGATCTGCTGTCCTTTGACATTCTTAAATTATTCTTATTGCATTGTACATTATGTTATTGCTATGCTTGGCTCCATAATTGCTACTTGCACCTGTATTAAATATTGTAATCCTGACACCAGATACTGTGGTGGGACATTCGTAAGATGAGTGAACCTACCGAGAGTCTTGTGCTGGATCCTAGTAAGAAAGGAAACCTTGACAATGCCCTTGGAGCAAGCTCACTGGAGTTTGAGACGACTATGGTAAAGTTCTTTCTTACTTCTTGGCCCATAGCAACAACAGATTCTGAAAAAAATAAAAAATAAAACCTGAGAACATCTGTTGTTTTTCTTTCACAAGCCCACTAAGTTCATGGTGGGCACAGAGCAGGGGCTTGTGATTTCTTGCAATCGTAAGGCAAAAACCCCAGCTGAGAAGATTGTCTGCACATACAGTGGACACCTTGGCCCTATTTACGCCCTCCAAAGGAACCCATTCTTTCCTAAGAACTTCTTGACTGTGGCTGACTGGACTGCTCGTATCTGGTCAGAGGACATCAAAGAGTCTTCCATCATGTGGACCAAGTAAGAACCTCTTATTGTAGTATGTGCAAAGGTTTTGTCTTATTTGTACAAACACAACATAACAAAACTTATTTCTAATTTACATGAACTGAGATTTGGATTTATCATTACATTTGCCTAAAAGCTTATATGTGCCATTTCTTTTCAATGAGAATGCGTTTTCATGTTGACTTAAATTAGTTGTTTGGTCTAACTGCTTGCACAGGTGCCAGTATTTTTAATCTCTTTCTACAGGTATCACATGGCCCATCTGTTAGATGGCTGTTGGAGTCCAGTCAGACCCTCAGTCTTCTTCACGGTGAAGATGGATGGAACCCTGGATGTGTGGGACATCCTGTTTAACCAGAATAACCCCACTCTCAGCCTCAAAGTCAGTCCCAGATACAGTATCTCCTCTCAAACTGACAACATTATCTCTTTTAAAATACTGTATATTCACATCTTTATGTGTGTGTGTGTGTGTGTGTGTGTGTGTGTGTGTGTGTGTGTTTCCTCATAGGTTTGTGATGAAGCTCTATACAGCATCCAGGTACAAGATAATGGCAGTTTCCTGGGATGTGGCTCTCAGCTGGGAACTGTCACAATGCTGGAGATATCACCAGGCCTGTGCACTTTGCAGAGGAATGAGAAGGCCCTGGTCTCAGAGGTGACACACAAACACACTTTCCTTTACATTTGCATTTGCATTCACATCTTTGGGATTCTCACATTTAAAGATCCAATGAAATGACTTGATGAACGCAGTTTCCTGTTTAGACGTGCTGTACATTTTATTGAAACCAGAAGTTGGGGCAGGACATATTGAAGGGGTCATCCCCCATTTTTTAAATATCCAATCACCTTTAGTTCACATCACAGCCATGAATTATGATTTGCTACTTTCTAATAGTACTGCAGTCATGACAACTCACAGACAGATTTAGCATTTTAATGTGGGTATCACATATTGATAGGATTTACATACACACACAGACACACACATACATACACACATATACATACGTAGTGCAAATCTATGACAAAGCACCATGCACCATGGCTTGCACCATGCAAGCCGATTGGCTTAACATGTCACATGTGAGCAAGCTAATTAGCTAACAGTTCATCAGCTGCTCCATGAAGAGTTTCATGCCTGAACTTCAGTCATTTGGAGGCAGGTAGTATTAGAAGGGGACATTATCACTCTTTTTATTGGGCAAAATGTTTTATGGATGAGTCATCTATATTTTTGGTCCATTTTACCAGAAGAGAAAGTGAATGTAAACAGTATATCTGCTAAAAGTTTATCATGTCCACTTTTAGAAGTTAACCAACAAATAGATGGCCTCAAATCTAACAGTCAGACATAGACTAATGCTGGCATTCCATAGACTGCATGGACTCCCATGTTTGTTTCATGGGGTCTTTTAATGAACACAAGAAAAAATCTAATCAAACCAAATGGTTTGCAAATCGAAGTGGTATGATTCTAAAAAGCAAAATAAGTACTGTATGTACTGTATGTCTTTTGTTGTACACTGAACTTTTGTGGCATATTTTTGCTTGAATTTTGCAGATGTTTGAACGCGAGACCAAACGAGAGAAGATTCTGGAAGCTCGGCACAGAGAGATGCGTCTTAAGGAACGCAGTCGCTCTGAGCAGAGCAGAGAGGACGAGGGGAAAGAAGGAGACAGGGAGGAGAGTGTGGAGGAACTGGTGGCCCGAGCAGAGAGAGAGTTCTTTGAGATTATAGAAGTCGAGAAGAAGAATGAGATGAACAAGGAGAAAGACCAAGAGAGGGTCAGGGGATATTAACTGTACACATACTCAACAGATGTTTTGCTTACAGTGTCATGATGTTTATTGGGTCAAATTCACTAAAGCGTTGTTCCTCTTTTGTGAGTTTTTTTTTTCTTATTCACTAACAACGCACAATCCAGTTTAACCAGGTGCACTGTGCCGTGAGCGTTTAAATTAAGGTGACGTCAACCACTAATCTGTTTTCAGGTTCCTAATGTTATGATTTTAGTTTGAAAACACATTGACTTGGCTATGATTATGCTCCTCATCCACACTGGAACAGTGTTTTCTCCCACCGAAAAACATTCAAAAATGCTGTCTAATACTGCATATTTTGGAAAACTATGCGTTAGGAAACTGAAAACTGAGTCTTTAATTTGCAATGTACTTTCTATGTAAATGAGGCTTATTATAGATAGAAAACCAGTGCTATTTGCCTGCCGCAATTATATTTGTCAAAAATTGTATGTCAGTCTTTGTAAATTTCCCCAATTGAGTTTTACGCCTATTCTGATATTTTGAATCTTTAACTACACTGCTCAGATCAGCATTTGTTGATGTCTGAAAACCTGGTTTCAGTGAGCATTAAAGATGCTTGTGTGCGTCTATGTGTGTGTTTAGATGGCTGTTGTCATATGTGTGTCTCAGAATGGTCTGTCAAAGAGAATTGCCCCACTTTGTGGAGCTTTAACAAATTGGACCTCTTGTTAGGACTGTTGCTCCAATAAGATAAAGGTCCCGAGCTCTATATGTAGCCCAAAGAGCTGAGTGAACGTGTTCTATTTTCAAAGATAAAGAAAACACAATCATTAAGGTCTACTTTGTTCCCAGAATGGTTTATGTACCTGTTATTGGTTAGGAGCCATTGGAGGCTGCATAACTATCAGCACACCTGATGACATTAATGGTTTTGGCCCTTTCAATTAAAGAGGGGTTTTTAATTATAGGTTTGTTTTTAACTCCAGATCAATATGTCAGTCTGTGCCAAAAGCATTTGTTTAATGGGTCTAATAGCTTAGGATCCTTTCTAAGATTGTTGTTTCTTGTCCCCTGTAGGAGAAAGGCGTGTGTGAACAGAAAGATTTCCAAGAGGAGCATGAAAATAATGGCGTCACATCCTTTACAAAAAGAGAAATCACACTGTAGATTGCCAACACAACTGCTGTGCTTAAAGTCAACATGAAAAGTTTGTAAATCATTTCACTTCCATATATGAAGTATTTATGAATGAATTCGGCAAGACTTGATTTGAACCATCATGAATTGATTGTATTGTGCAGGTGTTGGTTGGAGGGGAGGGGTTGAAAAAGTAAGAAGGATTTATGACATCAAACGAAAAGGAAAAATATTTTTAAAGGTGGAGCAAGTTATTACATTTTGATGAAAGATTATGCAGACAAACACTTTTTTTTTTTCTCTAATAATGTTAAAGGTGTCATTTTGATTTGATCATGTTGACTTTAAGAAATGAATACAACCACCCCATATGTTGTCCATATGTTAAGCCTTATAGACTAATAATAATAATAAAGATGTAGCATTTTTATTTCAAGTCTAACCGTTTTCTTTTTTTTTTTTTTTTCCTGGACTTGCATTCATCTTTCATTTATGGTTTTTAATCGTAAATGTCACTACAATTAGTTTAAAATTTTTTACTTATTTGCCACATTAATGCGCATATATACAGTTGAAGTCAGAAGTTTACATACACTTAGGTTGAGTACACTTAAGTCATTAAAACTCATTTTTTAACCACTTCACAGATTTCATTTTAGCAAACTATAGTTTTATATAGTTTCTATTTTGTGCATGACACAAGTCATTTATCTAAAAATTGTTTACAGACAGATTGTTTCACTTTTAATTGACTATATCACAATTTCAGTGGGTCAGATGTTTACATACACTAAGTTAACTGTGCCTTTAAGCAGCTTGGAAAATTTTAGAAAATTATGTCAAGCCTTAAGACAATTAGCCAGTTAGCTTCTGATAGGAGGTGTACTGAATTGGAGATGTACTTCTGGATGTATTTGAAGGCCTACCTTCAAACTCAGTGCCTCTTTGCTTGACCTCAGAAAACAATTGTGGACCTCCACAAGTCTGGTTCATCCTTGGGAGCAATTTCCAAATGCCTGAAGGTACCACGTTCATCTGTACAAACAATATTACACAAGTATAAACGCCATGGGACCACGCAGCCATTATACCGCTCAGGAAGGAGACACATTCTGTCTCCTGGAGATAAACGTAGTTTGGTGCGAAAAGTGCAAATCAATCCCAGAACAGTAGCAAAGGACCTTGTGAAGATGCTGCAGGAAACGGGTATACAAGTATCTATATCCACAGTAAAACGAGTCCTATATCAACATAACCTTAAAGGCTGCTCAGCAAGAAAGAAGCCACTGCTCCAAAACCACCATAAAAAAAGCCAGACTACAGTTTGCAATTGCACATTGGCACAAAGATCTTACTTTTTGGAGAAATGTCCTTTGGTCTGATGAAACAAAAATTTAACTGTTTGGCCATAATGACCATTGTAATGTTTGAAGGAAAAAGGGTGAGTCTTGCAAGCTGAGGAACACTATCCAAACCGTGAAGCATGGGGGTGGCAGCATCATGTTGTGGGGGTTCTTTGATGCAGGAGGGACTGGTGCACTTCACAAAATAGATGGCATCATGAGGAAGGGAAATTATGTGGATATATCGAAGCAACATCTCAATACATCTGCCAGGATGTTAAAGCTCGGTCACAAATGGGTCATCCAAATGGACAATGACCGCAAGCATACCTCTAAAGTTGTGGCAAAATGGCTTAAGGACAACAAAGTCAAGGTATTGGAGTGGCCATAACAATCCGATAGATATTTTGTGGGCAGAACTGAAAAAGCAAATGCGAGCAAGGAGGCCTACAAACCTGACTCAGTTAAACCAGTTCAGTCTGGAAGAATGGGCCAAAATTCCAGCAACTTATTGTGAGAAGCTTGTAGAAGGCTACCCAAAAGGTTTGACCCAAGTTAAACAATTTAAAGGCAATGCTACCAAATACTAACAAACTGTATGAAAACTTCTGACCCACTGGGAAGGTGATGAAAGAAATAAAAGCTGAAATAAACCATTCTCTCTACTGTTAATCTGACATTTCACATTCTTAAAACAAAGTAGTGATCCTAACTGACCTAAGACAGGGAATGATTTATACGATTAAATGTTAGGAATTGTGAAAAACTGAGTTTAAATGTATTTGGCTAAGGTGTATGTAAACTTCGGACTTCGATATATATATATATATATATATATATATATATATATATATATATATACACACACACAGACAAATTTTCACTGAAGTTAGATCCAACTGGAAATATTCTAGCATTATATATATGGTATACTCCCACATATGACTTAGATCTTCAAATATGGGCATTCTGCAACTCACTGATGTGATGCTAATTTTTATTTTTATTTTTGTATGTGTGTGTGTGTGTGTGTACAGATCTATTTATTCAAAAATACATTAAAAGTGTAAATCATACAGCCAATGAATTCACTTGAATACACATCTTGCATTATTAACATGTTTCAACTTCTGAATTAATTCTGAATTTTATTTATTCATTTTTGGACTATATTTTTTTGCGGGGCATAAAGTAAAAAATGTCAAAGTGTTATAAAAATCCTGAAATCATAATGAAGGAAAAAAAATATTACAAAGATGAAATTCTTGGTACAATAATGATGAAGAAACAGTAAGTAGTTTGGCATAAAATTTTCTTGTTATTTCTATAAAAAATAACCTCATGACTGAATGAAGTCACAGTCACTGAACAATTTTACTAGTCACTAAATGAAAACCTAAAATATATTCATGCTGATTCAAAAATTAACATTAAAATAATTAAAAACAATTATTAAGATGTGTACTCTCAAATATATTCAAGGTGTAAAGAACATATATTGATTTAGCCTTATTGATGGTTACATCAGCTGATGTTTTTAGAGTAATAAATAAATACATTTAATATTTGTACTAAAAACAGAACGTATGTATTTTTTATTATTAAAATAATTATAGTCTTTATAAAAAAAAAATAATATTATCGGTATATCCAAATATCTTAATTAAAGACAGAGCTGGAGAAGAAAAACTGCAGGACAAGGCTTAACCAGCAGGTGTCGCTGTTAACCCCAGAGTGAGAGAGTCTCTGCCCACCTGGATTTGAAGCATCGCAGCCGTGAAGGATGCGTCTCAGTGCGCACATCACTGCTGCTGATCTCTAGAGACATCAGAATCACAACTACACACGCTCGCAGGTTTAGTGTGGGCGGAGAAACACATCCTGCTCAGGCGTGGACATGACTCCACCGTATTTTAACAGAGACGCACGACCAGTGTTTTGACCGCACAGTGTCTTTATAATATTAGAGAGAGTTGACAGCGCAGGTTAATTCAGCGCGTTCTTCTGCGGATGCGTCGCGTTTTGTTACTTCAGTCATGATAGCGTTGTGTCTGTTGTACATTCCTTATGTAACGCGTATGTTTTAGTTCACAATTAACCGTGCAAAGGGCTATCAAAACATTAAGATGAAGGACACAGGTGAATCAAAGGATCATCAGCTGACTGTAAGTTCAGTGAATTATTATTTTCCCCAAAAAACATTAACTCACTAACTGTCATGTCTGCATTTACTTGTGCCCATTAGAATTTAAAGACTGTATTCAGCCAGCAACTAAGTGCTTGTTATTAAATATGCAGAGCCTATATTATTTACCTTCCTATGCACCTATATTACTTTTCAGACTGTGTTCAGCCATAAACCTCAACGTATATACACTCACCGGCCACTTTTTTAGGTACACCTGTAGGTCTATTTATTCATGTTATTATCTAATCAGCCAATCGTGTGGCAGCAGTGTAATGTATAAAATCATGCAGATATGGGTCACTGAATGTTTGCTGTTTTTGGCACCATTCTGAGTAAACTATACTGTTATGCATGAAAATTCCAGGAGATCAGCAGTTACAGAAATACTCAAACCAGCCCATCTGGCACAATCATGCCGCTGTCTAAATCACTGAGATCACATTATTTCCCCATTCTGATGGTTGATGTGAACATTAACTGAAGCTCCTGACCCATATCTGTATGATTTTATACATTACACTGCTGCCACATGATTGGCTGATTAGATAATCGCATGAATAAGTAGATGTACAGGTGTACCTAATAAAGTGGCCAGTGAGTGTATGTGTGTATTTTTAAATATATATTGTTTAAATACTCTCTGCATTCTATATGCACTTTATAGATGTGTTATTAGAGTTTTTAGATTGTATTCATACAATAACTACATATATACTGTATGTATATATATATATATATATATATATATATATATATATATATATATATATATATATATATATATATATACACACACACACTACAAAAGTATACAAAAGTTTTGAAACACACTCATTCTTTATTATAATTTTTTTCTTCACATTTTAGAATAATAGTAAAGTCAAAACTATGGAATAACATAAATGAACTATGGGAATTATGTTGTGACTAAACAAAATCCAAAATAAATTATAAGTTATATTTTAGCATCTTCAAAGTAGTCACACTTTGCCTAGATTTTGCAGACATGTACTCTTGACATTTTCTCAACCAACTTCTTGAGGTATCACCCTGGGATGCTTTTTAAACAGTATTGAAGGAGTTCTCATCTATGTTGGGCACTTATTGGCTGCTTTTCTTTATTATTTGGTACAAGTCATCAATTACAAAAACTTTTTTAATTTTTTTTTTAATTAAATTTAAGTTTTGTAATGAAATAAATTAATATGGTGGCACAATTATATTTTTGTCTACAAAACTAATTTCAAACATTTAAGCATACGCCTTCAGATCAAAAGATTTTGAAGATCATGAGAAACATTTCAGTCAAGTGTTTCAGAACTTTTGACCGGTAGTGTATATATATATATATATATATATATATATATATATATATATATATATATATATATATATATATATATATATATATACACAGGTGCATCTCAATAAATTAGAATGTCCTGGAAAAGTTCATTTATTTCAGTAATTCAACTCAAATTGTGAAACTCGTGTATTAAATAAATTCAATGCACACAGACTGAAGTAGTTTAAGTCTTTGGTTCTTTTAATTGTGATGATTTTGGCTCACATTTAACAAAAACCCACCAATTCACTATCTCAAAAAATTAGAATATGGTGACATGCCAATCAGCTAATCAACTCAAAACACCTGCAAAGGTTTCCTGAGCCTTCAAAATGGTCTCTCAGTTTGGTTCACTAGGCTACACAATCATGGGGAAGACTGCTGATCTGACAGTTGTCCAGAAGACAATCACTGACACCCTTCACAAGGAGGGTAAGCCACAAACATTCATTGCCAAAGAAGCTGGCTGTTCACAGAGTGCTGTATCCAAGCATGTTAACAGCAAGTTGAGTGGAAGGAAAAAGTGTGGAAGAAAAAGATGCACAACCAACCAAGAGAACCGCAGCCTTATGATTGTCAAGCAAAATCGATTCAAGAATTTGGGTGAACTTCACAAGGAATGGACTGAGGTTGGGGTCAAGGCATCAAGAGCCACCACACACAGACATGTCAAGGAATTTGGCTACAGTTGTCGTATTCCTCTTGTTAAGCCACTCCTGAACCACAGACAACGTCAGAGGCGTCTTACCTGGGCTAAGGAGAAGAAGAACTGGACTGTTGCCCAGTGTTCCAAAGTCCTCTTTTCAGATGAGAGCAAGTTTTGTATTTCATTTGGAAACCAAGGTCCTAGAGTCTGGAGGAAGGGTGGAGAAGCTCATAGCCCAAGTTGCTTGAAGTCCAGTGTTAAGTTTCCACAGTCTGTGATGATTTGGGGTGCAATGTCATCTGCTGGTGTTGGTCCATTGTGTTTTTTGAAAACCAAAGTCACTGCACCCGTTTACCAAGAAATGTTGGAGCACTTCATGCTTCCTTCTGCTGACCAGCTTTTTAAAGATGCTGATTTCATTTTCCAGCAGGATTTGGCACCTGCCCACACTGCCAAAAGCACCAAAAGTTGGTTAAATGACCATGGTGTTGGTGTGCTTGACTGGCCAGCAAACTCACCAGACCTGAACCCCATAGAGAATCTATGGGGTATTGTCAAGAGGAAAATGAGAAACAAGAGACCAAAAAATGCAGATGAGCTGAAGGCCACTGTCAAAGAAACCTGGGCTTCCATACCACCTCAGCAGTGCCACAAACTGATCACCTCCATGCCACGCCGAATTGAGGCAGTAATTAAAGCAAAAGGAGCCCCTACCAAGTATTGAGTACATATACAGTAAATGAACATACTTTCCAGAAGGCCAACAATTCACTAAAAATGTTTTTTTTTATTGGTCTTATGATGTATTCTAATTTGTTGAGATAGTGAATTGGTGGGTTTTTGTTAAATGTGAGCCAAAATCATCACAATTAAAAGAACCAAAGACTTAAACTACTTCAGACTGTGTGCACTGAATTTATTTAATACACGAGTTTCACAATTTGAGTTGAATTACTGAAATAAATGAACTTTTCCATGACATTCTAATTTATTGAGATGCACCTGTATATATATATATATATATATATATTTATTGAGCTGTTGACAATAGATGTGGTCTGTTGTAAATCTGCAAGTGTCTACACTTGTTATATTTAGATTCTCAGGGAGATTAATACTGTTTTCTGCTGATCTTTGCCCCCCTCTTAATTATTCACAGGCGCAGTTTAAGTTCCATTTCTCTTCTTCCACTGTAAGACATCATTCAACTGCTTTAGGTAGTTTAAATGTGGGGCAGATATGCAACTTTTGTAGGCCATATTTTATATACCGGTAATAATAATAATAATAATGGTAATAATAGTGAAAAATATTGCTGTATGAACCTATGTATTTTATTACTGATCAATTCCCTTTTCCCATCAGTTATTACCCATTTGTTTACATTATCACTGCATCTTCTTTATTATCCTGAAATATATGGTTTTCTTTCTCATTCAAGTTCAGATAAATGGTCTGTTATTGGTGAGGTTTGTATATATTGGCACTATTTTCTATTAAGCTGCTTTGAAACAGTATGTATCGTAAAAAGAACTATAGAAATACAATTGACTTGACTTTTCCAGGTGGCCCTGCGGATTCGCCCTTTGAACGATGCTGAACTGGAGGAAGGAGCCACTATAATAGCCCACAAAATGGACGACCAGGTCAGAGGAGCCAGCTGTATCACTTATAGTGTGTGTGTGTGTGTGTGTGTGTGTGTGTGTGTAGCACAGAGAAATAGAGATGGAGAAAATAACTGTTAATCTAGGCACTCGGCACTCATTCTGTCTGTACAGACTATGTACGTAAAGTGTTTCTTATACTATATTTGTGTACACAATCTGTATTGAGTACATTTTGTGTACTCAGTCTAGGTTTCTTTGTTTTCTGTGTGTTCATTGCATTCACATCCATCTGGTGGATCTGTGTTCTCAGTGTAAGGTCCAGGCATGTGACTCTGCTCACATCTACAGCCACTTTAAATCAGCCAAGCTCTGAATACAGTATTCCTCCATTAAGTCCAATGCTCACATTAGAGAGGAATGCTTAAGCTGTTAACTGGTATGCATGTTTTTTTGTTGTTTTTTTAAAGTTAAAGAATAGGGATACCGATGTAACAAAGTTCTGGCAAGCTAAATTTTTTCTGCCTGGAAACCAAGTCATGTTTACATGGTACTGCGTTGATGGAATAAGCACTTTTGAGGAAGCACTAAGCTAATCATTTGCCACAATTTGCTGAGGTAGTGGCCTTAAGTCTTCGAAAGATACTCAGAGTTTTGTTTGAGGCACTTAAAAGGAAGTAAACTTGATATCCACCAGCAGAATTTATTCAGCTTTGTTTCTGAGATATTCTGTGAAATAATCAGTATTTATTACTTTTGGATGGACAAAACTTCTGATCACAAAGTCTATTCTCATTTTTACGTGCTATTTTTTTTCTGTACAGTTGTTCACAGAGACTGCCTTTCCATTATTGGAATTATTATTTGTTTATGTTTTATTTATTTTTTAATTTTTGGACGTCAGTCAATTATTGTGGTATGAAATATTTTAGATAAACCTGCTTCTAAATGGCACTTAAAAACAAAACAATCTGTGGTTGGCTGCTTGAAATGTCAGCCCGACAGTCTCTTCCTGTCTAAATGGCTTGTTTTTGGCCAGAACAACACTCTTGAAAATTAATTCATTAAACTGAATTGAATTTGTGAACGTTTTTACAAGCAATTTAATGTCTTTCATTCAGATTAAAGGCTCGGTCACACATACTTTCGCAATGCAAAATTCCATGAGCGAAATACGGTCATGTCATTAGGAATCCATGCGATCGTACATTACTCGCAATGGACTTCTGGTGGCAAAGAATTTCTCATTGCAGATTTTGTGTGGAGTTCAAGAACTTTGATGGGCGAATTCACTGTGTTGGCCAATAGGAAGTTGCATCTGCCCATGACGTCTCTTTGCCCCGTGGAACTTTGCTGTGAGAAGGTATGTGTGACCGTGCCTTAAATCAGTCAACATAATTTAGTTGGATTATGTAAAATCAGTGTACAATAGTTGTTGTAACTTAACTTGGGTTTGTCAAACTCAGTTTAATGGGGTTTTATTCAGTTTGGTCCAACTTAATTTATTTGAATAGTTTAAAGTATTCCAGGTGAACAAGTGTAAGGACAGTTGAACTGTTGCTGTGTCAGTTTAGTTAAAACTGCTTAAAGTGCTAAGCAGAACTTAAATGAGGTATCACTTGGAGGGTAATTGTCTTTGAAGCGAATAGGGCATAGGGACTATCACTTCTGGTTGGACGCGCTCGCGGGAGTTAGACGCGATGAAAGTGTCTGGAGTTTATATTTAATGCAGCCGTTTTTCAGAGGTTTCTTGGGATGTACATTACGAGTAAGTGTTCTTTGCTCTTTCTATTTAGTGTGATTCAAAACATTGATATCTTGTATTCGCTTGTTTCTCATTCATCTTCATGACTTGCACAACAGCTCCTGCCTCATCATTAGTAAAGTCTGCGTTGCGCTCTTTTTGTTTGTAACAGGGTCAGTTTGGTCACTGTTCAGATCTCAAGTCAGTGGAAAAGCGGCCGATCTAGGTTGAGATTGCTCAGTTTCTGTACAGTTTCACTCTCTAAAAGCAGCACATTAGTCTAAGGAATGTGTATGTGTGTGTGTGTCTGTATGACTGCGCTTATTGGCTATTTTTTTTTAAATGTCATGAGCCGTTCAACAAGTCCCACCCCAAATTCATTTTTCAGTAGGAAATACGTCAACAGTGTAAAGTAAGCTGTGCTTGTCAAGGCACTTCACAGGGACTTTAAGTACTCTGAAGCCCCGTATACACATACAGCGACTTCCAGCGACTTGCGACAGCATGAGCGGCAGCGACCACTGGTGTCAGTGGAGCTCACGTCATCCATCTCCTTTGAGATAATGGGGTCGAGTGCAAGCAAGACAGAGTAGAAGTTAAAGTTTCTGTGAGCGATTTCACTGTTCTATATGATTCGTCTGTAACCACATACATGGATATAATAAAAATGATACGTAAAAAAATAAACTGTCAGCAGTCTGAGTGAGTTTGATTCGTACATTGATAGTTCGCTCATCTTATTAAGGTTATGTGAGCACTGCTGCAGTTCATATAAAAACACTCTCCCTGCAGAATGTGCATTTTTAGGGACAAGACAACGGATTCCTTGTTAAATTAGAATGAATTTGTAGTTTTACTAGCAAAATGCCTCATCTGTGATCATATTTTCAAAAGACATGGCTAGACTTGCAGTCCAACAATAACGTTAGAGCGACAGCAGTAGGAACGCCCACTAGCGACTTCACAGTACAGAGACTAGCGACATCAAGCGATAAACTTCAGCACAGTGGAACATTGCGTCACCTGCCTGCTTCTGCAACTGCAGACAATCGTTATATATATATATTTTTTTATTTAAATAATAGCTTAGACTGATTGTTATATATTTTCTGATAGATATCAGGCAGGGTGACATTGCACTTATTACATAACAATATAACATTGCTATTTGCATTTATATGTAACATATTTTGTTATTATTTATAACATTATATTATATACACTGGCACCCAAAGGTTTGCAATAATATACAGATTTTGCTGTTTCAGAAGGAAATTGCCACTTTAATTCACCAAAGTGGCATTCAACTGATCACAAAGTATAGTCAGGATATTATTGATGTAAAAAAACAGCACCATCACTATTTGAAAAAAAATTTGTTTTGTTCAAATCTAGACAGGCCGCATTTCCAGCAGCCATAACTCCAATACCTTATCCTTGAGTAATCATGCTAAATTGCTAATTTGGTACTAAAAAATCACTTGCCATTATATCAAACACAGTTGAAAGCTATTTGGTTCGTTAAATGAAGCTTAACATTGTCTTTGTGTTTGTTTTGAGTTGCCACAGTTTGCAAAAGACTGGCATGTCTTAAGGTCAATATTAGGTCAAAAATGGCAAAAAAGAAACAGCTTTCTCTAGAAACTCATCAGACAAACATTGTTTTGAGGAATGAAGGCTATGCAATGCTTGAAATTGCCAAAAAACTGAAGATTTCATACAAAGGTGTACACTACAGTCTTCAAAGACAAAGGACAACTGGCTCTAATAAGGACAGAAAGAGATGTGGAAGGCCAGATGTACAACTAAACAAGAGGATAAGTACATCAGAGTCTCTAGTTTGACAAACAGACGCCTCGCATGTCCTCAGCTGACAGCTTCATTGAATTCTACCTGCTCAACACCAGTTTCATGTACAACAGTAAAGAGAAGACTCAGGGGTGCAGGACTTATGGGAAGAATTGCAAAGAAAAAGCCACTTTGAAACAGAAATACAAAAAGAAAAGGTTAGAGTGGGCAAAGAAACACAGACTTTGGACAACAGATAATTGGAAAAGAGTGTTATGGATCTTAACCCCATTGAGCATTTGTGGGATCAGCTAGACTGTAAGGTGCGTGAGAAATGCCCCGACAAGACAGCCACATCTATGGCAAGTGCTACAGGAAGTGTGTGATGAAATGTCACCTGAGTATCTGGACAAACTGACAGCTAGAATGCCAAGGATCTGCAAAGCTGTCATTGCTGCACGTCGAGGATTTTTTGATGAGAATTCTTTGAAGTAGTTTAAGTAGTTATAACATTTTTTTTCAAATTGTTATAGTAATGTTTCACATTATTAATGTCCTAACTATACACTGTGATCAGTTGAATGCCACTTTGGTGAATAAAAGTTCCAATTTCCTTCCATAAGAGCAAAATCTGTACATTATTCCAAACATTTGGCCGCCAGTGTATGTGTTCAGGCTTTAAAGTTGACCAACTATATATATCTAAATTCTTAAATGTATTTATTTATTGTGCAGTCCATGTTTACCTTATCAACTGAAATGGAACCTCATAAGTGACTGATTTGGAACTTTAATAGATTGCTAATATTTCTAAAGATCCTTTTCGGTATTGAATGATATGCTATTTATTCATATAAATGTAACATTTCTCTTGGTTTGTCCACAATCTTAAATGGATTAGAGAATCAAAACAGTTTGTGATTTGTATTTTATTGAAATAGGTTTGTTAGTGATGGATGCAACACACTCTACTGCATTTTAGCTCGAAACTGTCTTCCACTGTGATTATTGGTTTTCAGTTTGATACTGTGCATTGTTGAATGGCTAATGGTGACTTAAGGCCCACCACCAGTGGTCAGATGAGGTGTCCATGTTTACATTCAAGCACGTAGGCAATACAAACTGGTTATGCAAGGCTGATGGGATTAGTAGCATACACAGAAAGGTTTAGATGGTATTATGTTTGTGCAGTCATCCTCATGAATGGGGAAAGATAGAACAAGACTACCAGTACAAACATACAATGATGAGGTTGTGTAATGTACACACGCACACCAAAAACAAACTTTGTAAGGTGCTGAGTCAAAAGTCTGTTCAGAAGAAGACTCGTTACACGAGTCGAAACGTTAACCACATGGTTTTGGATTTAAATTATTGTTGGAGCAGTGTGACAACTAGTCCAGTTCTCCCCTATTTTATTAAGCAAAATTATGACCAAATCTTGCCAGCACAGATGCCCTGAAGAAACCTTTGACCACCCCCCACCCAATCATCAGTAATTATCCAGATTTGCTGAACCAACCAAACTAAACACCTTCTTATCTGTTTGTGCCCAATACACCATATGGCAACAGGTAGGCTGGGACGTGTTTTTTCGTGTTGCGTTGCCCCTGCTGTTTTCTCCCCCCTGATGGCAGACACTCAGGAGTAAACCTTAAAAGCATGAGCTCACCAAGAAGGGTTTTAAAATGCTTAGACAGCAGCCACCTGCTCTTCTGTACCTACAGCCACCTGACGGATCATGCCAGCGTTGGTGTAGCATTGCCGTAACATTGGTGCAACGTGTCCTTCAAAGTTAAATCTGATAGCTAGAATCTTTCCAAATGATTAAATAGCTAATAGATGGTGCAATGAGTTCTTTCACTAGCCAAACACAAAACAAACTAGAGCTTGATTTAATTTTGTCAGGATTGCTTTTTGCAAATTCTTCACAAATTCTCTATTTTGAGGTAGTGATAGCCTTGGGCAAGCTGGTATTTATTAACCTCTCCACATTAGCACATGTGTCTCCATTAGTATGTGGGTTAACTCATTTACCAAGACCCTAAATAAAAAATAAAAAAATGATTAGTCTTTAATATTTACATAATAATTAATAACCACTTGCTTAATCTGAACAAAATAGGCATCATTTTAAAACCTAGAATCTGGACTTTACAATGCATATAGCTGATCCCACCAGTTCTTAAAGAATGCTTTTTAATTCGCTGAGGGCTGACAAATAAGAACTGTTTCGTTCGAATCATTTGCAAATTAGTTATCACAATAATTATATTCAGAGTTGGTAAAGCCATAAAAAAAGATGAGATAGCCATGTGTTATATATCATGGGAAAGGTCTCAATTAGTAGAATGCAATGAGCAAATTTCTTTCACTCAGAGGCCAATCTACAGTGAGTATTAGTGTATGAAATTCCCACTGACACACATAAATGTAATAAACAGGAGTGGCTTTTTGTCACATTTTTCCTTATTACTCCCTGAAACAGACATATAACATAGACAACGACATATCGTAACTTACAGCAGACTATCCCGATTCCCAAACACAACTTAATATGATAAGTAGATCTTGAAATATTCCTCAAACATTGTACATGGAAAGACGATGCACAAAAGGGTGCACAACACACATTGTGTGTTTGTGTGTGTGAGTGAGTGTGTGTGCGTGTGTGAGTGAGTGAGTGAGTGAGTGTGTGTGTGTTTGTGTGTGTGTGCACATGTCTGAGGAATTTGTGTGTGCAAACACACATCCACATATATGCTCATCTAAAGGATTGGGATGCTCCTGAACTCTTAATATTTCTGTAATTTGTAGTCTAATCCATTCATTTCCAATGGCCGGATATTTTTGGTAACACAAGTGTAACAAAGTTAAATAAAACAAACAAACAAACAAACAAATAAAATTAAAGAAAATGGTCCAAATTGTTTTTGTGTTTTCAGATACCATATGCGAACAAAGTGATGTAATGTTATTCCAACTGGATAAAGTAAAAAATAAATAAATAAATAAATTGTACGGAAAAAAAGAAAAAAAAGTCACCTGGGTCAAAATGACCGGAACACAACATAAGGGTTAAAGGGACAGTTCATCCAAAAATTTTTAATTATTTAATTATTTACTTACTCTCATGTTGTTCCAAACCTGCATGACTTTATTTCTTTCAGGGTACACAAAAAAATGAAAACTTTGAATAATGTAATGGTCATTTTTTCTTTGCAACTAAACAGAATGGAGGCTGGAGTTTTCAAGCTTCTAAAAGGTTGTAAAAGAACCATAAAAAGTATCACTGAAGTAGTTCATACAACTCGTGCATTATATATAGGTCTTCTGAATCCATACGATAGCTTTGTGTAAGGAACAGACCGAAATGTAAGTCGGTATTTACTGATAATCCTCCTCTCCAAAAAGCTGTTGGCTCCTGTGACTGTATCATAGAGTCAGTAAGTTGAACTTGAGACCCGGATCAGTCCAATTCATGAACGAATCATTCAGACTGGTTTTGTGAAGCAGAGCAACTCATTCATTGTAAATATCACACTCAAAAGAAAGATTTTTTCTCCCCAATTTGGAATGCCCAATTCCCAGTGTGCTCTAGGTCCTCATGGTAGCGTAGTGACTCGCCTCAATCCGGATGGTGGAGGACGACTCTCAGTTGCCTCCGTGTCTGAGACCGTCAACCCGCGCATCTTATCACGTGGCTTGTTGAGCGTGTTACCGTGGAGACATAGCGCGTGTGGAGGCTTCACGCTATTCTCCGCAGCATCCATGCACAACGCACCACGTGCCCCACCGAGAGCGAGAACCACATTATGGTGACCACGAGGAGGTTACCCCATGTGACTCAACCCTCCCTAGCAACCGGGCCAATTTGGTTGCTTAGGAGACCTGGCAAGAGTCACTCAGCACGCCCTGGTTTCGAAAGTTCCAGGGGTGCTAGTCAGCGTCTTTACTTGCTGAACTACCCAGGCCCCCCAAAAGAAAGATTTGTTGATGAATCGGCACTTCTCACATGAACTCTTATGAACTTTCATGAACGTGACAAGGAGAGCAAGGGAGGGTGTCAAGATTATCAGTGAATCATGACCTAAATTTCTGCCTGTCCATCACACAAAGCTATATGACTTCAACAGCTTGTGTATATAGCGCATGAGTAATATGGACTATACTTACAGTATATGGTGCATTTTGTCTTTTTTGCAGTCCACTATTTTGCAACTGCATGGAAAAATATTACCAGAGTATACAAATTTTCTCATTTTTTATTCCATGGAAGAAAGTTATACAGGTTTGGAATGACATTAGGGTGAGCAAACTAACCCTTTAAGGTAAGGTGCTTGTGATGACTCACATGTGCACAAACAAGCACACACTCTGGAAGTTAACTGTACAGCTACCAGTACCTGTCCTTACCTGTGTGTCATTATACATTGATGATACACATGAATGAAGCAACTCGGCACCTCACCTGTCTACAGCCACTTGCCTTTAAGAGTTCAGAACAACTATAACATTCCACACAGGTGTCATGAAAGTTTTTATTAAAAGTTGTATGCATGCACGCTAATGTTGTCACATTCATCTATGTTTATCATAGCATCCCTTCACTAAACCTCAGAATGCAGATAAACATTCACGACCTCCCGTGACAAGAGCCATAACTCTCCTGTAATCACTTAAGCTCATTATGGAGCATAAGCGATTAAAGCTTCATCTTGAGCTTCATTGTTTGTGCTGCATGTTATCTAGAAAATGCAGTTTTGTTTTTGTAGTTAGGCCTATGACAAAGGTGACTGGTTCCTTTTTGACAGAAAGTCAATTTTAACGTTAAACTTTCTCCCGACTTTTGTAACTTTAGCAAAAACTGTTGAAGATTGCAAAAGGGAGCCTTCCAGGCTGCATTTGTGCAATGGATTGTTGGTACTGTAATTCAGTTCTTCTTAATTCTATCAAAAGAAAATTGTAGTAAGCATCCAAACCCAGTGATTATCCCTCCTGCCACCACCAACTTAAATGTTATGAGATTTAATTGAATTAACTTTTAATGTCAATGACATTTTTTTATTAACATAAATTTTACACAACAACCTGGTCTCATGTGAAGTCATAGTAATAGTACGAGATGGAAATATCGTATGATGGCTTGTACGAAAAAAAATGAACCACCAAACCGTTTTAGTAGGAATATTTTGACTTTCCTAAGTTTAACCGCTTTCCCAAACCCTAAACCTAACCATAATTGTAACAGGAAAATCACAGAAAGAGAAAAAACAGGATTTTAAACAAGCGTTTTAACGATTCGTCCCAAGTTACAACCATTAACCCAAACCTTGGTTGGTCTCTATGGGCATAAATTCGTACCGTTTAGAATGAGTCAAGTCATATCACGATTTCACCATCATGTACACATTATTATGAGTTGCCATTAAACTATGTTGTCTTTAAGACTATATTCCTACTTCCTACTTATATCTCCGATCTCCGACCATAAAGGCATTCCATTGCCAGATGCTCGGAAGATGACATCTGCAATACTCCCATTAGCTCAGCAGGTGTTGGACTGTCACCAGAGATGTCTCCTAGCAACCCAACTGATAAACAATGCTGCAACGCTAGCATTTGTTGTACGGGTGTACGATTATCAAAAGAGCATAATTTACCATCTTTTGTACACCTGTCTCCGCAAACGTTTGTAAAACAAGCTTTAATATCATGTAATATCATTTTTGCCGCTGTTTTTTAGTGTCTCGCACAGAAGTGCCAAATTTTTAAGACACCATGTAAAGTTAAAAGAAGTTCAACTTTTAAAACATATCTCGAGTCCCCTGCATTTTGTTCCACTCGATGCACAAGTCTTGCTTCGTTTATCAGAATAGCACATTCAGTCTGAACACCCCCTTACAGTGCATTCAAGGTATGCATTTTATATGTGTTCTATGGAAATCAAACCCATGAACTTCATGTTGTTAACACCATGCTTCCGGTTGAGCTGCATGAACTGCTAAAGAAAAAAATAAATACATTCTGCTATGCTTTCAAACACTGATGTATGAAAAGGTATCACACACTGTAAATAGACAGAACCTGGGCAGCAGGAAATGTTGCAGGAAGTAAGAAAATCACTGTGGCCGTAATTACACACTGTGTTTGTCCCTGGCGACATATTGGCAGTGAATGAGTTTTGGATGCAGTGAGAGATGTGTCTCCTGTTGCTTTTAAAGGCTGTTAACTGTCTTCCTCAGCAGGGCCGCTGTTTTCCCCCTCTCTCCCACAAACAGTGGACTGTACCCTGTCGCCATGACGACCCACAGACAAGTTCAGGGCCATTGTTCATTTTACCTTTCTCATCCTCTTCATGAGATAAAGTAAGGGCTGATGGACTTCAAGGCTGTGGGGTCCTCTTAGCTCCCAAAGGATGCTCACTAAACAAAAATAGGTTAAAAACAGTTTGCAACACTGTAAAAAGTCTTTTCATAATGGTCACATCAACAGCTTTGTTAATCATCACAACAACAACTTTGCTGTTCAGTTCATTTAAAGGAATGTTCCAGGCTCAAAATAATTTAAGCTCAATCGGCAGCATTTGTGGCATAATGTTGTATAAACCAACGTTTCTCAAAAAACTGACCGTATGCATTGAAAGTTCACACAATATGATGCATCCAGCCTGATCTCATGATCATTACATGTCCATGGCAATATTTTTGCAAAACAAAATTACATGCCTTATAACACGTTTTGCTTCAATTTACCAGTGAAATGTCCAGTGGGGGGCGCCAAAAGTGAGTGACATGGTGTTGTAATCAGACAAGGTTTTTAAATTAAATACTAGATGGAGGTTTTAATGACTAAAACATACTTCCCTAACCTAAAACTTTAACCAAATCTTGATCAATATTGTTTGAAAAAGCAAATGACAAGTAACCAAAACAGACGACGAAACATAGAACTTGGCACGAAAAAGTCAGTTTGCAAAAATGTAGTTGTAGTAACGTTCATTACGTTCACGTTCATTTTTACTATAGTAACAAGACTTGGTCAGATGCATCTCTGATGGGTACTAGCAGAGCTATTCTCCGAAATAGGTAACTTGGACTCTGCACCCCCTAAAAAGAAAAGAATGAAAGAAAGTAGAAAGTGGGTGAAAGAATAGACCTCAGAGTTTCCCTTTAAAGACCTTGGCAGGTAAACAAAGGCCTGCATTCATCCGAGCTCGGGTCGTACCTGATAACATGGCAAATTCCCTCCATTGTGTGCAACAAAGCTGCCGCTTTGGCCCTTCTGTATTCAGTTTCTACTGTCTTTCTCCTCCTTGTGTGTCCGTAAGGTGATTCATATCACCTTGAGCCCTGTAACAGAGAGAGTGAATTAGCAGATAGAGCCCCCTTGTGGCATCAGTCTTGCCACCCCACTGTTCCAGACAGTTCAAAGACATTCATCTCCGGTATAATTATGGGCTTTCAAAGCGCTCGCCGCTCCCTTGGCCCCCTCTCAAGTTTTGCACTCAAAAGCCTGGCCGTTGTTTTCTAGGCTTATTTTGGTAGGGGAATACTCACTTTAGGGCCAGCGAGGGCTAATGGAAGAGTCTCACAAAGTAGTGTTTGGTGTCTTTTTACATGCAGACTGTTTGAATAGGCTCAGGGCAGGGCCGAGAAATCATTCTCCAAACAAAACCAGCCTTCAACAGGCAAGATTTAGCGCAGTGGCACTGGGGAAAATGCCAAATGTTCCTCTCTTTTACAGGATGACTCTCTGCATTTGTGTTTTATGGTGTACGCACCCTTGCCTGCTCTGTAAATGTCCATCACTGGAATACAGCAGCACTGTCCATGTATATGAGGGCCATTACAGCCAATATAGCTATTTTCAACTTTCAGGTTTTAATTAAGACTCTTACCTATGTCAGTGGCAAAGTCTTTTTCAAACTAACATCATATCCAAGATGGCGTACAAAAGTTTTAAAAACCAAAAAGTATTGACAAAAATAGTTTAATAAAAAAAAAAAAAAAAAAAAAAAAAAACATTTATGAACTACTTTATCCAAAAAAAAAATTATTCTATGCATTTTTATGCTTATTAGTAGAAGTAGACCAATATATTGGTTTTACCGATTAATCAGTGCCGATAGTTGCTTTTTGGAACTATCGGTTATCGGAAAAATGTATGCAGATTGTTGCCATATATACAGTATATTATATATATTGTTGCGTATATACATACATATATATATATATATATATATATATATATATATATATATATATATATATATATATATATATATACTGGCAACAATCTGCACAGATTTTTCCAATAACCGATATATTCAAAACTCTTCAACTGGTGAATATATACTGTAGGCTATAAAAAGCTTAATTTGGTAAACACTTACATATAGATAATTGTAACGGAGCTAAGTCTCTGTCATTTCTAAAAAAGAGTTCCCAGGGTAGTTTGGGCTGGTTAATAGTTAAAAGTCCCGCATTATGCACCAAACCCTAATTTGTCTGGTTATTATTGGGATTTTGGTTGCACAATAAACTGCTTTTGGGATTTTATATATTTTGGAGCCTCAATGTCTGTGCCCTTCATAGTAACCAAAGACTAAGAATTGTTTTATAATTCTATAAATCGTAAAAAAAAAAAAAAAAAAAACCAACAACAGCAATTAATCGGTTATCAGCCTTTTCCACCATCGTAGTTATCGGTGTCGGCAAAATCTACCATCGGTTGACCTCTACTTATTAGAGTATCACATTGTTAGCTTAGCAACATGCTAACACTAAAGTCTTCCTTGTGCTTTATATGGGAGAGTTACTGCCTATGCAGAGCGTTTCAGATTGGTCACTTATGAGTTTCCAGTTAAGATGCTGACTATGTAGGCAGTAGACAGCAAGACAGCTCAACAGAGACTTCATTGCCTGCTTCTACTTGAACCATGAACAGTCAAAAGTAGTTAGCCAACTTCTTCCCTTGTTAGAAGTATTGACACTAGAAAGTGTGTAAAAAGAGGCCACTGTTTACATCACAAGCTTTAGCAGCTGAGTGGGCGTGTACAGCCACACTAATAGACTGTCTGATCTTAAAAAAGCTATACTGACAACACATGAGGCTTGTTTAAATGAATCAACAAATGCTTTTATAGTTTACTCGCGTACCTGGCCTATTCTGGACTCATCGCTTGATCTCTCTCTTTCTTTCTTGCTCTCTCTCTCTCTCTTTTGCTTGCTCTCTCCCCTTTTAATCAGGTAAGGTGGGTTCTGTTGATATGTCTTTAAGGTTCAAGAGTATTTCAGTACATTGAAGTGTTCTCAAACAGCATGTGAGACCTTCTCAGGTCGTGATTGCCTCTGTGCTTGAGTTCTGCTTGTAGAGTTTACTGATTTATGAAACTGGGGCTTAACTTGTGGCTTTTGGCTAATAAATAGTAAACACTAGGGTTGAGAACCGAGAACTGGTTCTTGTTCAGAACCATTTTTTTTTTTCCCAAATGATTTTCATAATTTTGGTTCCAATAATGTTTTTTTAAAGGTGCATTTTTCCATCGATTTGGACGCAGCACTGTGCACTGTGTCCATTTTGTGACACTGCAACACTGAATCAGCAGCGTGAAACATACAGCATGACCAGTGTAGTCCGATTCCTAAACAAATGATTCTGATGAGTCAGTTCTTTTAAATCTACCCTGCAGAACATACAGTGCACTATCAGTGTAACCCGATTCTCGACTGAATGACTCTTTTGAGTTTTAGTTTTAAGTCTACAATAGTGATCGACCAATATGGGTTTTTTAATGGCCGATGCCGATATCCAGATAGCAGAGTGGCCGATAGGCTGATACAATGCCGATATATCACATCATTTAATATAGTAAATAACATAAACATAAAATTGCTAAAAAAAAATTCAAAAACTCTTATTTAGCACTGTATTTACTCAATTTCACACTAAACTTTAACTTTGTAAAAAAATAATCTAAAAAAATAATATTGTATTTTAAATGGTAGATAGCAATTTCTTCTGATTTCTGTTTATTCATCAAATTTTTGCAATTTATTTGCACATGAAGAAATTGTTAATATATTAGGAAGAAGGAAATAACAGTACACACAGTAGTCCAGCAACTATGGATGGCATGTCCATGTTAGCAATCTCATTTACTAAAAATTTTTTTGAATCAAACCAATTGTACATGCAGTGCACAGTGAATAAGACATTTACTCATAGCACACGTAAAGTGCTTTTACTTTGGGCTGCATCCGAAAACGTAGGCAGCTGACTTGCTACCTTGCTGCCTAATCAGTTAATGGCTTAACTGACATCTGTTTTGAATGAATGGAACTCTTATGGAAACTGGTCTCCAAACAGTTTGAAAAGAACCTTAATTTCATCGTACCTCCATGTACAGCCTCCGTATACAGCATTTTCCTGGTTTCGGATGCAGCCTTGAAGTTGGGATCCATCTCCTGACCATTTAAACAGCCTGGATCGCCTACTTGGATAGTGAATCATGATTTGTGAATCAGAGGAACTTTTGATGCTGATCCTGAAGTTTTTGATTCTGGCTGATAGAATACGTGCTTCAGAGAAAGATATTAGATGAGCGCTCAACAGGAAGAAAACACTGGATTTTCGTGAGGTTCGTGAATTACATGTTTAAACGAGATATGCACATGTTTGCTGACGGTATACAGTATGATAGTAGTTTCGTTGATATTTACCTTTTTATCATTAGACAAATTAAAAGTTACAGGAAACTGTTAAGGAGAGAGAGGGAGAATGAACCAGGTGAGCACTTTAACATTATGAGCACAAACACGTCTGCCGCGGCTCTGATATGCGGACCTTTTAAATGAGACTGTGTTGCACACCGGTCTATTATTGTAGTAACACAATGGCACGTCCTCAAGAGACAAATCGGCCAAAGTGGAAAATTTAGTGGCCGATGCCGATAATTAAAAAAATTACGAACATCGGCCGATGTATTGGCCTCGGCGATATATCGTCGACCACTATTCTACAGTACAAAAATATATAGCGCTACCAGTGTTGTCCAATTCCTGAAAAAAAAAATAACTCTTTTGAGTCCGTTAGCTTGAATCTACAAAACATAGAGCGCTTCCTACCAAACAAATGACTCTTATCAGCCGGTTCTTTTTAGTGAATTAAAAATGTACTGAAATGCAAATCATTCCTTTCATTCAACTCCAAATGAATGAAGAATTGTTACTGTGTGTATTTAAACTTCAGGAGACTTAAATTAGAGTAATTGTTGTTGATATGTCAATATGTAGTTAAAACTATACATTATGACTTTTGTTGTTGTTATTGGCATTTTATAAAAATGTTTATATGATATATATATATATATATATATATATATATATATATATATATATATATATATATATATATGATAAAATGTTATAAAAATAAAATATTGTTATCAAAAAGATTTTAAACCATTTGCAATAGCTTGCTCTGTTAAAACATAAAAATTATCTCAAAATGATTTCTTTTTTCTAGATATTTCTTCCTCAAAAGAACTAATAGAATCATCAGTCATCAAAAGGAATCGGAACCAGAATAAATTCCTTACGATTCCCCTCTCTAGTAAATTTCTTACAATTCCCATCCGTATTAAACACAAACAGAATTGACAGATTTATTTACAAATAAAATTTCACATTACATGCAATACTGATATCAGCCGTTCAAGCACAAAATCACTGTTCCTCTCAAAATCTCTGATTTTAAACAATTGTGTCATCAAACAGCGTCAATTTTAATAATTAGTGCAAACAGAAATTTAATTCACTTATAGTAGCCTATGCTGAATTGTTTGCAAAAATGGAGGGTCATTTCTGTGCCACTAGTGTCAACAAACAGTTTTGCAAAAATAATGACTTGGGGAGAAATCATCCTACAAATTACTTGTAGTTGTCTTTGCATATTTAAGCTGGGATACGGTTGATAGTCAAAAGAGAAAGAAAATAAGAACAACTGGGAAATCAATACAACAGTAATAATATAAGGAAGGCGCAGAGGGGGCATAAGCTGTTGGTGCTGTAATACACTAGAGCATACAAATCCCTGACCCTGGACAACAATACCACATAAACATGACCTCCCTTTTGAGTTTTACATAACTTTCTCATCAACAACACTTACATGTTCATATTAGTGTGGTTAAAAAATATAAATTAAAAAAAATGTCATTATTGACCAATGTGACTGGTGTTGTTGGTCTTAGATGACCCTGTTGCAGAGTTGCAAAGTATTGTGTTTGAATTGTGTTTGATTTGCGTGCTGTGAATATGGATGGATGGATGGATGGATGAATGGATGGATGGGTGGATGGATGGATGGATGGATGATAGATAGTATGATAGATAGATAGATAGATAGATAGGAACACAGCACTTTGGCTGCATTAAGATTCTTCATGCTCATAAGAGCACTCAGCGTTGTTAGTCATGGCTATCTGAGGCAATAAAGCTGTTTTGAAGCTTACTTCGAGGGCTTATTATGGGCTGTTATGTGGCATTATCTGCCACTGGACTCAGTCCCTCAGTACCTACATCTGCTGTCATTGATAATGAGCCCTGTGTTTGTCTTGTGCTTTTGCACTTGTTAGAATGACCGTGTACCCCGTAGAAAGGAAGGATATTGTTTCTCCTGCTTATGAGTGTTGAAGAAAGGTGTATGTATGTGTGTGTGTGATATTTTTAATGTTGGATATCCTGGTTTGGGTAAGAGCGTATACTTTGGTGTTCTTTCACAAGTGAAAGATGATGCTCAAAAATAAGACTCCAGAAGAATTACTGCTCCTGTTATAATCACACGTTTTGTGTTTGATTCTAGAACAGTTTTCTATCAAGATCGCTTGTGTAAGGTCGTAATGACCAGAGCAGGTAGAACAAAAAACTTGGAAATGTAACATTTTCGTATTTGCTCGGTCAAGCACAACAACTCAACACGTCCCAAATTATATTTGGTCAGACTGGGACAGTCTAATGTAACTGCAGTTGAGCCCATTTTGCCCAGCTTGAAGTCCCACTGAAGTTCCTTTTTGTTTTGATTTGAAAGAATTATGCTGTATCATTTACATATTTTTTTAAGAAAATACTTTTATAACATGGCAGCAACAGCAATATGATAATATTTTTTTATATATAAAAACTTTTTTATAAAAATGTTCTTTTTAAAGGGGTCATGAACTGAGAAATGAAAATTCCCTTGATCTTTTGACATATAAGAGGTCATTGTACTATAAAAACCTCCTGTAAGTTTCAGAACTCAAAACTTTCTCGTTAGTCTAAAAACAGCTTATATTGAAGCCAATCTGCCAAAACGACAGGATGTGGAATGTGCCACTTTATTACGTAATAGTGTGGCTAAACACAGCCTCCACAGAAGAAGATCAATGCCTGCTTCTACATCACTGCCTGTTTAGCCCCACCCACCGATTCACGCATGTAGTAGATAAATAACGAGAGAGGCAAACGCAGGTCTGCGCAGAAACCAATCGATAAAGTTGGCTCCGAAGACAACAAGACGCTGTGCATTGCCAAGTTGTGGAAAAACACAGTCTTTGCTCTGCCTTCCTTCTGATCCCAACATTAGGAAAGAGTGGATGAACTTTATTTTTAATGAAGTTCCAGACTGCGTCAGTAAGAACTTGGTCCTTTGTTCACTTCATTTTACCGCGGATTCGTTTACAAACAAGGCACAATTCGACTCAGGATTTTCAGAAAGATTGAAACTAAAAGACGATGCTGTGCCAACTATATTGGATCCGATAGTAATATCGCACCACACAAGTGTGAGTAAATGTTTTTATTACGTGGTCACTATTGCTTTGTCTGTTATTACAGATCGTTTGATACGTACTGAGTATTTATGCGTTTTTAACTTAAATCACAGCAGCATCCATCTATTAAGGATGTAGGATTTTTAAATATGCAAAACTGTTAGCCAATCATACCAGTGGGTGTTTACTTCCGAGTCTACAATCCGCCATGCCTATTCAAACAGTGTGTTACGATGAGGGGGGTCAAAACAGGACAGAAAATATACTATTACTTCTAAATTATGTTTTTTGATGTAAAAATCTTGATAACGTTATAAGTGGACCTCAGAGAACAGTACAAAATAAAAAAAGGCAGTTCATGACCCCTTTAAATAAAATGTAAAAAAGAAAAAAAATTCTGTCTGCTATATTCATAATGTTATGTTTTTGATGGATTCATTTATTATTACTGGTGATAACCATACCATTATTTAATATGTATCCAATTTTATTCTATACTTTTTTTATAAAATAATTTTATAAAATGAAGCAGCAATATAATCTTGTAAAACAAAAAAACAAACAAAAAAAAAAAAACAAAAAAAAAATATATATATATATAATTTATTAAATATTTTTTTCTGTCCACTATATTTATTATTATATGTTTTAAAAAAAATTATTTGAAGCTAATTATGGGTGATAATAGATTTTTAAAAATATATTTTAAAATAGCTTTCTAAAAAGGAGGCAGCAGTAATATAATAATTGTTTTTAATAATTTTTTTTTTAAATACAAGTAATTAATTAAATATTTTTTTTCTGTCTTCTTTTTTTCACAGTTATGTTTTGATGGATTATTTGAAGCTAATTATTGGTTATAATTATACCATTGTTTTATATGTATATAATTTTACTTTAAAAAATATTTTATATTTTTATATTATTAAAAATTTTTTAAAGAAAATTATGGAAACAAACATCCATGCTCAATTAATAGTTTTTATCTAAAAAAATAAATAAATCAAAGTTTAAAAATAATAATAATAATAATTAGAATAATATAAGTAAGATCATTAGCCTAACTGTAAACTGTACTAATTTATACATATATGTACTAATACTCACAGTATATGACATAATTTCTGCATATCATTTATATCATTAAATTATACAATATACAATATAAGAATAAAGAATTTGAATTCCTCAACTGCTGTGAATACAGTGTAATGTGGATAAATTGTTTCCTTCAGTGTTAGTACAGCCTGCACTGTTTTGCTTTGTCTTTTACTGCAGTTGGTACACAATTTTGTTGACAATACACTTAAACTGTCTAGACCTCTGGGGTGCAAATCTCTGTGATGTGGTCTAAGCCATCGGTCATTGTCCCACTTTGTTGTGCAATGCTGACCTCTTTGTCTTGATCTGACAATGGCCTCTGGCCTCATTCTTTGCTGGTGGGATGCCATCATCCCAGCTGTGAAGTTGTATAAATGCCAGGATAATCTCAGGCAAACGAGATACAGTAGCACGTTGGGGTGAGAATCAGCAGGGACCTGGCGAAACTATATTATATTGTAATCTGGGTCTCAAAACAATAATATTGCAGTTTAAAACTGTAATATATTGCAATCTTTTACACAGTTGTTTCTCAGTCATCTTAATTGACTTCATTGCTTTGCACATCTTGAAGCCTTATAAGTAATGTAGAACATCGGTCAGTATCGGTGAAAAAAAAACTTTACAAAATAGTGTACCTTGGTTCCAGCTTGTTTATCATTACACAAAAACCCTTGCAGTCTAGTTGTACAGAGGATCTGTATGGACATCCTTACAGATCAAACAAGATTATACTTCAATTCTTAGCTCGTTCTGAGATTAGATTTTAGACAAATAGAATTAATTGAGTGTTCATTGACATAATGCCACTTGCTCTGAATGGTGCACATTCAATTTTTCCCCCCCAAATATTAATGTGAAAAATATAACCAGAAATATAAATTGTTTTGGTGTTAGAAAATTTGTATGGTATTGTGAAGTAAAATATTCCCATAATTATTGAGATCGATTACCCCTCCCCCCAGCCACTAGTAGTCATGCATTTATGCTTCTTTTTTTATAGTTTTGTTTGTTTAACCTCCTTTAATTTTATTATCCAATAGTCCATCAGAAAGATGAGTTTGGAGATAAGCTCAAGACACTAAAAATATTGGGCTGTAATGCATCTGGTTATCAGTGTACCAACAAGCATTTGTTGTTTGACAAAGATTACGTTTTTGGAGTTATCACCTCCAAATAAATTTTATCTCTTCTCGGATTGTATCGGCGACACCCCTGCTCATTTCCAGGCATGTCATGGCCTGTTTATTTGGTGATGTTTTTCCACCTTGATGTGACCTGATGCATTGACGCGTAACACAATTGTTGACGCAAAAGTACTTGGAGCAAGAACCTCTACTAAATGAAACTTCATCTTTGTATGATCATTAGTGCCTTAGATGTGGATTTGCGATGTAAAAAAATGATAATATTTTGACGGTTTTTGAGAACAAAAGAATGCATACGTTCATTTATGGACTTTTTATAGTGTTTTGAACAAGTTGCCAGGAAACAGTACTCAGGCAATGGGCAATGTAATTGCAACCACATGGGCTAAGCCAAAACTAACATAAAACCAAGGCTCCATTTCAGTGTCCAATATTCCCTTTGCATTTTGACAAATATTCAAATGTCACATAACTGGCTTGTGTTGTACTGGAACAGCTTTAGCAATAGGGATATGCAAAACTTCATATCGACTAGTCAGTGCATGGGTTGCCTGAACTATTCAACTAATCAGACTTTAGGAAGCCCTGTATAATAAGGCGGATTTCGGGTTCACATGACCGCAATCGGATGTATTTCTTAGGGGGCATTTACATAATACACATTTTTGCTGCAGGACAGAGCGCAACAGAATGGAACAGAATGCAGGGGAATCGAGACCAGTTTTTAAAAGTTGAAGTACGTTGATATTCACACGGCTTCTTAAAAATGTGGAGCTCCTGCAAAAGACACTTAAAAAAGCTGTGATGGCAGTGGTCAAAGATTTTTAAAGGGTTTTGAAGGTGGGGAGCAGTTAGCTAAAAGTAGTGGCGCTACTAACTTTTTCAGAAGCTTGACAATAACTCAGCTATTTCCAAAAACGAGCTACATTTTCCAGTGGGTAGTGCTGCACAAAACGCAACATTTGTCACATTGTATTGTGAACGCAGCATCGGAGCTAAGGGAGTAATCAAGCATGCTCACCTAAACCATGCTCTTTCGCTAATGTAGAGGTGGGAAATTTAATGAAGTGTATTGGTTCTTTCTTTTAGTTCATATAAATAAATGGGAAAAATAAACAATTCCCTTATATTTTGCATTGGCAACTCTGAATAATTTTAGTAAGACCTTCTTTCGGGCGGTTCATGTAAACAAACTAGTTCACATATACGATTCACTGATTCACTAAGTTGCGCAGCCTTAAAGGGTCTTTGACTTTTTTTTAAGCTAAATATTTATTTAATTCCTGCTGTGTTTTCTAGTTTTATTAGTGTATATATAAAATATGAATTTAATTTAAATTTTATGTTGTCACTGTTACGCGGCAGGCGAGGAATGAGGATCTAAATGCAGCTTTATTAACAAGATAAACAAAGAAACTCAGAATATAAAAAACAAAACACGGGAAACCAAGCACAGAACATGACAACACATGTAAAGACTGACCAAGAAACCAGGGGAAAACAAGGGCTTAAATACATGGGGGCAAACAAGGGAACAAGAAACACCTGTGGAAACAATCAGGGGAAAACCAATCATAAAATGAAACTACAAAAGGACTACAATCTAACAGGAAACAGGAACTAAACAAGAATTTCAACATAAGTCAACACAAAAACAGGGAATATGTGACAGAGCTCCCCTTTTAAGGAGCGGATTCCAGACGCTCCAAAAAACAAAAACAAATTGTCCATAGAGTGTGGGGGAAAACAGGTAGTTCAGGCGGGCACAAGGGGTAAACAGGCAGTTCAGGGGGCACAAGGGGCAAGGGGAGCAGAGGAACAAGGCAAAGTCAGGGAGGTTTGAAACCAAGGTGGAGCTGGAGGGATGGAGAGCCAGAGCAACGCTGCAGGCTTGGAGGACCAAGTAGACCAGAGCAGATCAGGCGGGAGGCCAGGGAGACCAGAGCAGATCAGGCGGACGGCCAGGACACCAGGTAGACCAGAGCAGATCAGGTGGACGGCCAGGAGACCAAGGAAACCAGAGCAGATCAGGCGGATGGCCAGGAGACCAGGGAGACCAGAGCAGATCAGGCGGATGGCCAGGAGACCAAGGAAACCAGAGCAAATCAGGCAGATGGCCAGGAGACCAGGGAGACCAGAGCAGATCAGGTGGACGGCCAGGAGACCAGGGAGACCAGAGCAGATCAGGCGGACGGCCAGGAGACCAGGGAGACCAGAGCAGATCAGGTGGATGGCCAGGAGACCAAGGAGACCAGAGCAGATCAGGCAGGCGGCCAGGAGACCAGGGAGACCAGAGCAGATCAGGCAGACGACCAGGAGACCAAGTAGACCAGAGCAGATCAGGAGGATGGCCAGGAGACCAGGGAGACCAGAGCAGATCAGGCGGATGGCCAGGAGACCAAGGAGATGACCTCAAGTTGGGGACTGGGTCAGGAGTCCTGGGAGGCGGCCATAGGGCCGAGACAGGGTCAGGAATCCTGGGAGGCGGCCGCAGGACTGAGACAGGGTCAGGAGGCCTGGGAGGTGGCCGCAGGGCCGAGATGGGGTCAGGAGGCCTGGGAGGCGGCCGCAGGGCCGAGACGGGGTCAGGAGGCCTGGGAGGCGGCCGCAGGGCCGAGACAGGGTCAGGAGGCCTGGGAGGTGGCCGCAGGGCAGGGACTGGATCAGGCAGCGGAGCCACTGTAGGAAGAGTCTCTGGGGGAGCGGGCGGAGCCGCTGGAGGAATAGTCTCTGGGGGAGTGGGCGGAGCCGTTGGGGAAATAGTCTCCGGGGGAGCGGGCGGAGCCGCAGGTGGAATAGTCTCTGGGGGAGCGGGCGGAGCCGTGGAAGACTCAAGGGCCAAAGCCGTGGAAGGCGGAGCCGTGACAGGCTCGAGGGGTGAAGCCGTGGAAGGCGGAGCCGTTACAGGCTCGAGACAAAGAGTCCTGGATGAATGGGAAACGACCTCCGTGGTCGCGAACATGGGAAGAGACTCGAGAACGACCACCGTGGTCGTGGGCATGAGCAGAGACTCAGAAACGACTTCCATGGTCGTGGGCATGAGCGGAGACTCGGGAACGACCTCTGTAGTCGTGGGCATGGGCAGAGACTCGGGAACGACCTCTGTGGTCGTGGGCATGGGTGGAGACTCGGGAACGACCTCCGTGGTTGTGGGCATGGGCGGAGCCTTGGGAACGACCTCCGTGGTCGTGAACATGGGCAGAGACTCGGGAACGACCTCTGTGGTCGTGGGCATGGGCAGAGACTCGGGAATGACCTCCGTGGTCGTGTACACGGGAAGAGACTTGGGAACAGAAACTTTTCTTCTCCTCCTCCGGATGGCCGAAGTTGACAACGCTGGCTCTGGGATGGACGAGGCTGGCAACGCTGGCTCTAGCTCGTTGGCCATGGCAGGTGTGGGCGTTGGCTCATTGGCCGTGGCAGGCGTGGGCGCAGACAATCTTTGAGGTAGGGTCTTCATGGACCTATGCTCTGACATCAGTGGCAGATCATACAACTTGGAGACAGGGGCCGTGGAAGGCTTTGAGACAGGGACCGTGGAAGGCTTCAAGACAGGGACCGTGGAAGGCTTCGAGACAGGGGCCATGGAAGGCTTCGAGACGGGGCCGTGGAAGGCTTCGAGACAGGGGCCGTGGAAGGCTTCGAGACAACTGAAGCCGGGGTCAGCGTAGGGAGAGGAGGATCCTCAGATTCCAGAGTGTCCTGGGTTAACCTCACATATTCCCTCCATGTGTATTCCCCCATCTCAGGCAATTCCCTCCACCGATAATAGGTTAAACCTATTCAGTATATTGCCTTGAGATGGGAGTCTTCAAAACCTGTGAGGCTGGCAATGGCGCAGAAGAAACGGGAGTATTCCCTAATGGGTAAATCCGCCCGGCTTAATTGAGTGAACATGGCTGCTAGATCCATTTTTTTGGCTGAAACCATGGTTGTGATACAATTAACCATGGTTTTACTACGGTACTGTAGTATCCATTTAGTAACCATGGTATAACTATAGTAATGCTGTAGTAACCATGGTTAATTTTCTGGTTAACATGGTTTTGCTACAAATATCATGGTTAAACTATGGTTATGTTAATAAAACCATGGTGAATTTTCATAAGGGAATGTCACCTTAATTAAATACTGTATATAACAATGATGAGACTTAATTAAATTCTGCAATCACTTCTGAAATCATCCAATTGTTATAATATTTTCTTTTTTAAATAACTTCAGTGTAGTAAGCTACTTTTTGTAAGAAGCTTGTAGTATAGCTAGCTACCTTTTTTTTTTCTTTTTCTTTTTAAGTAGCTTGACTGTAGTTTAACCACTTTAAGTTATGAGTAGCTTGTAGCTTGGGAAACTACAGTTTCAAAGGTAGCTTCCCCAAAAATGCTAACAGAACAGCGTCAGCACATTAATTAAAGCACCTTGCCTAAATATCATATACAAATAAATGTAAATAATAATAAATAAATAAAAATGTATAAATTATCATCATTTCACTAATCGACTTGTCAGTAGTTGATCATCACGATCCATTCCTAGCCACTGCTAATCTTACCTTCGGCTAGCTGGAATGTTTATGTTTACAGCCAGTTAGCTGAGCCTTGTGTAGCCCGGCACACTGTGGACTGCGGGCGGATTATGTACGTAAAAAGAGAAAAGGAACTGGCAGTACTATGTATCAGGTTGGCAGCAGTAGAACAGAGGATGCACTCAAGACCCTTGTAAGAGGAGACACTATTGTTGGGGTACCATGTCGGAGAAGGGAAGAAGGAATGGAGAAATGAAAGAGTGGAATGAAGGGGGTGGCTGGCCCATCAGATTGCTTTCACCTTCTCAAAGCCGAGCTCTTGGCTATGAAAGGGCCATTCAAAGGTCACTGTCTTTTCAAGACACAGAGCTGCATGGTTTGGTTTATTTTGTTTGGATCCATTGTATGCGACGCCTTGTACGTCAGGACTGTAGACGTCACGAATGCAGTGTGTGTGTGGCTCTATGAATCGCCTGCATTATCTCTATAGCACAGCACTGGGTGAAAACTGATGCTCAAAAAAGTGCCATGAATGCTTGAGTTTGTTACAATGAGTTTTTTATTTTTTTTATTTTTTTTTACATTGTTTCTTGTAAAAATTATTGTTAAATGTAAAAAATGTGTTTTATTATTATTCAATACGCATCTGACAATTTGTCTTGACCTAACATTTATGAATACCCTTGTAATTATGTTATATTTATTTATTTGTTTATTTTAGGACTGTTGATTTAATGTGTTATTTCCATGCGATTAGTTATACAAAATAAAAATAAAATAAATGCAATTAATCATGTCCCCGGACCGTAATAAAGAATATTCCTACCATCAGAGCAATTCAAGCTTGAAGTAGTCAGACTTGCTCAACACTTGTGACAGCACAAGATGAGGACATGTTCTTGCGTTCAAACACATCTGGATGGAATGCAATTTAGAATGCAGGAATTTCAAGATGGATTTTCACATTTTCATGAAGTTTCAAACAGTGGCGCGTTCTTAGAAATGCCCTTGTAATAGTTGTATCTCTGACAGATTGATAGATTCAATTGCAAAATGAATTGCTGTGGACTGTAGGTCAATGAAAGGCTTATAATCAATAATATGGATATATATAGTCTTCTAAAGCCAGTGTTTTTTTTTTTTGTCTTATAAATGCTTTACTCATCTGCCACAATAATTTTATACATTTAATTATCTGTATTATTATTTTTATAATATATATTATAGTTATAATTATTTTAATATTACTGTTTATAATTTTTGATCATTATATATTGAATTATTGTTATTTGAGGGGCTTTATCAGCAAATATTTATATATGAGATTAATTGTGATTAATTTGTTTAATTAATCACCATATCGTAATTAATTCAATTAAAATGTTTTATTGATTGACAGCCGTAGTTTGTTTATTTATTGCTAAATACCCATAATAGGCATTTAAAGGCAGGTTACATTGTGACAATTTTCCGCAAGTGTGACAGTATGTCCTGTTTTTGGGTTACCATGTTAACGTGTTCAGTAAACTTGATTTTTTTTCCCCCTAGACAATTAAAGTGAAAATTTGTAATATAATTTTTTATTTTATTTTTTTGTAGCCAAGGATTAAAGGTATGCATTTATACAGAAATTGACTTAAAAATAAAACCATCCTGGATGAAGTTAGGTTATTGTTGTAGGGCATGATGATGTGTAATATGCAAAGGTGAGAAACTGATCTACCTATTATAATTGGACATTTCACACCTGCAGCTGCTGTGACCAAACTCATTAAGGACCGGTAAAGGCGTGGAGGATATATGACACGTGTGTGTGTGTGTGCGCGAGCCAATTAAATGGATTGTGAAGGCGACAGACAGCCTACCAGCTGTTTTATTATTAAAGGAATAGTTGTAATTTACTCACCCTTTAAGCACCATATGACAAGTCACATAGTGTAGTATTTTTTGTGCAACAGACTGAAATGTTTATTGAAATTAACATTTGAAATTAGCAATATTTTACATTGAAATGTTCATTATTGAATAAAAACCTAACCTTTAACCTTGGCTTGTCACAATGCCAAAATTCCAGTAGTTGATACCAATACCAATACAATTTCACAATTCTCGATACAAAACAAAGCACTTCTTTACTTAAAATGGTCAATATTAATATGCATATTGACAAATTAAAGGATTTCTTAATTAATTATTTCAAGTAATTATTAAACAGCCTAAGCTGGTAAACAGAAATATATTAAACAATAAGCAATAAAACAAAATAAATTCAAAAAAAGGCAGACGCAAGTTAAGTGGTAACACTTTGCAGTAAGGTTCTATTTGTTAACATTAGTAAATTCATTAGGCATGAACTAACAATGAACAATATTTATTTATTAATCTTGTTTAATGTTAACATTTTTCTTTTTAAATAAAATTCTTCAGTGTTAGTTCATATTAACTCATAATGCATCAACCAATGTTACGTTATACAACTTTTAATAAAAAAAAAAAAAAAAAAAATGAATTTAACATTAACCAAGATAAATAAGTGCTATAAAAGTATTGTTTATTGTTATTTCATGCAAATTAATGTAAACTAATGTTAACCTTTTTATTTAATTTTTTTCTAAAACCTGTTTGTAAAGTGTTGCCAATGTAGTAAACAGTGCTTACATTTTTGTGGGTAACATCTAAGCATTTTAAAGTATTCAAAAAAACATTTCAGAAATTAATATAAATATATATATATATATATATATATATATAGATATAGATATATAGATATATATATATATAGACAAAAGTCATTAAATTTAAAATAAAGTTACTGGAATAGTCTTAACATCACAATTATTAGCTATACAGTAATACTTTAGTACTGAATGCTGTTTAAGTTGTACATTCTTCCAAATTTATCTTTTTGTGTTCTATGCAAGAAAGAAAGTCACAGGGTTTTGGAACGACATGAGGGTGAGTAACTAATGATAGAAGTATTATTTTCCAGTGAGCTAACCCTTTAAAGGGGACTGTAGGGTGTTTAGAGTATAAAGAATATGTATCTTCTGATTTTCCTCTCTTCTTTTCCTCTTCTTGGTGTCATTAAGTATTTATTCTCTCCAGAACCCAAACAGATGAACTGGACAGCCATCTGTCAATGATATACTGCTAGCAATGTGTGTGTTAGATTGTGTGACAGTGTTATTCTGTAAGTTACAGCCTGCCTGTCTGTGTGTCTGTGTCTTCCCTCTCTGCGGCCCTTATTTCACAGATGCCCCCTCTCGGTAGCTATGACAACTACCGTGTCATCGGGGGCCACACAATAAAGGAAGAGGACATAGTATCAGGGGGAGACACACACCTATATATGTGCATACATTGAGGTGAACACACACACACACACCTGCATTCATGCATGCTTTATCTGCCGCTTGCACATACTTGCATCTCTGTGGGTACACACGCAAACTCAGCTATACGTGATGAAGAGACATACACACAAAGACAAACATCTGTCCAGAAGTCCACACCTCATGGCTGAGATCGTACTCTGAAACAGTGGTGCTTATCTGGTAGGTTGTGATCCATTTTAGGTTTGTTCTGATAGTATCACAGACAAATGAAAAACACATTGCTCAATGCAAATAATAAAAAAGCAACTAACCCTGTAATCATAATAGGATGCTTACAAACTTTTCAAAGGGAAGAGAAAATGCTTCCCATATCTAGTGTTGTTGACATCAAAATTTGCCATTGTGGTAACAAAAATAAATGTATTTCCAAGATACATTCTCTGATATATATATATATATATATATATATATATATATATATATATATATATATATATATATATATATACTGTATATATATTAGCTACTTTTATTTTATTTGCATTATTTGCATTATTTTTATGACAGTTAAGCAACCCATTACTTTCAAAATCATGTCATCAGAATGAGGACGAATATTTTCTTTTTTACATAATAAGAAACAAATAAGATATAAGAATTTAATTATTATTAAAATGGCAATACAAAATGATTGATGATTTTCATCAAGATCTTACATCAGAGAAGAACAATAATTTATTTTATTTCAGTAGTGCCAGGCTGGTGTTGTCATATCCCTGAGCAGTATGTCAAGCTGACTTCAGTAGATTTGCCGCTATGGGTTTTATGTCACCAGGTAGCATTGAATGTCCCATGTTACATCACAGTTTTATCAGTGAGGTGAGTAATTGGTGCTGCATGGAGAACCAAACTCTGTTATCATAAAGCACGGCTGACTTTACATACTTCACAGTGCCTGCATCTGTAATCTGGATGGATCAGATCGCTCTGTCTGTCAAGTTGTTGCATGATTGTGGGTCAATTTGACACCTCCTCATATCTGCGTCCTCATCAGTGGATTCGTATAACCACTCAGTATGCAGTCGGTCGTCTTCTTTCATTTTCACTTTCTCAGTCCTGTTTTGCTCTCTCTGTTTTTACCTGATGTAGTGAGGAAATTTTATTAATTAAGTAGCAGCTCACACTGTTCTCCACTGGGGTTTATCTTGCTTGATCAAAACACAAAAACAATTGGACCTGTGGCTTTGCGGTTGGTTGCGAACAGCCTTTCACACTGACTTTAAGGGTTATAAATGTTTATTCTGCCATGTTGAAGATATGCTAATAATGTCTTTTGTCAATAAACAACAAATCTGTCATACTTCTTTGGAATACACAAAAGCTAAATCAGCAGGTTAGCGGACTACAATAGTTCAGCGAGTTCAGTCAGTGTCAGTTCCACAGAGAGGAATTCTTTGGTCGCCATCCTGGGCGAGCCCCCACAATCAGCACCCCACCACTTTATGATAAATTACGACCACTGAGGCATTTTAATCAGCAGGATGAGTCCCAATATTCTCCTTCAGAGTCCCTCCCCTGCTAATCTACACCCCACGGTTAATTGGTAACTATATCTGCCTGCATGACTTGGACTGTTGCCCCCACATCGTGCTGTTCTTTGTGCTCATTTAAATAACACCATATTGCTAATTAATTTCATGTCGGTGCATTAGCAGGCTGTTGTAGCAGACTCCAGCTGATCTTTGACGGGGGAAATATTTCATGACCATGCTTTTAATTTTAGCACCCACGCCTTCGTTAACGCATGGCTCGTTTTGTTTTTGTGCACTTGCTCGACAAACCTTTTATACAAGCAGCTATGCTTGTTGCAGAAAGACACACATTTGCACAGCCAGCACTGCCTTTGTAAACAAATTAGATAATTCGATAGCCGTTTCATAAAGTTTGGTGTGGTGTAATAACCTGTAGGAAAGAACAATCACAAATTCAATGTTTTTTTTTATATCCTGATTGTTTCTCTTAGACAGCGATTGTCTCGTTTGTTTCAATTTTATTTCTATTAACTGATTTTAGGAGAAACATCTGTGTTGATACTTAAATGAACCTGAGAGAGATTAAGAACTCAACCAATTCTCCCGAGCCATGAAAGAGCAAACTCTGAGTGAAAACATTTTCCTCTAGATGTCTAAAGGCTCTTTTAGTTCTCATGTCACCTTTATGAAGGTATGAATTAGTCAGTGGACTAGTCAAGCAGTTAGCATCTGGCCAGGCGAATGCCCTGTGTATTTTATGCAGGTGGAAACCAAATATGGCTTTCCCGAATAACCCTCAACCTTTAATGGGGCCTATATCACTCTCTGTTTTATTGCAATGGGACCGAGAAGGGAGATCTTGCCCCAGACAGCTAGTTTTGGATGGTTGAACAGTGATTCTTCCCAGCTGGGTTGGGAAGCCTTGCATGGCTGCCCTGCTGGAGGAAAAAAACAAAACAGCTTTAGCAAGCCTAAGCTGGTTTTCTGGTCTAAGCTGGTCTCCCAGTCTGGTCAAGCAAGTTGATGTGTAGCTGAACATGCCTAAAACCCTCTAAAACCAGCCAACAGACCAGCCTGAAATTCATTTTTACTCCAAATAACACTTAAATGGTTGTTCTCTGTCTGGATCACTCGTTTTGGTAGTTTTTACATTGAGAGCAATACTTCTTACTGAGACCAGAAAGAGAAAACAGCAATCAGATTCATCATTGCGCTGCCCATTGGTTGCTCAGGAAAACTGTGGATAAGTTTCAGCAATGTAAAGCTGAATTAGGTTTGCTGAAAAAAAAAGAAAACTTATTTATCTGAAGAATACATCTTCAAGCATAGATTTCCTACCTCTAGAAACTACTTGTAGATTCAACATGATCACACGGGAAATCAACATGTTGCTTCTTAAAGTTCATGTACCCTGAGCTCGACCCCATTCAGCCGAATTACTGACAGTTGGCATCCCTCATTAGACATGTTTGCATCAATTTGAGCTTGAACACATTTCCCTCTAGTGCTAGCAGCCTTTAAGACAGGAAGTAGTTTTGTTAAACAATGGAGGAGTATGATTGAGAGGTTGCATTTTCGCTCTTAAATTTTACTTCACTGACGGTTAGGTGTAGGGTGGAGGTTTGAGTCACGGGCTAGAGTTAATAAAATATGCATTCCTGTTGACTGTATTACATAATTTACAACTAAAAATACAACTTGCTTTTGGCACCACTCTGTGGACATTTCACCAAGAAACTGTATCTCAAATGTACCCTACGTTCAACAACACTTCCAGCTTCGTCCACTGTGAGGCAGTGATTCAAATTTTGATAAGCACAGACTGATTTCAAAAGCAAAACATTCAACCTACTGTTGCTGAATTAAATCAGACTAGTAGATTTCATTTCAGTTGTAACAAATGCTGGCAATGACAGGCAGACAAAAATGATGTGAAGAATCCAAGTGCAGTTTATTCATAAACGTGAAATCCTTGACTTGGACTTGACTTGACAAAGGACCATGGCAAACATGAGGGTTTAAATATAAGGACATGGGTAACCACATGACATAAACAACCAATGACAAGACTGAACTAATAACAAGATAACTAGATACTAAAACATGAACCAATGACATGACAAGACTGATAATGAGTTAACAAGACAATAAACCAATGAAAACAAGACACCTGAACATGGAGGGAAAACAGGACATCACATGACCAGGAACCCACATGAACATGAGCAGGAACTAAACTTGAACACAAAACATGAACAAAACACATAAATGTGACATCAGTCTTACCCCAGATTTTATAGTTACCATGTTGTCTCATTTAGAGGTGTGTTTTAGATTTCCTGTTAACTTTGCTGTTTTATCTCTTAATGAAATGGTTGCTTGGTAGCGATAAAGCGTCATTTGTTAAGGATACTGATTGTGGCTTGTCTCTTCCATATGCTCTCATGGTACACTGGTTGTCACAGGGTTTATTTTCTCAGGTACGCTTAGACAGAAGCACCCAGGGGCTCCAACAAGAAAAGCAATTAAAATACCAGTGGATGATGAATGACTTACTACACTACAATGCATCTGATACACCTGTTAAGTTTCATGACGACTGCAAAACTGCCTGTGTGTGTGTGCTTGTACTTGCATCTTTTTCAAAAAGACAGTGTATATTTGTGTTTTCCCATGAAAACAGAATATTCTCTTCTGTCCCTGAGGTCAGTCATTCACTGCCCACCCATCTTGTCCTGACACGCCCGGCACAGCTGATCGAATATCCGCCCAGTGTGTATTGGTCCATTTGTATATTTATCTGAGGGAGTACACAGACTCTAAGCTAACATAACATAATCCCTTACTTTATTGCAGAGATCTTTTTAAGTGGCAATGACAGTCTGAGGAAAAGCTGAATGGCTCGAAACATTTCTTATTAAAATCCTGTCTATGGGAGCTCTCAAGGTATGCTGTTCCTTAATTTTTTTGTTGTGATATATTTTTGGATCCTGCACCCTTATTTATTTAATTTATGGTTGTGCAATTAAATTTTATTTAAAACAAAAATAATTATCATTTATTATTAAGTGCTATTACAAAGGACAATAATCAGGTGCACAGGTAGCTGTCTAAACCTGCTGGGCATTATTACCTGCATCACTTTCGCTGGTGCCTTCAGTCATCCAGTTAAGGGATCATCAACTGGGAGCCACCCATCACAGATGTTTCACGCTATTAATCCCTGAATATCTCCTGGTGGTGGGGCAGCAGTCAGGGATCCCTGTCACCCCCAGCAGCTGGACACCAAATCCTTTACACCGTTTCTTGTTCTTGCATTCCAATCAAGACATTCCTCCTTCCCTATCTTTCACTCACTCAACGTTGTGTCGATGTAGTGACACTAGGGGTCACTCTAGGGAGCCCGAAACACCTCTGGTCTTTGATAAAAGGCCAATGAAAATTTGCATACCACTCCACCGGACATACGGGTATAAAAGGAGCTGGTATGCAACCACTCATTCAGATTTTCTCTTCGAAGGCGAACGGTCGATGTTCATTGAGCTGACTTCATTCACCTCTGCTGGATCTGATGGTGCCTTTCAGCAGCTTCTCCCTCCTCTGCACTGTTGCACTGCAGAGAACGCCCCTGGGCACTTCGGCAGAAATAAAAGAGTATATTTCTCTAAAAGAGCAGCACACACGGAACGTCTTTTTAAAGACGCGTCTTTTTAAAGATGCCTTTCTGTTTGTGTGTTATTCCTGGTTGCGGTCATTATCTCTCAACTTCTGATGGTCACGATCGCTGTCTTTCGTGTCTGGGCGCGACCCACATGGAGACAGCATTCGTGGATGGATCATGTACTCATTGCGAGAACATGACCATGGCAACGTTGCGGTCACGGCTTGCCTTCGGCCAGCGGCTCCCCTCCTCGGTCCTTCTACCTGTGGGTATGAGGCCAGCACGGCTAGCACTGGGGGCGATTTGGGGACCCCAATGGGACCACCTCCGCTGGGTATCCCCCCACGGACCTCCGATTCCCCAGCACGCTCGTCCGCCCCGATCGGGCTTCCAGATGAGTCTGCCGGCTCGTCTCACGGTGAGTTCGACCTCTTGTTCGGAGCCCACGAAGCTGATGAGCTCTCGAGCACAGCATCGGCTCTGCCGCAGCCAGCCCACCGCAGGAAGCAGACGCCACCCGTCTCACGGCCAGCCGCCAAGAACCCACGAAAGGCTTCGAAGCGCCCCTGAGACAGGCGACCCAGGGACGACGAAACCCACTGCATTGGAGCTGGTAATCAGACCACTCCATCCCCTGGTGGAGGGCCAGGAGGAGAATCTTTTGTTGCCTTTTCAATTAATTTCACCGCATGCCCAAGTGGCTGCGGTACCCAAGAGTTCAGCAAAAGAGTGGTTTCGTTGTTCCCTGGGTCACATACCCGGTGTGCACGGCCGTCATCACGACCACCGTCCACCCTCCAGCGGTGGTCTCCCCACCCCTGCGCGCCCAGCCGTGGCACAAATCCGCCCCCGCTGTGACAGTCTCCAAGGGTCACGAGAACAGGCCTCTTCCTCCCCCATCCCAGACTGTTCTGGGGGTGGTCACAAGGAGCCAGGTAAGTGCTTCAATGTCCCTTAACTCAGCACGGCCACAACACGGCGTGGCACCCCACCGTGAGGCCCCACCTGCCGTTATTTCCGACAAGATTGTCCCCTTGGTCTCCCTCGCCCGGAGCTTGGACGTGTGGCTTGCACTTTCCAACCCGTCGCAATGGCTGATCCGGACCGTCTAACTCGGCTACGCGATTCAGTTCGCCAGGCGTCCGCCCAGGTTCAGCGGCATCCACTTCACCTCAGTGAAGTCAGAGAACACTGCTACCTTGCGCGCGGTGATCGCTACCCTCCTACGGAAGGATGCGATAGAGCCTGTCCCTCCGGCAAGATGAATAAGGGGTTTTACAGCCCCTACTTCATTGTACCGGAAAAAGGTGGTGGGTTGCGGCCAATCTTGGGCTTTACACAGACTCCCGTTCAAGATGCTGATGCAAAAACGCATTCTAGCGAGCGTCCGGCATCAAGATTGGTTCGCGGCGGTAGACCTGAAGGACACGTACTTCCACGACTCGATTCGACCTCGACACAGACCCTTCCTGTGGTTTGCATTCGAGGGTCGGGTGTATCAGTACAAAGTCCTCCCTCGCATCTTCACGAAGGTCACAGATGCAGCCCTTGCCCTGCTAAGGGAAGTGGGCATTCGCATCCTCAACAATCTCGACGATTGGCTAATCCTAGCTCACTCTCGGGACGTGTTGTGTGCACACAGGGACCTGGTGCTCTTGCACCTCAGCCGACTAGGGCTTTGGGTCAACTGGGAAAAGAGCAAGCTCCTCCCGGTTCAGAGCATCTCTTTTCTCAGCTTGGAGTTGGACTCAGTTTCATTGACGGCACGCCTCACGAACGAGCGCACACAGTCGGTGCTGACCTGTTTGAAGGCGTTCAGACAGAAGACAGCGGTTCCACTGAAACTGTTTCATGGGCTCCTGGGGCATATGGCATCCTCAGCGGTGGCCACTTTGCTCGGGTTGATGCATATGAGACCGCTTCAGCACTGGCTTCAGACTCGAGTCCCGAGATGGGCATGGCGCCGTGGGACACATTGCGTGGCCATCATGTCGATATGTCACTGCCTCTTCAGCCCTTGGACCGACCTCACGTTTCTACGGGCAGGCGTTCCCTTAGAGCAAGTCTCCAGGCGCGTCGTGGTTACGACAGATGCCTCCAAAATGGGCTGGGGCGCTGTATGCAACAGGTACGCAGCCGCCGGCTCATGGACGGGCCCACGGCTACGTTGGCACATCAACTGGCTCGAGTCGCTGGCAATTCTGCTCGTCCTGCGGAGGTTTTGGCCGTTGATCCAGGGCAAGCATGTGTTAGTTCGGACAGACAACATGGCAACGTTAGCATATGTCAACCGTCAAGGCGGTCTGCACTCCCATTGTATGTCACAACTCGCCCGCTGTCTCCTCCTCTGGAGTCAGCAGCACCTCAAGTCACTGCGAGCCACTCACATCCCGGGCGACCTCAACACTGCAGCGGATGCGCTGTCACGGCAGGTTTCCCTCAGGGGAGAGTGGAGACTCCACTCTCAGGTGGTCCAGCTGATTTGGAGTTGATTCGGGCAGGCACAGGTAGACCTGTTTGCCTCCCAAGAATCCTCCCACTGCCCACTCTGGTACAACATGACTGAGGCACCTCTTGGTATAGACACGCTGGCACACAGCTGGCCCCCTGGACTTCACAAATATGCGTTTCCCCCAGTGAGCCTACTTGCACAGACCCTGTGCAAGGTCAGGGAGGATGAGGAGCAGGTCATCCTGGTAGCACCCTACTGGCCCACCCAGACATGGTTCTCAGACCTCATGCTCCTCACGACAGCCCCCTAACCCCCCCCCCGGCAAATTCCCCTGAGGAAGGACCTTCTTTCTCAGGGATGGGGCACCATCTGGCACCCACGACCAGACCTCTGGAATCTCCATGTCTCCAAGAGGATCCCCCACTGGCTCATTGACGCCATAACAATGGCATATCACGCCCAGGACATGCCGCCCCTGGCAGGGCTACGAGCCCATTCTACCAGGGGTGTAGTGGCCTCCTGGGCCTTGACCAGTGGCGCCTCTCTAACAGACATTTGCAGAGCAGCGGGCTGGGCAACACCCAACACCTTTGCGAGGTTCTATAATCTCTGGGTGGAACCGGTTTCGTCCCGTGTAGTGGCATGCACAAGCAGGTAAGTCCGGGAAGCTGGCCAGGTGTATCGCTTGCGCATAGCGCCATTCACCTCCCCTGAGCTGAAGACATGCACTGCTGACTCCCTGTAGTGTTCACAAACTTAGTTCCCTGGATGATTTCCTCCGAGCCCTGTGGCAGACGAGTTCGTGGAGAAACTCGCTGCCAGCTCAGTACATGTGCTAACTAAGCCCTGTACTGGGGTAGGTGCTCCGCATGTGGTGGTTCCCCATAGGTAGCCCCATGCGATGTATATCTTCCGCTAATTCGTTTCCCTGTTGGTAAACTGCATCATCCTTGAGCAGAGGCCCCTCTGCCCCAGTCACCATGTTTGTAGAAACTCCTCCCCCATAGGGTAGGACCTACCATGGGACTTCTCCACATGACATACTTCCGACAAAGTTTGGCAAGACCATGTGACATATTTCCATTCAAAATACCCCCCCCCCCCCTTCTGGGCGGGGTGTGGTCTCCGCGGTGTCTTCCCCTTGGGAGGGACACCCCCCCGACGTAGACCTGGTGGCCCCAGTCGGTTAATTCCTTTTTTTGAGGGGAGAGGAAAAAAGAGGATAAGAGGCCACAACTGGGCTAGCCTGTCTCTATCTTTTGGGCAGTCGACTTGTCCCCAAAGGGCCGTTCGACACTCATAACAGCATTGGGGGAGGTTACCTGTTGGCCTGGTGCGCTGGCTATGAGGCACACAGTGGTCTGCCCATCACACACCGCCAGTTCATGTAACACAGTTCAGCCAGTTGCGGCATTTCGTATAGGGACCCCTAGTGTCACTACATCGACACAACGTCGAGTGAGTGACAGATATTGAACGTCCTGGTTACTTGTGTAACCTCCGTTCCCTGATGGAGGGAACGAGACGTTGTGTCCCTCTTGCCACAATGCTGAACTACCCGCTGAAATGGCCGGGACCTTGTCTCGGCTCCTCAGCACAAAACCTGAATGAGTGGTTGCATACCAGCTCCTTTTATACCCGTATGTCCGGGGGAGTGGTATGCAAATACCACTCGCCAAATTTCATTGGCCTTTTATCAAAGACCAGAGGTGTTTCAGGCTCCCAAGAGTGACCCCTAGTGTCACTACATCGACACAACATCTCATTCCCTCCATCAAGTAACCAGGACGTTTTCAGGTCATACCATTCAGCCAGGGTTCGATAACCCAAAGAGTAGTCCTAACCTACTTCCAAGGCCTCTTCTCTGTTAGAAAAGACAAGCTATCAAACTACACCTACCACCCATCCAATGCCTGTCTTTAAACCAGTCCCCCAACAGATTAATTAAGAGAGCGACGTACATGTCCCTCCAACTCCTATCTTGGCATGGTTTTGCTTCCCCACTCAATTCCTCCCTAGAAACCCCCAGATAAGGACTGAGAGGGTCAGCAGAACCAACATAAATACAAATCTTATAATATATAATCTTAACAAATGCATTTCAGTCTAGATTTTTTAAATATACAAATATTACCATCTTTAACTATAAACTGAAAGAGACAACACAGCCCTGATAATTTTTCTGCACTGCACTGGACATTCCATCCAACTGTGGCATTAGATAAGAACATGCAGGTGGTGTACAGTAGGTGTACAGTACTGGCCTTTATCAACTATCTTATAAAAGTGGCGACCATTCGAGGTGAGTGGATCCCAATCAGTGACCCAGTACATATTACAGTGCGTCATTCTCTTGTGCCACGTAAAGTATACTGGCACTGGTATCTTAAGAGCAAACTGCCACTCTACAGCTGTCAATGTGGGAATGGTGAGATAACTTAAACTCAGATACCATGTGGCTTAGAGCAGTTTAACTTTGCTGATAGTAAATAAAATCTTAACACACACACATAGACACACCACAGGGCAAGCACATCACAGACATACAGTATCTGACTTATTCTGAATAGTAAGCATTTACAGTAGCCCCAAAATGTATTTTGACACTTAAGCCACTCTTGCCTTATGATTATGAATTGTGACATTTATTTTAAAGAACGACAGCACTATACGAGGTGCAAAATGCCATAAGTGAAAGCTTCCTAAGTTGGTAGCCAAGGAAATCCACAGATGTAATCTAAATGTGTTCCATGAGCATTCTGGCATAATTGAATTAAAGTAATTTTCCTAGAAAAGAGGAAGTCTGGTGCACAGCACAACATCAGCAGCAACTGTTTAAAACTTCATCATCAAAGCTTTTTCTTCTTCAGAGCACTGATGCAATTATCAAAAGTGAAGTTCTTGCCATTGTCCATTATCTTGTCTCGAAGAAAAGACAAAACTCAAAGTATTCTTTGATGATGGATACACAGTATATACATATATATATTTTTGTATTTTTATAAAAAAAAAAAAATTCTCCCAATTTGGAATGCCCAATTCCCACTACTTAGTAGGTCCTCGTGGTGGTGCAGTTACTCACCTCAATCCGGGTTGCGGAGGACAAGTCTCAGTTGCCTCCGCTTCTGAGACCGTCAATCCGTGCACCTTATCATATGGCTCATTGTGCTTAACACCATGGGGACTCTGCATGTGGAGGCTCATGCTGCTCTCTGTGCTCCATGCACAACTTACCACCCGCCCCATTGAGAGCGAAAACCACTAATCGCGACCACGATGAGGTTACCCCATGTGACTCTACCCTCCCTAGTAACCGGGCCAATTTGGTTGCTTAGGAGACCTGGCTGGAGTCATTCAGCACACCCTGGATTCTAACTCACAACTCCAGGGGTGGTAGTCAGCATCAATACTCACTGAACTACCCAGGCCCAGATACACAGTATATTAATATTTCTGTATTTCCTCTAAAATGTCTTAAAAGCAGTGGAGGAAATATCGCTCAACCCTTCTTCAATGGGATGGTCCACAACCAAATCCTACTGAAATCACTTTTTCTGACCGTTGCCATGCTGGAGGGATACTATTGTATTACCTTCTTTCCAGTAAGCAAAATATGCACCAAAAATTAATGCAAAGCCATACACAAATATTTTTGAGTCCATTCCCTTGGACAAATGCAACTGGAACATTTTATTCTGTGTACCTCGTCTCCACCTCTCTTTCATGCATATTCTCTTCCCAGCATTTCTCCTTCCTCTGTTTGCAGAGAGCGTCTGCATGTTTGCATTGTGGGCTGCTATAATTGTCCTCTTTTAAAAGTCAGATCTTCTTTGCTGCATTTCAAGTGAGAAGCTTCAAAGAGAAAGCTGTGTTTGAGTGTTTGAACGGGTCATCAAACGATGTGGGTGTGTGTTACCGAGCCCTGACTGACTGGGACATTGGTTCCACACCCCGAAGCTTTCCAACACGGGTAGGGATCTTGGTACGACAAAACTCAGCCTAGTGGTTTATTTGTAGCAAAGTCATCCATGGGCTCATTTGAATGGCATTGATCAACAGGCAAATTGTCCAAAAGTTTCCTGTAATTATTCCTTTAATGAAATTTTTTTTAATTTAAGGCATTTTTTCTGTCCCTCTGTCTCAGATGGTGGTACTGAAGGACCCAATGGAGGATCCCGATGATATTCTTCGTGCTCATCGGTCCAGAGAGAAGACTTATATGTTTGATGTGGCCTTTGATTATTCAGCCACGCAGGCAAGCCCATTTTGTTTGTGTGTGTTTTGTGTACATTCAAAAGTTAACATTGTAAATTTAATGTTTGCTAAAAGGTCACGTTTAAGTGCGTAGTTATGTGTGCCTTTGTGTGCATTTATGTTTGTCACGTGTTTGAAAACAAATCAAATCAAATTGCTTGATTGTCACTCAACCATATACACAAGTTCAGCAGTGGGTAAAAGTCTTGGGTGCAGTTCCAAGCAACATAGCAGTCATGACAGTGAAGAGACATATACCAGTCTACAATAAACATCTAATTTACACATCTAATTTACATATATCACGATATACAATATACAGTATACAATATACACAATATAAAATACACTGTATACAATAAAAATACACAGTATAACCCCCCCCCCCCACCCCCCGTAATGTACAACCGATGAAAAACTACCATAACATATGGAAACAAAGGCCATTGTTAAACATGTTTTATGTGTGCTTTCCATAGGACGAGGTGTACCGAGCTACCACTAAAGGATTGATTGAAGGCCTTATATCAGGGTACAATGCCACCGTTTTTGCCTACGGACCCACAGGTTACTACAGACATTGTTTATCATCTCTCTATCTATCATCTATCTATCATCTATCCAGCTATCTATCTATCTATCTATCTATATAGCTGAAGTCAGAAGTTTACATACACTTAGGTTGAAGTCATTAAAACAAATTTTTTAACCACTCCACAAATTTCATATTAGCTAACTATAGTTTTGGCAAGTCGTTTTCGGACATCTACTTTGTGCATGACACAAGTCATTTTTCCAACAATTGTTTACAAACAGATTGTTTCACTTTTAATTGACTATATGACAATTCCAGTGGGGCAGAAGTTTACATACACTAAGTTAACTGTGCATTTAAGCAGCTTGGAAAATTCCAGAAAATGATGTCAAGCCTTTAGACAATTAGCCAATTAGCTTCTGATAGGCTAATTGTCTAATTGGAGTCAGTTGGAGGTGTACCTGTGGATGTATTTTAAGGCCTACCTTCAAACTCAGTGCCTCTTTGCTTGACATAATGGGAAAATCAAAAGAAATCGGCCAAGACCTCAGAAAAACAAATGTGGACCACCATCATCTGTACAAACAATAGTACGTAAATATAAATGCCATGGGACCACGCAGCCATCATACCGCTCAGGAAGGAGACATATTCTGTCTAACAGTGATGAATGTAGTTTGGTGTGAAAAGTGAAAATCAATCCCAGAACAACAGCAAAGGACCTTGTGAAGATGCTGGAGGAAACAGGTAGACAAGTATCTATATCCACAGTAAAATGAGTCCTATATCGAAATAACCTGAAAGGCTGCTCAGCAAGAAAGAAGCCACAGCTCCAAAACCACCATAAAAAAGTCAGACTACAGTTTGCAAATGCACATGGGGACAAAGATCTTACTTTTTGGAGAAATGCCCTTTGGTCTGATGAAACAAAAATGGAACTGTTTGGCCATAATGACCATCATTATGTTTGGAGGAAAAGGGTGAGGCTTGCAAGCCGAAGAACACCACCCCAACTGTGAAGCATGGGTGTGGCAGCATCATGTTGTGGAGGTTCTTTGATGCAGGAGGGACTGGTGCACTTCACAAAATAGATGGCATCATGAGGAAGGAAAATTATGTGGATATACTGAAGCAAAATCTCAAGACATCTGCCAGGAAGTTAAAGCTCGGTCGCAAATGGGTCTTTCAAATGGACAGTGAACCCAAGCATACCTCCAAAGTTGTGGCAGAATGGCTTAAGGACAAGTCAAGGTATTGGAGTGGTCATCACAATGCCCTGACCTCAATCTGATAGAAAATTTGTGGGCAGAACTGAAAAAGCGTGTGCCAGCAAGGACCCAGTTACACCAGTTCTGTCTGTTCTTCCAGCAACTTATTGTGAGAAGCTTCTGGAAGTCTACCCAAAACATCTGACCCAAGTTAAACAATTTAAAGGCAATGCTACCAAATACTAACAAATTGTATGTAAACTTCTGACCCACTGGGAATGTGATGACAGATATAAAAGCTGAAATAAATCATTCTCTCTACTATTATTCTGACATTTCACATTCTTAAAAAAAAGTAGTGATCCTAACTGACCTAAGACAGGGAATGTTTTCTATGATTAAATGTCAGGAATTGTGAAAAATGTATTTGGCTAAGGTGTATGTAAACTTCTGACTTCAAATGTGTGTGTATATATATATATATATATATATATATATATATATATATATATATATATATATATCTGTGTCTGTGTGTGTGTGTGTGTGTGTGTGTGTAAATGTGTATTGACATATTCCCCATGTCTTTATGCCTGACAATTAACATTGGCCCACATTAGGTCCAGTTTATGAAGCAATCATTTTCTTTTTTTTTTTTTTTTGCTCTTACTCGGAAATGACATCCACAGTGGCCATATGGCCAGAGTGGTAAAAATCACAGACACTGGGGCACGGAACAAAAGCAGCTGTTATGCGAAGCACCTGTTCACTTCGCTGTGTAAATCTTGCAAAACTTGTTAAGAACATGTTTGGTTCATATTTCACAAAAAAAAAAAAAAAAAAAAAAAGATTGTTTTTATTCAAGCATATTTTCCCTCCACATTAACATCACTGTAATGCAAAAATATAAAAAAATAAATAAAAATGCTCATTCTCATTACTAAGTTAAATTGTAAAGTACACATTATGGTAGTATTTGTTGTTCTGCTTTTGATTTACCCTGATTTAAATAAAAATATTTCAGTAACTTTCACTGTAAGTCTAACGAGAGTCATCACTAAGAAAAATAAGAAGAAGAATTATCAAAAAAAAAAAAAACAACAACAAAAAAAAAACATCTGGATGTACAACGTAATGACAATTTAAAATAATTTGACATAATCTTAAGGAAAATACTGTCACAATTCAAAAATTCTTAATTTTCCTAAAATAGGCTTCATTTCCTTTTGATGCAGAATACAATTTCTGATTTTGTTTCTTTTGATTTTATGGTGAAATATGGTTTCATAAGATTCACCTTGCTACTACAGCACTGCACAGCACCTATAGAGGCTAAAGTTCTTACACGGACTATATCTTCTAGTGGATGGATGGCACTTAATGAATTTGCTTTATAAAACATAATACTTCAATATGTATCCTTTGGATTTTCATCATCAAAGCCATGATGGTCTCGAGGCTTTGCTGCATTTTCAGTATAGATAAGGCTAAAGAGCACTGGTACGATGCACAGCAAAATACTGTATATGATCTATATTCATAAGATTCCTGAGCCTCAAATGCCTAATTGTTTATTATAGATCAGTTTTTAGGATGGGTTAAATAGAATACAAACTGATTCCTGGAAAGCCTATGTCTGTGTGGCACCTGTGTATGTGTGTGCTCTAATCTGATCCGTGCCCTCAAAGTGACTCTTACTGACTGTTCCAGTCTGTAGTCGGGTGACTTGGGTCTATATAAAGCTTAGAGGGCACGAAATCTGTACTCAGCCTGAAGGGGATAAAAGCCACCTGTAAACATTATGTTTCACTCTCTGTGACTCATCTCACACCTGTGCCTTGTGTTGATGTCATGCTGATGTACATATGCTAATAAAATACAATTAGCACACACTTAGAGACAATGGATTTTGTTTATGTTTTAAACAATCTTGAAAAGGGTTTTGCTTGGTTTTATATTATTTTGTCATAATATCTTGCATTATGTGTGGCAATTAAATTATGGTAAATTGTGGTCCTAATGAACAGGTTTGTATATACGTGTACAGGTTGTGGGAAGACCTACACTATGCTTGGAACAGACAGAGATCCTGGTATCTATGTACGCACATTAAACGACCTGTTCAAAGCCATCGAAGAAACCGGCGATGACATGCAATACAGTGTCTCGATGTCCTACTTAGAGGTGAGAACATTGATGGGCGCTAAAAATGATTGTAGTGATTGTAGATTGTAGTCATCATTCATCATCGCCTATCCCAACTAAATATACAGAAACAACTGTTAGTAAGCCATTCTTAGGTTGATTTCCCTGACAAGTGTTAACACTGTGGCTTTGAGGCACTACCAAAACATTGCTTCGTTTATTTAAGCATCCCGACCAGCCTGACACAGCAACATTGACTCAACCAATGGTGTGAGTTTGGGGCGGGACTATCTGTTTTATCACCAGTGGCAGATGGGGGGGTGTTTGGCAGTTCTGTTTGATTACACTAGTGCTGCAGAAATTACACACTTCACCTTTAAATCTAAATTATATTCTGATTGGTTGTGATGTGTCACGCTGTGCAACAGTTTCGCGCAGAGTGTGAATAGACAAAGTATTGAAGATAACATTTCTAAATATATAAACTAAAAATAAAGCAAACATGTAATGCCATGAAATCTGTAAACTCGCAAAATGTTAACAACTTTACAGATCAAATAATTAAGACACTTTTTGCTTAAGTGCTTTTAAACACTTATAAAATTATAAGCTTCTCATTTCCGCCTATTAACCCTCCAAAAATTGGCCCCGTTCACTTCCATTGTAATTGCCTTTCAACTCATCCTTTAATTGTTGTGGTAATCAACATTACTCCTCAAATGCTGTTGATTTAGCTTAACTTGTATTGAACCCAGAATATTCCTTTAAGGTCAAAGAACATAGACAAATGGAAAAGATAGTGAATTGGTTTCCAACATAAGACCAGAATGGATGTTTGAACACTGCATCTACAGATATTGAAGCAATTTCCTTCTCTTTCCTTCTCTGTGGGGAACAGACACAATGTTAAAGGCAAAATCTACATTGTCAAGTGACAGTACTAGACACAAAAAAATGCTGCTGAACAGACTTTGATTGACAGAATGATATGAGACTGTTGAGAAAGAACATGAGAGCGAGAGAGAGGAGAGCTGAGAATGCAAGATTGATGAGACTTTTATAAAAAAAAAAAAAAAAAAAAAACGACACTCTGAAGTGGAGTTCCTGTCTGCTCGTACATGTGAACTCAACTGCACATGCATCACCCGCCTATCAAAAACAGAGCAGAGCCATTGAGTTTGAAGGCTACACTGAAGCAGGCAGATAAAAGGAGCAGAAAAAAAAAATCCCATAGACTTACATTAAAGGAAGGACATAAGTAATTTCTAGAGACCAGAATTTCATAGAGACTTGGGGGTGTTTTTGTCTTCTTCCTTGGGCCAGTGAGTAACCACCTGGTAACTTTAGTGACATGCTGGCAACCACTCTGAATAAGCTAGCAACTGCATAACAACACTGTGACGAGGAGGAGGGCAAGGCCGGGCTGTGACTAATTATAATTATATTTATTTTTCACAAATTATACATTTGCACATATACAGTGAAATTCTTTTTTTCACATATCCCAGCTAAGCTGGGGTCAGAGCGCAGGGTCAGCCATGATACGGCGCCGCTGGAGCAGATGGGGTCAAGGGCCTTAGCTCAAGGGCCCAACGGTGGCATCGTGGCAGTGTTGGGGCTTGAACCCCTGACCATCTAGTCATTAACCCAGAGCCTTAACCGCCAAGCCGCCACTGCCCCTCCAAGCCGCCACTGCCCCTATGCACATCCGGCCACAACTGACTATGCACATCCGGCCCCCAATCGGGCTAATCAGCCGAGGAGAGGGATAAGTGCAGCGGAATGCGGCAGTTCGGGAGATAGAGAGCCACATGCAGCTGCCATGTGTGCGTTTATGTTTTTGTGTCTTTTTGTTGAAGTTCCTATTAAAATATTACTTTTGATTGTTCAGCCGATTCCCGCCACCTCCTTTCCCATGATGCTAGTAACCTTGTTACATTGGTGCCGAAACCCAGGAAGGAGGGATGTGCTGTCGTGGAGTCCTCGCCACTGCCATCCGCCCAAAGGAGCAGCCACTGCCGTCCACCCGGGGATGGAGTAGTCGCTGCCGGCCGCCTGGAGCAGTGGAGCCGCTGCCGGGGGCAGAGGAGTTTCCTACCGGCTGCCAAAACACGGAGGGGCGTTCCATCCACCAGGGGTCGGAGGACTGGCTCCTGTCCACCCGGGGAGGAGTGGCTGTTGTCCGCCAGAGTGTGGAGAAGTGATCAAGGACCAAGCGACGGCGTATCTCGAAACCGGCGAGCAAGTTTTTTTTTTCTCTCTCCTCTCTCTCTCCCTCACTGTTGCTCCACCTTGCCCTTTCCCTCTCCTCTCCTCTTTTTTTTTTTTTTTTTTCTCCCCTCGTCCCTCTCCCCAGCCCTAGAGAGGTGGGGAAAAGCCTGCCGGGGGTTCTGCGGCCTGAGGCAAAGGAGGGAGGTGTGTGTTGAGGAGGAGGGTTCAGTGCAGCAGAATGCAGCAGTTCGGGAGAGAGAGAGAGCCACATGCAGCTGCCATGTGTGCTTTTATGTTTTTGTGTCTTTTTGTTTAAGCTCTTATTAAAATATTACTTTGATTGTTCAGCTGGTTCCCACCTCCTCCTTTCCCATGAAGCTAGAAACCTTGTTATAAACACTTTAACAACCACTCAACAACTGGGCAACAACATAACAATTTCCTGGCAACCACCCACAATACCCTAGAATCATGGAAGTGAGTTTTCCAAGGGTAAGCACCAGTCACAAAACAAGTCTAAAATGTAAATGTAAAAATCTCTAGTCTCAGATAAAAGCACACTAACAAAAATATGCCCAATATATGGCTTTAAGGGATAGTTCACCCCAAAATGAACATTTTATTGAACTTATGAACTTATTATTTACTCACCCTCATGCCATCCCAGATGTATATGACTTTCTTCTGCAGAACACAAATGAAGGTATTTAGAAGAATATCTAAGCTCTGTTGGTCCTCACAATGCAAGTGAATGGTGACCAGAACTCAGATGGTCCAAAAAGGACATAAAGGCAGCATAAAATTAATCCATATGACTTCAGTGGTTACATCCATATCTTTTGAAGTGATATGAAAGGTGTGGGTGAGAAACAGTTCAATATTTAAGTCCTTTTTTACTGCCAATCTCCGCCTTTGAACAACCCCTATCAGTAGGTGGCTGAATATATAACTGAAACTCACTTTCACTCCAGAATATGGATTTTCAGTAAAGAAGGACTTCAATATTGATCTGTTTTTCACCCACACCTATCATATAGTTTCTGAAGGTATGTGTTTAACCACTTGAGTCTTATGCAATGTGTAATGCTACTGTAAATGTTTCAAACAGTAAGATGCTTTCATAACATGCTATAGATATGCTGTCACATGACCTCAAAAGAAGGCCAGAAACATACTTTACATTAGTACGCAATCGCAGATACAAACGCATGACCAACGCATTGCCAGTGCGTGATCCGGTTAAACATGCTTCACATGCATTCTTGCGTTACTGTGGCAGTAACAAACCTCAGTACTCAAGGGGGTGATAGAGTTACATTGTGCCATTAAACTGTATGTGTTATTATTCAGGTAGTTGCTACTGTATAAATACATTAAATCTAATATTGCTCAGCAATATTCTCTTCAAACTTTTGCTCTGCCATGACAGTAGTTGACAGTTCACACTTACGTCCGCTATAGTGCCCCTTGTGGCAATGTTGAGAATGCAACACATACTTGCATTGTGTTATGAATTGAGGTCTGCATTCACATATGTTTTAGCTTTAAGTTACAGTATTTAATTCAGCAAGCATATTTAATTCAGCAAGTGCCATCCTATTATCATCTTGGAAACAAACGCGGTTATCTTGCATTTTTTAATCCAGTCTTGATGGAAAAAATTTAAATGCATGGACCGATAAAATCTATATTCTGAATGCACTATCTTTCTATAATTTTATCGATTTGGATAAAAGTATCTGCCTAAGGAATTAATGTAAATACATACAGAAAATGTGAATATTGCACTCTGTATGTATACTGTTGAAGGCACGTACTATAATAGTATGCAATTGTGATCGTACCTACCAGTACATACATTTACATGCATTTAAATGCACACCCAGAAACACTGTGTGCACATGCAACTTACCACACACATACCGTACATAAACACACAAGTGGTTTATGTTGTTTGACTTCTTTAGGTTAAAGAGGTGTTTGGGATGTGCAGACCTATGAGTAATCCACTCCGTCCACACACGGAAAGAGCAAACCTCAGTAAATTGCACAATGCTCTCCTGTCCTGTAGCTTTTCTTAAACCTTCACATTAAAAATACTGTTTACACTGGGCTGTCCAAATGCTCGAGGGGGTGCCTTCCTGGAGAGGAAGCGTTTTTATTCCCAGCCTCTCTGGTTTTAAGTTCAGACCTCCTGGTTTATCCTGTCCTCTTTTTCTCTTTCCATCATCTGTATCTATAGCTGGTCTTATTCTTTTCCTCTGTCAATCGCTTCTTTTTATACTGTCAACATCACCCTAAAATTATCACATGCTTATAGCACATCAGAGTGACCTCAGTGACTGTGATGAAATGTTCCGAAGGAATGGCTTGCATTGAGAGCTTTTGAGGTGACCACAGGGGAGCTCAGGATATGGCCTTGTTCTAAATAGGGTTGAATGAAGCTTAAGTATTCTGAAATATTAAGGGAATAGTTCATCCAAAAATGAAGATCCATTACTCACCCTCATGTTGTTCCAAACCTTTACGACGTTGTTGTTTTGTTTAGTTTTTCTGTAGAACACAAAAGCAGGATTTTTAAAGAATATACATGCTTTTCAATACAATAAAAGTGGATGGGGACTGGGGCTGTCAAGCTACAAAAATGACAAAAAAGCACCATAAAAGCATCATAAAAGGAGTCCATGTGACTCATGCGCTATGTTCAAAGTCTTTTGAAACAATACAAGATATTTGTATGAAGAATAGATGGAAATGTAAGTCTATTATTCAGTATTTGTCCTCCCTCAAACAGTGACAGTAGAACTGTGCTGTAAAAAAGTGGTAACCTGAAACTGTTACATAAAACACTATTTGGACAGTACTTGATTTAAAGGGATAGTTCACCCAAAAATTAAATTTCTCTTCTCTCTAACCCTTACCCTAACCCTCCCATATGTGTATGACTTTCTTTAATCTGCTGAACACAAATGAAGATTTTTAGAAGAATTTCTCAGATCTGTTGGTCCATATAATGGAAGCGAATGGGTGCCAAAAATTTGAAGCTCCAAAAAGCACATAAGGGCAGCATAAAATGACTCCAGAAGACTTTGGTGAGTAAATCAATGTCTTCAGAAGCGATTTGATAGGTGTGGGTGAGAAACTATAAATTACTATAAATTCTCCTCCCTGCTCAGTCTATCTCCACTTTCTGTTTCTCCTTCTTCTGTTTTTGGTGATTCACATTCTTCATGCATATCGCCCCCTACTGGGCAGGGAGGAGAATTTATGATAAAAAAAGAAAATGACTTAAATTTTGATCTGTTTTTCACCCACACTTATCATATAATGTCTGATCACATTGATTTAACCACTGGAGTCATATGGATGACTTTTATGCTCACTTTATGTGGATTTTGGCACTTACAAATTTTGGCACCCATTCACTTGCATTGTATAGACCTACAGAGCTGAAATATTCTGTATTCTGTAAATGTTCTGCAGAAGAAAGAAAGTCATACACATCTGGGATGGCACAAGGATGAGTAAATGATGAAAGAAATTAAATTTTTGGGTGAACTATCCCTTTAACCCTTAAAATTAGTTTTGTTGGTGTAACCTAATGTTTTCAGATTGATTCAGTAATGTTAAAAAAATATTTTTGACTTGAATAAAACCAGTAAATTTAGATGATACCACATTTTTCACTGTAGATTACATTTTTTTCAGTTTGGAAATTAATATGGTCTTTTTTTTCCTGTTATATTCATGTGCTACAGATCTATAATGAGATGATAAGAGACTTACTGAATCCATCCTCTGGGTTTCTGGACTTGAGAGAGGACTCGAAGGGAGAGATACAGGTCACGGGGATCACAGAGGTCTCCACCATCAATGCACGCGAGGTTCGTTATTGAGACCCCCACGTTTCTATACAAGCAGCTGATTTGCATTATTTTCAGGCATTATCACTTAGTTTCAATTCATAAATCATTGTCCATAAATAGTTTTTACTTCGCTTGTATCTTTGGAAGTATCTGAATTTACTTTGCATAAGGTTTTATGTTGTTTCAGTATTAGTTTTAGTTAGATCAGACAATCCAACTTTGAAAATATGAAGTCAAAAATTTTTAATTGTTTTTTTTTTATTTATTTTTTTAACAACTACATTGTTTAATGCTTACATAGTATGCAGCTTCTTTGAGTATAATGGGAGCATACTAGTTTTGTTGTGTTGTGCCGCTCGCTTAAGCACTGTTGAGGCCAAGAGGACAATGTTATGGGGAAGCGAGAGGTTTTCAATAGTATTTATCAGTAAATGAATGGAAAGGTAACCCATATTGCTTATTTGAAAAAGTAATTTTGTGTTTATTGTATTATGGAGTAAATTCTAAAAGTAACACATTACTTCCAAAAAAGTAATCTGATTACATAATGCTTGCTATTTGTAATGTGTTCCCAACTCTGTTCCAAGCAAAGCTCAATACAAGACATTCTGTAGATTATGTTGTGTTTTAAAGCTGTTTTCTTTTTCTCAGATCATGGAGTTGTTAATGAAGGGAAACAAGCAGAGAACTCAAGAGCCGACAGCGGCCAATCAGACGTCGTCTCGCTCTCACGCTGTGCTGCAGGTGGCCGTGCGACAACAGAGTCGATGCCGAGACATTCTACAGGAAGTACGATTTGCACGACTCTTCATGATTGATCTGGCTGGGTCTGAGCGGGCTTCACAGGTACTTATGATGTGTGTGGTGAAAAATAGTTTATATTTGTACGTCTAAGAAATAGCTATCAATATTAGGTCTGTTTATCTTCTGGACTGAAAAGTTACATAAAACCATATATATATATATATATATATATATATATATATATATATATATATATATATATATATATATATATATATATATATATTTTTTTTTTTTTTTTTTTTTTCAGTAAGCATGATGGGCAAGCAGTGATGTATGTCCATAAATCAGGCCATCATTAATATAAAAGCTATCAGTCTTTCTTCTTAAATAAAAGCTGGCACAGTTGGCTTTAAATATATTCAAAATCACATATTAGCCAGTGACTTGGGAAGAATTCCAAGAGTAATTTATAGGTGATAAACGTGTTCTCTGGGGGAAAAAATGGGGAAGTCCATTATACTGAATAATTTGTCATTGTACCATAACAATTATTAATTATTTTCTGATGTCTGAGACTCCTCCACAAGTCACATTAGGTTTGTGTGCAGAAAGAAATGTGAATCATGCTTCATATTAAAGTGTCATTCGCCCTCACAACAGGAAAATATTACATGAGAGAACACATTTACGATGGGAACTGCTAAAAATATTAACCACTCAAGCACCCTGTGGGTTTAAACATGAATATTTTTGACACAAAAGCAGAACACATTGTTGGTTATGGGGCATTGTTGCTCAGAATCAAGAGGGTTATTTGTTTTCTATTAATGAGAAAGACTGTTGCGCAACTAGTCAGAGAATAAGATAAGCAAGAGCGCCCTCTGCTGGAAATCAAAATCAAAAATGTTGAATAGTTCAACCGAAAATGAAAATTATCATTATTATTGGGAGCTCTTTATCTCAGAGCTGTTTTTTTTTTTTTGACAAAAACAACTGCTGCATGAAAAAATACAATTGGAATCGTGCCGGTGGAATAGTAATGTCATGATATCGTCAGACAAAACGGTGCTATAACAATTTGTATCATACTTTTCAGACACAGAACAGGGGTCAGAGGTTAAAAGAAGGAGCTCATATTAACCGTTCTCTCCTTGCTCTGGGGAACTGCATCAATGCCTTGAGTGAGAAGAATGGCAACAAATATGTCAATTACAGAGATAGCAAACTCACGCGACTGCTCAAGGTACAGCAAAGCAATTCTTCATGAACAGAAAAGCTCAAACATGTTCATCAACTGTAAATGTGATATTTTCCCTGACATATGATGATTTGATAAGGTCTTGAGTCCTCCGCACTTGTATGGGGTCTTATTTTGTCTTCAGGACTCTTTGGGAGGGAACAGTCGAACAGTGATGATTGCCCACATAAGCCCCGCCTCTCTGGCCTTCGAAGATTCACGGAATACCTTGACCTATGCCGACCGTGCCAAAAGCATCCGCACACGGGTAAGTTCAGTGCATATTGGAAAGAATAAAGTAATAAAAACAACAACAACAAAAAACAAAACATCGGTATCATTACTTCTGCATTAAGTACACTGTCCAAAATCTTAAGATTCGGTGAGTTTGATACTTGTCTCCTGCACTATGTTCTACTGACTGCCATCTGCCCTGTTTTTACATCTACTCTGTCTCTATCTATCCAGGTAAAGAGAAACCTGTTGAATGTGTCCTATCACATCGCTCAGTACACCAGCATTATATCTGACCTGCGCAGCGAGATTCAGAGGTTAAAGAAAAAGATTGCGGACCAGGCCAGTATACAGCTCAACCCAGACAGAACAGACATCCGCCATGTTCAAGGTAACATCCTGTCTGTAACATAAGAAATTATATGCTCATTTACAATGCACAAGTTTAAATTCTATACTATTCTATTCTTTATTATCATATTATTTTCTATTTGATTATTGTTTCTATTTGATTCTATTCTGTTATTTTTTAATGGATGTTTTTTTTAATTTTTTATATTCTGTTCTAATGGGTTCTATTCTATTCTAATAGATTCTTTTATACAGAATTTAATGTATTCTTTATTAATAGGTTCTGTTCTATTCTAATATATTTGTTTTCTAATTTATTTTATTATTTTCTTCCCAATGTAGTTTATTGTTTTCTCTTCTAATGGTTTCTATTCTATTCTATTAGACTATTTTCAAAACGATTCTGTTCTAGCCCAATAAATTATCTTATTCTGTTCTTTTGTAAAGGATGCTTTTCTAATAGATTATATGCTAATCGATTCTATTCTATTCTTATAGATTATGTTCTATTTTAATGTATTCTTGATTAATAGGTTTTATTTTTCAATAAATTATTTCTTATTGATTACATTTACATTTATTCATTTAACAGACACTTTTATACAGAGTGACTTCTTGCAAATGAGAAATAGAGCAAACACATAATTTTCTTCTCTAATGTATTCTATTCTAATACATTTTATTCCATCCTGTTCTATTGTTTTCTTTTCATATATATTCTAAAGGATTATTTTTTTTAAAGATTTAGTTCTACTCTAAGATTATTTTTTTATTTGATTCTATTATGTTATTTTCTAATGGATTATATTCTATTATAATGCTTATTTCTTTACAAATAGGTTCTATTTCATTCTAATATATTCTTTTTTTTGATTGATTCTATTCTCCTCTAATGGATTCTATTCTATTTGATTATTTCCTGTTCTATTCTATTCTTGTCTAATTCATTCTATTCTTTTCTATTCTTGCTGATTCTATACATTTCTGTTCATTTCTTTTCAAATGGATTCTGTTCTATTCTATTCTATTCTATTCAAAGAAGATGAGTGATATTGCTCAGATATGTTGCATAACATGACTTCTCTCTGTTTGTTTACAGCAGAGGTGCAAGCTCACTCATCTCAGCAGAGTCAGGCTGAGATGGACCAACTACGGGAACAGCTGATCAATGCATTTAGACAGCAGATGGACATCAGGAAGCGTCTTATGGAGTTAGACAACAGCAACATGGAGATCCAGATTGACACATCCAAACACTTGCTGACCATTGCAGAGTGAGTCTCCCTTCTACTGAATGCCAATGCCTTACATACATCATATGAAATTATGTGGCATCTGCAAACAAATGATGTGAAAAAACTGACCGTTTCTCAGAACTAAATTCACATTTCTGACCCATTTTTGCAATTACTTTTAACCAACTGGTGTCAAGGTAATTTTCAGTGGATGTATGAAATCAGTCCCTTTCAAGTTCACTTCACTCAGGTATCAGAGGTACAGAGATATAGACTGAGATATGTTCTGTGTCTGTTTAGCTGGGAGCAGGAACGTTTCAGAAGAAGAAAGAAGTGGCAGGGCGAGAGGAGGAAGGAGAGTTTTCATAAGGATGAGAGCGAGAAAGACTCCGACTCACCAGAATCTCTGCCGGACAGCACAGAGACACAAGAGGTGGCCATGGCCAGAGAGAATCTTGTCACACTCATGGCAGAGCAGAAGAAAATACAAAAACAGAAGGTAATTTATGTTAGTGGTAATAGAGTAATAACACCCCAAAACCTTACAGTCTTGACCAGAGCAATAACACTGGGAAGTCTGATTCATTTTAGTGAATCAGTTCAAAAGCAATGTAATGATTCATTATGACTGATCACTCCCCAAAGTGTTTCCAGCGTCCCTGTGTGGCATTTTACTGTGCTGTTTTAGCTGTCTTATTAAATAAATGTTTACAGCTATTTATAACTTTAAAAAATGCATGTTTATGATTCCAACATGTCACCCTCCTCACAGTTTTACTTCAAGTACTTACAGTCAAGTGATTAACAAATGTTTGGTGAATCACTTTTATGCAAAGAACCAGTTAAAAAAAAAAAAATTCATTTGTGAATCTGACATCACCTGAGTAAAGATAAATCAGTAATTATATATAAGTGTATAATTTCAACTTGAACTGGCATGTGTGTTCACCCGGAATCACTTTACTAAAATACTAAATGTTAAAAAGTATTTTTGACAATAGGCCGTCTGTTCTCCTCAGGCCGGGCTGGAGCAGCGTCTGACAGAGCTGAGAGAGCAAGCCCGACATCTCGAGGAGCTTCTCCCCCACCGCGTAAGCTCTGAGGAGCAGAGGGAGGTTCTTTGCCTCCTCTGTAAGGTCCACGAGTTGGAGATCGAGAATGCAGAGATGCAGTCAAGCACTCTGCTTAAGGACAATGTGATCCGGCAGAAAAACGTGGTCGTGCAGCGTTTTGAGCAGCACAGGCACCTATGCCACGAGATCATCCTGCAGCAGCGGAGATTTATTGATGGTGGGTCATTTGCATGAGTAAGCAAGGACTGTCAACCAGAAATGAATCAGGCAAAACTTTCTAAGCAGAATTATCCAAAAGTCTTTTTGAATGATTCAGTATGAGGTTTCAGTTCAGCTTTCAAGCAGAAACAAAAACAAATTTGACGATGTGATTGAACATCCAGTATATAGTTGTCTTTTGGCTATGAAAAGTACTGTTAACATGATCTGCTGTGATTCTTTTGCAGATCACAGTCTCCTGGTCCCTCCTCATCTTCAAGAGCTCTATGAGATGTACATGAAGGAAATGGATGAGAAGAACTTGGATAGAGTCGTGGCCTTGGATAAGTTCACCATTCGTACTCTTAAGGTACTTCAAGAAAGACATTTCCGAAAGGTTATTGTCTTTCGAAGTCAACATGAAATCGAAAAATGACACTCTTTACTTTCTTAATTCACATTCCTGCTCTTATTATAAATGATCCATCAGTGCATGTTATGCCAGATAAAAAAAGGTATGTTTTTGTAGTCTTGAATCAAAAAAACGAAGCCCAACCCAAACACTAACTACCTCTGAAATGACTTTCCATTTTGGCTGATGTCACCTAAGACGGGCATGCTTTTGGATAATGTTAACCAATAGGCAAATACCGATTTAGGCATTGTCTTATCAAACTTACATTTACTGTAGTTCTGTGTAGCAAAGGTTCGTATTTTGATCAAAGGAGAAGCAGGATCCAGTTTTCACAGTCCAGAGTTTTATTAACAAAATAATAGAAAATCGCTTCACAGCTTCACATTCAAAACCAAAAGTCTGCTTTGCAGCATAAAAGATAAGACAGGTCCGCTTTTCAGCACAACAACATATGAAACACTCTGGTAGCAGACACGTAGTCTCTGGTCTGTATTTATCTCTAATCTCTCTCTCTCTCTCTGTGGACTGGGCCATCTCGATGTGGTGTTCTATGAGGTTAGTGCAGCCAGGGAGAGGCGACAACACGTCAGAGAGACTTTTTTGCAATCTGGCAACCTCTGTACATTGTGACGGCGAGAGGTGGTCTCCACAAGGGACCGGAGTGAACTGATTGGCTTTTAGCCTCACCTCCATACCAAGCTCCTCCCTCTCTGGAACTACCATTGCCAAGGAAACGGGGACCGCCATCCTTCATGGTTTTAGTAGGTTGAGGTGGTAAATTTGACGAGCCCCTATCTGTACGCACTTCCTTATACTCCGTACGACTTCCCCAACTTGCTGTGTGACCTCAAAGGGCCCTTTCCACTTTGCGAGTAATATAGAGCTTGATGTGGGTAGTAATACAAGTTCTTGTCTCCCTGTGCAAACTCTGGGACTGATGTTATTGAGCCTATAGCAAATTCTCCTGTGATAGACGCCCCAGTGTGTGGCGTTTTGCTCTCAGGTCAAGAACGTATTGAATTAAATTTTTGCTTTGTGAAGGTCCCTCCTCCCAGTTTTCCTTCATGACGTCTAACATGCCACGGGGATTACGCCCATATAATAATTCAAATGGGGAAAACCCTGTGGAGGCTTGCAGGACCTCTTGCACTGCAAATAACAGAGGTTCGAACCACTTATCCCAATTCCGAGCATCTTTGAGCACGAATTTACAACTCATAATTTTAAGGTCTTATTAAATCGTTCAACCAAGCCGTCCATTTGTGGATGGTACACACTTGTCCAAATTGATTTAATACCCAATAATTCATACAGCTCGCATAGTGTACGTGACATGAAAGTAGTGCCCTGATCAAGCAATACTATGTGCTGAGATGTTGCGAAGAGGCACTGCTTCCGGGTATCGCATTGCATAGTCCACCAGAACCAACATAAAGCAATACCCGCGTGCTGACCGTTCTAATGGCCCGACAAGGTCCATGGCCATCTCTGTCAAAGGGAACCTCGTTCAGCGGAAGAGGGCGCAATGGTGCTTTTGGAGTGGCTGGCGGATTCACCAGCTTATATTCGCGGCATGTCGCACACCACCGGCTAACATCCCCACGAATGCCCGGCCATTAGAAACGGGCCATGAGACAGTTTAGTGTTTTCCTCTATCCCAAATGACCTTCCATCAGACTATGATGAGCCAACTGGAACAACATTTCCTGACGGCTCCATGGTACTAACAACTGGGTTGTATCTTCTTTTGTCTGAGCTTCCTGCATCACTTGATACAACCGATCATTTATAATTAAAAAATACGGATATGTGAGTGCAATGCGCGGCTGAAGGTGTTGACCATCAATTACTTTCACTTGGTCAAATGCATCAAAAAGTCTCGTCTCACATCTGCTCGAGAGGGAAATTGTCTCACTAAGGAAATTGTCATTCCCCTAAGGGGCGGGGAAGCCAAGGCTCCCTTACTTCATCCTGACGTGGAGCTGACGCAGACAGCCCCGGCTCCACCTCCCCCATCAGCGCATTACACACCCCACACCGTCCCACTGTATTACAGGACCCATTCACACACAACCCCTTTAACAATTTGGGAAAAGCCGGCCAATTAGTTCCAGAATTAGTGGATGGGTGAACTAACCACAGCCTCAGTTTTATGCTTTGAAATAGAATAGTGACGATCATTGCAGGATAATCATAAATATCCCTGTGCACACACCTCACCTTCACCCGAATATTTGTATCCAATGCCCCATTTTGAACCAAGCATTGATGAATGGAGGTTTGGTTACAATCTGAAGCCACCAATGCTTGGTATGTACCCCCCCCCCCAATACTCACGGGTATTTGGGACATCCCGGCTCGATCGGGGGAAGCCTGTGGAGTGTCGGGGATCCGGATCAACATTCCCAACTCCATCACAGGGCACCGTTTGCAGATGTGTCCCGGCTCCCTGCAACTTCAACAGACAGGCCCAAACCTCATGCCCACACCAGTGGCAGCAGCTTCCCCCACCTGAGAGGATGGGTAGGGCCGGGGGAGAGAGAAACAGGTGTGTTAGTACAACCCCGAGGCTGGGGCACCGGTCTCGGGGGATTGTTCCACCGTTTCTGGGGGAACGGGAAAGAAGGAGGGGAGGGGGAGGGACCACAGAGAGAGAGAGAGAGTGGGGCATGCCGGTCCCCGGGTATGCCGCTAAATGGTCCTCCGCCAACTGCACTGCTTCATCCAGCGATGCCAATCGGTGTCACTGGACACACTCCACCGTTCCTTTCGGTAGTTGGGAGACAAATTTTTCCAGTACCACGAGATCGAAGACACCCCCGATGTCACTGGGCTCTTCAGCCAGCACCCACCGCTGGCAGGCGTCGCAGAGCTGTTGAGCGAAGTCAAACGGGTGGCTGACTATGCTCAGCATCAGGGATCTAATAAATTCTGGGTTTTCAGAATTCTATTATTTTGCCCCCCACTGGTTTCACTCTGAAAAAAGTCACATTACGAAATTAAAATGGTTTGTTAATATTGTTTCTTGTTGAATTTAAAAGCTCTTCAGGAGGTTACTGTGTGGACTTAAAAGATTAACAGAACATTAGTCACCTGTGATCATGAACATCTTCACATATTTGCTGACATATGTCTGTCTAGGAGGGTTCTTTGCCCAAGATCACCCACCCCAGCAGAGGCCGTGACCCCTTGCAGGAGATGGACTCAGACCAGGAGAGTGTTCGCACGCTGGGCTCAGACAACAGACAAGGGCAGACGAAAGTGAGGAGACACACGCTGCCTCCCATCCTGCCAGAGTCTGATGGGTAAGAATGCCAAATTCTCTCAAATTGGTTTCATCTTTTGTTATTTAGTTTTCCATTATTCATCCATCTTGGTTAGAATGCAAAGTGACATTAGACTGAAAATACCCTTTCACTGTTAAAAAAAAAATGCTTCAACCAGCCTAAGATGGTTTATGCTGCCTGGCCAAGTACTGTAGGTGCTCTGCTAGTTTAGGTAAAAAAAAAAAAAAAGTGCTTAGGAAAATTCTAAGAAGTTTGCATGACTGCTCCAAAGTGCAATTCATGAAGAACATTTTTAAGAGGTCTTTTTGGGAAAACTAAATATTCGTAAATTTTTGGTTAGAAAATAAGAAGAACATGGTAATGATTTACCTTTGACCTCATGATTCCATTCCCTGGGTTTCTTTCCCTTGTTCACACAGAGAGCGAGTTTTTAAGACCAGTCACAAACAGATGAAGAACTCTGTAGTAATGACACCACCACCCATTCATATCAATGGACAGGGCAACAGAGAGGTGAGCGTCCTCTTTAGATGTAATAGAGAGTTCTCTCTTTCTCTCTCTCTCTCTCTCTCTTAACAAATTTAACCTACTATTCTTACCTACTATATCTGTCTGTTCGTCCGTCTGTCCCTCTGTTCATCCATTTTCAAGACAATTTATCCATACATCCATCCATCCATCCATTCTCAATACAATTTATCCATCCATCCATCCAACCATCTATCCATTCTCAAGACAATTTATCCATCCATCCATACATACATACATACATAAGACAATTTAGTATTTCTAGCAAACGTAGAAACTCAGTCCAAATTGTCTCACTTTTGATTTTATTTAATCAAAAGTGTCTGACGCTGTTCTGACTGTATTTCTGCTCTGCAGCTGTTGCCATCTGTCCTGGATGACACCTCGAGATGCAGTCATCTCAGCCACAGTATGAGCAGCCACCTGGACTCCTCAACTGAGTGCAGTGAGAACGGCACAGATGCTCCTCTCACACCTAAAAGTAAGAGGTCCTCAGTTCTTTCATCTTTGTGCATGTTATGCGAGATTGTACATACTGTGATGTTTGGGTTGGCCAATTATAATACGTACCAGTGTTTCCTGTAGTATTCTGTTGTTGTTGTTGTTGTTTTTATACTGGTCCTAATTATACTAAGAAAACATTTTGATTACATGCACAGTAGTTTTTATATTGGTTATTTCTCTCCAGAGAAACAGCAAATCCTAAGAGGTGTGCAGAACATCGCTGTCAAGGCCGCCCGACGGCGCTCTAAGGTCCTTGAATTAGACGCCCTGCGATTACCCCCACCGCCCTCTCCCCTAGATCCCAAGAAGCACAAGAGTAACCTGTCTCTAAGCGAGGTGCCCCCCAAAGGCCTGGTGCTGCGCCGTGGGAGACAGCCAAGCCCAGAGCTATGGCACGCCACCTCTGATGACAACCTGTCCAGTAGCACGGGTGATGGCACCACACCCAATGGCACATGGACGGGTCCCCGAAATCGTCAGGCTGTTAAGAACCCCACCCCACAGGAACAGGACTTTGAGGGTCGCAGATACAAGAGGAGGTCTCGATCATTTGAAGTCACAGGACAGGCAGTGAGTTTTCAGAAAAAGAAAAATGTCCATGCACCTATTCGTGTTGATGGGTGGATGTCATGAAAAAATGTCCGGGTCCAGTGTCAGTATTTAACTTTTCCATTAAGGGGTAATATTGGCACCATGAATTTTAATTTCAGGGGCATTTTTCCCTTTATGATGGGATGTGTTTTCTTATCATATAATTGAACATAATGATATACAGTATTCTTGAATTTAAAAGATTTGTTAACATAAAATTCTCAATCTGAATAAGTACATCTTATATTTTACACAGTGATCAGCATACCTAGGCCTAAATTAGAGATTATTAAGAAATCAGATGTCACTAATAAGACAAAGGAATTCACACTTTGAATTGAATGACTTTGAAGGATATGAAGCCTATTTTTAAGTTTTTCTTTAAGTTAAGCACATTTCCCCCAAAATCTCATTATATATATAAATATATGTGTATATGTATATGTATATGTATATAATAACAAACTAAATTTTCTCTACCCTCCAGTTGTCTCAGGTAAAGAACACCAGCCAACGATTTCGTCCCCTGGATAGCACTTCTGATCCCCACCTACACATTAACGGCCACCCCCCTGCCCCTCTCCTTCGGCTCCAGCATAGAGCCCAACCTCAGCTTACAAAAGCCCGGCCCTCCCACAACATCCACCAAACAGGTATGACAGAATTTCAGTCATTTGCCTTTTTTATATAGATAGATAGATAGACTGACTTACAGCTGTGATGCATTTTTAAAGTCAACATGATAATGTTTGCAACCCATGTTACTTCCGTTATGTGACTTCTGTCTTGTTTCAACCTCCACAGGATCAACAGCTGATGTCACTTCCTCCAACCTGCCCTCCCACCTCATTAAGCGTGGCCCCCAAACCAGGCAACTTCAGCCTCTGTTGTACGTCACCACCACTGGGATGGGCGGCCAGCGAACCCGCAAACACTAAAGATTCTCAGGACTTTCTCTTGGTAGAGCAGAGGTCCTGGCCTGATCAAAGATGGCGTCCCCTTGACTACAGCACCAGCACGATGGATCCCATCCCATGAAAGCATGTAGAGATCAAGTGGAAGGTTTCCTCATTGTATCCCAATCAAAGAGCTGTACCGTGAGATCCAACGTATAAATATGTAAAAAAATGAACTTATACTCTGTAAAGAAAGACCATGCCCTGCTATCATGTGACATGGGTTTTTGTTCCCTTCCCTTCCTGAGTGTTTGCAAATATTCTCTGATGACTGGTGACTTATGATGTCTGCTTTATTTTGTTTAGAAATCCTTTGGCTTCTGCAAATGTCAAGAATTGATTGCCATGAATTCACCAGGCCTGACTTGTCGACTTTCTAGTACTGTTCGGATTGTAGTCCTAAATCCTGGGGAAAAACGTAGCATTTTCGAGTCATTGGTTGCCACTGGAATTTCTAATGGGCTTTTAGAATAGTGGTTTCCAATTTATTCGTAAAATATTGACTGTGGTTAGCATTACTTGAAGAGAATTGTACGTTTTGATCTAAAATATGAATTACACGCATGCAACACATTAATTTTAATGCTGTTGAATGCTTTAAAACGCAAGTTGCTAAAACGGTGGGACACGCATCACTTGTCCATCAGTCAGGCAGACCACAGACCACATTTTATTAATAAATTGAAAACTGATATTCTAAAAACCTATAAGAAATTTTCAAGGGAACCCATGGCGAATTTGCCTTCTGGGTTGGCCTGCAATTTGATGTCATGACTGAACAGCAAAAATGCTCTTTTAAAGTCAACCTAATTTGACAGGGGATAAAACCTGTCTAAAATTTCAGTTGAATATTTATATCAGGCCTTATAGTGACAACTGACAATGATGATATAATCCCCCCCCCAAAAAAAGTTACTAAGTCTACAGAACTAAAATGGTGATGCTTGTTTATGTTACTGCACAATCACATATGCCCCTCTCATTCCCCAGGGAACAGTATATTTCTCACAGCTGCTGTGGTTGTGAAAGTATTGTTCCCTCAGGCCTTGCACAAATGAATGTACTGTCACACTGCTTATGAATCATATGTCTGGCTTCTAAGAATTCGTCTCTGATGATACACACTGCTCCATTTACTGATGTCATTTAGTGTTTACTGCTATCCACCTTTATCCTGAACACTGAAGTGTTCCATGATTCTACTGTTTTCAATTTCAGGTCTCCAGTGTTTTCACTCACATCGGCGTATATTCTTAGTGGGTAATGTAATGTTTAAGGTATTACATTTGTAAAAATTGTCAAAAAACATGCCGATACTTCACAGAGTCGACATGACAGTTTTTTTTTTTATAGACAGTGCCTCACCTGAGTGTGTAGATGTCATGAAGTGATGGTCAGATGTTAGTTTAGTTGTTATGACAACCAACAACTGCACAAGTTGAGCCTGAAATTAATTTTTACTCCAAAAAACACTTAAATAGTTGTCCCCCCACCTCTGGATCGCTGATTGTGGCAGTTTTTACTTGGCATCTCGAGACCAGAAATAGAAAACAGGCAATCTGAATCATCATGGCGCTGCCCAGTGGTTGCTCAGGAAAACTGTGGATAAATCAAATGAATTTTGCCTTCACTGTCATTCATGTTTCAGTGTAACTATTTTCTTTAAAATCCTTTTGGGTTTGTGTTAGATCTTAGTACCAGACGAGGTGGCATATTTCATGTAGTCCAGACCCTCTATAAATTATTTGATGAAAAAAAAAAAAAAAAAAAACACTGCTGCCTTTTCTTTGAAATGTTCTCAAAGTTTGTGTATTTTTTTTTTTTTTTAATATATATAATTATAGATAGATACTTTTTCTACTCTTAAGTTTATACCTTTTTTTTGTAACCAAAATAAATTTGATTGACAAAGTGATCACACATTGGACATGTGTTATGACTGTCATTATACAGAAAGTAATGACTGGAAACCTTTTGACAAGGTATGTTTAAAAGAACCATGTGTCTTTTGACCAGAAGTATTCACACTGTTATATTTAAAAAGAGTAATTGATTTGTGCTCCATAAACAAATCTAATATAATTAACATCATTCAGAACCATGTTTTCCCCCATACAGGAACCAAAGTATTTCAGAGACATATGATCACTCAAATGTGTCACTTAAAATGCTGTATCCATTTGAAAAACATCATTCCCTACCACAGTCCTGTACTATCATATTTTCCATTTTTGGCACCCTCTCAGAGGATATCGTGACTGTTAGTGTTTCTGTGCAAACAGATTTCTCCTGTCTTGTTTGACCAAGCAAAACATAGAAAAATATCTGGCTGACACAGCAGGTATTGCATAATCGACTGTGGGCTTGAGCTCTTTATAAATTGCAAGGTAATATTGTCTAAATTGGGCATGCAATTTACAAAAATAGTTAAATGAATAAATGATAATCACAAAAAATAATGATTGAATTCTTAGCTACTGAGCAAAGATCAAACATAATATAATATAGTATAATACTGTATAATAATTTTGTAGTCAAATATTTGTGGTGTTATGACTGCTACTCGGATCAATATGATCATATAATAAAAATTATCAAATAATTTGAACACAAATCAATATTTCATGCCAATTTATTTATTTATTTAGTAAGTAGCCATGTAATAAGCGAGACAATGTACAGTCAGATGGTCTGACTATCATGAAATTAAGATAATATCCAGTTATTAAATCATTATCATTTCTATTATATTACATTTTACCCTGTTAGGGTTTGTTTAACTAGATGACCATAATATAATATAATATAATATAATATAATATAATATAATATAATATAATATAATATAATATAATATAATCAAAGGCATGTGGAGGTGTTGTAATGACGCTTATCAACCAACGAACCAATCAGCACAGTCCTGCAAGTTCAGAGGCTCATCATTGGTTTGATCGATTTTGACCAATCACGAGTCTCGGAACTTGTAGGGCTGCGCTGATTGGCTGGCTGACTGGTCGGTCCAGCTGATAGCTGAGGCGCAAGTAGTGTTGACAACACTACTGGAGTCTCTTATTTATTTATTTATTTATTTATTTATTTATTTCCTAATGGCTGTTTAAAAATAAATATAAAACAACACCGCGAATTTGGGAGGAGGGGAGTGACATGCCTTAATGTATTTCATACGTGAGTACACTTCCTTATTGGAGCCTGAGGGAGAGCTGTTAGCCAGTTAGCGTTAGCCGACAGTGTTTACACACCGACCGCAACGAATAAGCGTCATTATTTCATCGACACTTTGTACATTTGGCTTTAATGCTTCATGTGATTTATTATAACATATAAACAATATATAGCACATAGGAACGGTCAAAAGCGCAGTACAGCTGTTATTAACCTGCACTGGGCGAGCACGCGCAACCTGACAGGTACACGCGACCTTCTGCACGCGCAATGACATCCCTGCATTTAAAAATATTTAGCAATGTTTTCTTTTTTTTTCGGCAAACGGCTTTTTTTCCCCAGTTAGGCATCAACACACTGCCACAGTTTACAGGCTGCTTCTTATGTATTCTTATTTCTGCTTACCTTTGTACTCACCTTTTGCCCCTTTTTTTACCTTAAGACATGCTTATCGTTATAAAGCAATGGTTCATAATCTTGTTTAAAAAAAAAAAAAAAGTATAGTTCACTCAAATAATTTTTTTCAAAAGTTGTTTCAAATCCTTCTGTGGAACACAGATGTTAGGCATGATGTTAGTTGCTGACACTTCAGCCTCAGTCATTATATGGTGAAGAAAAAGAAAGAAGATGCAATGAAAGTGAATAGTGACTGAAACTAATGTTCTGCCTAACATATTGTGTGTTCCATGGTAGAAAGAAAGTCATATGGGTTTGGAACAGCAAGATGGTCAGTAAATGCTGACATTACAAATAATTATAATAATAATAATAATAATAATATTTATTATTATTATTATTATTATTATTATTTTAAACCATTCTTTAAGTAGAGGCTCAAAAACCTGAATTGGGTGTTTCAGATAAAAGATCCAAAATGTGTAGAGCTGGGGTACTCCAAGAATCGAAGGACTGAGAACCACATTTTGAGTGGTTTCCTGTGCTTTGTTTTGCAGCTGTGTCTGATCCATGTGCCAGTCAGCTGAAGCATGCTGGAGAAATGAAGCAGCCTGTAAGTAGAAGAGATGCCGGAGTCTGGCATCAGACGAAGAGCCTGCTCTACAAAAACCTGCTAATCAAATGGAGGACCAAACAGCAGAGTCTCCAGGTGCCTTTCATCTGTCACTAACATTTATGATTTTCTCTTTGTGGGTGCAAAATGCAAATCTGTTGCACTATAAAAGCTTTTGCACGTATCTTTTCTAAACTGGAGACAACTTCCTCTGGAGTTTGTATTTGCTTTTTAATGAATCTTATCAAAGATAACTTGAAAGTGTCCATTTGGATCTGTTCAGCTAAGTTTATAGGTTGATGTGGCCTCGTGGATCAAGCTCAGGGATGGTAACTGGAAGGTTGTTGGTGTAATTTCCTTGAGGTAGGAGATCTTAGCTGGTCCAGACAGAATCTGTGGAAGATGGTGTGGCCTACTTTCTCTTGTATTGCAACTTAATATGCAAAGACAGCTTCAAGAAACCCATTTTGTATATTGATTCCCCCTAAAAATGTGAACACTGTGGGTCTGTGGCACTTTCAAAACTTTGCTCTGTTTGTTTGATCACCCCGACCAGCCCGACATAGCAACATTTGCTTTACCAATGCTGTCAGTTTGGGACAGGGTGGGGTGGAACTATCTTTTTAAGACCCCGTTAACACCTGGTATTAAGATGCATCTTGGATGATCCGATCACGTGGTCAGGCGAGACGCATCTCTGTTTACACCTGGTCTTAAATGCGTCTCCTGAGACCACTTCATGACGACATACGTCTATCACTATGTCAGCGTGCCACTGCATGATAATAAATTGCAAAAAAGTCATAAAAGATTAAGAAAGTGCAAATAAAAGTGCAATATTTAGTGCAAAATTATCCATTGTTTAATTGGACTACCTGTTTTAACCTGAGCTTCAGATGTGTGTGGTTGTCATCTGTGTCCATGCATGTTGATTTCAGACACATATATAAAGGAGATCTGTGAAGCTCTCGTGCTTTTGTATGTGTCCGCTTTTTCAAATTTTATGATCGTACTGTTATTTCCTTTTTAAGCCCATATGCAACCGGCAAAGTTTAAACTCTTGTTTTAGCACAGCGGTTGATTGACAGGTGAGGGTTGGAGCTGTCTGGGACACATCAGGATGGATAAGTGTTTATACCTCAGATGTGAAGTGGTCAGTCACATACGTTTTTGACGACCTTCGTATGTGGTTTTTATGATCCGATCACAAAACGTTTTGGACCTGTTCACACCTGTATTTAGCGCTGACCACTTGTGATTGGATCACCCGAAACAGAGCTTAATACCAGGTTTAAACAGGGTCTTAGTGACTAATGCAAGTAACAGTCAACTTGTGTAGACTGATAAACATTATTTTAAGTGAACTGAATTAATCTTAACATTCCTAACATTTGTTTAAAACTATCCAAACACACAGGACTTTTATAAAATTACATTTGTGAAAAAGATTAAAAGCTAAACAGAAAAAATAGCAGACCGCAATAGCTGCAAAAGTAGTATTAGTCGGTAATGTTTTTAAGGTGGGGGCTAAGCAAAGGGTCAGTTAGATACATTTTTAATAATTGAACATGTTAGGGGTGAGGAAATGTAGAATCTTGTGAATGACAGGCGTTATGTGGAAATTAGTGAAGTTGTGTGGGCACATGGTCCATGTGGGCCTGGCCATAAGCCATCACCATGTGCCCTTGATAAAGCCACTTAACCTCAGGTTACTACAGAAGGATTGTCCCTGTTGTAAGTGTGCTGTAAGTCGCTTTGGATAAAAGCATCTACTAAATGACTACTTACTAGTTTTTTTAAAGCCTTGATGCGAAATTCCAATTACCCAGCTCTATAAAACCACTAGACCTAATAGCCTTAATACCATTGTTATGTAGTAATTCTGCTTCATCTGGTAAAAACCTGTTCAATCCACTTTGCTGACTTTGCTTCTTTTTTTAAATTTTTTTATAAATGCCCAGCAGGTTATCTTTTCTCTGCTTTGATTTGAAAAGTAATGCAGGAAAAACCTTAAATAAATCTCCACAACCCAAGGCGTTTTCTCCCCTTTATTTCTGTTCATGTGGTCATGTATTTTTTTTATATAAAGTAACATTCTCAAATGCATATTTAATGGCTCTCGGCTTCCTGCTTGTTTCCTGAAGGGCCACATAAGAGTCTTTTAGAATTAAAAGACTGTTAATGGATGAGTTTTTCACCAATGTTAATATCTGCACCTCCCATCAATATTCTGGTATTTTGAAACCTACTTCATAAATGGAAGCTTGTCGTGGTCCATCATGGTAATGGAACAAAATGAATTGTGTAGTTCTGTAGTCGGTTGATCTTTTTGCCAACATAGTGTCATCTCAGCATTACTGATATTCTTGGAGGTGGAGATGCGAAAGTTAGTTGTTGGGTAAAATGAGTTTCGTCTATGTAGGTCAGTATTAATTTACTCAGTTAGTGCTAGTGTTAGTGGATTACCAATATGCAGCCAAATCTTTATCAGACTTGAATGTGCATAAATGTGCAAAAAAGCTTTTTATAAACACACAGTTCTGGTCCAGCATGCTGATTGGTCAGTGCAACGTTCTAGCTGTGCCGAATTCACGGTATAGTAACAGCTTTGCTGTAAAAACACCTGTTCACAAAGCAACTGTGTGTATCACAGTGTAGCACCCACAGCTGATTGTGATTTTTGTTGCATAGCAACATTGTTACTGTTTCCATGCCAGGAACTATGTCTAGCAGAATGGTGGCAATTAATTTGCTTAATATAGAGAGAGAGAGAGAGAGAGAGCATTTTGGAAATCCATAAAAGTGGCACTTTTCTTAGGGATTGTAAAATCACAGGGACCTTTGCTTACCCTTGGCATTTTTATATTTTGGAACTAAGATTGTGGACAACACCCTCCAGACACATTAAAAGTTAAACTCAAGTCATGGCTTAGCAAGTAAACCCAGAAGGATAATTGGAAACCCTTACTGGTTGTCATCTGGTTATGGCTTCCTAAAGCACTAAATCATGACATAATTAGGGCTGCCCCCTAATAGTCGACCAAACGTTAGATCGGTCGGTTGGTCGCAGAAAAAAAAAAACTCCACAGGAAACCGACGAACACCGGTACTACCGCTTGTTGTATGCTAGGTGGTATTATTGGGTAATTTTTGTTAAGCAGGGTTAGGGTTAATCCTACACAATAAAGCAAGACACCATGATTTCAAACTTTGAACTTTTTATTTTGTATTTATTTTAACTAAAAATTCAAATTAAACTGGAAAAAAAAATTAAGTGCAATTAAAATATGTTGTTCAACATTTTGAAAGACGGCTTTTCTCGTTGTCCGGGAAAATACATTGTGTGAATAAATTAGTTTTTTCCCTCCTTCGAGATAGATAGATAGATAGATAGATAGATAGATATATATATATATATATATATATATATATATATATATATATATATATATTAGCAATATACAATTTTACATCTGCAACCCCCGGGCTGAGGGATCGGTGAATATTTTTGCTGTAGTCATTTTGCATTGAAAATTTAATTTGTTTATTTAAAAAACAAAAACTTAATCAAATACATTTCTAAATTCAAATTGCACTCAAAACAAAACGAAAAAGCAATTAAAATAATGAAGTAATCAAAATAATAATAATAAAAATAATATATATGTAAGTAACCACCTTTCCATTTATCATCAGGCAAGTATCCATCTAAACATGCAGGTGGAAAATTACTTAAAAAAAGGAAGACATAAAAACAATTATAAATGTAAAAATAATAATTATGATAATAATCACTGAAATATAAATCATGGTTCGAGGTGAACGTGTTTTTTTATTATTTTGTTTTAATCACAAATGTATAGGCTGCAGAGTTCTCAAAGAACTCAAAGCACCTCCTGAGCTGAGATGTCTGAGGTTCATTTGCAGCACTCATAGGTGATACTGTTCTTGCAAAAAAAAAAAAAAATATCAGAAGACAGAAACAAAGAAAGAGTGAAAAACTTTTACATGCGCATGTTCCACGAGACTGCACGCCTCCGTACAAACAGCGTGTCATACATGAGCATAGATGGCTTTTCTCTCATCTGTTCTTAATAATATAATAAAGTGTGTTTCTTCAAGTGCGTGTCTGTGTGTCTATTTGCAAATTATTTGTAATATTACTTTTATGATAATAATACCCTAATAATAATACAAATAATTTTATACATTAATGGGAAAACGAGCCAAATATCGTCTTGACATCGTCAAAGGCATCAGCTATTGGCAATCACTCTGACCATCGTCGATCCCCGAGATCATCGTCTGTCGGCACAACCCTAATGTGCATTTCTCTCTATAAATTAACAAAGTGTTCAGACAGTCTCCTTACTGGTTTTTCCGACACATTCAGAATCATTACCGCTTTTGCCGGTGTCGCTGCGGCTCGCTTCGTGCGTGTACTTGTAAAATTTATATTTTAAAGGCTTAGTATATATTACGGATTAGTATTTCTCTGTAATGTAGAACAGTGTTAGCAATGTTACTTATAACATGCTTTCTCAGCCCTGGAACTCGAACCATTTTCTGATGCCCCCCAAAATATATATATTTAAGTAATTAAATTAATATCATAAACGTGCGACTAGTCGACTAATGGCTTAAATTAACTCCTACCAGTTGACTAGGAAAATGTTTGGTCAGGGGCAGCCCTATAGCAAATCATTTTCCCAACTATCATTTAGTTGTGAAAGGAATTGGCTTGTAGTTATTCATTTTGAAAGTGTCTTCATTGCTTTTATCCATAGTAAAATATGTCTTTTTTGCCAGGCTTTGACATAAACTAAAGCCTTAAAGTTTACAATAATACTTGGAAAAGCGTGCTCGTAAAGGAATAAGGAAACAAATTTGAAATTCCTTTTCTCTGTCTACAGGAGCTAATCTTACCGTTGCTCCTCCTGAGTCTCCTCATCCTCATCAGCACCCTCAACCCACATGTCTCTTACGGCAGTATAAGCACCAAGGAGCTGGAGTATGAACGGGACCTGTCACTCAAAGGTCTCGGTTACACCCCCATCAACAATGTCACCAATCACATCATGGAAGAGGTGGCACGGGAACTGCGTGAGTCTTTTAAAATGTGAAGTAACCTGTGTTACTTCACCCATATATGCATCAAATTCATGTATTCACTTGCTTGGTACAGTGTTTATTCTGAAGGTATGCCTTGATATGATTGCATGAATCTTTGAGATTTCGTTTGTGTTGATTCCTTAGCCCTGAATAATGAGCTTCGATTGGAGATGTTCTCCACTGAAGAAGACCTGGAGAACGCCAGTCTGTATGAACCTGACGGCTATGTGGGAGTGGTCTTCTTGGATAATATGTCATACCGTTTGCGATTCCCATACAGTCAGCTCCCTCTGCCCAGTGACTTCACAGAATCCATAAGTGAGAATCACTCAGCATTGCTGGCATAAAACAGCTGCAGCTGTGGCACCCTATGCAGTATCCTCTTTGGTTAATTGGCCTGCTTTTTATTGCAAATGACATTCAGTTAGTGGAAGTTAGATGGTTTGATCTGTGACTGACCACTTCACATCTGAGGTATAAACTGTTGAAGGAACATCACATTTATTATTACGTTTATTTGATCCACAGCAAGCTGTTACACAAACTATGTAAACTGCCGTGCTGCCAACTACTGGTATTCTGGATTCATACGGCTGCAGTCCCTTATAGATGCTGCCATCATACAGGTGAGAAATATATGAATAGTTTAACTACATTTAAGCAGTGAAGCTGTTAATAGCTGTTAATACAATTCATTTGTATAGCACTTTTCACAAAAGGTGTTGTTTCAGAGCAGCTGAATGATGAAGTGTGGGCTGAATGTCAGTTTGACTATTGCAGTCAACAACAACAGTGTTTATGTAGTTCACTCTACAAGGAGCTTGCTAAAAGTTGTAAAAAATAAAAGGTCATAGCTAGTGAAATGGTAAACTTTGAACCCAATGCAATGTTTTGTGTTCAACACTGCAGTTTTTCCTTGAATGCATTACCTATTGCTGTAACACTAAATGATTAACCAATCACAGCGCTCAGTGATTGTACTTCAATGATGTTTGAGAATGCATCATTTTTTGACAACCTTAGCCAATGCAAGTCCACACTTTGGTGATGTTATGTTGCCTGCACTGTCAGGCAATTAGACTCATTGCTGACTTGCGCTATAAAGGTGCACTTTGCTGCAGCGCGGAAGGACTCTCAAGCACCCTTATGAACCATTAAATTACAAATGGGACTCCGCTCAAGCGAAGACCACAAGTCCATCAAATGTGCGCTCGATGGCTCTGTTCCAAAACCTAGTGAGCTGCCTAAGTAGGCAGGATTTTAAGGTATCATAAGGCTTTTCTAAAAGGTAGGGTGCATGATTGCTGCCTCTTTTGGCCATATTCTAAGGCAGCATTGCTTCCTTCACAGAGAAGCAAGTTCCATACCGTGGAAAAAAAAATGCATCCAAGATTTCAGACAAGGCAGATAAATGTCAGTTGGAAATGTTCATATTTATTCAAGTATTACAGTTCAATCTAATAAAAATAAAAAAATTCAATAATTGTGCTCTGTAGTTTTGTTCTTGAAGGATCACAACATGCTAACAACAAACGATATTGAAAGCAATAGTGAGTTGAGCTTCCTGTGTGCTTTGTGTGAGGAGCACCATTTGTCTCAGAAGCCTGTCTGCCTTTTCTCTAAAGATGATATAAACAATATGTATTGTGAAAAGATGATACAAATAAGTGACTACAGGCATTTAGACTGTGGACAGTAAGGCAGCTCACTAGATTTAGTTAATGTGTTCTGAAAACCTCTCTCTTGCCTATCCAGATGCAGACCAAACGTCCGGTGTGGAACGAATTAAATGTGCGTGCAGTGATGATGGGTCATCCAGGTTCTGTGGAAGTCCAGAAGTTCCCTCACGCCCTCATCTCCATCTACCTGGTGCTAGCATTCACGCCCTTCGTCTCCTTCCTCATTGTCAATGTGGCAGCTGAAAAAGAGCAGCGACTCAAAGACACCATGGGCATGATGGGATTGTATGACTCCGCGTTCTGGTAAGCACAACCGTGATAGAACTGAGATTTAACGGGATAGTTCACCCAAAAAGTTAAAATTCTCTCATCATTAACTCACCATCATGCCATCCCAGATGCGTATGACTTACTTTCTTCTGCAGAACAACAAACAAAGATTTTTAGAAGAATATCTAAGCTCTGTTGTTCATCACAATGCAAGTGAATGGTGACCAGAACTCAGAAGGTCCAGTAAGGATATAAAGGCAGCATAAAAGTAATCTTTACGACTCCATTTGTTAAATCCATATCTTCTGAAGCAATATGATAGGTGTGGGTGAGAAACAGATCAATATTTAAGTCTTTTTTTTTTTTTTGTTTACTCTAAATCTACACTTAAGTTTCATATTCAGCCACTTACTTGTTGGGGCTGGTCAAAGGTGGAAATTTATAGAAAAAAAGGACTTAAAGGAAAGTTCTGGTTCAATACAAGTTAAGCTCAATCGACAGCATGTGTGGCATAATGCTGATTAAAACAACAATTTATTTTGACTAATTTTGATAAAAATAAATAAATAAATAAATAAAAAAGCAAAAATCTTGGTTCCAGTGAGGCACTTACAATGGAAGTGAGTGGGGGCCAATTTTTGAACATTAAAATACTCACAGTTTCAAAAGTATAACCACAAGACATGAACAATATGTGTGTAAACATGATTTTAGTGTGATAAAATTGCTTACTAACCTTTTCTGTGTAAGGTTATAGCCAATTTTACAACTTTGTTACCATGGCGATGTAATGTCAACAAACCCTAAAACAACTGAAAATTGCAATTTAAACAACAATACAGCTCAAATAATACACAAGATTTAACAGAATAATGAATGCAAGTGCTTTTTTATAAAATTATAAGCTTGGCATTTATGTTTAAACACTCCAAATATTTTCCATTGTAAGTGCATCACTGTAACCTCGATTTTTTTTAAAGAAAAGGATGTCGATTGAGCTTAACTTGTATTGAACCCGGAGCATTCCTTTAAATATTGATCTGTTTCCCTCCCACACCTATTATATGATTTCTGAAGATATGGCTTTAACCACTGGAGTCTTATGGATTACTTTTATGCTACCTTTATGTCCTTTTTGGACCTTCTGAGTTCTGGTCACCATTTGCTTGCATTGTGATGAATAACAGAGCTTAGATATTGTTCTAAAAATCTTTGATTGTTGTTCTTCAGAAGAAAGAAAGTCATACACATCTGGGATGGCATGATGGTGAGTTAATGATTTGAGTAAATGAGAATTTAAATTTTTGGGTGAACTTTTCTTTTAATTTCAACTTGTCCATAGGCTATGTTTAAAACTGAAGTGTTTCTGTGCCACTTCCGTCACCAAGCAGAATTGTAAAAACATTGTTTTCTAACAGTTTTTCCGAATACTCCTTCCATCTGCCATTTGTCGAACAAATAAAAATAAAATGATATGATTTAGACAATTTATATTTCAAGTAGTCTTTAAAGAAGTCTTTTCCTATTAAAGACAACAAATGCAAGTATGAACCTTTTGTGTTTGTATTTTTGTGTGTGTGACTTGATGTTTGTTCACAGTTTTGTTTGTTTCACCAGGCTTTCATGGGGGCTCCTCTATGCCGCACTAGTTACGACCATGTCCATTCTCATGGCTGTTATAGCAACCTGCACCCCCCTGTTCTCCAACAGCAACTTTTTTGTCATCTTTCTCCTCATCTTCCTGTATGGAATATCCTCTGTAAGTCCAAGAAACTCTCCAGCCTAATCCTGTTGCAATCTAAACAATAGTGACTGAAAGCATTAGAGCAGGGGTCGGCAACCTATGGCACACGTGCCAGCATTGGCACACGGAGGGGTAATCACTGGCACGCCAGCAATGGCAAGAGAGAAGTAGACAATTTTATTTATATAAATTCCACACCTGCATTACAATCTACATCTTGATGTAATCCTTCCTCATGATCACGCAGCGTGTTTTCATGAGCTGAATAGGAGGCTAAACAAAAAGTTGAAATGTGACGAGACTGCAGTATACAGACTCGTGCAGTGCATGCAAGCCATTCGTGCATCACAAGCCGGTGTTATGGATCAATTGGGGATCATGTAAACTGGGGATGTGCGTGTGCATGTGATTAATTTTACTTGCCTTTTCAGCAGATTCGTTCAATGTGAATTGTCAATGAGTAAAGAAAAGATGTTTTGCACATTACAAAAAATGTTGGTATCATTATTAACAGTTGTTTCATCAATGTCTGTTCTAATGCATTTGACAGTTTAAAATTTTTATTTTTCACAGGGTAACATGTGGTTTCCCATGTTGACGTGGGACATTGGTTTGAATGGGAACTGGCGATTACACTTGTCACGAGCAGTAAATTGCAAGTGGAATTCTTTTATATACAGCACTAAAGCATCATAGGCATAGTGTCAATAATATAATTTCAATTGCTTTTTTTTCTTTTCTTCTTTATAATGAATAATGGCTTAATTAACCATAATGGTTTGAGTAACTTTCTCTTACCATTGAAAATCAACAAAGTGACCTGCTAGTTACAACTGGATTGTTAGTTCAGAGGTAAGTCATGCTGATACATCATTCAGTGACCTGGGTTCAAATTCTGGTTCATCAAGTGCAATTGTATCTTTGCTGCAGGTTATGATGTACTTTAAATGGGTCTATTGAAAACTATTTTGTAAAACACAGACACAAAAATTATTATATTGTTTTAAACAAATGTATAAAAATTTCAACTGAATCTGACAGCCAGTGATCACAGTATAACCTACTGAATTTTCTGAGAATGGTTGAACTACTGAGAAGAAATTTTGAACTACATTGTCTATAGTTTACAAGCTTTTTTTTAAATCGTCAAACAATTTATTTAAGATAATATCTTTAAGATCTTAAGATTTTGCCAAACAAACTAAATCTTTGTATCTGAAGAACTTTCTCATGCTTTCTCAGTGTATCATTTATCATTGGTCAGTTTGGCCTTTGTACCTGCTCTCCAGTCTCCATACAAAAACAAAATTGCACTTCTAAAAATCATCTTTTGGCAGTGTCATGGGTAATCCTAAATATATGATATTGTCATGCACAGATCCTTTGAAAAGTTATTTATAAGAATATTATTCTATCAATTTAATTAAATTGACAGATGTTTACTGGGGTATTGAACCCAAGTCTATTCATATGGTTACGATCACACTACCACTAGACCAACCGGCTTTTCTATTATTTGCAAACAATAAATCCACATTATGGAGTAAAAAAATCTGAGTTTAATAAATTAAATCTGGAAATAAATATTTAGTTTAGATTTTGCTGGTGCAATTCATGGAAAAGGGCTAAATAGTTAAAACAGAGACAGCTTGTGATGTGCGAATGGCTTGCATGCGCAGCGCGAGTCTTGTCACACTTTAATAATGTTTAGTCTCCCATTCAGCTGATGAAAATGCTGTGTGATCATGAGGAAGGATTACATCAAGATGTAGATTGGAATGCAGGTGCGAAAAACTTCATATAAATAAAATAGCCTGTTCCTCTCTCGCTGTTGCTTGCGTGCTAGTGATTACATGATTACAGTGACATAAGAAATATTTAAGATTCTACCCAATTTCATGAGCAGTAATCAAATTTTGATCAAACCAATTGTTGTTGGCAAAGCCATTGACCAGGAAAATAATAAATGGCACTCCATGTCAAAAAGGTTGCCGACCCCTGCATTAGAGAATACAAAGTCAATTATATGATCTTGAGAGAGTGCGCTGGTTTCGCCTGAAGTCTCCATTCATTTATGCCTACAGTAATGATTAGTCATGTGATTGGCAGGCTAATTTAACACATTATTAGTTTTCAGCTTTACATTTTCCTGGCAGAGGCAAAATTGCCTTTGGCTGTGTAGGTTTTCTTGACCGTCAGAGGGATGTTACTGTACCATGATAAATGCCAACTAGGTCTTTTATGAACATGCACTGTGTACATGCAGTATGAGGAACATGACAATTTGATCTAGGATTTAAATGTGCAACCTGCAATTCACTTTTTCCTTTTCCTCAATCCCTTAGATCTTCTTCTCCTTCATGTTGACCCCTCTGTTTAAGAAGCCCAAGTTTGCGAGTACGGTGGGCTCCATGTTGACGGTGGTCTTTGGATGTCTGTCTCTCTTCACTGTGCTAATGAGAGATTTTCCCCAGTCTGCTGTCTGGCTCCTCTGTCTTTTGTCTCCCAGCGCTTTCTCTTTCGGCATTGCCCAGGTAACGCACTCTCACACAAATGCATATATTAATAGTTACTGCATACAGTAAATAAGTAATAAATTCATTAATCATTCTTTATTTTAATGTTATTTCGATCCACAATTACGATACTTGAGTTGGACTATGGTAGAGTGGTATTGTACGGGCTTTCAAGATTTAATCACTCCAACAGGAATGCCAGTTCCAGTCTGGCTTGCGTTATGTGCCGATCCCATTCTCCCCACTTTATAGGGTTGTATGCTTTTCAGAACTGAATTGAGAATGCCTTTCAAACTCCAATTCACTTCATGAATTTGAATTCAGTTTAAATCGGGGTAGCAAACAGGATGGAGAATTCATATTTAAATTTAAGATAATAAAACTGTAATAGTATAGTTTATTAATAATATATTTTTCAGTTTTAAGGTATGCATAAGAAGTATTTCGCAAACATTCAATGATATTAATAGGCAATAGTTTCCACTTTCTTTAAATGAACTTCAACACTACACGATCTAATAAAAAAGACAAAAATCCCACAAATAAAATAATAACGAGAGATTTTGTTGTACTCTCCTAATCCTATTGATTGATTTCTCTTCTATTGTGATATACATTTTAAAATACTAAACAAGGTTTAAAAAATATTATTCTGTAGGTTCTTGCTTGTGTGTTTGTTTGTGTAGGTGGTGTATCTTGAAGCTCAAGGACATGGTGCAGTGTTCTCCTCTCTTGGCAATGGTCCTCACGCTCTCTATGTTCCTATGGTCATGCTGTTCCTGGACTGCATTCTCTATCTGCTTTTAGCCATTTACTTGGATCAGGTGCTCCCAGGTGACCATTAGAATAACAGGATTTTACACAAATGCAAGGTTGTGCATCAGACAACAGAGCTTTATTCTACAAGTACAGTTCTGTAGGTTTTAACATTATTTATTTTCACACAACTCACGCATGCAAATTTATGGCAATTCAAATTCAATTGCTCAGCACAGAAACAGAAAAGTTGTTTGCTCACTGTCTATTTAGGTTTGCTCAATTTGACCTGTAAGCAAACTGAATGCACTTATAAATCTGTGTTAGTCAGATAGAGGACTTTTTATGACCTTTCCCTGTAAAAGACCTTTTGTTTCCCCAGGGGAGTTTGGCACGAGGCGTTCTGTTCTGTACTTCCTGCACCCATCCTATTGGTCAAAGAGGAGGAAGCGCTATGTGGAGGTGAGCTCCATTTACGAGGGGGAGGTTAATGGAACTCCTGTGTCTGATGAATCGGTGGAGGCGGTTTCTCCGGAGTTCAGAGGCAAAGAGGTAATCAGGTAAGAGCGTCTCACAAAATGAACAATGATCCTGAACTATTTGCATGATGTTGTTGCCAACAGTTTCATATTATTCTAGCCTGTGTTAATGTAGCTAACTTCCAGTTAAGATTCTTTCGTTTATTTATACATTATTATTATTTTAATTTTTTTACGGAACTTGTTCTGAATTGAACTAGAGAACTGGTTCTTTATTTTCAACCTTATATGGCCCTTTTCCACCTATAGTCCTGATACCTTTCCCTTAGAAGTTTCTAGAAGAGAACTCTTAAGAGGAACGGGACATCCGTGGAGACTTTTACCCACTTGCATTCACACTCAAAGTAACCCTGTAGTGACGTCATCTAGTATCGACCATTTTTGTTTTGACGCTGTTTGCACGCTCGATTCAATGGCAACAACAACAACACAATCAACAACACCGATGGAGGATGCTGGGATCAGAGCTACACTTTTCTTAGGGCTGTTCTATAGAAACTTTGGCTACATCTGAAAACATAGGCAGCTGCCTAATCTGTTAATGGTTTAACCAACAACATTTGTGGATGAATGAAACTCATAAGAAAACTGGTCTCTGAACAGTTTAAGAAGCACCTTATTTCACCCTATCTCCTTATACCAGAGGTGCTCAAACTTTTTCCTATGAAGGGCCAAAAATCAAACTTGAAAATTGAGGGCAGTGGGCCAAAGTAAACATTGTATATATCAAACTGTATTATTTTAAAATTAAATATTAATACTGCAAAACATGCAGAACTCTAAAATTAGAATCATCAAGTGTCCTATACTTGCACAATGCACATAATGGATTTCATTATAATTTTTATGGATGTTGTGTCTCTTTCTCATTTGTGAGTCACTTTGGATAAAATGTCTGCTAAACGACTAAATGTAGGCATCTCTTAAAACATGGTTACTGTCTCTTTAAGAACAGGGCATCTCCTCACATTGAACACATGGTAGTTCTGTGCAGTGTTGCAGAGTTTTGGAGAGATGAAGATACAATGGCATGACGTAATACTATGTAGGGTTTTGTTTTGTGACAAAGAAGATATATAAGATATTTCTTATCATAGACCTAGGCTACACATTGTCCTGGATTTCACTCAGTATTACCATTTATTGGGACTGCCAAATGTAATAGGATTATTTAATTAAACAATGCTGTAAAATGTTTTTGTGTAGTTAATGCATTTAGCCTACTTTTATTTGACATTAAAATTGTTTTCCTGTTGTGATCAAAAACTTGAATTGTACTTTTGGTTCTTAGGAGTTCTTCGGTTCTTTGAAATATGGCATTGTATCTTATGGTTATTAAAAAATTTGCAGCTATCTGTTTTTAGGCAGATAGTTGCAAGTAAAAGAGATATCCTCACGTTTGGCAAACAATTACAGTATGATGCACACAGATGTAATACGCACCCCAAAATGGGTTTTAGTTAGAATAAGAAGATGAAATATGAAGAACTAGTTTACTGCATTACTGTTTTTGTCTAGCTGACCATAGACTATATAACTATAGTTCTGCAGGTGCGAAAACTACAAAAAGTACTAGTCCTGGGGAAAAGTACCTAAAATGGGCTTTAGTACAGTCAGTGGTAAAGGGCCTTATGTGAATTATGTTTTGCTTCAATGTTGTCCTACTACTTCTCTATGCAAAAAGCAGTAATTGGTCATACAAAATCCGATAGCTTTTGGAGTGGTGTTCTAAAAGCGGTATGCACTCTAGACCTTGTTGCGGTGATCTGACCAATAAAGTGATTTAGGGAGTGCTTTGGGGAGGAAAGAGACTCTTTTGGAGCAGATGTGTGCTAAAATCCTTCAAAGCCTGAAAAGATTTGAGCCAATGCTGCATCATCCTCTAGAAGACAAGTGACATGTAGCTAAAACAACAATTTAAAATCCATCACAAGCTTTCTGTTTGTGTTTTTCCACTCCCGTTAGGATATGCAATATCCGTAAAATCTACAAAGAGAAAGACTGCACAGTGGAGGCTTTGAGAGGTAAGTCTTCCCAAACGTGTCCTTATTATTATTATTATTATTATTATTATTATTATTATATATGAGCAGTGTGCTTCATCCTTTTTGTCAGTATGTATCCACCTGAGGACTAAATTTCTTATTGCATACTGCAGATAAAATGCTTGGTCAACTTAAAAAGCAGTTTGCAACCCATTTTTCTTCCACAATGTGACAGATGACACATATGTGTGAAAAGTTTTATGAAAATTTAGCTGATTGTTTTGTCCTTCCATTGGGTGATCTAAAGGTTTGACCTTTGACATCTACGAGGGTCAGATCACAGCCCTCCTGGGTCACAGTGGAGCCGGAAAATCCACACTCATGAACATCCTATGTGGCATCTGCCCTCCTACAGAAGGTTAGACATGTGATACCACAATTATGCATGCATGCTCATTTTGAAATCGTTTTACATCTCTCTGCATTTGGCTCTCAGCACTCAAAGACTAAATGTCTCTAAATTATGCTGCTGCCATACCCATGTGATTGGTGTTATTGTTTATTTTATGCACAGGAGCTGCCACCATTTATGGCTCCCCTGTGGCGGAGATCGCAGAGGGTGCAGAGATGAAACAGCTGGTTGGTATATGCCCACAGTTCAACATTATCTTTGATGTGCTCACTGTAGAGGAACACCTGAGGATATTTGCTGCCATCAAAGGGATTCTGCCTTCTGATATCGATAGTGAGGTAGGAACTCGCTAGATGTGGAGACCACATCAGCTGACCGCATGTTGACAAGGAAAAATAAAGAGAAAACCTCACCCCATATGCATCAAGAGAACTGATCTGACATCAGCTCCACCCTGCATATTCATTATAGAGCACAACCGTGACCTGCCACTTTTTTAACTGTTGTGGCGGGTGAGGAAGAGACAGACACCGTGTGTGGCATGAGCTGTTTATTTTGAATAGTAAATGACAGAAAATGTTAAAAATGGGACATTTTAATGTGCAAAGTGTCCAAACAGTAGGGGCAATCTGGCATCCTTGGGGTGAAATGAGACTCAGTGCAGGTTAGGGAGTGTCTAATGGAATGGTCCGACGATGTGGACAGGGTCCGGTGGTTGCAAGCTCCACTCCTTTGTCAGGGGCGCAAGGAGTGGTGGCTTCTCTGCAGCGGTTCAACTTCCCAGGGGCCGAAGCATGTGGGAGGAAGAGCTGCCTAGCATCCTAGTCCATCAGATGCGATTTTTATACTGTCATCCCTGGTGATACATCTACCTCGCAACGAGGGGTTTGAGGAGCAGGTCCGGCAGTGCATCTAATTTGGCCAGTATCCTCTCCACTCTGCTCCTGGATGTGCGAGGACGCCAACATGAATTCACTTTGGGAGATAGAAGCTGGCTTCTCAAGTAGAGGCGCACTCTACGTTTTAATGACAACGGTGATGAGGCTTTATTCGCATCAGGTGTGCCTCCTCATCCGCTGCCCAAATGTGACTTATTCCGATGTAAGCCTGGCTGAAGGATGGCCCTCAGAGGGGAGGCGACAATGACGAGAGGGAGGGGCAGGTCGTTCCGCCACATTTGGAGATTTTAAGAAAATTATTTAGTAAAGAGTTAAGCCAAGAACCAAATTGGCCAGCGCTGAGATTAATAACAACTTTGCAAACTTTGTTTTCGAACAAATATACCAGAAATGTATAAAAATTCGAAAGAAGACAAAGGTACAAGACTGTAAGGTGTTTTAGGCATTCTGTTCCTAGTCCCAGCTGAATAACACAAATAAATGTGTATATCCAGCTAGTTTCACTGTTCTGAAATATGTTTCTTTGTGTTTCTTAAGGTGAGAAAGGTTCTAAAAGATCTAGATTTGGAAAAGATCATGGATGCCCAGGCGAAGAACCTGAGTGGAGGCCAAAAGAGGAAGCTCTCAGTGGGCATAGCAATTCTAGGAGACCCAAATGTAAATTTATTTTAAAATGTATACATCTGACTGTCTTGGACAGCTTAGTCTACTGTATTTGCTTATTTTCCTTCATTCATTTTCTTTATTTGCATGAATTAGATCCTTCTTCTGGATGAGCCTACAGCTGGTATGGACCCAGTATCACGCCACCAGGTTTGGTCCTTACTGAAGAGCCGTAGAGCAGGCAAAGTTACTGTACTCAGCACTCATTACATGGACGAGGCAGATATACTTGCAGGTACTGTTCTCATTTTCTCTCCCCTTCTCTTTCATCAGTCCTCTTAAGGTGCTTTCACACTTGGTTCGTTTGCTTGGACCGAAACCGAGTTTGTTTCCTTCCCCCGCTGGTCTCTGTTCACATCATATTATTTGGGACAGAACAGTGGTCCGATTGTGTCATCAACATGAGTGCAAGCGGCAGCTGTTTACCACTGTAAATAGGTAACAACTAAAGAAGACATCAGCATTGCTGTGTTATTAAATTATTAATCTCTTAGGATTTACAACCAAAACTTTCCACAAGCAGGCATGAGAAATGCATTATACCATAATGATTGTGATTGGGAGCCTGCAAAGACGCAAATTGTATGTCATCACAAGCAGTTCCGCGATTTGGTATGATTGTGTTCATATCAGGAGCGAACCGTACTGGAGTTCACATGAACCGTACCCCAGACCACCTTTTCAAGCAGTCTCGGGTGCGGTTCCCAGATGCACACCTGTGTTCGGAAAACAGCGTTCACATCACCCAAATGAACCGAACTTTGATGTCATTCAAACCCGGGTGCACACCAAAAGTGCTAGTGTGAAAGCACCATTGGTCTCACTCTTTTACACCTCCTTGTGTTCAATCTCACAGATCGTAAAGCCATCCTCTCTCAAGGACAGCTGAAATGTGTTGGCTCCTCTTTGTACTTGAAGACCAAGTGTGGGGTTGGCTACCATCTTAGGTCAGTTCTACATCAAGCAAATCATTACTTGCCTTAAAGGGGCCCAATTCTAATCTTTTGTAGCATTTTATTTACATTTTTTTCTTCCTAAACTCCATTTCAACTAGAATTTTCAACAAAATCAATCCAGAATCATTTAATGAGTTTTAATAAAAAAATGCATCTTAAACATCTTAAATAGGTTTAGTTGTTATTATTCTATTTTTACCTGGATTCTGCCATAAAAATAGCCATAGAATCTGGCAAGGCATTAAAAACAAACAATATTGTTAATTTAGACTCTTGTAGTCATAGACCGATATATCGGCCAAGCTGATATTTTTGGCCGATAATTCATAGAAATGTCCATTTAAAGTGGCAATTTTAAAAACATACATATTTTAAAGTGAATGTTTTGTAAGTTTTGAGTAAAATGAGTGCTTGTTTAAATTCAGCAATTTTGTTTACATCATATTGTATGTCACATAAGCATTATATTGGCCATCCCCACTCTCTGGAAATCGTTATCAGAATCAACCATTAATCATGACGTCGTTACCATAAAGGTTTCTAAATGATAAATTTGTAGCTTAATTTCCAAAAATGTATTGGGTAGAGTGGGATGAAAACTTTGTTTGGTGCATTTTACAGTATCTAGAGCATTACTCTTATATCACTGTTGATATCTTGTTTCTCCTTGTTCATTTCTGCTGCTCCACTAAAGCTTTTACTCTGAATCGCTTGTAGGATGTCAGTGACTGAAGGCTGTGAGGTGGAGAACATCACATCGCTGGTCAAGCAGCTTGTTCCCAAGGCACAGTTGTCAAGGCAGCAAGAGGCAGCGCTCACTTTCACGTTGCCTTTCAAGAGCATGGACACTTTCCCAGGTCTTGCTTTTGTTTGCTCTCATGTCACCATCTGCCATGCTCTTCACTGCCATATGTCCAGCATGGCAACAGATTGTGTCAGCATGACTCTGGTGGTATTTTATTGGGGCTGTTTTTATTTTTTAATTGTGTATAATGATTTATTATATGTGATCCAGGTATATGGAATGTTTGCAGATAAATCTTTCTTTTAACTGATGGTAGAACTATTACATTTTTACTTCAAAAGTAAATAAAGTGAAAAAGGGCATTAAATGTATTGTATAGCACAATTAGAATGTATTAAAAATGCTAAGGTTGGTGGTTTTTATTTATTTTTTATAATTGGTTTACTTTGTGTGGTTAAACTCCGCTCACCTCTCTCACGCTGCACTCCAGGGCTTTTCGCAGAGCTGGACTGTCGTCCTGACCTGGGTATCATTAATTATGGAGTCTCCATGACAACATTAGAGGATGTATTCTTGCGTCTGGAGGCAGAAGCAGAGGTGGATCAGGCCGGTAAGAGAACCACATACCAGAACCGGTTTAAAGCATCTCAGTTGAAGTTGCTGAATATACTTCGAGTTATAATGCACACTATCTGTACTTTTATTGACAGACTACAGAGTGTTTAACCAGGAGAAGGTGGAAGAAGAAAGTGACTTTTCCTCTCTGGATGATACAGATCAAAGGCTGTTGATGTTTTCAGACAGCAGACAGGATGCAGTAACCGGACGTGCCCTCTGGAGGCAGCAGTTCAGCATGGTGGCCTGGCTGCACATGCTCAACCTGCAGAGAGAAAGGAAACCCATCTTATACAAGTGAGGGGACACTCACGACCGGGCTGATCCATTTTTTTAAATATTTTTTTGCCTTGCACAAGTGCATACACACTACATGCTGTGTGGCTGACTGCTCATCAGGTGTATTCTAAATTAATGTAATTTGTTTTGTTGCTTGACATCCATAAAAAGTCAACAAATTTGCTAAAACTATTTTTATTTTATTTTTTACGTTTTTTTTAACAACAACGTTGAGGCAAGGTTGTTTGTCAATATTTTTTTATTAATATTACTATTTATTATACATATAATTACTTATTAAACGTTGGTGTCTATTATCATATTGCTGTTGCCATGGTTTTATAAAAACAATAAGCCATGAGGGGCGGTATGTTATAGTGATCATACCACTGGTAAAGGTGTTTTAAGAACTAGGCTTCTCTTTGTGCTTAATAACGGCTATTAATTGTGGTAATTTCACTGTTATAAACTGCCTCTGGTGGCTTATTGCTTTCTTTCAATGGATTTACTTATTTTAACTTTCCCCTCCTCTCTCTTTTCCTCAGTGTGACACTGTTCCTGGTTTTCTTGTCTGCACTGCTGATTTTGTCTGTGGCAACAGGAAACATTCAGTTTCACTCTCCTGAAAGACTGTTTTTACCCATATACCTGCTGCGCCGCAATGAGGCTCCTCACAAATACACCACAAGCCTGCTTGTGCAAAACTCCACTGGTCAGTGACTGAACTTTATTTAACTTTAAAGCCCATCTAGAGGCATACGGTTAATGGTGGTGTTAAACTGATGGATCAACATGTTATTCTTGATGTAGTTAATCTGTAATGTGTGTGTTGTGGCAGATTCGGATCTGTCAGGGTTCATCCAGAATCTGGCGTCTCAGGACATTAAGGTGGAAATGATGAAGAAGCCAGACTACATGTCTGCTGCACCTGTGAGCGCTGCTATCAATGTGACGGGATCCAGTAAGGTGAGGAAAACTTGCAGCTGTTTTCTTTCTTTTATCACTGGTGCACTTGTCCTCTAAACGCTTTATCCATGGTTTTAGTTTTAGGAATGACTGCTGTTTGTTTTAACGTTACACAACAATAGAACATTCTGGAATAAATTGTCTGTAACAGTTATGGAAATACTTGCTGTTCCCTTTCGTAGGAACTCGAGCTGCATAATCGCATTGGGACACGCCCTGAGTGTCACGTGGCCTAAAGCCCTTATACAGTTACGTCAATTTATTGGCTGATGGCGCTTAAGTGACGCTCCTAGGGAGCTACGTCCTGGGCTACATAAAGGCGCTCCTTTCACGGCATCGAGTCAGATTTTCTGTTCTTCAGTGCACGATCTCATCTGGCCGTGTTGTACCAACGACTCGCATCAAAGCGAGGATCATTATTATTTTCCCTATTGAGCGGCAATACAGGATGGAATTTAAGAAGCGACTCACGTCGTTTTATATAGCGTAATTTCAGAGCAATTTTAATGTGTTTTTTTTCCAAACATTACAAGGGTCCGACAGGGACAGCGGCACTGTTTGAAGCTTGCAATTTCTCACCACGAGGCATAATCCCCACTTGTTCTAGTTCCATGGCCTCCAGATTGGAGCTCTGTGTGCAGGGAAGTTTGGGATTTCGGCTTTGTGTCTGAGAAGATTGGAGTGCGAACAGACATCGGATTCTTCCTCTTATTTGTTGAGCAAAAGTGCGAGTCTTATCGGATATGCTTTGAGGCCTAGCTCGGCGGCCATTTTCTGATGCACAAGCTTGCAAAAGTGATGGCTGTTTTGGCCATCTCAAGTATGGTTTTCAACTCTGGTCTCTCTCCTGGAGAAAGTGCCTTGGGAGATTCCAGTCAGACCAGACATGTTGTCTCAGGCTCGGGGCAGCATTTGGCACCCTTGGCCAGACTTGTGGAAGTTAACGGTATGGCCCTTCAACAGGGCACACTTTTTAATTATGGGTTATCCCTCACTGTGTTTGATACCATTCTGAATGCTAGAGCTCCATCAACTAGGAAGTTTTATATGTTCAAGTGCCGTATTTTTGCTGCTTGGTGTACAGTGCAAGGTGAAGATCCAGTTCACTTCCCTGTCGGTACAGTGCTGGATTTTTTGCAAGAGAGTTTTGGGGCCGGGGTTGCCCAGGCAATGCTTAAAGTCTATGTTGCCGCTATTGCGGCTGAGCATGTGCTTCTCAATAGAGTCTCTGTCAGTAGACATTCTCTTGTCTCCATTTTATGCGCAGGGTATGCAGGCTTAGATCTTTTTGTCCCGCCGCGTTCCTTTATGGGATTTAGCTGTTGTTTTAGAGGCGCTCTCGGGTGCTCCAATTGAGCCCTTGGCAACAGTTGCTGATAAGTTTCTGACTCTTAAAATGGCCCTGCTGGTGGCATTGGCGTCATTTAAAAGGGTTGGTGATTTGCATGCCCTGTCGATTAATCTTATGTATGGATTTTGTGCCAGGGTTTTCGGGGGTGGTGGTGTTAAGACCTCACTTGGGCTATTTGCCCAAGGTCATTTCTACATCTTTTCACTCGTTGACTATTAATTTTCAGGCTTTCTTCCTCCCCCATTTTAGTCGGAGGAGCATGAAAGATTGCATATGCTTTGCCCAGTTCGGGCGTTGCGAGTTTATGTTGACCATACTAACCAGTGGCGTAAGTCAGAGCAGTTGTTTATATGCTTTGGTGGCCACAACTGGGGCTTTTCGGTGTCCAAGCAAAGACTCATTGGCTAGTTGATGCAGTTTCAAGTGCTTACGAAGTGCACAGTTTATCTTCGCCTTCAGGTGTTCGAGCTCATTCTGTGAGGCGCATGGCATCCTCATGGGCTTAGGCTAGAGGTGCGTCCATGGAGAACTTATGTATGGCGGCAGGATGGTCCAGAATTGCATTCTGAGATGCTATTCTTCTCACCACAATTGTACAGAGCAGTTATCTGAGTTACCGTAGACTTTGCCAGTTCGAATCAGTCTGGCCATTCTCTGTTGACCTCTCTCATCAACAAGGCATTTCCGTCCGCAGAACTGCCACTCACTGGATGTTGTTTTTTTTTTTTTTTTTTTTTTTAGTTTTTTTGCACCATTCGGAGTAAATTCTAGAGATTGTTATGCGTGAAAATCCCAGGAGATCAGCAGTTACAGAAATACTCAAACCAGCCCATCTGGCAGGATAGTTCCAAAGAGAGACCATTGGCACCGATTAATCAGTAAAACCGATATATCGGTCGACCTCTTCTGTCTCCCTTTGTTCGATCAAACATATAGTCCTGCCAGAAACTAGAGGTTTCATATCGCCACAGTGTTTTAACTTTTTGGGGGAATCAACCTTCAAATGACTTGCTTATAGTTGTATCTACATATTAAGCTGGGATAGCAGAATGTATTTTAACATCGGAAAATGTATACACATCATCTTAAACTTTACAGTCCTCTCTCTCTCTTTCTCTTTCTCTTTTTGCGATGGACAGGATTTGTCCTACATCTTGGCATTTAACAGTACCACAGTGCACTCCCTGCCCATGGCTGTCAATGTGCTCAGTAACGCCCTCCTGAAGGGCTTGAATGGCACAGGACGCATTAAAACATGGACCAAACCATTTGAGTATGTAAGTGCATTGCATTAATACACTGAAGTCACTACTGTACGTTCATATGGTTCCCTTGGTTATGGAAATATTTATTATGATAAATATTTTTCAAGTTCTGCTCTAAAATATGTAATCGGATATATATTGTTCTTGGTAGAGTAAAACTTGCTCACAAGCCATGATGATGTTCCATTTGTGAGCTAATCTTTCTTTGAATTGGTTCTATTTAGTGAATCGGTCAAACTAGTTTACAAATTGGTCTAAAAAAGATGAATTAGCGAATATGTCATAATGTGAATGATTTAAAAAAATCCTTATTCATTAATCACAAACCACCAAAAGTTTGCAAAAGTGTGGAAACCCTGTGTTTACTACAGTTGATGTTTCTTAAAAGTGTTTATTGTCACTGTTTGCATTTTAGCAAATCCCAGATAAGACATCCTACGCTCTGGTTTACATGGAGGCTGTACTTCTGGGGATGCTGGCTGCTGGGACGCCAGCATACTTTGCCATGGACCACACAAGAGACAGAGAGGTACTATATCAAGCAGCATACATCACATTTAGCTTTGCACTGCGAAAATCTGTGGGCAAATACTGTCATCCCAATGGGAATACGTGCGGTGGTGAATTTCGCAAGATGGACTTCCAGTGGAGAAGAATTTCCGCTCGTGGGGACAGGCGAATTCACCACGTTCACTAATAGGAAGTTGATTGGTTTGGTAGTGACCTATGTGTGGTTGGTGCTTCGCACACAGCTACACTGAATATTCACAATGGACAAGGGTGTCATTTTAGCAGCGAGTTTCTTTTTAACTTCACTTTCCCAGAGTATAAACTGTAGCATTAAAAATAATTTGCTTGGCAGTTATTTTTTGCTGGTTTCACACACGCTTAACATCCACCCACACCCTATTTGCCCGCAGTATTTTGCCATGCAAAGGTAAATGTGACCACACCTTTACAGTGATCAGAAACCCAATTGATTATTCTGACATTCGGTGTAAAGAATTCATGTGGCGATGGTGTGTCTAAGTGATTAAACCACCCTAATCATGAGGGTGCAGTACTGGATTTATCAAAAGCATTATTTCTATGTTGATGAATGTTCCGTAACTGCTTAATCTTCACTGTATTTGAATCAGCTGATGTGTCGCTCGACTCTAAGGATCTCTGGTCTGGTCCCATCTGCGTACTGGTGTGGTCAGGCAGCCATTGATGTCCCTTTCTATTATCTCATCTTAACCTGTATGACCAGCACCCTGTTCGCTTTCCACTCTACAAACCTGCTAACCTCCCATAACATCATGTCTGTGGTAAGAAAACACATCACACACTCTTTTACAAGCTGTGTGACTGATCCTGAGCCCACATGCAAGCACATTCAAGACACACACTATATGTAAGCATATTTAAGCATGAAGGTAGAGGCAGAGATGCCATAGCTCACAATCTTTTCTTTAATTTCAGGCTCTGTGTTTGATTGGCTTCTCTCCAGCCATGGTTCTCTTCACCTACTGTGTGTCCTTCATGTTCGTCAGAGTCCAGAGTAACCGAGACTTTTTCTCAGTGGTCTCCATGATGGTGAGTCCTTGAGAGACTTCCCCACAACCTTCCAATGGTCTTTTGAATCTTTTGGGGGAAAAAGGGTGTTTTCACAGTCGGTTGGTTTCAGGAATATGAAAGTGGTTTGCTTGATTGATTTATTTATTTATTTATTGTGTCCATAGGAGGATATCATATCTATGTTTTTCTATGTTTGTTTCTCCATAGCTTTGTGTGGTTTCTGCATCTATAGTCCAGTTGGCTCTTGTGAATGAAAACGCTGGTCTGGCTCGTGTCCTACACAATACACTGTGTTTTTTCAGTCCGTTCTACCCTCTTATGGGCTGCCTTAATTGCATTACCACGGTAACACTACTACTTGCAGGAATCTATCTATTCAGTGTTTACAAGCATAGAGTAGATTAAATGCACTCAGTTCTGGATAATATGTTGTGGAAGCTGGTTTGCCGCAATGTGTCCTTCTGTTTTTAGGCTACCTTCCATCATTCTACTCATGAGGAGGAGTTCCTGTGGACGAATCTCTTCATCTCTGTTGTGGCTGTGAGTTAAATATCACTTTATCAGCTCAAAGTCTGTTAGAATGTGTTTGTTTACACTGAATGTTTGTGTTGTCTCTGTAGCCATATATCCAGTGTATCCTGCTGCTCTTCATACTGAGATGGTTGGAGATCAGATATGGAGGGCAGACAATGAAAAATGACCAGCTCTGCAGGTCTGACTCTACAGACACTTCATACTTGTTTGTTTTTTCAAAAATATTTTTTTTAAATGAATATATCAGCATGTGCACATGGTGCACTATATATAGAATAGGGAGCAGGTTCAGACTGTTCTGAAGGAAACTTAACCAGTTAAAAGCTTAATGCAGGTTGATTAAAATCTTTGATTGGTCAATGACACGTGGCAGCCGAAGAAAGATAAAACATTTTCTTGAACGCGCTTGACAGTGGCTCCGCCTCTGTTCTGCCACCTCCACCATTGAAAATGAGTAGGCAATTTGCAGGTACAACGTACAGTGTATATCCACCTTTATCAGCTACTAATTGATAGTTTTAAGTCTGTGATCCTGCTTGATCTAAACAAGGGCCTTATCTGTCTGCACATGACATATTTCATTTGTAATTATTGGCACAATAAATGTTAACATTACATGATATGCAAATCTATAGCGCTTATTCAAGAGTTTACATACCATCTGGGTGTGTGCATATGTGTGTTTGTATCAAGTCAGTATGTTGCGTTGTGTTATCCTTTATTCATTTCAGATCTATAATGCATGTAACATTAGTATTATTTTTGTTTTATTATATATGCAGCCAAACATAAGCCAAACCTCCTTGGTCCTAAATGCATCTGTGACTAGTGCTCAAGTTTAGTGCATGTCTATGCTGTCTAAATTTAAGAACGGGTCTTTTTTTCTAAAATAATCAAATCGGATTGAATCGTGACCAAATTTCAGATTTTACGATGCATCTTAATTGTTAGGTAAAGAATTATAATTGCATAGAATTGTTGTCAGTGCAAATATTAACACTAAATGTGCACTTTTATGTATTCTGATGTAATGAAAACATGAGAATATGTTACCAAGAATAGTATTAAATGTTTTGAAATTTGGGGACAAATTTTTGCATTCCAACTAATTATTCCTCAAAAATAATAAAATAATTAAGTGAAATCTGAATCAGAACCAGAATCGTTAAATTCTTGTGATTCCCATCCCTATTGATGTATAAAAATGGCTTTTTTCAAGATGTCATTACTTATTTAGAACTTCTTTTTTTTTTTTACTTGAAATTGCACACAATACTGTCTGAAGGAATTTCATGGCATATAAAGTACAACATTATCATAGCCACCAATGTGTTCTTAAGGATTTCCTCCAATGCAAAGAGCAAAGTCCAGCGGAACCCAGAGGAGAACTTGAGCGACAATGAGGATGTTCAGGTGGAGAAAGCTCGAGTGAAGGAGGCATTGACCTGTCAGTGCTGTGAGGAAGTATGTCCCCTATTTTATCTTTACATCTTTCTCTCTCGCTGCCTCTCTCAAGTCACTTTGTGTTGCTCCATATTTAATATTTTATTGGACAACAAACATATTTATTTATTTATTTTAACAGAAACCCGTGGTGGTGGTAAGTGACCTGAGGAAACAGTACAAAGGCAAGAGAGAAGGTTTCGCACTTGGCAAGAGAAGAAAAGTGGCCACTAAGAACATCTCCTTCTGTGTTCGCAAAGGTAGAGTCTCTGATTAGATGCAAGTAATTATATTAGAGAGAGCAAGACACATGTTAATGAAAAATGTACCTTTTCTCAGGTGAGGTTTTGGGTCTGCTGGGACCAAATGGAGCTGGAAAGAGCACCATCATGCACATGCTGTCAGGAGACACAGAACCCACTGCTGGACAGGTTTGTACTCAGTTTCCTTCTGCTTATTCATAGACCCAGATACAATCTGCAAAATCTTCTGCACTGATTTTACGGTGAACATCTGCAGAATTCTCCAGCATGAATTGAAAATTGAAAATGTGTTAAATGGAGCTGTGAGTACTACACTCTTATTGGAAGTTGAAAACATTAGCAAATAAGTCAAAATATTCAATAAACTATCACACAGGGGATGTGTATCTGATATTCCAATTTTGTGGAAATCACCCATAAAAGTTTGGGCCTGGTTGTTGTCTATATATATATATATATATGGGACTTCTTTAGTGTCATCTGACTGTACAACAAAGTTTTTGTTGATTTTCAACAACAAAGTTGATTTTATATTTTCAGATCCTGATGGGAGATTACGGCACAGACTTCCAGCCAGTGGAAAACCCCTTGGAGCACGTAGGGTACTGTCCTCAGGTGAACCCTCTGTGGCCTAGAATCACTTTACAGGAGCACCTTGAGATCTATGCTGCCATCAAGGGGTTAAATCAATGTGATATCCCAAACATCATTAAGCGGTAAATCTCTTTCCTAAAGCTGTGATTCTTTTTCTTATTGTGGCATTTTCCATGAATAGGGTGTAAATTGGTATGCCATACTTTTAAAAGAAATAAAGACACAAATCCAATGTTCTTTGGAGTGAAATCCATTACACAAATCAGGGTTTCAAACTACACTCACGAGCACTTTATTAGGAACACTATGGTCCTAATAATGTGCCTGACGTTGTCTTTTGCTGTTGTAGCCCATCCGCCTCAAGGTTCGACTTGTTGCACATTTGGAGATGCTATTCTGCTCACTACAATTGTACAATTGTACTGGTTGTTTTTTCGCACCATTCTGAGTAAACTCTAGAGACTGTTGTGCGTGAAAACCACAGGAGATCAGCAGTTACCTAAATACTCAAACCAGCCTGTCTGGCACAAAAAATCATGCTATGGTCAAAATCACTGAGATCACATTTTTTCCCCATTCTGATGGTTGATGTGAATATTAATTAAAGTTCCTGACCCATATTCTGCATTGCACTGCTGCCACACGATTGGCTGATTAATCAGCCAATATACAGTACTGTGCAAAAGTCTTGCACATAAGATGTTTCACAAAAACATTTGTCTTAAGATGGTTATTTATATCTGCTACTTTAGTGTGTCATCAGGAAATATACATTTTATACTCCCAAACATTACTTTTGCAAATAGAATAGAAGAACAGGGAGCCTTGCAACAGATGGCATGGCCCTCACAGAGCCCTCCACTGAACATCGGGTCAGTCTGAGATTACATAAAGAGACAGAAGTAATTGAGACAGCCTAAATAAATAAAAGAACTGTGGAGAATTCTCCAAGAAGCTTGGAACATCCTATCTGCCAACAACCAAGAAAAACTGTGTCCAGGTGCAAGTAGGAGAATTGGTGCTGTTTTGAAGGCAAAAGTGTTCACACCCAATATTGATTTAGCTCTTTTTTTTTCTGTTTACTGGACTTTGTATGATGTTAATTGATAAATGAAAACTATTTATGTCATTTATTTTATTTTTTTTTAAGAAATCCTCAATTTGAAAGTTTTTCACAAGTGCCTAAAACGTTTGCACAGCACTGTACAGGTGTTCCTAATAAAGTGCTTGAGTGTATATGCAGATTTTTTTTTTTTTTTTTTTTCACAATATTTAACCACTTGTCAATATTTGATAACCACAGCAATTTTAATGTTGTCTTTGCTTATTCCAATTCTTGTCCTTTCAGGGTTGTGAGTGCTCTGGAACTGAAGGATCATCTTTATAAACAGGCAAAAAACCTGTCTGCAGGGCTAAAGAGGAAGGTTTGTCAAAAATGATAGTTTGATCAAATATTGATTAAAACAAACAGACTCTGTGCTTAAATGTGCGGTCACATTTACCTTTCCACAGCGAAATTCCGCAGGGAAAGAAGGCGTGGGTAGACCTTGAGCGCGTGTGAAACCGGCAAAAAAACTAATTGCCAAGCAGTCTCTTTATAATGCTGCTCTTTTTACTCTGTGAACGTGAAGTTAAAAATAAACTTGCCGCTAAAACGATATTCTTCTCAGTTGTGAACATTCAGTGTAGCTGTGTACGAAGCACCGCCCACATAGAGGTCACTGCCAAACCAGGTAACTTCCTGTTGGTCAGTGCAGCAAATTTGCTTATCAAAGTTCACCAAATTGAACTCCTCACTAAATCCGCAAGGGGACAGTCTTCACCACTGGAAGTCCATTGCGCGAAATACACAATTGCACCGATTCCCATTGAGATGACTATTATCATCTGCTTAATTTCGTAGCGTGAAGGTAAATGTGACTGCACATTTACGCTAATTTGTTTTTGTTTGTTTTTTTCATTTTTTTGTTTTTTTCATTCTAGTTGTGCTTTGCACTAAGCATGCTGGGAAATCCTCAGATAGTATTATTGGATGAGCCTTCTGCAGGGATGGATCCCAAATCGAAGCATCGCATGTGGTAAAATTTACTGCACTACTGCCCAGTAAAGCTCATAGCTTCTATTCACCATTTTTGTCTTAGTATTTCTATTGAATGGATATTTAACTGCATGCCATGGCAGGTATATTTTCACTACTTTATAATCTTATGGAGTAGATATAACAAAGGAGGCTTTAAATAATTTGTCCGTTCTGACAGGAGGGCAATCCGTGCTGCCTTTAAGAACAAACAGCGAGGGGCCCTTTTAACCACCCACTACATGGAGGAGGCAGAGGCTGTGTGCGACCGTGTGGCCATCATGGTTTCTGGTCAGCTACGGTGAGAAACTGAGGGTTTGGGATCAGATCAAAGCCTCAAAAGTTAAATATAACAATTGGCTTGTTCCTTGCTTGAAACTGGAGCATACGGGTTAAGTAGAAAAGAGGATGTAAAATGTTTGATATATCCCCTCCATCAGGTGTATTGGTTCAATTCAGCACCTGAAGGGAAAGTTTGGGAGAGGCTACAGCCTAGAAATTAATCTCCGGGAGGAGCTCATGGGTCTCCAGCAGGTGGCGCTATTGCACAAAGAGATTATAAAGATATTTCCCCACGCTGCTCGTCAGGACAGGTATGTGTTTGAATTGGTTTATGCAACTAATGTGACATTTAGGAGAAAGAAAAATATGAGAAGTGTCAAACTGGATCACAGTAAAACACTTAAAGGTTGAATGCCTGACATAAAAGCACGATGTAAAAAAAAACGGAAGTTAAAGAGAGATTTTATCAAATGTACTGGATCTTTGCAGTTTTGCAACCCTGATGGTGTATAAAATCCCAATGGAGGACGTGAAGTCACTAGCCAAGTCCTTTGCCCAGCTAGAGAGTGGTAAGAAATGGTGTTTTTTCATAAATGGTGTATTGTAAAAACTCTCTGGCAGTATTAGTCATCACTATACATATTTGTTCATTTAATTCTCCTTCACAGCTAAACAAAACTTTAATTTTGAAGAGTACAACTTCTCCCAGTCAACTCTTGAACAGGTATGTGAGCAGTAATGTGCCAATAGAACAAGGCAAAATATACTTGCTCTGAAGACATTTACATTCTCTGATACAAGTTTTAATATCTAATGCAGTTTTCCTTTTTTGAGTGAATTGATCTTGTTTTAAGTATGTTCTAATGTTCTTTTAAGTAAAAAATACTAATTTATATTAGATAAATACTTGACACATCTCAACACTGCAAAAGAAACCTGTCTGTCTAGCTGTCTATCTTGCCTGATCGTGGGTAATTCAATTAAACGTGTTTTTTGCATTATGCAGGTTTTCATGGAGTTCGCAAAAGAGCAGGAGAATGAAGAGGATGAGGTGGGATCTCTCAGCACTACTTTCCAATGGCAGAGACTGAGACAGGACAGCTCTGTAACCATCAATCATGCTGACAGCATAGTACACCAGCTATGAGCTAATGCTGGCAGCCTTTCTTGAAACGCCTCTCTTCTCTCTCTTTCTGTCTCTCCGCTTGTGCCATCCTTTGCCTTAAGAGTCTTTAACTAATGGGACTTCCACAGGATACTCAACTGTGGAGACTCCAGTGGCCACCAGTACACATACATGTGTTGGCCATGATAACCAAGTTGGCTCTGGTACTGGCACTTGCTAAGATGGGGTCTGACATGTGATTCGCGTGTCAGCTGCAATGATCAAGCTAGACTTGACCTTTTTATTATGAAGAGAATTTTATTTTTTAATTATTACGCTCTGCCAGTGAGAACGAATTTGAACTTGTAACTTTAAATCATACACCTCCCTAAGAGGTTTACCTAATGTTACAGTATGTATCAAGCTCACTGTCCTGTTGTTTCCTAACTCCATTTACACATGTAAATCACTGGGAAATTAATTGCATGGAGCGGGTTCCACATTATTCAAATGGTACCAAAGTCTCACTCACGTTGATGCCAAAAAGGTGCTTTTGGTGTCTGTAGCATGGAATATAAACTTGCGTCTATGTGTGTTCGGCTATAACGTTATATATACATACTGATTTGTATTTCTGACATGTGACAGACGTTTTCAGACAGGAGAATCTCAGTACAGCTGTCTACCACAGCACTGATGCCGAGATTTACCAGCATGAATGGGGCGACTCTTCTTCTAACCCTTTTTTGGGCAGAGTGGGCCCTGCAAGTGCATGAAACCTTTTGTCTCTGCTGCACCCAGGAGATCTCCAAGACTCCTTTCTTAAACACCAGCACATTTTTCAGGCTTTCACACAGAGCTCTCCAAAGAAAAACAGGTCAAAGTGCTCACATTAAGCAAGCGAGTGGGATTCAAATCAAGACTATAGGATGATATCGTTCTGTTTGCATTTCTGTCTCCTTATCGTCCTACTTTTTTCATCCCTTCATCAGGTGGCCTTCCTTTAGGAGAAGTTTAAATGTTTAAAATCAGTAGCTAAGAATGTAGCTCCCACAATCTGCTCCAAACCATGTAGCACTCCAACTTAGTCACATACTGCTGAGCAAGGTCTTTTATTTATTTTGTTTTAAATGAGAGTAACAAGTGAGGCAGATACTGTAGAGCTTTTGGAACCTTGAGCCTTGAATGTACAGTGGTATTTTTTTGGTGAAGTTTTACAGTGAAGTGTTAGATTGTGTTCAGTGTGGTTTTTAAAATATCTAGTTGAGCACAGTGTTTTCAGTCTGTCATTTTGCATTATATACGTCTTTGATCGTTGCGCCGTGGTTTCTGCATAAAATGAGCATTGCATCTTAATGTGATTTTCAAGTACTTCAGCTTTTAAAAAAGAGACACCTGCATTTTACATTCGTTGCGCTGTGTCTAGCCTTTTTTAATGCAAGAATTCGTTTGATCTGAATGGCCCCCAAGAGCTTTGTTTTAAGGAGATTTTGTGCACCTTGTACACCTGTACAAATGTTGGACTCGTTTTGGTTGGTTGGTTCTAGCTCAGTTTGGCACTATGGGCACAGCAGAATAAACTTCCAACATTATATATGCATCTCAAATGTATTTAAATATTTTGTTAAATGTAAAATAATGTAAGCATCACTTCTTTTTGTTGGTCAATTAAAAAAAATAAATATATATATATATATATATATATATATATGTGTATATGTATATATATATATGCATGCACACACATACACACTACCGGTCAAAACGTTTGAAAACACTTGACTGAAATGTTTCTCATGATCTTAAAAATCTTTTGATCTGAAGGCGTATGCTTAAATGTTTGAAATGAGTTTTGTAGACAAAAATATAATTGTGCCACCATATTAATTTATTTCATTATAAATCTAAAATTTAATTTAAAAAAAATTGATGACTTGGACCAAATAATAAAGCAGCCAATAAGTGCCCAACATAGATGGGAACTCCTTCAATACTGTTTAAAAAGCATCTCAGGGTGATACCTCAAGAAGTTGGTTGAGAAAATGTCAAGAGTACACGTCTGCAAATTCTAGGCAAAGCGTGACTACTTTGAAGATGCTAAAATATAAAACAGTTTTGATTTATTTTGGATTTTGTTTAGTCACAGCATAATTCCCATAGTTCCATTTATGTTATTCCATAGTTTTGATGACTTTACTATTATTCTAAAATATGAAAAAAAAAAAAATTAAAATAAAGAATGAGTGTTTCAAAACTTTTGACTGGTAATGTATATTTACTGTATATATGAAGGTGTGAAATTAAATACTTCTCAATATCTCTGCAGTCTGAGTGAGTGACCTTGGTGTCTTTTGATATATTTCCATTATGGCATCTTACAAACATCTAAACTATTATACATGGACAGTGTTAAGTCTTTCAAAGCAAACCCAGTTATTCTTTACTAGTGAGAGTGAACTTATTGTCTAAGTTCTCTGGAGTTCTGTTTAAGTATTGCAGTAGATGAAAACAAAGTTTATTCTATTGATGTCCAGCATCTTTTCAACTTGAAGTGTTTACATAGTAGGGGCGTTTTCTGACAAGTGCTATTTTTATTTTTTTCCTGGACAACATTGGATTATTTTTTATTTTTTTTGCATAATGTTTATGCAGAACCATACATTGGTATTATGAACTCCGTCCCAGGTGCTGGTTCCAATTGGTAGAACTTGTTGAAACAAAAGCTGGGTGTTTCATGATGAAACTGTGGATTATGCATGGCATTGTGGCCTGCCTTTTAGTTGCAGCTAATCTGTTGTACATCGTTTTAATTTATCGGATTCCACTTTTTTTTGCAAGTGTAAACCTAGCTGAACGTGAAAGGGTGTATATAATGGCATGTCTAGATCATTCCTCAAAAATTGTAACCTATGCCAAGATGGCACGTTGTGTGGAATAGTTTTATGGTTTTGTGACTCCAAAAATATTAGTATTAAAAAAGTACTTTATTTATTTTTTTAATGCTCTGAGTTTGATTTATAGTTAATATAGTTCTTGTTGGTCTATCCTCAGAAATAGGCACTAAATATTTCAACTTTATTCTGTTGCATTAAAAGGAAGCTACTGCTAAGTTTTTAAAGCAACAAAAATATGTCCTTATGATTTTTGGAAATGGATTTTGTGGAACAATTATGTCTGTTCTGGGCAAGCACAGGGGATAGTAAATTTTATATTTGATTTTTATATATATATATATATATATATATATATATATATATATATATATATATATATATATATATATTAGCCTGTCATGTTTGTAATGTACAACAGTTCTTTAATATTTAACACTGACCAGTTAAGTCTTTGAGTTGGGCTCGGGACGGGTGGTTGTATTGAACACTATTTAACCAAGACCTTTATTTCCTCAAGTGCAATATATTTGTATGTGTGAGTAATTAATGCATTATGTAAACGGTGTCATTGCAAACTGCAATATTAATGTTGTCTCTTTTGTGAACTCGGATGTGACTTGAAGCACAATGTAGCCACAAATATGTAATCTTTTAGAATGCTTTGCACTCTCTTCCCCTAGTGCCCATTTCCTGCCATTTGTATGCAAAAATTTGATGGACAATAAAATGTATTCAGGATGTTGTTAACTTTTGGACCAGTGGACGTGAATGATAAATTACGCATATTTAACTTCTTTTTTCCTAGTCATCTCAGTGCATATTACATACTTTATATTGGCTGTTATATTTCAGCTTTTGTTCCACTAAGCATTTCACTCTTTTTAACTTTACAACTGCTGATTCTGTTTTTAATTTTATAATTGTATCTGTATATATTCCACCCATTTACCTGCCAGTAAAAAGTTTGGACACCTCATATACAGTCCCCAGACAATAAGAACAGTAATCAAAACTATAAAATAACACAAATGGAAGTATTGGAGTTAGGCAGTGATCAAAATAATGTTTAAAACAAATCATGGCATTTAGCTGTTTCAAAGCAGCCACTCTATTTTCATATCTCTCTCTAAACCAACTTCAAGAGATATCCAGTTGGGAGGCTTTTGAAACAGTGTACATATATATATATATATATATATATATATATATATGTACACTGTATATATAATATTACACACACACTGGTGGCCAGAAGTTTGGAATAATGTACAGATTTTGCTCTTATGGAAAGAAATTGGTACTTTTATTCACCAAAGTGGCATTCAAAAGATCACAATGTATAGTCAGGACATTAATAATGTGAAAAATTACTGTTACAATTTAACAAACTTCAAAGTGTTCTCATCAAAAAATTCTCCACGTGCAGCAATGACAGCTTTGCCGATCCTTGGCATTTTAGCTGTCAGTTTGTTCAGAGACTCAGGTGACATTTCACCCTTATGCTTCCTGTAGCACTTGCCATTGATGCGGCTGTCTTGTTGGGCATTTCTCACGCACCTTGCAGTCTAGCTGATCCCACAAATGCTCAATGGGATTAAGATACATAAAACTCTTTTCCAATTATCTGTTGTCCATGTCTGTTTCTCTTTGCCCACTCTAACCTTTTTCTTTTTGTTTTTCTGTTTCAAAAGTGTATTTTGCTTTGCAATTTTTCCCATAAGGCCTGCACCCCTGAGTCTTCTCTTTACTGTTGTACATGAAACTGGTGTTGAGCGGGTAGAATTCAATGAAGCTGTCAGCTAAGGATATGTGGGGTGTCTATTTCTCAAACTAGAGACTCTGATGTACTTATCTTGTTTAGTTGTACATCTGGTCTTCCACATCTCTTTCTGTCCTTGTTAGAGCCAGTTGTCCTTTGTCTTTGAAGACTGTAGTGTACACCTTTGTATGAAATCTTCAGTTTTTTGGCAATTTCAAGTATTGTATAGCCTTCATTCCTCAAAACAATGATTCAATGATGAGTTTCTAGAGATAGCTGTTTCTTTTTTGCTATTTTTGACCTAATGTTGACCTTAAGACATGCCAGTCTATTGCATACTGTGGCAACTCAAAAACAAACACAAAGACAATGTTAAGCTTCATTTAACGAACCAAATAGCTTTCAACTGTGTTTGATATAATGGCAAGTGATTTTCTAGCACCAAATTAGCATGATTACTCAAGGATAAGGTTTTGGAGTGATGGCTGCTGGAAATGGGGTCTGTCTAGATTTGATCAAAAATGACTTTTTTTTTTTTTTTCAAATAGTGATGGTGCGGTTTTTATGTCCTGACTATAGTTTGTGATCAGTTGAATGCCACTTTGGTGAATAAAAGTACCAATTTCCTTCCAAAACAGCAAAATCATAAACATTATTCCAAACTTTTGGCCGCCAGTGTATATATACAGTGCATTCAGAAAGTATTCAGGCCCCTTCATTTTTTTCACATTTTATAATGTTGCAGCCATATGCTAAAATGCTTTCAATTATTAATTTTTTTTCACATCAATCTACACTCCATAGCCCATGATGACAAAGCAAAAATCAGATTTTTGATAACGCTGCAAATTTATTAAAAAGAAAAAAACAGAAATATCACAGTGACATAAGAATTCAGACTTAACTCAATACTTAGTTGAAGCACCTATGGCAGCTATTACAGCCTCAAGTCTTTTTGGGGATGATGCGACAAGCTTTGCACACCTGGATTTGGGGATTTTCTGCCATTCTTCTCTGCAGATCCTCTAAAGCTCTGTTAGGTTGAATGGGGACCATCGGTGGACAGCCATTTTCAGGTCTCTTCAGAGATGTTCCATTGGGTTCAAGTCCAGGCTCTGGCTGGGCCACTCAAGAACATTCACAGAGTTGTCCCTAAGACACTCTTGCATTGTCTTGGCTGTGTGCTTGGGGTCATTGTCCTGTTGGAAGGTGAACCTTTGGCTCAAACTGAGGCCCTGAGCACTCTGGACCAGGTTTTCATTAAGGATATCTCTGCTGCGTTTAGCTTTCCTTCAACCCTGATCAGTCCCCAAGTCCCTGCCTCTGAAAAACACCCCCACAGCATGATGCTACTACCGCCATGCTTCAGCGTTGGGATGGTATTGCATAGGCGATGAGTGGTGCCTGGTTTCCTCCAGACATGATGCTTGGAACTGAGGCCAAACAGTTCAATTTTCTTTTCATTAGACCAGAGAATCTTGTTTCTCACTGTCTGAGAGTCCTTTAGGTGTTATTTGTAAATTCCAAGCGGGCTTTCGTGTGTCTTGTACTGAGGAGAGGCTTCTGTCTGGCCACTCTGCCATAAAGCCCAGATCGGTGGAGTGTTACAGTGATTGTTGTCCTTCTGCAAGTTTCTCCCATCTCCACACATGATCTCTGGAGCTCAACCAGAGTGACCATAGGGTTCTTGGTCACTTCTCTTACCAAGGCCCTTCTCCCCCGATTGCTCAGTTTGACCAGGTGGCCAGCTCTAGGGAAGAGTCCTGGTTGTTCCAAACTTCTTCCATTTAAGAATTATGGAGGTCACTGTGCTCTTGGGAACCTTCAATGCAGCCAAAAAAAAGCAATTTGTTTTAGCCTTCCCCAGATCTGTTCCTCGACACAATCCTGTCTCTGAGCTTTGCAGGCAGTTCCTTTTGACCTCATGGCTTGGTTTTTGCTCTGATATGCATTTTCAGCCGTGAGACCTTATGAAGACAGGTGTGTCTTTCCAAATCATGTCCAATCAACTGAATTTGCCACAGGTGGACTCCAATCAAAGTGTAGAAACATCTCAAAGATGATCCAGAGAAATGGGATGCACCTGAGCTACATTTCAAGTGTCATAACAAAGGGTCTGAATACTTATGTTAATGTGATATTTCAGTTTTTTTCTTTTTAATAAATTTGCAAAGTTATCAAAAATCTGTTTGTTGCTTTGTCATTGTGGAGAATGGAGTGTAGATTGATGTGAAAAAATAGTAATAATTTAAAGCATTTTAGCATAAGGCTGCAACATAAAATGTGAAAAAAAAAATAAAGTGGTCTGAATACTTTCTGAATGCACTGTGTGTGTGTGTGTGTGTGTGTGTGTTATATACACTATATTGCCAAAAGTATTTGCTCACCCATCCAAATAATTGAATTCAGGTGTTCCAATCACTTCCATGGCCACAGGTGTATAAAATGAAGCACCTAGGCATGCAGACTGCTTCTACAAACATTTGTGAAAGAATGGGCCGCTCTCAGGAGCTCAGTGAATTTCAGCGTGGTACTGTGATAGGATGCCATCTGTGCAACAAGTCCAGTCATGAAATTTCCTCGCTACTAAATATTCCACAGTCAACTGTCAGTGGTATTATAACAAAGTGGAAGCGATTGGGAATGACAGTAACTCAGCCACGAAGTGGTAGGCCACGTAAAATGACAGAGCGGGGTCAGCGGATGCTGAGGCGCATAGTGCGCAGAGGTCGCCAACTTTCTGCAGAGTCAATCGCTACAGACCTCCAAAGTTCATGTGGCCTTCAGATTAGCTCAAAAACAGTGCTTAGAGAGCTTCATGGAATGGGTTTCCATGGCCGAGCAGCTGCATCCAAGCCATACATCACCAAGTGCAATGCAAAGCATCGGATACAGTGGTGTAAAGCACGCCGCCACTGGACTCTAGAGCAGTGGAGACGCGTTCTCTGGAGTGACAAATCACGCTTCTCCATCTGGCAATCTGATGGACGAGTCTGGGTTTGGCGGTTGCCAGGAGAACAGTACTTGTCTGACTGCATTGTGCCAACTGTGAAGTTTGGTGGAGGAGGGATTATGTTGTGGGGTTGTTTTTCAGGAGCTGGGCTTGGCCCCTTAGTTCCAGTGAAAGGAACTCTGAATGCTTCAGCATACCAAGAGATTTTGGACAATTCCATGCTCCCAACTTTGTGGGAACAGTTTTGGGATGGCCCCTTCCTGTTCCAACATGACTGCGCACCAGTGCACAAAGCAAGGTCCATAAAGACATGGATGAGCGAGTTTGGTGTGGAAGAACTTGACTGGCCTGCACAGAGTCCTGACCTCAACCCGACAGAGCACCTTTGGGATGAATTAGAGCGAAGACTGCAAGCCAGGCCTTCTCGTCCAACATCAGTGTCTGACCTCACAAATGCGCTTCTGGAAGAATGGTCAAAAATTCCCATAAACACACTCCTAAACCTTGTGGAAAGCCTTCCCAGAAGAGTTGAAGCTGTTATAGCTGCAAAGGGTGGGCCGACGTCATATTAAACCCTATGGATTAAGAATGGGATGTCACTTAAGTTCATATGCGTCTAAAGGCAGATGAGCGAATACTTTTGGCAATATAGTGTGTGTATATATATATATATATATATATATATATATATACATACAGTTGTGCTCAAAATTTTGCATACCTTGGCAGAAATTGTGAAATTTTGCCAATGATTTTGAAAATATGACTGATCATGCAAAAAAAAAAAAAAAAAAAAAATATCATGCAGAGTCTTTTATTTAAGGATAGTGATCATATGAAGCCATTTATTATCACATAGTTGTTTGGCTCCTTTTTAAATCATAATGGTAACAGAAATCACCCAAATGGCCCTGATCAAAAGTTTACATACCCTTGAATGTTTGGCCTTGTTACAGACACACAAGGTGACACACGCAGGTTTAAATGGCAATTAAAGGTTAATTTCCCACACCTGTGGCTTTTTAAATTGCAATTAGTGTTTGTGTATAAATGGTCAATGAGTTTGTTAGCTCTCACGTGGGTGCACTGAGCTGGCTAGATACTGAACCATGGGGAGCAGAAAAGAACTGTCAAAAGACCTGCATAACAAGGTAATGGAACATTATGAAGATGGAAAAGGATATAAAAAGATATCCATTGCCTTGAAAATGCCAGTCAGTACTGTTCAATCACTTAAGAAGTGGAAGTGTTTATTTTTTTTTTTTTTATATTAAATTTTTGTTTTATAATGAAATAAATTAATATGGTGGCACAATTATATTTTTGTCTACAGAATTATTTTCAAACATTTAAGCATATGCCTTCAGATCAAAAGATTTTTAAGATCATGAGAAACATTTCAGTCAAGTGTTTCAAAACTTTTGACCGGTAGTGTATATACACCAATCAGCCACAACATTAAAGCCACCTGCCTAATATTGTGTAGGTCCCCCTCGTGCCGACAAAACAGCGCTAACCCGCATCTCAGAATTGCATTCTGAGATGATATACTTCTCACCATAACTGTACAAAGTGGTTATCTGAGTTACCATAGACTTTGTCAGTTCGAACCAGCCTGGCCATTCTCTGACCTCTTTCATCAACAAGGCATTTCCGTCCACAGAACTGCCACTCACTGGATGTTTTTTTTTTTTTTTTTTTTTTTTTTTGGGCACCATTCTGTGTAAATTCTAGAGACTGTAGTGTGTGAAAATCCCAGGAGATCAGCAGTTACAGAAATACTCAAACCAGTCCGTCTGGCACCAACAATCAGTGGTCCACATCACTGAGATAAAACATTTTCCCCATTCTGATGGTTGATGTGAACATTAAATAAAGCTCCTGACCCGTATCTGCAAGATTTTATGTCCTGCACTGCTGCCACACTATTGGCTGATTAGATAATCACATGGATGTTTGTTGGTGCCAGATGGGCTGGTCTGAGTATTTCTGTAACTGCTGAAGCAAGTACCTTGTACTAATTTATCAACATGTATGTTCACACATGAGAAGACCAGTAGACACTCACTTTTTTTATTATTATTATTAAATCAGATAATGTCAAGGTTAGTTTAGGTTGTCAAATGGTAAACCACAAGAACACTTAATATTAATGATTTATACTTTTAATTTTTGGAAAAAAACAATTAAGGTGTTTACACTTGGAGGGAAGGAAGGATAAGCATGTTATTACATTTTTACTTTGTCACTTGACTTTAGTCATTAAATTAACTTTTGTTTTAAAATAAAAGCATACAAAATCATCTTATACATTTCTAGAACTTAATACATGCATTTTAGGTTTGTAAAATATCTTGGACATCCTTATTTGTCGATCCTGATGAGGATGGTGCATGTAAATAAGTCAACCATGATGAAATCACACATTTTAATTAACAGATAATTTTGCACAATCCTATTTGTAAACAAAAATATGCAAAATGATTTGAATGAGTTTGAATTCACTGAGCAAAGGCATCTCTAAGGCTGATCTTGCTTTGAGGAATATTGAAGTCATGCTGTTATGCATTGTGCAGGTATTTTCAGATTAAAGGAATATTCCGGGTTCAGTACAATTAGACAATGTTGATTACCACAAATTAATTTCAACAAAAATTGGTCTTATCGATGAATTTTATGCTGCCTTTATGTGCTTTTTGGAGCTTTAAAGCTACATATTTCTTTTGAATTTTAGTCTAGACTACTGACTACTTGACCTTCATAACATTTTGAAGAGAATGCTACGATATGTTTCTCCAGAAGCTTTAGTTCCTTTTTCTACTGCAAACTACAAAAAAAAATAAAATAAAAAATAAACAAAATGCGGCTCTGAATCCAGAATTACTAAATAAGAAGAATCTCTTGATCAGTACAGTTCTTTTGAATCTGTCAAATCGGTTCAAAAGCAGCTAGAACTATTCATTATGGACAACATGTAATGGGTTTCCACTGGTGAATTAAAGACTTTTAATGTAAGTTTTAATCTGTTTCAGGATATAAATAAATTCTGTAAGATTTTAGCCTGTACACAATGAACAACATCTTTGTTTCCCTCCTTCAATGTTCCATTGTGTTGTGGGCTACTTCAGTTGTTTACTTTGTTATTTTTGGTTTATTGTGCATCAGAGGGACACTGAACAGTACATTCACTCACCACTGAATCGGTCAGAGCAGTTCTTGAGTAAATGCCTATGGTACACTCTTAAAAATAAAGGTTCCAAAAAGGGTTTCGCAGCAATACCATAGAGGAACCATCTTTGGTTCCCCAAAATGGTTCTTAAAAGAACCATTTTGAGAAACCTTTTACTAGTCTAAAGAACCCTTTTCCACTACACTTTGTGCAACGGGAAGGTTCCATGGATGTTAAAGGTTCTTCATGGAACCATGCATGCTGATAAGGAACCTTTATTTTTAAGAGTGTAGATATCCCAACATACTCTAGTCTCCAGCACCCTGTTAGGTTTCCATGGCAGGAACCGTTCTATTCACTTGTAGGCTACTTTTGATACTAAAGTACATTTAATCAAATTTACTTTAATGTTTTTAATGAATGATTTTTCCCATGAGTTACTTTAACATTTATTTGAATCAATTTCCATGAAGGTTAATTTACATGAGTATGATGCTTGGGTACTTTATACAACACTTTTGCACTACTTTACGTGCATTTTCCCCTTTTTGTAGCCTCCTTGACGTACGTCTGCTGGTAAACCACAATAGCACTGCAGTCGTAATATTGATATTTAGACTGAAAATACTTGTTTGGCAAGACAAAATGAGTCGGATCTTTAGTGGATTGAAGATGCCCCCCAACCCCTCAATGTAGCTCTGATTTTTTACTGAGAAATGCACAGTAGATGGCACTGCATGCAAACACTTTGCACACTAAGCCTGTAGTCATAAGCAGGGAGCTACATTTGTATCAGCATAATTTGCTGAGCTCTCTGCAGAGAGGACATTTGTATCTTAATGGTGAATTGTCTAACTGTGTGTGTCTCTGGTGTTGAAAGAATCACATTTCTCTAACATGATCGATATGCATCTCACCTTGTCAAGCTGGGGATGGAATTGAAATTGATTTGCGAACAGTGTTATTCAATAGATCCACTCTGCGATGCACCTCCTTTGTTTGCAATGACACGAGTGTCTGTGGGATATAAAAGGGCCTTGATTTTACTTCCGTGATGTTGCAAGGTTTGTTGTACAAGGATTATTATCAAACCACATCTTCTCTTACAAACATTTTCTATTCTATCAGCAGTTCCATTATCACGAGTAATACCTCAATAGCTAACTTCTGTGTAAAGATGAAACAGTTTAATTTATTATGCATTGTGATTTTTGCTTTTTTTTTTTTTTTTAAATGTGGGGTCTACCTTACCAGTGGTTCTCAACCTTTTTGACTCCAAGGCCCCCCACTGTCCAAGACAATATCTGAAGGCCCCCTCTCCCGAAACTAGACGTATTTGATTAAAATAATTAATCGTGGATAATTTTTGATTCTAGAAGTTTCAGAAAAAGTCTGTTTATAATTTGTAGGTATACATCTTAAAGTTTTTTTTTTTTTTTTTTTTTTTAGCGTTCTAATTGAGTTGTATTTTTAATATTTCTTGTTTTAAAATTAATTTTAAGTCATCTTGAGGTCCCCTTGGAAATGTGCTGAGGCCCCCTAGTGTGTCCCGGCCCCCCTGGTTGAGAACCACTGCCTTATTCCATTATGGAAATAAAAGCTCCTTTTTGTATAGGATACCCAAGAGTTCAACATTTGCTATCTGGGAAAATGCTTGGCATACTGATGCCCAAACCCACACCAAGGCTTTTGGATAGTGTGCAATTACATTCACACATCCTGTATCCTCATTTGAAGTGTTGACTTTATACACACTTACTGCAGATGAATACACACACACACATTTCCATCATCACCGGCCTTCCAAAGCTCAAACTGGGTGAATTATTATTTAAAGGCCAGAGAAATAAACTAATCAAACAGGGACAAGGGCCATTACCCTGCCATGAGAGAAAAAAAGAGAGAGGGGAAGAGAACTAGGACCACTGTAAGATTAATAACAAGCTTCTGTGATTCTACAAAAACCTGTTAACCTAAGTGAAGCTTCAGAGATTTTTAACATAGTGTTACCAAGCTGTTAACACAGTTAATGAGTACACACACACACACACAAAAAATCAGCTCTGCTTTTTTTTTTTTTTTTTTTTACTCTTAAGTATTCTGCCAGGAATCACAGAAAACTGTGAAAAACAAATCCCACCACATATCTAGTTATCTAAGCAGATCCCTTCCCTCACCAACTGATTTAAATGTGAAACCCTGGTTTGCAAGTGAATGGTGATCAGATCATTTTAGCTCCAAAATAATCACATAAAGGAAACCTAGAAGTAATCCATTTGACTCCAGTGTTTGAATCTATATCTTCAGAAGCAATATAATAGGTGTGGGTGAGAAACAGAACAATATTTAAGTCATTTTTATTCTAAATCTTTACTTTCACTTTCAGAAGTGAAAGTGAAACTAAACAGGCACCATATGTGACTTTAAGATGTAAAAGTGAAAGAGGAGATTTGGAGTAAAAAAAAAAAAAAAAAAGGACTTAAATTTTGATCTGTTTCTCACCCACAAGTATTGTATACCTCCTGGAGATATGGATTTAAACAGTGGAGTCATATGGATTACTTTTGTTTCCTTTATGTGATTTTTGGAGCTACAAAGGTCTGATCACCATTCACTTGCATTGTATGGATCTTCAGAGCTGAAATATTCTTCTAAAAATCTTTGTGTTCTACAGAAGAAAGTAAGTCATACACATCTGGGATGGCATGAGGGTGAGTAAATAATGAGAGAATTTTCATTTTTGGGTGAACTATAAAAACATATATAAAGTCAAATTGTTCATGTAAATACTTTATATTGTTTTTAGAAATTGAGACATAATTAAGTGGATTGATTGGTTGGTTGATTGACTGATGCTGGAATGGCATGAGGGTGAGCAAATGATGAGAGAATTTTTATTTTTGGATGAACTATCCCTTTAAGCAATCACAGTTACAGTAAGGCACTTACAATGGAAGCTAAAGGTGCCAGTCCATAAACATTAAACTTCACATTGTTTCAAAATTATAGCCACAAGACATTAACATTATGCATGTTAACATGATTTTAGTGTGATTAAATCGCCTACTAACCATATCAGTGTGAAGTTATATCCAATTTTACAACTTCATTGCCATGACAACAAAACCTTGATAAACTCTATAAGAGATTTTTTTTTTTCACACTAAAATCATGTAGAACAGAGATTATATCACATCAGAATGTTACCATGTACAGTATAATATTTACATATTTGAAATAGTGTTTCAGTGTTTATGGACTGGCCCCATTCACTTCACTTCTGTTGTAAGTTCCTTAATGTAACCATGATTTTTAAATAAAGAAGAGACTAGTCTAAATGTTTTTCTGTGGTTATCAACATTATGTAACAAATGCTGTCAATTGAGTTTAACTTGTATTGAACCCGGAATATTCTTTTAAAGGAAACGTTCACCCAAATGGCTTGTATTTCATTCTGTTCTTCACACAAAGCTATTATTTGACTCCATTAGAATTGGATCATAGCGCATGAGTCGTACAGACCATTTTCGTAATACTTTGGTGCTTTTTTTTTTTTTTTTTTGTCATTTTGGAGATTGACAGCTCATTCACTTGCATTATAAGGAAAAGAGTGGCCAGGATATTCCTCAGAACTTGGTATGGGTTTGGAACGACATAGAGATACTGTCAGTAAATGACAGAATTTTCATTTTGGAGCGAACTAATCATTTAATAATGTATATAGGGTTGATTTTTCATTTCATGTTTATATTTTTCCATTAAATCTTCATGTTACAAATACAAACTTACACTTACACACTCACTCACAGACACACACATTTGCTGATTGCTTTTTGCCCAGCCATTCAGTCATGTGTCTAGATGGATTTTCTATCTGCATTTCCTACATAATGAAATGCTGACTTTGTGGCATGTTTGATTTAAATGATTTTGGCATAAAGTGATATCACTGGCTTATAAATGTGATCTACGGAGAACTCATTAAATAGCAGAAATTAATATCACAGAGACCAAAAGGATATTACCTGTACCTGTCTCCTCCGGAGAGCAAAATTATGTAGGAAACACAGTGGCGTTAACAAGAATCTGACTTAATGATGCTATAATTATGTACCAAATAATGGCTTGGTCTGTTTTGTGATGCTGTATTTAATGGAATAGTTCATCCAAAAATAAACACTCTCATTATTTACGTACCCGTCCTGTAGTTCTAAACCAATATGCTGGTATATTTGAACACAACTTCTTTTTAAGAATTTACAGACCTTTTTCATAAATGACAATTCATAGTGAGCACATCTGTCAAACTCCAAAAAGGAACCAGAAAAAAAAAAAAAAAAGCACCAGAAAAGTAGTTCACTAGACTCGGTTGTTAGAATCCAGGTCTGTTGTTATTGACTGATCACTGACACTTGAAGGCAATTGACTTGAGTATTGACTTGGACTGAATAAGAGACTTGTGAACAACAGAAGTCATTAGATGTACAAAGATAAATATTTTCTCTTGAGTATAACAACACAGGTTAAATAGAGTATAAGGTCCCTTGGACACACTCACACTTTTTTCATATTTTTCTGTTTAAACATATGAATAAATACATGAATGTGTTTCTTCAAGCTCTGGCAATTTCATGTCCCATGGGTTGATTTGTATTAAAAAAATGTTTTATATATACTGTGTATGTGTATATATATATATATATATATATATATATATATATATATATATATATATATATATGAAAGTCACATTAAAACAGATCTGGAAACTTCTTACCAGGTCTTCATTTATTTTTGGTACTTTTCAAATGCCTTTATGTATAGATTTGATTGTTTTAGCCTTGTCCCAGACACAGAGTTTCAACATTAAACCATAATAATTCATTATAAAAATGCAAATTATTACATTTAATCAAAGCGAAGGGTGAAATAAACCTAAACAATTTCAATATTTATTTATTAATAATATTTATGTAAATTGTTTCTATAAATATTAAAAAAATTTGACACAATTATAGCACCAATTTCACCACACCATTTTTTGTCTTTTTTTTTTTTTTTTTTTTTTGCCCCTAATAAGGTTTTTACAAAAGTTAGTGTACTTGTTACAGTAATCGAGTCGAGCCAGTAAAGAGCTTGATGAAATATGAGACAAGTGATGTTTGAAGAATACAAAGAAAAGGCAAATATCAATTGGGTGTTTAATTTGGGCATAATTTACAATCAAACTGTAGTTTTGCTAAAGTATCCATTTTTTTATTTTTTATTTATTTTTTTGTATTTAGGATACATATTCAATGTTTGCCATGAAGTCAGCCTTAGCAAGACAAAGGAGTTTGTCATTTCATTTGAAAAAAAAATTAAAAATGTTAAAAATGTTCATGACTTGTATGTATGTATGTGTGTGTGTATATATATATATATATATATATATATATAATATGCACACACACACAAATCTCAAATTCTATGCTGTGTTTCATAGAATTATATAATTATATATATATATATATATATATATATATATATATATATATATATATATATATATATATATATAAAATATATCAATCTCCTGGTATGCATGTACATAAACTATTGGACGTTATTGGTAGACAAATTAAAGAAACATCCGTATATGAAAATAATACGTAATTAATTGTCCTGCTACAGGGTTAGTATAACTAACCAGTAACCCCCCCACCCCCCCCAAAAAAAAAAAAGAAATTTTGTTCCCATTGTAGAAGTCAAAGTCTTCTACAAAGTTTCAACTGAAGCCCCCACTAGCTCAGCTGGCAGTTATTTTCCATGGCAACATAGAATGTAAACAAAGTTTAGCCTAGGGGTGTGCTGTCTTATATTTTTGGTGTTAAATTAGACTGATCTAAGTTTTTATGCAACTGACTGAAAAAGTTAAGACCACAATTTTAGATGAATAACTAGTAAGACTATTCTAAAAAGTTTTATTCAACCGGCCCCATGTCTACAGTTATATATAGTTCTGCTTTGATGTACGGCCTCACAGTTTGCAAAAGTTCAGATCTTTCTGGACATCCAAACAGCTGTGTCTGCTTCATCTAATCTGTTTCACTCATCTTTGCATGACAGAACAGTTGTCATTCACTATCAGCTGTAGCTTTTCGTGCTTACAGTGAAGTTCTGTCTCCATTTCTTGCTCTCTGCCTGATGCGGCATGGATGACTGACTCTCCCATTAAGGCTGCACAATAGACCCTGCTCTTCGCTGGCATTCATAGTACTCACACTTTCTCTCATCCTTCTACTCTTTCGTGTTTCCTTTGCATTGTGTCATAAACTGACAGCTACTGGTTTTTGTTCTGTCTGTTCTGACAATTGAAGCAAGCACGAAGACATGCGAGGCAAGAGTGGGCAGGCACATGTCAGACTGCGCTACACGTTCTGTTGAGAGGCAACATTTTATAGAAATACAGTCAGTATCATATATTGTCATTTTAAATATAGCCTGTTAATGTTGCTTGCTCTCTGGGCAGCAATTTCAAAGAGCACTTCATAGAGCTTTCAATCATCTCTAATGATGCACTTGCTTTATATCGAATACAAACAAATATCATGAGATTACCATGATTAAAATAATTTTCAAAAGTGATTCATCACCCTATTCTTACGCCATGTTTGCTTTTTTTAGCTTTGCATAAATTAACGAATAGAAAATAAATGTTTTCTAAACATAATCTTATGTGCTTTGTATACTTTAAGATCCATATAGCAATATATAGATAGATAGATGAGACTTGCAATATGATACTGTAGGTGTGGGTGAGTAACAGATCAATATTTAAATCTATATTTATAAATTATTCTCCTTGCCCAGTAGGGGGCGATATGAACGAAGAATGCCAATCGCCAAAAACAAAAGAAGAAAGTGAAAGTGGAGATTGATAGTAAAAAAGGACTTAAATATTGATCCGTTTCTCACCCACACTTATCATATTGCTTCTGAAGACATGGATTTAACCACTGGAGTCGTTTGGAATACTTCTATGCTGCCTTTGTGCTTTTGTAGCTTAATAATTTAGGTACTCATTCACTTGTGGGTTGTGTTCTGCAGATGAAAGAAAGTCATGGTGAGTAAGTGATGAGAGAATTTTCATTTTTGGGCAAACTGTTCCTTTAAGACTAATAACAGACCAGTCCAGATGCTAAGCTTATCCTTGTAAAGCCCTGTTTGCCATTGCAATAGCCCCTAAAGCAGACCCTCCATCTTTGTTGGCGGTTGTTTTTTTTTGTTTTTTTTTTTCTTTTCTTCTCTCAACAGATGCTTCTCAGGCTATGAACTGCTCCAAGGGAGTTCTGAAAATGGGAATGAGCTCTGGATGACTCAGAGGTAAAATCACATGTTTTGAGCCTATGACTGTGTGTGTGTGTGTGTGTGTGTGTGTGTGTGTGTATGTATGCGCGCTTATGGAGGGTAGCCAGACTAAGTGGTCTCTGAGACTCAAGTGTGTAACCCTAATTCTGAAAAAGTTGGGACAGTATGAAAAATGCTAATAAAAACAAAAATGGGTGATTTGTAAATTATAGTCACCCTTTGCTGTATTGAAAGCTCTACAACTACACAGTATATGATGTTTTACCCTGTGAATTTCATTTTTTTTTTTTTTGTATTTTATTTAATTTTTTTTATGTACAGTCATTTCAAATCAGAAGATTGCAACATGCTCCAAAAAAAGTTGGGACAGTCGAGTGTTTACCACTGTGAAACATTACCATTTCTTCTAATAACATTTATTAAGCTTTTAGGCACTGAAGACACAAGTTTGTTGAGTTTAGAAAGTGGAATTTTTCCCCCATTCATCCATTATGTAGGTCTTTAGCTGCACAATTATGCACACATATGGGGTCTTGGTTGCCGGATGGTGTGCTTAATAATGTGCCACACATTCTCAATTGGAGACAGGTCAGGCCAGTCTAGCACCCACACTTTCTGCTGACACAGCCATGCACTTGTAATCCTGGCAGTATGTGGTCTGAAGTTGTCCTGCTGGAAAATGCAGGGATGTCCCCGGAAAAGGCGGTGCTGGATGGCAGTAAATGTTGCTCCAAAATTTGTACATATCTGTCTGCTTTAATGGTGTTCTCACAGATGTGCAAGTTACCCATGCCATGAGCACTGACACACCCCTGGCCCATACAGACACTGGCTTTTGGGCCTGATGCTGATAACAGCTTGGATGGTCCTTTTCCTCTTTGGCCTGGATAACACGACGGCTGTGTTTAAAAAAAAATAAAATAAAATTGGAATGTGGACTCTTCAGACCAAAACTACTTTCCATCTAAGAAGAGGCCGAGACCAGAGAAGTTGGCAACACTTCTGGACCGTGTTGATGTATGGCTTCTGCTTTCCATAGAAAAGTTTTAACTTGCATCTGTGGGTGCAGTGGCGAATGGTGTTGACCAACAAAGGTTTACTAAAGTTATCCCAAGCCCATGTTCATGATATCCATTACAGATGAATTATGTTTTTTAAGACAGTGATGTCTGAGGGATCAGAGATCACACATATTCAGAAGTGGTTTTCGTCTTGCCCTTTACGCACAGAGATTTTACCAGATTCCTTGAAACTTTTAACTATATTGTGCACTGTAGAGGGTGAAATGCCCAAAAGCCTTCCAATTTGTCTTTGGGGAACATTGTTCTCAAAGTGCTGGATTATTTGCTGAGGCAAATTGATAAGTCTTGAACGATCCTTGCTCTTGAAGGATTAGGCTGTTTTTGGAGGCTCATTATACAGTATAGAGTACTATGACACAATTGCCTCACCTGTTTAACATCTCCTGTTTCACATTGCCTTATTTCAACTCGTCAAATTGTTATTAGTTTTAAATTACCCCTGTCTCAACTTTTTTGAAAGTAAAAAAAAAAAAAAAAGAAATTCACAAGGTAAAACATCATATTATGTGTAGTTGTGGTGCTTTCAATATAGCAAAGGGTGAATATAATTTACAGATCACTCCTTTTTGTTTTTATTAGCATTTTTCATACTGTCCCAACTTTTTCGGAATTGGTGATGTAATTTAAAGCAAACAAGTTAGTGTTACACGCTTACAGTACATTATCAGAAACAAATTCTGCACTTTCTAGAAATCCGAATAAGATAGTTGGCATACTTCAGTATTATATATAAGATTGGTAATGTCAACACCTTATTCGGAATATCCATTGTAACTCGGCATTAATTTATTTCTGTCAATGTCCGAACAAATGTAATAATGGGTGATATACAAACAGATGTAAAAATTTAAGCTAATGAAGAAACACATTTTTGGAGCTAGTAGGAAGATGTTTTTTATTTATTATTTTTTCATGTTTATTTTGCTAACGGTTTACTAAAATTAATCTGGCATCACAAATGGCAAAGGTGAGCATCTCCAGTATTTCCAGAAGAAAATGGAACAAGAAGACTTGCTTGTTTTAGTTTTATTCAGTATATGCTGATTTAATTTCCCAATAGAGTGCAACAGTCAGGTTTCCAGAAATAAAAATCCCATTAATTTTCTCCATAGATGTATTGCTTTTTAACAATAACTTATAAAACTTTAAATAAGCCATCATTCTGCATTATTTCAACTTCCCAAAAAAATAAATAAAAAAAATTCATTCTAATAGCAGAATTTGTGAAGTACTACACTACCAATGATCCTGAAGAGAAATTATCGACTAATCAGAGAATCGCAGCAAACAGTGGCAAAAGAGCCCAAAATCGACTGTCCACTACACACTGCGGATGACACAATGGAGTTGGTCTCCACTGTGAAATATATTGTTTCTACACATCTAATTAACAACTTAAAATCAATAGTTTTTCCATCGTTTTTAACTCGATTAAGACATTCGCAGTGCTTCATGGTATTGTAGTTCATTCTCTCATTAAAAAACGTTAAGTACACAGCTAGGTGCGACTTTTTGGCTAGTTTTTAAATACTTCTCTGCTTCAAATCGAAGTTTGTGATGTTGTGTTGCACCTCGGAGCTGCTTGGTTTGGTTCACGGCTTAGAACTCTTTTATGAAAGATTTTATGAAATCCCTTTGGAAAAATGAATGAGAAAAATACTCCGGAACCAAGACAGCTGAAGAAGTTGGCTGGCACTGTTGAGCTCTGTGGAGCAAGTTAAAATCAGAATAAAATGCGTGTACATTTTCAGAATAAAGGCTTAAGTAGAATATAGACCTTAATTGGAAAATGATGTACATGGCTCTTTAGAGACAGCCTCTGTTCAGTCATTCCTATAAAAATAATAATTACACTGAAATAAACAAGAGATCAACCACAGTTTTTTTAATGATGCAACTTAACTGACATACTCATTGTGGGTCGTGATGTGTCCAAATATTCAGCGGAAGTGTCAGACTATTTTAATCAGTTCTTCAGATTAAAATATTAGGACAAGCTCTTTTGGAATAATGAATATTGCTCAAGTGCTGCTGCATGAATCTCTGAGCTCCTCACTTCTTATCTTCCGTACCATCAGCTGCAGAGAGGTGTGTTTCCTTCAGCTGTCAATTCACATTCACATGAAGACTATGAGTGAAGGGCCCCCACATACCACAACTCTTAATTAGTCTTGACTGTCTATTTACTCAGACCAGCACTGGAACACATATAGGAGATGGTAAAGTGCATCCATGCTCCTGCATAGAAACTAAAATTGCAGAAACAGACTGCATAAGCCCCATGACATCAAAATTGGAGTTTTGTTGCTTTAAGTCCATGTCTATTAGCTTTTAATCCATTAATTTGCTAGTGTACTCATAAGAGTTAAAAAAAAAAAAAAAAAAAAACCTTAAAAGAGAAACACCTTTAAAGTTTAATCTTTTTTTTTCTTCCAAGAAACTACTGAAGATATTGAATATATGCTTGAATGCTTCATATTGAAGAAGTGCTACCGTACCAAATGTAAACTACTAGAATCCCAGAGTAGTATCCCGCAATTCTAGAGCACAAGTGTAATTGCAAAAAGTTTAGAGTTTTTTTTATAGTTCAGGAAGAGGTGTGACTACCTGTGTTTGGAAAATTTAAATGGATTCTGCTTTCCAGGTGAAGGTTGAGAGTTAATTTCAACACAGAGGGACAATGAATACATCCCTCACTTGACACAGAAGCAGAGAGAACCAAAAGTAGCACATTCCAGGAGCAGACAGATGGCCACATGGGCAATGGTCAAAGGCGGTTTTCCAGACAAAAGTTGAACCTTTTAGCTTTCTGTTCATGGGAAGGAACAGTGTCCTCTTGGCCACCCATTTCTGGATGTGAGACAGTTCCCACTCCATGGACACCTGTAAAGGCATTTGAATTTCTAACATTCTAGTTAACAATTTGCAGTCGTGATTGATAAATATTTAACACATTTGATACATATTGCATAAAGTTATTTGATGAAAATGCTGTTTCAAATGCTGTTTAGCACCACAAAGGTTCACTTCAAAGAGTCCTTGGTCAGAAATAAGTTGTCTTGAAGTCTACCACATAGAAACAGGATGTGAGCAGAGCGTAATAAGAGTGTGTATTCTTACATAAAGTTTGGTTCAAGCAAATGTACATTCTCTTACCTTTGCATAGACACTGAAACATACAATATTGACAGCATCTAATCGTCATCATTTTACATATTAACTCCTATAGAAATGTACAAATGTTTACATGTACTGTTTGAATTGATTAATATTGAATATTTCATAGAAATAATCAGGTAATTAAATTTAATTAGTTAAATCCTATCACATTTAACACAGTTGACATTATAATATGACATTTTAACGATTTAATTCAGTTCTGTGCGATTTCTGCAGCCCTATACAACATTTTAATGGATTATATCACTTTCACCAAGTCTAAACTTTAAAATGTTAAAATAAATAAAAACTTGTTTGTTTAATCATTTAATTTTATAATCATATAATTTTTTTCTTAAAATTATTTTATTTTATTTTTGTTTTCCATGGGACACAAAAGAAGTTTTCAGAATATGCCAAAAAACTAAATCAACCACAAAAGCACCATAAAACAATAATTAAATGAATCCATACATTCGTTAGCTATAATCCAAATCTTCAGATTGCTTTTTGTGAAGAACAGACCCAAATTCAGGCCTTTTATTCAACAATCTCCATCCACCACAGCACCGTCGCACCCCCTGTACCCATCAACCCGCGTTGGTTTTGTTTTCAAAATTGTAAAATTGCCACCTCAAAAAAAACATTACGACCAGCGGTTCTACGGCAGAGTGTCTCGTGACCGTTTGCGACATGCCGTATTCTGCGATGTATATGTTTGAATGAGATATGACAGCACCATAATGGAGTGCATCAAGAGAAGATTTACAGTGTTTTACTCTCTACCTCACACAATGCTGTTGTATGCCGTCACATTTTGCCATTTATCTGCCTGTTACATGTTTTATATGATTAATAAATGGTTAAGGTTAGGTTAGGAGTAGGTGTGGGATTAACAATATATATATATATATATATATATATATATATATATATATATATTATATTCATATATTGTATAACACATTTACTTGTTACATGTTTTTATATTGTTGAAATGTGGTTATGTTTAGAGGTTGGGGTAGGGTTCTAAAATATCTATAAAAGAGTAAAAATTTACAAAATTATTTATAATTGATTCATGTATTCACATATATTTGTAATGGATTTGTTAATATTGTACGTTTCTAAGGGTGTAAATACGTAAAAAAAATTGCGTTTTACGTGCTTTCACATGTCCATATTCTACGTTTTAGTGTCTATCCAAATGTACAAATGTACATTTAAATGTTACAAATGTTAACGTACACATAGCTACGTATATTAACGAGATCAGGCTGGAATTTTTGTGTGTGGGGGTTTACTTATTTAGTTTGGAGACAAATTTGTACCCAGAAGTTAGCTCTGTGTGAAAACGTCCTGGTTACTTTCGTAACCTCCATTCCCTGATGGAGGGAATGAGACGTTGTGTCGATGTAGTGACATTAGGGGTCACCCTTGGGAGCCCCAAGCACCTCTGATCTTTGAGAAAAGACCAATGGGAATTGGCAAGTGGAATTTGCATGCCACTCCCCCGGACATACGGGTATAAAAGGAGCTGGCTCACAACCACTCATTCAGGTTTTGTGCTGAGGAGCCGAGACAGGGTCCCGGCCATTTCAGCGGGTAGTTCAGTGTTGTGGCAGGAGGGACACAATGTCTCATTTCCTCCATCAGGGAACGGAGGTTTCGAAAGTAACCAGGACGTTCCCTATCTGTCACTCACTCGACGTTGTGTCAATTTAGTGACACTAGGGGTCCCTATACGAAATGCCACAACTAGCTGAACTGTGTTACATGGACTGGCGGTGCGAGACGGGCAAGCCATTGTGTGCCCCATGGCCAGTGCACCTGGCCGTCACGTAACCTCCCCCAATGCTCCAATGAGTGTCATATTGTCCCCCACACCTTGGGGACAAGTCAACTGCCCAAAATGGGGACAGGCCACCCCAGCCGTGGCCTTTTCTCTTCTTTTCTCTCCCCATAAAAGAATGGAAATCGTTCAGCTGGGGGCCATAAGTGTCCGCATCGGGGGGGTGTCCATTCCCAAGGGGAAGACACCACGGAAACCACATCCTGCCTGAAGGGGAGGCAATTGTGTGGAAATATGTCACATGGTCTTACTGAGTCTTGTCGGCAGTGTCGCATGTGGAGAAGTCCCCGTGGTAGCTCCTAGCCAGAGGGGTTGGAGCTCTACAACATGGCGACCGGTGGCAGAGGGGACTCTGCACAAGGAAGACATGAGTTTACCAACGGGAAACCGTCTCGTGGAAGATGCATCACACAGGGTTACATACAGGCAACCAGCCATGTGGAGCACCTACCCCAGTACAGGGCCTATTAGCACACGTACTGGGCCAGCATCGAATTTCTCCACGAATCCGCCTGCCACAGGGCTAAGGTGGAAGGTCATCCAGGGCCCACGGTCACGTGAACAGTGCTGGGGGGTAAAAAGCGCACGTCTCCCCCTCCAGGAGAGGAAAGGCACTATACGCAAGCAGTAGACCCAGCCAGTTGTCCCGCCAACTTACCCGTTTGTACCTGACAACACACGGGACAAACCGGCTCAACCTGGAGATTCAGGAACCTTGCGAAGGTATTGGGTGTTGCCCAGCCCGCTGCTCTACCGATCCGCCAAAGAGGCGGTGTGCCTGAAGCCCCAAAGGGGGGCGGCATGTGCTGGGCATTGTATGCCAAAGCAATGGCGTTAACGACCCAGTGGGCGATCCTCTGTTTGGAGACAGCGCTCCCATTCTGCTGTCCTCCGAAGCAGACAAAGAGCTGCTCAGAGCACCTAAAGCTCTGCGTGCAATCCAAGTAGATGCACAAAGCACGCACCAGACACAGCAACAAAAAGGCTGAGTCTGCCTCCTCCTGGGGCAGCTTCGCTTGCAGGTTCACCACATGATCCCTAAACGGGGTCATGGTAACATTGGGCATATAGCTCGGTCGGGACCTCAGGACCACGTGAGAGTATTCCGGACCAAACTCCAGGCACGTATCGCTGACAGAGAACGCCTGCAGGTCCCCTACCCTCTTGATGGACGTGAGCTCAGTCAGGAAAGCAGTCTTCATGAGACTGCCTTTTAGCTCAACTGACTCCAGGGCTCAAACGGGGCTCCCCGCAGGACCACGGAAAGATCCCATGAGGGAACGAGGTGCGGTCTGGGAGGACTCAGCCTCCTCGCGCCTCTAAGGAACCTGATGATCAGGTTGTGCTTCCTGAAAGACCTACCGTCAACTGCATTGTGGTGTGCCGCCATAGTGGAGTAGGGGCCATGTACACCCCCAAGGTGGGGGGGACAGCAGCCTCTCCTGCAGGAAGGAAAACACCGACCCGACTGCGCATCTCTGGGGGTCTTCATGTCAGGAAGAACACCACTTGGCAAACAGACGCCACTGCAAGGCATACAGGCGCCTCATAGTGGGAGCCCTAGCCTGAGTGATTGTGTCTACCACCATGGGTGGTAGGACACTTGGGTCTTCCGTGTCCCCCCCAAGGGCCAGACATGAACATTCCAGAGGTCTGGTCACGGGTGCCAGATGGTGCCCCGTCCCTGAGAGAGGAGAACCCTCCTCAGGGGAATTTGGCAGGGAGGGGCTGTCACGAGGAGTGTGAGGTCTGAGACCCAAGTCTGGGTGGGCCAGTAGGGTGCAACTAGGATGACCTGCTCCTCATTCTCCCTGACCTTGCACAGGGTCTGTGGTAGTAGACTCACTTGGGGGAACACATACTAGTGCGGCCCCCGGGGCCAGCTGTGTGCCAGCACATCTGTGCCAAGGGAAGCCTCGGTCAGGGCATACCAGAGCGGACAGTGGGAGGATTCCCACGAAGTGAACAGGCCTACCTGCGCTTGACTGAATCGACTCCAAACTAGCTGGACTGCCTGGGGGTGGAGTCTCCACTCTCCCCTGAGCGTGGCCTGTCGCAACAGTGCATCTGCCTCACGGCGGGGGGGAGCCCGAGGCGCCACGTTGAGGGGGTTCGGATCCCAAACTCTTGGCCGTGCTGAGTCTGGGGACATCGAAGCACTTACCTGGCTCCGAGTACCCACCGTAGGACTGGTCAGTGATGGGGGAGGAGGGAACCATCCTCGTAATCCGTCACAACCGCCCAGGCGTGGGTGTGTTGTGCCGCAGCTGGGCGCGCAGTGTTGGGGGGCCCACATCCGCAGTGTCGTGCCTGCCATAAATGTGCGGTGTCTGGTGATTGCAATAATGACGGCCGTGTGTGACCCAGGAAATGAGGAATCCGCTAATTTTCTGAAAATGTGGGTACTGCAGCCTTTTGGGCATTCGGTGAATCAAAGAAAAGGCAACAAAGGATTCTCCTCCCGGCCCTCCACCGGGGGATGGATTGGTCTGCTTATCATCTCTAGGCCTGCAGCGGGTCTCCACGTGCCTGGGTCGCCCGTCTCAGGGGTGCCTAGAAGCCTTCCTTGGGTTCTTGGCAGTGGGCCGTGAGACGGGGGGCGTCTGCTTCCTGTGGGGGGCTCTACGCCGGGGCCGGGCTGCTGGCCTGGGCTGCGGTGGAGCCGGTGTCTTTGCTGCAGGGGGACGCCCCTGGCGACGATCAGACGGGGTGCGGGATCTTGATCCGCGCCGGGGCAGGATATGCTGGATGGCCTCCGTCTGCTTCCTGACCACCGAGAACTGTTGCGCAAGGTCCTCACCGTTGTCGCTGAATAGGCCAACCTGGGAGACGGGGGCGTGAAGGAACCGTACCTTGTCAGCTTCCCTCATATCGACCAAGTTGAGCCATGGGTGGCACTCCTGGACCACCAGGGTGGACATCGCTTGCCCAAGAGTCCACTCTAGCCCGATGTTCGTGGAAGCCTGGATAAGCATGGTCATCAGCTCGGCGTCAGCCTCAGACTGGGCGACCACACCCAAAGGCTCCAAAGAAAAAATCTGAAAGAGTGGTTGCGAGCCAGCTCCTTTTATACCCGTATGTCCGGGGGAGCGGCATGCAAATTTCACTCGCCAATTCCCATTGGCTTTTTCTCAAAGATCAGAGGTGTTTGGGGCTCCCAAGAGCGACTCCTAGTGTCACTACATCGACACAACATCGAGTGACAGATAGGGAACCTTCCTTTTAGGGGCATCCAGTAACATCCTCATTTGGAAAAATGAATCATACATAAAACATTATTATTATAAAATTTCAAAATAAAGTTTTCTTTAAGGGGTTGGGTTAGTGTTAGTCAATATTTTAGTCAGTACTATTTATGTATATCACCATTTAATTTCCATGCATTGTCACATTTCTCAACCAGTCTCAGTGAATACCCTTGTGATTTACTTTGCTGGGTAATCCAGACTTCATGTCATGTCATCCCTGGCTTCTAGAGTTCAGTCTGAAGTCTGATGGTAGTCGGGGATCGGTCCGACAGACATCCGTCATTGTAAAGCAAAGCCAGACAAAACAAAATCCATCCTCGTTGAGTCTGTCAACCACCATTAGTTTTATGTGACAGAGTGGATCAGTGACAGTTTAACCAGCCTCGGGATAGTGACGCAGTTGAGTGGTGACACATCTGTCATGGTTGTTGTCGGATGCAACATGGCAATGTGGAAAAGCACACATTCAACACATACGCGAGACAGAGGGAAAGAGTGATGGATTGATAGATTACAAAGAGCAAAGTGACATTTCTTTGGAGAGGTGACTGAGGGTCTTTCGTATTATTACTACGCTGATCATTGTATCGATTGGCTGTACTTTTGATTGACAGTTCTGATTATCTTCCAGGACATATTTGGGACCTTGTAATTTTGTTTACCCCCCACCCTATACCTGTCATTTAATAGACATTTGTCATGCTCACAGTCTAATTTGCATACTGATGTGGACTCATCTAAAGCACTGATATTAATGAGGCTTAATTAGATTAGGTTCGCCCTTTCACTCTGCATCAATTAACCATCAGTTAACTTTGGCTGAGATCAAGGAATATTCCATTTACTATCCCTGTATCAATACAATTTTAAATGAATTAGATTGCATCTGTTATCTTAAGCATTAGCCTTTAAAAACAAAGTGTCAATGAAGATAATAAAAACTGATAGTAGGAGAAAAAATAGAAGAAAATAAAGTTTTGTTCATCCATAAAGCCTAGTCTAGAAGAGGACTGGGCTAATTGTCACACAGGAAAGTTGTCACAAAGGATATATGGTTTGTTGTTCAAACATATACTTCGAAACAGCTGTAAATTAATAATATCATTAATACTGTATATCAAACAAAATTCCACTATCTTCATATTTTTGTAAGAGTTGCTGCGTTAACAAGTGAACACAATATTATTACATTAGCATACATTCAGGCAAGAATAAACTACAATGAAGGTGGATTTTTATACAAATTTTGAATTTTGTTCTTGGAACAAAGTTATATTTTTCATATACTGTTTATCAGTTTGGGACATGTTGACACATTTGTTTTTAGTGTTGTAATTTTGTTAAAATGTTTAAAAATTAACCTATTTTGAAAATAGTATATAAACACTGTGACAACTAGCCCCGTGTAGTCTGCTCTAATACTATTCAGCCAACGTGAAACAGTAATTGCACAGTTAAATTCAGCTGAGAAAATAAAGATGGAAGAACATCACTGCCAGCAGATTGTCATTCAGTGTGTTTGTATTCAACTTGAATCAGTATTTTCTTCTTTTTTTTATTATTAGCGCTTTTTACAACACATATCATTTCAAAGCAGCTTTACAGAAAATTATGCTGTAATCTCTGTATTGTCTTAAAGTCCTTATTAAGCAGTTTAAATGAAATATGAGATGGAGTTGGGGTGTTGTCTGTTACTATAGACTGTACTTTACTATTACTGTAGACTGTAATCTGCGGATAGAGAGCAGTGGAACTGCAACTCTGTACATTCGTAAATGGGTCATTACTTCATTCGGTGACATTCTGGCTTTGAAACTTTTGAAAAATAAAACATACTTTTACAAGTTTCTTCATGTTTCATCACTACAGGGACATATTAAAGATTGTATTATTGTATAAAATTCAGATGCCCATCCAGTTAAATGGGCAGCATCAGGGTGGACAATAACAGGGTAGACATTCAGTGAATAAATGAGCCACTACATGGTCTGTGATTGATATCTAGGAAACATTTGTAAACTAATATTTATGATTTTATTTCTGTTAACATAAATACTGTATAGTGAAACTTTAAAATTATATTAATTTCCCATATATCTTCCCATAATAGGGTGGACATGTTATGCTTGATGACGTATGACTAACACTACAGAATAAAGGAAAACATAAATTAAACAATAGAGTTATACATTTCAAATAACTCAAAGTAATTTTGCAGAATGGCTGATGTCCACCTCCAGTGTGTGTGATGTCATTTTCTAACATATATCTTCAATGAAAGGTTATGGTATCATGACATAACAAGGTGCGCAATAAATCAAGGGACACAAAAAACCTCCACTATCAGTGTTAAAATTACACATTTATTACAAATGAATGTAACACTAAACTCAACTGTATGTGGGGGAAAAAATAGACATCCAATGATTTAGCATTTATTTCTGTAAGGAGCCAAACAACTATGTGATAATAAATGGCTTCATATGATCACTATCCTTAAATAAAAGACAGGTTTGTTTTTGCATGATCAGTCATATTTTCAAAATCAAATGCATTTTATGCTATTATTTAGATAGATATATGTGCCGTCGCTTAAGACCCGAGATTTGTAATAATGTTTGACGAAACACCCATGGATTGAAATTTTTTTATTTTTATTTATTTTTTTGTCTTTAGACCCCCATAGAGCAAGCCAAAGGCAACTTAAGCAAGGAATCCAAAACTCAATAAGATGGTGAAAATAACTTAACTTCGACCTTTCTGTTTTTGGGGAATTCTTATCATGCCTACAGCTATAGATACTATGGGACAAGATCATGTTTAGGATGAGTATAATAATGGCCTGTGACAGCTAGTGAAGTTTAAGTCCCATCAGTATTCAAGTAGAGCATGATGGGTAGGTCATTACTGAATGCAGATAAATGTTACAAAAGCTACACAACTGACCTCAGATCAGCATAGAAAAATGAAGAAAGGTCAAATTTACATTTGTTCTCTATCACGTCTTCTCTTCACCTCAACTTATCATATTTACACTCCTCACTTTGAGTCTCTCTTTTTGTCTGTTCCATATTTTTATCTTCTAAAAACAAGAGGTCATGGTAAATAATCAACGATCAAATAATCAAAGTGTGTTACAATTCCTCAGTTGCTGCGGTTCTCATCAGGCTTCGAGTAATATGGCTTGGATGCTTTACTTCCTTTTTGCTAATGTCAAACCACCCCCACGGAAAATCTGTAATATTATAGAATTCTGCAGGATGATGCAATATATTAATCCCTGTGGTAAAACCTATCAGACTTGGCCATACAGACTGCACTGATGCACTGTTTGATTTTCATTAATTCTATTTCAATGCCCCTTTCTTCACTCTGTAATCCTACTAGTCTAGAATAATGGGTTAAGGCATGGTCAGGTATACATGAGGTATACATTTATTCGTTTTATTTTTTTACTATCAGTCCAATCGAACCAGTGTAGTCTCATGTCAACTCATAAAAGTTCTTATCGTACAACCAGCCTGGTCTCATGTAATTTACGTGAACATGTGTACAACTTAGCTCATATGGAAAGGTATGACTTTTATTCCTACACCGACCAATCAACAAACAGAATTCCAACACTTAATTTTAAGAAAGAAACTTTGGTTACTAATAAATGTATGTATGTATGTATGTATGTATGTGTAATACAAATTCTAAACCCTGATGTTTTTATTATTCTGTGGTACACAAAAGTTATTTTCCATATTATTAAAATCATAGTTAGGTTTAGAGTTTGAAGGTTTCACTTTATGGTTAAGTTAAGGACAAGTTCATAAAATTAGTTGTAACGTTATTGGTTTGTTTACTTTTCTCTATGTGAGTAAAAGTTGTATGTTTTTGTACAAGCCAACTCAAATTATTCCTTATGCCCTTTAGTACTAATTATTATGCCTTGTCATTAGACCGGGTTGAATAAAAACCCATGATCATGGCATCATTCCTAAAACTTGGAATTATTTATTTATTTTGGTTAAATCTGCATAATTTCTTTAGACGGCAGTAAACACAATAAAGCAAGGCCTGCTTGGTGAGTTATCTGTGCACTTGTGGTCTGCTCAGTCTTAACATTTTTAGTGCCTGCTGATCACACTATATGTCTTGGGATTTGCTAGGTCACATGGTTAAGTAAAGAATAAAAGATGGAAGTAACCCTGTACTCTTTTCTCCCTATATTTTCCTTTTTCTGTCTTTTAGCTCAAGCTTCTAAGACTCTCTTTCTGAAGTGACTGGCAGTTCACTTTATAGCCAAATCTGCATTTAGCCCCTCATTTTCTTCCCTTGTATTAATATCCAATTTTAGTACTCTATCCATTTTAATTGTAATAGCATCTGTATGATGTTTGCATATGTTGAATATATTCTAGATAAATACATTCTAAAATACCTGTTTATAATATTCTAATATTCCTCAAACCGAGACCAAACCCTAACTTTAAACAAAGTGTCAATTTGCACCATGGTGTAAATAGCATCTGCAACACAGCGCAGCTGTTTGCTATACAGGTGCATCTCAATAAATTAGAATGTCGTGGAAAAGTTCATTTATTTCAGTAATTCAACTCAAATTGTGAAACTCGTGTATTAAATAAATTCAATGCACACAGACTGAAGTAGTTTAAGTCTTTGGTTCTTTTAATTGTGATGATTTTGGCTCACATTTAACAAAAACCCACCAATTCACTATCTCAGAAAATTAGAATACATCATAAGACCAATAAAAAAAATTTTTTTTGTGAATTGTTGGCCTTCTGGAAAGTATGTTCATTTACTGTATATGTACTCAATACTTGGTAGGGGCTCCTTTTGCTTTAATTACTGCCTCAGTTTGGCGTGGCATGGAGGTGATCAGTTTCTGGCACTGCTGAGGTGGTATGGAAGCCCAGGTTTCTTTGACAGTGGCCTTCAGCTCATCTGCATTTTTTGGTCTCTTGTTTCTCATTTTCCTCTTGACAATACCCCATAGATTCTCTATGGGGTTCAGGTCTGGTGAGTTTGCTGGCCAGTCAAGCACACCAACACCATGGTCATTTAACCAACTTTTGGTGTTTTTGGCAGTGTGGGCAGGTGCCAAATCCTGCTGGAAAATGAAATCAGCATCTTTAAAAAGCTGGTCAGCAGAAGGAAGCATGAAGTGCTCCAGAATTTCTTGGTAAACGGGTGCAGTGACTTTGGTTTTCAAAAAACACAATGGACCAACACCAGCAGATGACATTGCACCCCAAATCATCACAGACTGTGGAAACTTAACACTGGACTTCAAGCAACTTGGGCTATGAGCTTCTCCACCCTTCCTCCAGACTCTAGGACCTTGGTTTCCAAATGAAATACAAAACTTGCTCTCATCTGAAAAGAGGACTTTGGACCACTGGGCAACAGTCCAGTTCTTCTTCTCCTTAGCCCAGGTAAGACGCCTCTGACGTTGTCTGTGTTTCAGGAGTGGCTTAACAAGAGGAATACGACAACTGTAGCCAAATTCCTTGACACGTCTGTGTGTGGTGGCTCTTGATGCCTTGACCCCAGCCTCAGTCCATTCCTTGTGAAGTTCACCCAAATTCTTGAATCGATTTTGCTTGACAATCCTCATAAGGCTGCGGTTCTCTCGGTTGTGCATTTTTTTTCTTCCACACTTTTTCCTTCCACTCAACTTTCTGTTAACATGCTTGGATGCAGCACTCTGTGAACAGCCAGCTTCTTTGGCAATGAATGTTTGTGGCTTACCCTCCTTGTGAAGGGTGTCAGTGATTGTCTTCTGGACAACTGTCAGATCTGCAGTCTTCCCCATGATTGTGTAGCCTAGTGAACCAAACTGAGAGACCATTTTGAAGGCTCAGGAAACCTTTGCAGGTGTTTTGAGTTGATTATCTGATTGGCATGTCACCATATTCTAATTTTTTGAGATAGTGAATTGGTGGGTTTTTGTTAAATGTGAGCCAAAATCATCACAATTAAAAGAACCAAAGACTTAAACTACTTCAGTCTGTGTGCATTGAATTTATTTAATACACGAGTTTCACAATTTGAGTTGAATTACTGAAATAAATGAACTTTTCCACGACATTCTAATTTATTGAGATGCACCTGTATATAGCTCCTTGTGAAGTAAAAGTAAATACGACTACACTTTCGGTGTCAAAATAAAAGCCCCAGGTGGAGGTGAAGTAAACAGGATAGAAATATATTACTTTTGTATAACGCAAATCTAATAATCAGAATAATAATGATAATTCAGCATTATATTATAATAATAAACCTGATGTTTTCCAGTAATAATTTAGTATTATGCAATGTTTAACTGGGGTTTCAAAAATAAGTCAGTGAAGTAGCTTTGCACACCTTGATCACTCACAAAAATTTACAGTATTAGTAAAAACATTTGAAGGTAAATAATGATTTTTATTAAACTATCTATCTAAACTACTGACCTATCATTGTATATGAAATATAAATATAAAGTGCATATCAATGTAAATGATTGAATTTCATTCTCCCTTGTGTTTATTTAATGAAAAACTAATTATTTTTATATAATTCATAATTATTTAATATTGAATCTACTTGGCTACAGTGGCTATTTGGATGAAATGATGGTTCCTCTGGAAACAAAAATTAAAAAACATTTGAGCCATTTCAGTGGAAATACATAATTATCGGGATATAATATCGTCAATAGGCTAAAACATATCGAGATATAATTTAAGACATATCACCCAGCCCTATGTGAAACCATGGTTTCTGTAGTGAAACCAAGGTTATATTTTCTAAGGAAAGGTTAAGGTTAGGTTTAGGGGTAGAGGTCAATGTAGTGTGTCTGTGGGACTCTAAAGAAACACAATAAACACACTGCAGTGATGCCCATATACTGTATGTTAGTATTTAAATATTGTTGCAAATAGTATCTGACACTATTTGCACCAGGGCGCAATTAGTATCTAACATTATTTGCACCAGGACTGGGGTGCAAACAATATCTGCCAATATTTGCACTGGGGTGTAAATAGCATATACCATTATTTGCACGAGGGTGTTTCATTATTTGCAAAAGTGTACCTTTGCGCCACCTGGTGTTGATTTTGTCAACGAGTCTCACATGAGAGTTGACAGTGTTACCGCAGCGGGAAAGGCCATTTTGGTCTGATATTGGTACCTACTTTAAAGGGGTCATGACATACTCTTTTTTTTATTTTATTTTTTTTATGTTGTATCATTTTATTATCTTCCCTGAGGTCCACTTATAATGTCAGTAAAGTTTCTTTTCTGCACCAAAACAGTCATAATTTAATAATATATGATCTTTGTCCACTCTGTCTCTTACTCTCTGTCTGAAAAGCTTGGTTTTAAGCTATCTGGCCCTTTTAGACTTCATTGTAAACACCCACTGTTCTGACTGGCTAACTTTGTGCAGTCCCTCAAAAAACAGCCATATCTGAAACTCAGTCAGAAGAAAATGAACAAGCTTTACATTATAATTTATAAAACTACATTTCAGGGTTAACACAATGAACAGCCAACACATTTCATCTGAATGTATCAAAATGTTCACTCAAGCACAGCAGCAAACAGTCATGACATTTGAAACATTCGTGAATGAAACTGTGTACTCACGGGTCTTGTAGTGTTTAACTGCCGCATCTTTACTTTGCAAAGCTTGAATCATATTGTGACTGGTTCACAAGCAATCTACGCTTATATGAGCCAAAAACATACAATCCAAGCTGAAATGTTCTGAATACGCTAATGTAATACAGTCCATGGTGATGCTGGGTGCTTCAACCGGCTTTAACAGGCCAAAGCAGAGACGCTGGTCTTCACCGGAGCAACATCTCACATCTTCCGTGTTTGTATACATACAGAACGGTATGTGTTTCTCCCAGACAGTGGTGGCAGCTGAATGAGACGCATTTTTAAAAGTTGCGCATGTACCGCTCTTAAAATGCGCCGCACATCACCGGAAACACATCAAAACAATCACAGACGTCCATATAGTGAATGTTTACAAAAGAGCAACAATTAAATATAGCACAGATGGGTGCAAAAACGGTCCAGGACGCCATCTAAACAGCAAGAAACAGCGCAGCTTGATGAAACATAATAAGGGTCTCCTATATACAGGGTTGGGAGGGTTACTTTTGAAATGTATTCCACTACAGATTACAGAATACATGCTGTAAAATGTAATTTGTAATGTATTCCATTAGATTACTCAAGGTCAGTAACGTATTCTAAATACTTTGGATTACTTCTTCAGCACTGGTAGATTTTTTCACTTGTTTTGACTATAAAAACTCTGCCAGTACAGTAAGACAAACAGGGGTGGACTGAGAAGAGAAATTGCTGTCCTTTTCTGCATATCACTGCCCCCTTCGGTATATCGCGGTGCCGTTTTGTGGCCCGTTCTACATAACGGGGCGGCTTAGTCCCAGTTCTCCCGATGGCCAGTCCGCCCTTGATCAGCCCCAAAGTGCGTCGGCCCACCGGGAAAATACCCGGAATGCTAGATTACCAATCCAGCCCTGAAGACAAAATACATGTTAAAAATACATTCACTGAAAAACTTAAATATCTTATGCAGTGCTGTTTCTAAAACAAGTTAAATCAAATTGATCTTGTTTTAAGGATTTTTAGATATTTTTACAGGAAAACAATACTAAAATTAGCACCAAGAATACAATTTTTGCCCTAATATCAAAGGTCTTACTAGAAAAAAGAAATTGTGATCTAACGTGAATTTTCTTGATAGAAAAATATGATCGTGCCTGGTAACGTGCATGTACAATGGCTAGAAATAGCATTTTAACTTAGCGTAAATCTGACAATTTACACAAGGTTTATTTCTATTTCTTCTGCTCCAAACTTACTTAAAACGTACTTCTCTGTCTGCTTGTATGAATGTAACACATCATAAGAAAGCGTTTCACTGCTGTTCAAATGCATTTTGGATCGCATCATTTATATGTATAAATGTTTTCCATCTGAAAGGACTAAATATTAAATGAAACAAATGACAATAAAATGCAACATAATTTCTTCAGTAATCAAAATACTTTTTGAATGTAACTGTATTCTAATTACCAATTATTTAAATTGTAATTGTAGTGGAATACAGTTACTTATATTTTGTATTTTAAATACGTAATCCCGCTACGTATATTCCGTTACTTCCCAACCCTGCCTATATAGAGTTTGAACTTGATATTCCATCTTCTAAAAGTGGTGCAAGATGCATGATAATGGTCAAAGCTGTTCATCTAGTGTAGAAAAACAATTAAATCCAGATAGGCACGTGAAAGTGTACTCTTTGTCCACTTTGCTGTAGATAAATCTCCCATGACAGGCCCATCTCTCTCCTCTTCACCTGTGACTGACTGTGTGTCTGAGCTCCAGTGGGCGGGGCACAAGGTGCAATGATGAAAAATAGGCGTTGATGTCTTGCTGGAGGCAGTCATTATGCAGATGTATTTGGTCCTTGTGACGTCACAAGCTCCACAAATTTCAAACCGGCCGTTTTTACAGTCTGGTTTAAATAAATGCTATTTTTCTATTGAGGAAGTTTTCAATTCTGAAACTTACTGTATGTTTTTATAGTACAATGACCTCTTATATGTCAAAAGATCAAGGAAAATTTGATTCCTAATATCATGACCCCTTTAAATAATTGAAATCAATGGTACTTTAACAAAGCTGAACACTACTTTTGGAACCAACATTGCCATGTTCTAGAAATGCTCTCCTACATTTTTTGCTCATTATTTCAAGTCAAGGTGAAACGCTGTTCACAACCCACTTTCTTCCATAATCTGACGCATTTCCAAGTTTTATTTTATCCATTGGGAATTGCTGAATTGTGAAAAGTGGGCATTACATGCCATGGAGTCAGGCGGTTGGAGGGTAAAGTGACATTAGCTGAAAGGGAAAGTTGTTTCAAAGGCAGAGCAAGTAATAACAATTTTTATAAATGACTTCAAATTAAAAAGAAAAAAAAATGGAATAAAGTGCAGTACATGGATAATTTGTGCACTAAGAAATAAACTGGCTCAACTTTGATTCCATATTAATATGACAACAGTGTTTAACTCATTCAATGAGGTAAGGGTTAAGTATGTGACAATATCAAATTTATTTTAAAACTCATTCAGCCTCACACTGATTCTGAACAAGGAGCAATGGTAGTACAAACTCGCAACACTTCCATTATCGAATTACCCCAACCAGCTGAATAAAATGAAATATTTACTACAGTTTGTTATCCAATGAACTTGGGCAATATGATTCTTTGCAGGAAGACAGAAATATAAACTAGTTCACATTTGACCTTGCAAATCTCGGCAGAGACACATTGATGTATGTTTCAAAATAAAAATCCCAAAGAAAACAGTTATAAGCTTCATGTTCTGAGGTGAATTTTTAATCTTATATTGATTTATATCCTGTTAAAGGGAACTCGGAGGTAATTCAATACAACGCCTGTGTGTGTGCGTGCGTGCGTGCGTCTTTCATAGAGCTCACTTCACAAGTTATTTTCAGGGTTCCTGCCACTCTCTGCAAGCTTTTTCTGATGTTCCTGCCACTAAGAGAAAAGCATTTCTAAATTACTGTCAGTAAAACGCAATTACCTCACAGAGAAACATATAACGAGAGAGAGAGAGAATGAAAGAGAGTTACAGTGCCCATCTGCTGTTTCCCTGCTGTTACGTGTTAGACCTAAAATGACTTTTAGGAACAGAATAACACATAACAGATGTGATACAGTCGTGTGACAGGTTTTTGCTTTGAAAAAAGCCACAGTTCTGTTGATGAGAGCTCAAACTCCTAAATGTGTTCGCATCGATCTGTAGTCCATACGCTGTACTCCTCCGATGATGACTAGCAAGAGACAACCTGAGAATACTCCACCGAACATCTGCACTCAACCTGTCTCCTAATTAACCGTATCCCCACACGGTCAGACTGACATATACCTGTATGTATTCACGCTCAAAGCTGGGTTGTCAAGGCTTCTCGTATCTAGAGTTGGCAATTCTGCACATCCTCAGAAGATTGTATTGTCTAAATCAAGCTTAAAGAACTGAAATGAACCTTGAATACATCTTAAAATACAGCAGTCACATTGTGTCAAAGTGAGTCATAGTGCCCGTAGCATCAATGAAGTTGTAAACAGAGTTTTAATTGTTACATAAATAGTGTTGTGATTCAAATGTAGTAGGATAGAAGTCTCTGTGCTTCTTAAAAACCCTGTGAACTCAAAATTGTGGCTTTTAGTCCATATCTATTAGCTCTTAGGCTATATACTGTATACGCTAGAGTACTCCTAAAAGTTTATTTATTTTTTATATTTTTTTAAATGTACACTCTTTATCTTCCAGGAGAATTGTCCAAAAATATTGATGATCCACACTGCATTACGCAGACTGTTGTCCAGAATGTCCACTCAATTGCTGCATAGAAACACATTGCTATACCTTACATCTTTGCAAAACTACATTTTACACAGCAGTTCTATGTATCACAGCAGTTTCCTGGTGAACTGAACACTAGAGGCACTAAAACAATGACTTCTAGTCACTTTCACACAAATCACAAGTAAATGGCAGATTATCTGTTCATAAACACTTAGGGTACAACAGGGCTAAAGGCACCCCTTGAGGAAATTTAGCTTTTATTTTCTGGTCACAAAATGTATCAAGAAAAAAAAAAATTTTTTATATATATATATATATATATATATATATATATATATATATATATATATACACAGTGCATCCGGAAAATATTACAGCGCTTCACTTTTTCCACATTTTATGTTACAACCTTATTCCAAAATGGATTAAATTAATTATTTTCCTCAAAATTCTACAAACAATACTCCATAATGACAATGTGAAAGAAGTTTGTTTGAGATCTTTGCAAATTTATTAAAAATAAAAAACAAAAATCACATGTACATAAGTATTCACAGCCTTTGCACAATACTTTGTTGAAGCACCTTTGGCACCAATTTCAGCCTCAAGTCTTTTTGAGTATGATGCTACAAGCTTGGCACACCTATTTTTGGGCAGTTTCTCCCATTCTTCTTTGCAGGACCTCTCAAGCTCCATCAGGTTGGATGGGGAGCGTCGGTGCACAGCCATTTTCAGATCTCTCCAGAGATGTTCAATCGGGTTCAAGTCTGGGCTCTGGCTGGGCCACTCAAGGACATTCACAGAGTTGTCCCGTAGCCACTCCTTTGTTATCTTGGCTGTGTGCTTAGGGTCTTTGTCCTGTTGGAAGATGAACCTTCGCCCCAGTCTGAGGTCCAGAGTGCTCTGGAGCAGGTTTTCATCAAGGATGTCCCTGTACATTTCTGCATTTATCTTTCCCTTGATCCTGACTAGTCTCCCAGTTCCTGCCACTGAAAAACATCCCCACAGCATGATGCTGCCACCACCATGCTTCACTGTAGGGATGGTATTGGCCAGGTGATGAGCGGTGCCTGGTTTCCTCCAGGCATGACGCTTGCCATTCAGGCCAAAGAGTTCAATCTTTGTTTCTCATGGTTTGAGAGTCCTTCAGGTGCCTTTTGGCAAACTCCAGGCAGGCTGTCATGTGCCTTTTACTGAGGAGTGGCTTCCGTCTGGCTACTCTACCATACAGGCCTGATTGGTGGAGTGCTGCAGAGATGGTTGTTCTTCTGGAAGATTCTCCTCTCTCCACAGAGAAATGCTGGAGCTCTGTCAGAGTGACCATCGGGTTCTTGGTCACCTCCCTGACTAAGGCCCTTCTCCACCGATCGCACAGTTTGGCTGGGTGGCCAGCTCTAGGAAGAGTCCTGGTGGTTCCAAGCTTCTTCCATTTACGGATGATGGAGGCCACTGTGCTCATTGGGACCTTCAATGCTGCAGAAATTTTTCTGTACCCTTCCCCAGATCTGTGCCTCAATACAATCCTGTCTCGGAGGTCTACAGACAATTCCTTGGACTTCATGGCTTGGTTTGTGCTCTGACATGCACTGTTAACTGTGGGACCCTATATAGACAGGTGTGTGCCTTTCCAAATCATGTCCAATCAACTGAATTTACCACAGGTGGACTCCAATCAAGTTGTAGAAACATCTCAAGGATGATCAGTGGAAACAGGATGCACCTGAGCTCAATTTTGAGTGTCATGGCAAAGGCTGTGAATACTTATGTACATGTGATTTTTTTCGTTTTTTATTTTTAATAAATTTGCAAAGATTTCAAACAAACTTCTTTCACATTGTCATTATGGGGTATTGTTTGTAGAATTTTGAGGAAAATAATGAATTTAATCCATTTTGGAATAAGGTTGTAACATAACAAAATGTGGAAAAAGTGAAGCGCTGTGAATACTTTCCGGATGCACTGTATATAAACTCAGCAAAAAAAGAAACATCCTCTCATTTTCAACTGCTTTTATTTTCAGCAAACTTAACATGTGTAAATATTTGTATGAACATACAATCAAAATTAACAGTCAGTATCTGGTGTGGCCACCAGCTGCATTAAGTACTGCAGTGCATCTCCTCCTCATGGACTGCACCAGATTTGCCAGTTCTTGCTGTGAGATGTTACCCCACCCTTCCACCAAGGCACTTGCAAGTTCCCGGACATTTCTTGGGGGAATGGCCCTAGCCCTCACCCTCTGATCCAACAGGTCCCAGACTTGCTCAATGGGATTGAGATCCGGGCTCTTCGCTGGCCATGGCAGAACACTGACATTCCTGTCTCGCAGGAAATCATACACAGAACAAGCAGTATGGCTGGTGGCATAGTCATGCTGGATGAGCCTGCAGGAAGTGTTCCACATGAGGGAGGAGGATGTCTTCCCTGTAACGCACAGCATTGAGATTGCCTGCAATGACAACAAGCTCAGTCCGATGATGCTGTGACACACTGCCCCAGACCACGACGGACCCTCCACCTCCAAATCGATCCCGCAAATCAATCCCGCTCCAGAGTACAGGCCTTGTGTAATGCTCATTCTTTCGACGATAAACGCAAGTCCGACCATCACCCCTGGTGAGACAAAACCGCGACTCTTCAGTGAAGAGCACTTTTTGCCAGTCCTGTCTAGTCCAGCGAAGGTGGGTTTGTGCCCATAGATGATGTTGTTGCCAGTGATGTCTGGTAAGGACCTGCTTTACAACAGGCCTTCAAGCTCTCAGTTCAACCTCTCTTAGCCTATTGCAGACAGTCTAAGCACTGATGGAGGGATTGTGCGTTCCTGGTGAAACTCGGGCAGTTGTTGTTGCAATCCTGTACCTGTCCTGCAGGTGTGATATTCGGATGTACTGATCCTGTGCAGGTGTTGTTACATGTGGTCTGCCACTGCGAGGATGATCAGCTGTCCTTCCTGTCTCCCTGTAGCGCTGTCTTAGGCGTCTCACAGTAAGGACATTGCAATTTATTGCCCTGGCCACATCTGCTGTCCTCATGCCTCCATGCAGCATGCCTAAGGCACGTTTACGCAGATGAGCAGGGACACTGGGCATCTTTCTTTTGGTGTTTTTCAGAGTCAGTAGAAAGATCTCTTTAGTGTCCTAAGTTTTTAAAACTGTGACCTTAATTGCCTTACCGTCTGTAAGCTGTTAGTGTCTAACAACCGTTCCACAGGTGCATGTTCATTTATTGTTTATGGCTGTGCATGGAAAACATTGTTTAAACCCTTTGCAATAAAGATCTGTAAAGTTATTTGGAGTTATATATATATATATATATATATATATATATATATATATATATATATATATATATATATATATATATATATCTTGAATATTGATGGAGCAACACAATATGTGTGAAAATAAATAATAACAGAAGGTTTCGATTAAAATTCAGTTTTTAAAAAAAAGGTGGTGAGGGAGACTTTTACCCCAAATACTATCCTTTCACTTATTGGACAGTTATTGAAACTTTTTTGATTTAATCTTAAATCTTAAACAAAACTGAAAATGATAAATATTTTGTCGCAAAAGGATTGTTAATTTCAGGGATTTTCATTAGCTACATAAATGTGCAACATTTAATATATATATATATATATATATATATATATATATATATATATATATATATTAAAATTAGATCAAATTTCCTCAAAATCAAACTTTAGACATGACATGCAATTATCTCATGGATCAAGACTTTGTCACTTTGCAGTGCAAAGTGACAAACAGGTGTTCAGGAAAGTTTTTGTTGCTATTTAGTGTTTTGGGAGAAAATTAAATCAATGAAGCCTTTTATGCCGCAGAGCCTTTAGCCCCGTTGTACAATACTTTTCACCTAGTTCATCAGACAATGCTGTCTTATGACATCAAAACACTTTTACTATAGTGCATGCATGAGCTATGATGAGGGATACATTTTAATGTTTTTTTGTTTTCACAGCGCTTCACTTTTTCCACATTTTGTTATGTTACAACCTTATTCCAAAATGGATTAAATTCATTATTTTCCTCAAAATTCTACAAACAATACCCCATAATGACAATGTGAAAGAAGTTTGTTTGAAATCTTTGCAAATTTATTAAAAATAAAAAACGAAAAAAATCACATGTACATAAGTATTCACAGCCTTTGCCATGACACTCAAAATTGAGCTCAGGTGCATCCTGTTTCCACTGATCATCCTTGAGATGTTTCTACAACTTGATTGGAGTCCACCTGTGGTAAATTCAGTTGATTGGACATGATTTGGAAAGGCACACACCTGTCTATATAGGGTCCTACATTTACTGTATTAGCTTGTCCAAACACAATCAAATTGCATGGTAGCTCAACTTACAGAGCGTTGCACTTGCATTGCAAGTGTACAAGTCCTAAACAGCACATGAGTATACACGTGAGTCAAAACTTTCATGGATGCACCACAAAATGACATGGTTGTTTTTCATCTTACGTTTGCTTTTATGACACTGTGGGTTAGGGTTAGGTTTTGTTGAAACAAAAAATATTTTTGGGAGAAAATTTTACTCACTTTTAGTGCCACACATTGGACATTTCACTTGGAAACTGCCACGGTACGTGTAAAAAGCCACGTAATATCATTTTGCAATAAATAAATAAATAAATACCGTCTTTAATATTCCCTACCCATACTTCTTGTTTCAATTTGAAGTACATCAACAATGGAAAGAGAACTGTGCTTGTCAAGCAATTTCTTGGGGTCTTTACGCATTGTTACAAAAGTCTTGCATTAACGTTTTGTTTTGTATGAAGTTTATTTTCTTTTAAATTTCTTGAAAATATGCAGAGACTAGTTCGAGTTAATAACAAAGTTCCCAATCCATATATTTAAGGCTTAATACATGCAGAGTCCAAATAGGCAATTTTTCAAGTCATTATATTCCTAACCACACAATTTGTCTAGAACGGGGAAGAAATAATTTACCTCCCAGGCTAAAGTAATGTAAAATAATGCACATTCTTATTGTTTTCATGACCTGATTTAAAGATTCTGAGACTTCTGCAGTGCTAGTGAAAGTAGGCCCAATGTTTAGTATTTTGTGCTAAACTCATTCTTGGAGCACAATAAGTGACAGAACTATTCAAAAACACATGCATTCCCTTAAAGACCTTCATTCACACTATTGTGCCACCTTCAAAGCGAACATTCCATGGATATCACCACTGTCTTATCTGCTGCATTTACAAAATTAAGCCGCTAAAAGAAAATACCAGACTTCCTCTAAAATTGTGTCATATTTAGACTGGAGAGGGTAAAATGCTACCCTTAGGTGTTAAAATGTAAGCGGCTTTAAGCAGCCTTGGAAAACATGTTCTCAATCCTTGTTCAACACTTACAGTATCTGATTCTGGATTCTTTTCTCTGTGAATGTTGAATACTTCTTAAAAAGATGGCTTTTGGCATCAAGTCACACTGGCTAAATGCCCCTCTCTAAAGGGTTCCAACATGAAGGGGTGCAGTACATCTTAAACTACAATGGCAATGTAGAGAATAGGAGAATGCCATATTAAAGTCAGATTAAGTGTCTACAGTATTTGTTGGAAATGCACAGACATGTTAGTAATTGTCAGTGATGTAGAGTTTTGTGCTGCAAAGTCACAGCTAAACAAGACACACACCATAGAAACTGAAAGTAGGGCAGACAATCATCAATCAGTCAATCAGTCAATCAATCAATCAATCAATCAGTCCACTTAATTTTGTCTCAATTTCTAACAAATAATATAAAAATATTTAAATTAACATTCCAACTTAATAAATGTATAAAGGGGTAGTTCACCCAAGAATAAAAATCATCTGTTTTTCATTCATATGTTTATTTAAAAATAAGTAAATAATCTTTGGGGATTTATAAACTGAACTGTGGCCAAATTTTTTATCCGTATTTATCTTACCTAACATTTTTATTGTAACTAACATGTTAACATGTAAATACAAAATGGTTCATGTGTGTTGGTGTGTGTGTGCTATATAGTTTTGACTTGTCCCAGGGTATTCACTGCTAGATGTAGAATTGGTTGTCCAGTGTGTGTAAAACTATAGATGTTTTTAGTGTCTATAAACAGTGCTGCACTTGTTTTAGAGTATTATTTATTGCTAAAGTGCAGCATAATTGTATTTGTGGTGTTCAGAAGTCACGTTTGTTCCCGCGCTTGTCACCTTGCGTGACCCTTAGTTTCGGTTGACCACGTGACTAGCTTTGTTGGGCTAAGTAGCATTAAGGCGTGTCCTGCTTGTTTTCACTGAATGACTCGTTAACATTGTGTATATATTTTACTTGAATGCTGACGCGGAAGCGGCAGCGGAAGTGGTAGCCCTCGTATAAAACCCTCCTCGTGTGAAGCCCTACTTGTGTAAAGACCAGCGAGTCCACCGAGCAAGGACACCGACAAGGCGCCACTCACCATAGCACTTAAGTATCTTTTAATTTTATCTCTTGTCTTATTTTCCTTCTACATACTAACATGTCTACTTCATGAATAACATATGCCTTCAAGCACATCCCTGTTATCTGTTACAGACCATTTACACAATATAGATGCAAGACAAAACGCAACCCACACAACCTATGGCCACTTTGCGCTTCAGCACCTGCTCCGCTGTCTTTCTCAGTTGGACTCTGGAACTGCCAGTCAGCTGTGAACAAATCTGACTTCATTCCAGCCTTTGCCACACAGTCCACCCTCAGCATCCTGGCACTGACAGAAACATGGATACGTCCAGAGGATACAGCAACACCTGCTGCTCTCTCCAACAACTTCTCCTTCTCTCACACCCCTCGACACACCGGTAGGGGCGGGGGAACAGGTTTGCTCATTCATAACAACTGGACGTTTTCAACATACTCTTCACTATGTAACAATACTAGTTTTGAATTCCATGCTATTACTACAATGCAACCCACAAAAATACATGTTGTTGTCATCTATCGCCCTCCAGGTCAGCTGACAAACTTTCTTGAGGAGTTGGATGTCCTGCTGTCCTCCTTGCCGGAGGATGGTAGGCCACTTGTGGTCCTTAGTGATTTCAACATACACCAAGACAAGCCCCAGGCCATTGAATTGAATACTCTTCTGGCCTCATTTGACTTGGAAAGACTACACACCACAGCAATTCACAGATCGGGCAACCAGCTGGACCTCATTTTTACACGTAACTCAATTCAACATGACTCTCCCAACTACATTAAAACAGACTCCACCTTTGGTTTCCTTTCACCGTAACCTCTGTTCTCTTTCACCCTCACGCCTTTCCACTGCTGTCTCTACCACTCTTCCCACACTAAATGTATTTTACATGCTTGATGTAAACACTGCCACAGACACATTAAGCTCTACTTTAACAACCTGTCTAGACAACATCTGTCCTATCTCCTCTAGGCCAGCACGTACTACACCACCCAGCCCCTGGCTGTCTGATGTCCTTTGTGAACGTCGGACTGACCTCAGGGTGGCTGAGAGGAGATGGCAGAAATCTAAAGATCCAGCAGATCTAGGTAAATATCAGTCTCTGCTTGCAACTTTTTCAGATAACGTTAAATCTGCAAAAACCTCCTATTACCGACACTTGCAGCTTGTTTAGAACATTCAACACACTTCTCTGCCCTCGCCCTCCACCATCACTGACAGCAGATGTCTTCACCATATTTTTTACTAATAAAGTTACAACCATCAGCAATACATTCTCAGCACCACTCCCTGTCAAACACCTGTCTCCTGTATGCAACTCTTCTATCTCTATGTCACTCCTCTGACTGACATTGAGGTCTCTAAACTCTTCCTCTCCAACCATCCCCCCACCTGTTCCCTTGACCCCATTCCTTCTCACCTTCTCCAGGCCATCTCTCCGTCCATCCTACCTGCACTCACACACATAATTAACACATCTCTACTTACAGGCACTTTTCACACTACATTTAAGCAGGCTCGAGTAACCCCAATGCTGAAGAAACCCGTACTTAACCCCACACAAATAGAACACTACAGTCCAGTCTCTCTCATCCCATTCATGGCAAAAACACTTGAAAGAGCATTTTTCAATCAAATCTCTGCCTATCTCTCACAGAACAAGCTGCTGGATGACAATCAGTCAGGCTTCAAAAGTGGACACTCCACCGAGACTGCCCTGCTGTCTGTCACTGAGTTGCTGAGACAGGCGAAAGCTAAATCCAGATCATCCATCCTGATTCTGCTGGTCCGTTCTGCAGCCTTTGACACAGTCAACCATCAGATCTTACTCTCTACCCTCTCCTCGCTGGGCATCACAGTAACTGTGCTTGACTGGTTTAATTCCTATCTCTCAGGTAGGTCCTTCAAGGTAGCCTGGAGAGGTGAGGTATCCAAGCCACACCAGCTGCCTACTGGGGTACCTCAGGGATCAGTGCTTGGGCCACTTCTCTTCTCAATATACACAACATCACTGGGATCCATCATTCAGGCACATGGTTTCTCTTACCACTGCTATGCTGATGACACGCAACTCTACTTGTCTTTCCAACCCAATGACACCACAGTGACTGCTTGAATTTCTGCCTGCCTGGCAGACATCTCGGCCTGGATGAAGGAACACCACCTGCAACTCAACCCAGCCAAGACTGAACTCCTTGTCTTTCCAGCCAACCCTGCTGTTGAACACAACATCACTGTGCAGCTGGGTGCAACTACAGTAACGGCATCCAAAACGGTCAGAAATCTAGGGGTAACCATCGACAACAAACTAAATTTCACAGACCACATCTCAAAGACCACAAGATCATGTAGATTTACACTTTACAATATCAGGAAGATAAGACCCTTCCTCTCTGAACATGCCACACAACTGCTTGTCCAGTCACTTGTCATAACTAGACTGGACTACTGTAACGCTCTCATTGCAGGCCTCCCTGCATGTGCAATTAGACTCCTGCAAATTATCCAGAATGCAGCAGCACGTCTGGTCTTTAATGAACCAAAGAGAGTGCATATTACACCACTCCTCATCTCTCTCCACTGGCTGCCGGTTGATGCACGTATCAAATTCAAGGCTCTGATGCTGGCATACAGAACAGTCACTGGGTCTGCTTCAGCATACCTAAAATCATTTATGCAGAGCTACGCGCCCACTAGAAGCCTGCAGTCGGCTAAGGAACGTCGCCTTATTGTACCAACACAAAGAGGCACCAAAACACTTTCCCGGACTTTCAGCTTCATCGTACCACGATGTTGGAATGACCTTCCCAACTCCATCCGTGAAGCTGACTCACTCTCTGTCTTCAAAAAATGACTAAAAACACATCTTTTCCATGAGCAATTAACCAGTCATTAAAAAAAATAAAAAAATAAAATAAAATACATTTTTTTTTGTTGCATATTAATCTGTTTTGAATACTATTCTGATGCTAGTGAAACTTTGTAATATGGCACTTTTCATACCACTGTCTCCTTAAGATGATTCGCTTATGTCTTCCTCTTTTGTAAGTCGCTTTGGATAAAAGCGTCTGCCAAATGAATAAATGTAAATGTTAATAATGTGTTTATTTAAACTGCAAAAAAATTAAAATTGTATTTAATTACATTAAAATAGGTATTTAAATAACATTTTCAAGGTCTGGCTGTAAATTCCTTCTTAAGATCTGGATGAAGAACAAATATGACCTTACATCCTCAACTAACAAATAGGTTTTGATTAGCTATACTTTGAAAATAAAAACATACAAAGTAGGGTTATTGTTTATGAAAACTGAGAAAGAATATTTAGATCTGCTAAAGTCTGTATCTTTGTCAATATCAACACACATAAGAGAACAATCTAATGTAGAACTCTCTTTTTACACAAAATAAATGTAGTCTAAAACTGAAAAAGAGCATTATGTCTGTTTTTTTCTTTTTTAATTTTTTTATTATCCTCCCATTCAATGAGAGCAACATTTTCCTTCCTTATCCTGCACACATTAATTTGCACACAGGAGCCAGATACTTGTACAGATAATAATCATTAGAAACGGTGAACAGACTGATTTGATGATGTTCAGGATTCAGAACAATGTAGAACCAAACACTGTCAGGATATATGCATAGGCAAGTTCAATGACAGTTCACATAATCTTTTTATGAGCATGACAGAGAAGAAAGGAGAATAAAAGCAAATTTTCCTATATATTTTCTTTGAAGTTTTGGTTTTCATCATCGTTTTGCCTCTTGTGAAAAATGGTTGTGCATATGAGCTGACATCACTTCTGTAACAGGTTTTTTTTAAAAAAAAAATTTTATCTGTAGTTTTGACTGCACCCAGCAGTTATGCAGTTTGCAAAAATAAATTCGAATGAATAAGATGCGATAAAATGTGCTCACCCAGAAGTTGCTGGAAATGTTTTGGAGAAGAATGAAACTGAACTATGTCCAGACAAGCTTAAACACATGCCCTCCTCCAGAACTGGACCACCTTGACGAGCACCGATGCTTTTGCACATGTTGAGTGTTGTTAAACTCACCGCTGAGTTTTGCTTAGAGAGCGTTTGGATGTTTACCACGATTTTATCAAAATCATTTGAAAAGTCATCAAATGACTGACTTACATTAAATAAAGACATTACATCATACCGGAAGACTCTGAGAAGTGCTGGTACTCTGTAGAGTAAATTATAGAAGTGCAGGTACTGCATACCACTGCGTACCGCCCCACTTCAAGCACTGGTATGCACGGTTCTTGAATGAGACAGAGTGTATTGTTGCTATGGGTGTCAATCTGCAATCTGTCCAATCAAGAACTACAGAGAAGTATATCTCAAAGGGGCGTCTATCTGACGCTGGTGATTTGCGAATGGTAAAGTAAACTGGTATATGGTACATTATGCATCATGTGAACCTGTATAAAATGACAACGTTGCTTTGTGCCTGCAATCAAAGCAAGACTCAAGACTTCTCCTCAATCAAGTCTGCTGAATCACAAGTGCCTTTGTGAATTGTTCTTCATCTTTTCTGAAGTAATGCATCCTAGTATAAAACATTTCTGCAAAAACGGTGATTTGAAAGCTCTCAGAGCAGTCTGATGGAATGGAATAACAAAGCCGAGTCTTTGTCTTTTGATTTTCCCAGAATAGTCTTTATAGTCGGCGAGAAATTTTGATGGAACAGACATTGGGGATTGCTGTTGAGTGTGTTTGTGTTACATATGGCTGTTTGTAAACTGAGTGGATTCACAATAAATGCAGCCACTTTAATAGTTGATGTGATTTGAAAAAGAAACCACATTTTGACCTCAGCTTCTTTGAGTATAAATGATGTCATTAATGCAACTTAACTTACCCCACCTCATGCCCATATCAAGACCTGCGTCATAACATTAGAATTAGACTATAATAAATTATTGCAAAAAAAATAAATAAAAAAATAAAACAAAATAAATAAAATAAAGCAATATGTTACAGTAATTTTGCTACAGGTAAGGGTTGTTCTTACCCATGATTCAAATTAGAAATCCCATAACTGTGGTAAAATCACTGTGATGCATTGCCTTTGCATTGCATTTATTTTGTCAGCAATAAAGTACATATTGTCTTACCCCTAAGGTATAAATATTACTCTCAGGCTAGCTGACTGTCTTATTGAAATAGAAAATGTCAGTTGAAAAGTCAGAATATCAGGAGATATTATGATTCCATTAATGTACATCGAAAGCAAGAAATGTATTTAACAACTATTTTTTTCTAAAGGCCTGCATAGAGAGATTTTTGAACAATGGTACAGGCATGTAAATGAACCAGTTAAAACAAACGATCAATTCACTAGTGTTGGAAAGCAAGGGCGTAGCCAGGAAATTACTTTTGGGTGGGCCTCAATAAAAAGGGATGGGGCCCAATTTCTTTTCTTTTTACTTTTTTTACCAAATTTTCCTTAACAACAAAGAAGCGGCACATTCAAATATTTCTTTCACACTTTCAGAAATTAGAATTCATTTTTTTTAACTATTGTATAAATATATATTTGAAGCCAAAGAATAATATCTAATACTCTGGATGGGCTTGGGCCTAATTTGGGTGGGCACAGGCCCACCATTGGCCATGCCACTGTTGGAAAGTCCAGATAATTTCAGTAACTCGGTTTGTTAGGACAGTTGTAATGAACCAGTTAAAATAAACGATTAACAGATTAATTTCAGCCCCTGCGTAGAAGTCACTGCTTCTTTTTTAAAGTGAAATATTTAGGAAATTACAGCTGTTTATTACTATGTTCCCTGTCTGTCACTCACTCGACGTTGTGTTGATGTAGTGACACTAGGGGTCACTCTTGGGAGCCCGAAACACCTCTGATCTTTGAAAAAAGGCCAATGGGAATTGGCGAGTGGAATTTGCATGCCACTCCCCCGGACATACGGATATAAAAGGAGCTATGAAAGAGACTATTTCTGGTCAGCTCTGAACAATTACAAAACTAATGGCGACCACTGCTTGTTCATTCTTTATTTAAATGGAGAGATGATCCGAAAAAAAAAAAGAAAAAAAAAGAAGAAAAATCTTTATTAAAGACGCAGTGATTTCTTTTGCCTTCTCAGTGCCTTTAATTTACAGGCCAGCTTATGATTCATGCCCAACTTAAAATTATGCTTCAAATTTGCAATCTGCAAATGTGCATTACCAAGGGCCAGTTTATTCTTCCATTTAAGGAAAATATTGCTCTTTCAATAAACCTTATTCTACATGCCCACTCATAGCTCAGAGTGCTAGTGCAGAGGATGAGGACAATTTAACAGAGTGGGATGTTTAACCCAGCTCTCATTTTTCATAGCACAACAATACGGAGTCGAATGAAAGAATCAGCAGAAACTGCAGTAAAATATTAGCAAAGAAGATATCATTCCAACCATTTGTCATAATCAAATTGACAAGATGCCTTTAAACCATCATATTGAATGTTAGAGTTCTTCACAGGTTAGAGATGCATGTTTGTATCACATTCAATCTAATTCCATGCTGACAGTATGGTTATTTATCTTCTAAAAGTCACACCACTTGCCGGTAATCATCCTAGCTGTATCTCGTGATCTTGTATATTGAAGGACAACCTGAAGGGGGAAGGATAAAGAAATAGCATATGACGAATTACTCACACTCCTGAGCATTTACACAGTCTCTTTCCAATAAAATGGCCAAACAATCACACATGACCCTCTCAGAAGCACCAAGGCCACCGAAGCACCAAAGAAACTCTGTTTGCAAAGTTATTGATTCTCCAGTGCGGTTAAACTCATCCTTGGGAGGCTTGAAAATGACCTCATTGCATATTTGAGATGAGGAGGGGGGTTGAAGTGAATCGGAACAGTTTAATCTGCCTGCCGGTGAGGAAGATGGGATGAGAGACACCTATTAAACTGCATCTTTGTGCCTGAATATAGGATTGCTCTGCCTTTGAGACCCTACCTGAGGCGACAGTCATTGGCATCCCCTGGGAGTTTGACTTCCCATAGCGATATCCGAGACCATGAACATGTCACAATATTCTCTAGTCCTCAATCAGTCTAGCCACCCCTGCACAATCTTCCTCTGGTATTCTCTCCTAATTATGCAGGTGCCACAAGGCATGACCATTTGTTCTCACCAAGACTGCATTGCCATATCCTTTAATTGGGTCTCATTATAAGAAAACTCTACTCTCGGCCAAAAGCATGTGGCTACCTGCTGTTTTTCCTTTTAACATGTGTGAATCGCTTTATGAAAGGCAAATTATAATGGCAGATGTTCGAAAGGTGCCATAATGTATTTGTTCGCTTATGTTTCTCAATCATCCTCTGGAATTTGATCATTACAGAGCAATGCAGTGAGCCGTTACGCTGCCTGTTTAACTTAAGTAATTATGCACAAGACTGTTATGGAGTCCACCTCGCCTCCTGGCTGATTATAATGTGCGTGGAATACTAAGAAGACCCGTTGTGTTTGAGGGCGAGGGCCTGGTCAACTTGTCCTCCACTGTATGAGTGAAATTTGATTAGAAGTCTAATTATGTGATGCAGAGAATGAGGGGGCTCATGCTGGGCTGCCTCCTTTTCACAGTCTTTCTGTCTCTTTTTAGCTCTTTTCCAATCATTTCTCACACCCTTGCAAGCTGTAGAAACTGATGCACTCAACATTTCAGTATTATTGAAAATCATCAGAGCCCAAGCATAATCTCTCGCTGTATATGATCATTTGCCTCGGTGGTGCAATTACTTGATATTTTAGAGCATGTTCTAGAGAGTGCTAGAGAATTTGGAATTCATCAGCACTGATTTTTTTTATTTTTTATGAGATCCTATGTGGGGTTTTATATTTATAGTGACCTTTATCTTTCAGCATCGACGCCGTCTTACCATCTGCAGTGGAACTCTTCAATTTAAATAGCTTGTTCTGAAGTTTTGACAGGGTATATTTTATTGTAAAGTTGATCCATCTTACAAGCCACTGGATCTGTCTGGGTACTATGGGGACTGCATTTTGATGAAAGGACTTTTAGTTCCTCTCTTGGTCCATACTGGTGAGAGTTTAGTGTCTAGAAAGTGTCTAAGAAAGGAAAAGTGCTCCCAAAAATGAACAGTTTTGCATCATTTACTCAACCCCATGTTATTTTAAACCCATATTATTTTCTTTCTTTTATAAAACATAAAAGGGGATCTACAGCAGAATGTAAGAGCCTGCCATGCAGGAAATTCACTGGTTTGGTTTTTTTACTTTTCTCAATGGGAGTAAAAAATCATACATTTTTGAACGAGCATACTCATACAGTAAAAAAAAAAAAATTAATTACTTTTTTTTAACAATCTCATACTGAATATTATGACTTGTCATGAGACCAGGACTGCATTTCCCAAAAGCATCATAAGCTAAGTAGATTGTAGAAACTATTGGCACAAGTGGTCTCTTTGATCAACTTAAGCTTGTGATGCTTTTGGGAAAAGCAGCCCAGATTGGTTAAGTCTCAATCTGTTCCTCACACAAAGCTATTGTATGGCTTCAAAAGACCAGATAGTGGTCATGTACTGTAAGTCATATGAACTACTTTTGTGATACTTTCTTGGTTTGGCAGTATAATCACCATCCACTTTCTCCCTAACAACTCCTTTTGTATTTAATGGCAACCAGTTTGGGATTGGAATGATTTATGGGGTGGATAAATGATTTTCATTTTTATGTGAACGATTCCTTTAAACAAATTGTAGTGTACTGTGTTAAAGTGTTATTACTTGGTGATCTGGTGCTGGTGGAAAGGCTCTACCTGTCCAAGTTAAGAGACCACAGCCTGTCATTCACACAGTCCCTGTGCCCATCACAGCTTCTCTTCTGTGGAGATAAACTCTGGACAGTCATCCCACACTACTGATTTGTGTTTTTGTTGAATATATATATATAGATTTGTTTTTTGTAGATGTATTTGGCTGACATTGCATCAGGTTCCAATTTGTACAATATGTTTCTCAACGTGATGTTTCAGTAATGCATGTTTAATTATTTAAGGGTGAAGTGTGTAATTTCTGCACCCCCATCATAACCAAACATAACTGCAAAAATAACTACTGTTTTACATAGTTTTTTGTTTGCTTTTTTAAATTAAAAAAAAAAAAAAAAAATTAATTGTTTTTTATAACTTTTCTCTCATCTTACATTGGTTGAGAGAGAGAGAGACAGACCTAATGATGATTGACATCTGGAATGGCACCATGGAGAATTATTTGATTCAGGTAACCTTTTACAGAGGAGCCTGTGTAATAAAAGGGCTCAATAAAGACTGTACTAATGACATCAGCTCCTGATAGTACATCAGCACAAAGGATTTTTTTTTTTTTTTAAACATGCAGAGTCTACTACTAACATACAGTATATGATCACAGAAGACTCACCAATGACACATACAGTATGTCAAAGCTTCTCCAATAAAGAACAAAGAGTAAATACAACAGCCCTTGAATGGCCGTTAGTATGAATGTAACATAGACAGAAATAATTTTATTTAGACTGTGGAATACATACAAAAATAGTCCACACCAGTGAGCATAGATAAATTTACCATGCAATCATGTTAAAACTACTAAAGCGGTCAAGCAGAGATCTACATTAAATTAAATGACAATCACCACTATCATCAACCACTTAAAGTGCCCTCTTCATGGTCTTCTTGAAAGCAATCCCTCAAATAATTATTTGAAACCCAAAAAGTGCAGGGGATCATCATGCTCTGTTTACATAGTCATCATACATTTCAGTCTGGTACAATTCACTGACGTCCTCAGCTGATTTTGATTAGGCTGATATCTGAAAACTAACTCTCTCCGGTTTAAGGAAAAATTCAATTATAAGTGCTAAGAGTATGGAGCCAGATCAGAACGGTAATGCATATAAATACATATTTTTGTAATGTGAACCAATATCCTTGTGTAATTTTTTTCCCGATGTTAAAATAATGTCTCTTATCGCAGAGACAATTATAGCCTACTGTAAGTAAGCCATTGGTAGGTTGATTTCCTCCAAAGAATGTAAACACTGGCTCTGTAGTGCTTTTAAACTTTGTTCCCTTAGTTTGAGTAACTTCTGGCTCAACCAATTATGTGACTTTGGGGCGGGAGTACCGGTTTAGCTGTGAATTTACTCATTTTTGCAAACAATAGCAGACTAAGAGTGGCAAGAGTGTTCAGGAAAACTGTTTAGAAATAATAATGATTTTTTTACAGAGTTTAGTGGTGCCGAAATTATACATTCATATTAAAGTTCATATTTGATATCGTGTACCCTAGTGGCGGGCCCTGGGCTGCAGCCCATGTTGCCCATTGAGTTAATGTGGCCCTGAGAGGAGTACATTACTGACAGAAAATTTTAATGTACAGCATCAAAAAATCCTCCATGTGCAGCAATGACAGCTTTGCAAATCCTTGGAATTCTAGCTCTTGGTTTGTCAAGATACTCAGGTGACATTTCACCCCACTCTTCCTGTAGCACTTGCCATAGATGTGTCTTGTTGGGCACTTCTCACGCACCTTACAGTCTAGCTGATCCCACAAAAACTCAATGGGGTTAAGATCCATAACACTCTTTTCCAATTATCTGTTGTCTAATGTCTGTGTTTCTTTGTCCACTCTAACCATTTCTGTTTGTTTTCTGTTCCAAAAGTGGCTTTTTCTTTGCAATTCTTCCCATAAGGCCTGCACCCCTGAGTCATCTCTTTACTGTTGTACATGAAACTGGTGTTGAGCAGGTAGAATTCAATGAAGCTGTCAGCTGAGGACATGTGAGGCAACTATTTCTCAAACTAGATACTCTGGTGTACTTTTCCTCTTGTTTAGTTGAATATTTGGCCTTCCACTCTTTCTGTCCTTGTAGAGCCAGTTGTCCTTTGTCTTTGAAGACTGTAGTGTACACCTTTGTATGAAATCTTCAGTTTTTTTCAAGCATTGTATAGCCTTCATTCCTAAAAACAATGATAGACTGATGAGTTTCTAGAGAAAGCTGTTTCTTTTTTTTGCCATTTTTGACCTAATATTGACCTTAAGACATGCCAGTCTATTGCATACTGTGGCAACTCAAAAACAAACACAAAGACAATGTTAAGCTTCATTTAACAAATCGAATAGCTTTCAGCAGTGTTTGATATAATGGCAAGTAATTTTCTAGTACTAAATCAGCAATTTAGCATGATTACTCAAGGATAAGGTGTAGGAGTGATGGCTGCTGGAAATGGGGCCTACCTAGATTTGATCAAAAATAACTTTTTTTTTTTTAAATAGTGATGGTGCTGTTTTTTTTTTACATCAGAAACGTCCTGACTACATTTTGTTATCAGTTGAATGCCACTTTGGTGAATTAAAGTACCAATATCCTTCCGAAACAGCAAAATCTGTACATTATTTAAAACTTTTGGCTGCCAGTGTATATATACTGTATACAGTGTGTATATATATATATATATATATATATATATATATACCCTGGCAGAAATTGTGAAATTTTGGCATTGATTTTGAAAATATGACTGATCATGCAAAAAAACTGTCTTTTATTTAAAGATAGTGATCATATGAAGCCATTTATTATCACATAATTGTTTGGCTCCTTTTTAAATCATAATGGTAACAGAAATCACCCAAATGTCCCTGATCAAAAGTTTACATACCCTTGAATGTTTGGCCTTGTTACAGACACACAAGGTGACACACAAAGGTTTAAATGGTAATTAAAGGTTAATTTCCCACACCTGTGGCTTTTAAAATTGCAGTTAGTCAAGGAGCACATTACGACGATACTTGAACAAAAATGAACTGCATGGTTGAGTTGCCAGAAAGAAGCCAATGCCACAAAAAAGCCCGGTTACAATATGCACGACAACAGCTTGACACGCCTCACAGCTTCTGGCACACTGTAATTTGGAGTGACAAGACCAAAATAGAGCTTTATGGTCACAACCATAAGCGCTATGTTTGGAGAGGGGTCAACAAGTATTGTGCTCCTTGAAACAACCACACCGTCTTTTTCCAGAGCAGCCTGTATTTCACCTGAGGTTACCTGTGGGTTTTTCTTTGTATCCTGAACAATTCTTCTGGCAGTTGTGGCTGAAATATTTCTTGGTCTACCTGACCTTGGCTTGGTATCAAGAAATCCCTGAATTTTCCACTTCTTAATAAGTGATTGAACAGTACTGACTGGCATTTTCAAGGCTTTGGATATCTTTTTATATCCTTTTCCATCTTTATAATGTTCCATTACCTTGTTACGCAGGTCTTTTGACAGTTCTTTTCTACTCCCCATGGCTCAGTATCTCACCTGCTCAGTGCATTCACGTGAGAGCTAACAAACTCATTGACTATTTATACACAGACACTAATTGCAATTTAAAAAGCCACAGGTGTGGGAAATTAACCTTTAATTGCCATTTAAACCTGTGTGTGTCACCTTGTGTGTCTGTAACAAGGCCAAACATTCAAGGGTATGTAAACCTTTGTTCAGGGCCATTTGGGTGATTTCTGTTATCATTATGATTTAAAAAAGAGCCAAACAACTATGTGATAATAAATGGCTTCATATGATCACTATCATTAAATAAAAGACAGTTTTTTTGCATGATCAGTCATATTTTCAAAATGAATGCCAAAATTTCACAATTTCTGCCAAGGTATGCAAATATATGTATGTGTGTGTATATATATATATATATATATATATATATATATATATATATGTGTGTGTGTGTGTGTGTATATATGTGTGTATATATATATATATATATATATAAGGTAGACAGACAGACAGGCAGACAGACAGATAGGGATAGAGAGAGAGAGAGAGAGAGAGAGAGAGAGAGATAGATAGATACACAGTATAGGTTGTAATCTATGCATTGCTAATAACATGCATGTTTGCGTTTTCCAACCTTGGGGATAAAGTTTCCTTATGTGCATTATAGGACTTTGACATGCATGCATGCAGACATCTAATTTAAGCTAGACGACAGCAGATATTGTTGTATGTGTTTTGTGTCTTTCCATTAATGAAGATTACCTGCCCATGCCTATTTGTTTATACAAGTGTCAGACTTTGATTCGATTCCATCATTTCAATTTTACATTTACGAGTTACTACAGTGAGACAACCTATCAAGAAATGGAATAGGTTTCAAATTAGATGGGGCTTATATGCATTTGTCAAAATTTCAGCAAATGCAAAAACAAACAGAGGGTAATGTAAAAGATGTTTCAAGAAATGTCCCAGGTGGTTGTTAAAACTCTAGTTTTTGTTGACTGGGAGCAATCTGAGTGACAAACTGACATGCAACTCTTTTTTTTCGTGCATAGCACAAGAAACCTGATAATACGGAAATCTGTAATTAAGATGTAATCCCCTGAGTATAGAATAATGTAGGGATTGATATTCTTCTTATTGCCAGGATCTTGTAATTTAGATTGATAAAGTGACATGGCAACCTAACAGCTATTTTCTGAGAACACGACCTGTAAGTCGTTTGGATGACGATGTAATGAGACAGGGAATTCACTTGAGGTTTAACAGGGGAAAATATGGTGAGCCAAACTAGAGTAGTGAAACTGACATTTTAAACCAATCATGTTGTTATGTTCCTTGACTCTGTCCATTTTTCTTTTTTATTCCCTACTCTGCCGAGCGACCTTCACCACCGAATTGGATAATTGTTGTCCTTTATAAATGATCTGCAGTGCTTTGTGTTTTACGTCACACCTACCTAGAGGACAATTTGGTTGCTCAGAGGTTCATAGTTCAGGAGACTTATCAGAGTTCACAAATAAGTATCATTTAATTATCAACTTTAGATGTTAGATATTTCACCTAACATTCATTGGGAGAAATAAAAATTGTTTAATGTACATACATAGAGCTATAAGAAATATGGATAGCATGGATCAGAATATCTGGTAGTAATGTTGATTAATGTATGACTTCATATGAGATTTCATATAGTTTTTTGACAAATGAGAACATTGTGAGACATTGTTCTAGAGAAGACATGTAAGATTACTAGAGTGAATTATTTATTTATTTATATTCACAAGAAAAATCTGAGAAGTAGGAGCAGGAGATGTCTAGGAAAAATGAGATATTAAAGTGCTGAAAAAAAAAAATAAAACAATTTTCTTTATCATTATAGTGACCAGGGGACTCATTAGCCTTATCCATTTTTTAGAGTTATGCTCCCAAATCTTTAGTATTCCTCAACCTTTCTCTCATGAATAGTGTTACGCAAAAAAAAAATAAAAATAAAAAAAAATAAAAAAAAAAAATATATATATATATATATATATATATATATATATATATATATATATATATATATATATATATATATATAAATATATATATATACACTGTACACTGGCGGCCAAAAGTTTGGAATAATGTACAGATTTTGCTGTTTCGGAAGGAAATTAGTACTTTAATTCACCAAAGTGGCATTCAACTGATCACAAAGTATAGTCAGGACATTATTTTTTCCACTATTTGAAAAAAAGTCATTTTTGATCAAATCTAGACAGGCCCCATTTCCAGAAGCCATCACTCCAACACCTTATCCTTGAGTAATCATGCTATATTGCTAATTTGGTACTATTAAATCAATTGCCATTATATCAAACACTGCTGAAAGCTATTTGGTTCATTAAATGAAGCTTAACATTGTCATTGTTTTTGTTTTTGAGTTTCCACAGTATGCAATAGACTGGCATGTCTTAAGGTCAGTATTAGGTCAATAATGGCAAAAAAGAAACAGCTTTATCTAGAAACTCGTCAGTCATCATTGTCATCATTGTTTTGAGGAATGAAGGCTATACAATGCTTGAAATTGCCAAAAAACGTCCTGGTTACTTTCGGAACCTCCGTTCCCTGATGGAGGGAATGAGACGTTGTGTCGATGTAGTGACACTAGGGGTCACTCTTGGGAGCCCCAAACACCTCTGCTTTTTTGAAAAAAGGCCAATGAGAATTGGCGAGTGGAATTTGCATGCCACTCCCCCGGACATACGGGTATAAAAGGAGCTGGTATGCAACCACTCATTCAGGTTTTGTACTGAGGAGCCGAGACCAGGTCCAGGCCATTTCAGCGGGTAGTTCAGCGTTGTGGCAAGAGGGACACAACGACTCGTTCCCTCCATCAGGGAATGGAGGTTACGAAAGTAACCAGGACGTTCCCTATCTGTCACTCACTCGATGTTGTGTCAATGTAGTGACACTAGGGGTCCCTATACAAAACGCCACAACTAGCTGAACTGTTTTACATGAACTGGCGGTGTGTGATGGGCAGACTGCTGTGTGCCTCATAGCCAGCGCACCAGGCCATGATGTAACCTCCCCCAACGCTCTTATGAGCGTCGAATGGTCCATCAGGAACAAGTCGACTGCCCAACTGTAGGGACAGGCTAGCCCAGCCGAGGCCTCTTTTCCCTCTCTTTTCTCCCCAAAAAGAGTGGAATTTGTTAACTGACTGGGAGCCATAAGTGTCTGCGTCGGGGGGTGTCCCTCCCAAGGGGAAGACATCACAGAGACCACACCCTGCCCAAAAAGAGGGGGGGGGTGGGAGGGGTATTTTGAGTGGAATATGTCACATGGTCTTACCGAGTCTTGTTGGAGTCATGTTGAGAGGTCCCATGGTAGGTCCTACCTGAAGGGGGAGGAGTTTCTACAGAGCATGGCGACCAGGGGCAGAGGGGCCTCTGCCCAAGGAAGACGCAGTTTGCCGTCAGGGAAACAATTTTGCGGAAGATATCACATGGGGTCGCCTTCGGGGAACCAGCAAATGTGGAGCACCTACCTCAGTACAGGGGCTCATTAACGCATGTACTGGGCCGATCAGCAAGTTTCTCCACAAACTCAACTGTCAGAGGGCTAAGGAGGAAAGTCATCCAGGGATCACAGTCTGTGAACACTACTGGGAGTCAAGAGCGCACATCTTCACCTCAAGGGAGGGGAAAGGTGCTATGCGCAAGCAGTACACCCTTCCAGTTTGTCCCGGAACTTACCTGCTCATGCCTGCCAATACACGGGACGAGACTGGCTCAATCCGGAGATTGTAGAACCTCGCAAAGGTGTTGGGTGTTGCCCAGCCTGCTGCTCTGCAGATGTCTGCCAAAGAGGCGCCACTGGCCAGGGCCCAGGAGGCCACCACACTCCTGGTGGTGTGGGCTCGTAACCCCGCAGGGGGTGGCACGTCTTGAGCCTAATATGCCATCGTGATGGCATCAGTGACCCAGTGGGCGATCCTCTGTTTGGAGACAGCACTTTCCGCTGTCCACCAAAGCAAACAAAGAGCTGCTCGGAGCTTCTAAGACATTGCGTGCGATCCAAATAGATGCGTAAAGTTCGCACTGGACACAGCAACGCCAAGGCTGGGTCTGTCTCCTCCTGGGGCAGTGCTTGCAGGTTCACCAAAAGGGGTCGTGGGAACATTGGGCACATAGCCTAGTCGGGGTCTCAGAATCACGTGAGAGTAACCCAGACCGAACTCCAGGCATGATTCGCTGACAGAGAATGCCTGCAGGTCCCCTACTTTTGATGGAAGTGAGAGCAGTCAGGAGGGCAGTCTTCAAAGAGATTTCCTTAAGCTCAGCTGACTCCAAGGGCTCAAAGGGAGCTCCCTGTAGACCCCAAAGGACTACAGAGAGGTCCCACAAGGGGACGAGGTGCAGTCTGGAGGGATTCAAACTCCTAGCGCCTCTCAGGAACCTGATGATCAAGTCGTGCTTCCCCAAATACTTACCATCTACTGCGTCGTGATGAGCCAAAATAGCGGCTACATCCACCTTCAGGGTGGAGGGGGACAGCCGCCCCTCCAGCCTCTCCTGCAGGAAGGAAAGCACTGATCCGACTGCGCATCTCTGGGGGTCTTCACATAGAACACCACTTAGCGAACAGACGCCACTTCAAGGCATACAGGCGCCTCGTAGAGGGAGCCCTAGTCTGAGTGATCATGTCTACCACCGCGGGTGGTAGGCCACTTAGGTCTTCCACGTCCCGTCCAGGGGCCAGACGTGGAGATTCCAGAGGTCTGATCGCGGGTGCCAGATGGTGCCCCGTCCCTGAGAAAGAAGGTCCTTCCTCAGGGGAATTTCCCAGGGGGGTGCTGTCACGAGGAGTGTGAGATTCGAGAACCATGTCTGGGTGGGCCAGTAGGGTGCTATTAGGATGATCCTCGTCCTCCCTGACCTTGCACAGGGTCTGTGCAAGTAGGCTCACTGGGGGAAACGTGTATTTGCATAGTCCAGGGGGCCAGCTGTGTGCCAGCGCATCTATACTGAGGGGTGCCTCGGTCAGGGCATACCAAGCGGGCAGTGGGAGGATTTCCGGGAAGTAAACAGGTCTACCTGTGCTCAACAGAATCAACTCCAAATCAGCTGGACCACCTGAGGGTGAAGTCTCCACTCTCCCCTGAGGGTAACCTGACATGACAGCGCGTCCGCTGCGTTGTTGAGGTCGCCGTGGATGTAAGTGGCTCGTAGTGACTTGAGGCGCTGCTGACTCCAGAGAAGGAGACGGCGGGCGAATTGTGACATGTGATGGGAGCGTAGACCGCCTTTGCGGTTGATGTACGTTACCATCACTGTGTTGTCCATACAGACCAACACATGCTTGCCCTAGATCAACTGCCTAAACCTCCGCAGGGAAAGCAGTACTGCCAACAACTCTAGGCAGTCGATGTGCCAACGCAGCCACAGGACAGTCCAGGAGCCGGCAGCTGTGTGCCCGTTGCATACGGCGCCCCAGCCCATCTTGGAGGCGTCTGTTGTAACCACGATGCACCTGGAGATCTGTTGAGTGCACCGCGAGCGCCTTATCCACCTGGGGGATCACCGAATACCCTCTGGCCGATCCGCCATTGAGGGTAGCGAGAGCGGGGGAGCTGAAAGACTGGGACCGGGCAGTAAAAGGTGCCTCCCACGATCTTGTCAGCTCCTCATGCACTTCCTGGAAGAAAGGAACTGGGGCGGGGCGTGGCCGTGGGCGGCGCCCCGAGCCCAGGAACCAATCATCACTGGATGAGCCCGCTCTCCGATGCTGCACTCAATAACTCGTCTTCTTCCCGGGCTCCAAATGAGAGGTCAAACTCGCCCTGAGACGAGCCGGCGATCTCGTCCGAGCGCCCGACCAGGGCAAGCGAGCGTGCTGGGAAATGGGAGGTCCGTGGGGGGATACCCAGTGGAGGTGGTCCGATTGAGGTCCCCAAATCGCCCCTAGTGCTAACCGGCATGTCCTCATACCCGTAGGTAGAAGGACCGAGGCGGGGAGCCGCTGGGGTGGCTTGCTTTCTTACGAATGCAAGCCACGACTGCAACATTGCTATGGTCATGTTCTCGCAATGAGGACAAGACCCATCCACGAACGATGTCTCCACATGGGCAGCACCCAGACACGTAAGACAGCGATCGTGGCCATCAGAAGCAGAGAGATAACGACCGCAACCAGGAGTAACACACAAACAGAAAGACATCTTTAAAAAGACATTCTGTGTGTGCCGCTCTTTTAGAAAGAAAATATACTCTTTTTAGAATATACTCTTTTAGTTGTTTCTGCCGGAGTGCCCAGGGGCGTTCTCTGCACTCCACAGGTGCAGAGGGGGAGAAGCCGCTGAAATGCGCTGTAGAATCTAGCAGATGAGGTGAATGAACTTCGCGGATGAATTCAGCTTCAATGAATAGAACCACTCGGCTACGAAGAGAAAATCTGAATGAGTGGTTGCACACCAGCTCCTTTTATACCCGTATGTCCGGGGGAGTGGTATGCAAATTCCACTCGCCAATTCTCATTGGCCTTTTTTCAAAAAAGTAGAGGTGTTTGGGGCTCCTAAGAGTGACCCCTAGTGTCACTACATCGACACAATGTCGAGTGAGTGACAGATAGGGAACTGAAGATTTCATACAAAGGTGTACACTACAGTCTTCAAAGACAAAGGACAACTGGCTCTAACAAGGACAGAAAGAGATATGGAAGGCCAGATGTACAACTAAACAAGAGGATAAGTACATCAGAGTCGTTAGTTTGAGAAATAGATGCCTCACATGTCCTCAGTTGACAGCTTCATTGAATTCTACCTGCTCAATACCAGTTTCATGTACAACAGTAAAGAGAAGACTGTGGGGTGCAGGCCTTATGGCCTTATTTGTTTATTTGTTTATTAAAGATGAGTTCTATATTCAACAAAATGACTGTATATGTAACGGTGATATATTTTTCTCTAAGGGACTTTTATTTTGGTGGGTGTCGCTGTCTACATTGTGCGTGAGAGAGAAGTAGAAGTCAGTTGCGCCTTGGGCATTGGACAAGACAGTCGCGCTGCGCTCGCTGTGCGAGAAGAGAGACACGCCATGATCGCTGTGTAAGGAGTAGACATTTTTTCCGCTGAAAATGTAAAGGACGACAGAGGCACACAGTCAGTTTAAGTTTTGTGAGTTAAGTGCACATCGATGTGATCGTGTGAAACTGAAGATGTAGTTGAAGCAGAAGTTTGGTTGATTGTGCCATTGAACGGAGAACGGTGTTAAGTGATTTTTTCCCTTTTTCTGAGTATTTTTGGCATTCAGAAGAGTCTGACAATTGCAGATGATCAAAATTTGCTTACAAGAAGTGTTTTTCTTGTTTTTGTGGATTGACCTTATTCAAGTGGGAAAAAAGTTCCTGAAAAGAAAGTTCTTGTTCCAGAAAGTTCCAGAGTTTTCCCGTGCCGCGCTGAAGTTTCTCTGGCATTTTTTTGTGTTTATTACCTTGCCAACCAGATGACATCTCCTCATTGTCCTGTCTCAGATGTTTTGTTTCACTGTTACAAGTCATCACAAGTTACAAGTCATCATAAATCATAAGTCATCGCAAAGTCGATGCATCAAAGTCATCGTTGCTACAATCTGGTACAAATGTTCTTTACACACACCTATATGAACATTTTACTGAGTTAGATTGAACTGAATGGAGTTATTATCTGAATTGTGAACCTGAACTGTGATTTTGAACTATATGATGTGAATCTAAGTCAAATGGAAACTGAATCATAAAGTTGATTCAAAAGAGTCATTTGAACGTAGTTAAGAGTCATCAGAGTTATTTGAAGTGAATCATTTGAATTGTACTACAAGAGTCTTTGATTTGATTCAGAGTTTGTTTAATAACATCCAGTGTTACTAGTGAGTTAATTTACATGTCCAGATATTGAAATTCATTATAAAATATTTATATCTGAGGGGTGTTATATAAAGTGTTTGAAACTGTTAAGCCTTGAAGACTCGTATAGGTTGTAAGACAAATTCAGAGAACCTATTATTTGTTTTATTTCATTTAATTGTAACAAACATTTTCAGAGGAATTCCCAGTTTCCTAAAAAAGAGAAAATAAATTATTAATTGTTAAAAGTAATACATTTGATAATTATTTGTGGAACTTACCTTGGAGTAGGGGCGTCTCACTTACACTATTAGGTTTAGAGGGGTGGGAATGTGAGCTTAAGTTATTACTTTGCATCACTTTTATTCTTCAGGAAGCCACCGTGTTGACACTTAATTGCCTGAAGCCCACACTTCTTATTCCTACAGTATATTATACAATAGGTAAGCTAAAACATATACACACTTACTGTGTATACTGAGACTCAAAGCACCGGAGGTGGGGACTAAGATCCTGTCACTTCTAGGTCTTCCAGGGTAACATTGTAGTATTCCCCTACTAGGCGGGACCTAAAAGCCCATTACATATATCATGTAGATTTTTTGTTCAACGATGGTGAATTATCAGTATCCCATAGGTACAATGTGTGCTCATACATATTATACTTGCCATTTGCTACTGTTAAGTGGCACTGTTGTTTTAGTAATTTAATTTATTAACACTTGATATTGCTATTTGACCAGTATACAAAGTAGTAGAAGTAAACTATAGCAAGTACAACACATCAACAGTATGATGGCTATTGCCATTTAGATGTACATCTATTTAGACTCAATAAATTAAAGAAAATAATAAAAATATGTGTAGCTTACAGTGCATTCATAAAGTTTTCAAACCCCTTAATTTATTCACGTTATGTTGCAGCCTTATGTTAAAATGCTTTAAATTATTTTTTTTTCCCACATCAATCTACACTCCATACCCCACAATGACAAAGCAAAAAACTGATTTTTGATAACTTATAATAATAAAAAATAAATAAATAAATAATAATATCACATTGACATAAGTATTAAAACCCTTAACACAGTACTTAGTTGAAGCACCTTTGGTAGCGATTATAACCTCAAGTATTTTTGGGTATGATGCAACAAGCTTTGCACACCTGGATTTGGGGATTTTCTGCCATTCTTCTCTGCAGATCCTCTCAAGCACTGTCAGGTTGGATGGGGACCATCGATGGACAGCCATTTTCAGGGTTCAAGTCCGGGCTCTGTTTGGGCCACTCAAGGACATTCACAGAGTTGTCCCTAAGCCACTCTTGCGTTTTCTTGGCTGTGTGCTTAGAGTCATTGTCATTTTGGAAGGTGAACCTTCAGCTCAGTCTGAGGTCCTAAGTGCTTTGGACCAGGTTTTCATTAAGGATATCTCTGTATTTTGCTGCATTAAGCTTTCCTTCAACTCTGACCAGTCACCCAGTCCCTGCCGCTGAAAATAACCCCACAGCATGATGCTACCACCGCCATTCTTCACCGTTGGGATGGTATTGCACAGGTGATGCACGGTGCCTGGTTTCCTCTAGACATGATGCTTGGAATTGAGGCCAAACAGTTCAATCTTTGTTTCATTAGGCCAGAGAATCTTGTTTCTCACAGTCTGAGAGTCCTTTAGGTGCTTTTTTGCAAATTCCAAGCAAGCTTTCATGTGTCTTACACTGAGGAGAGGCTTCCGTTTGGTCACTCAGCCATAAAGCCCAGATCGGTGGAGTGTTGCATTGATGGTTGTCCTTCTGCAGGTTCTCCCATTTCCACACATGATCTCTGAAGCTAAACCAGTGACCATTGGGTTCTTGGTCACCTCTCTTACCAAGGCCCTTCTCCCCCGATTGCTCAGTTTGGCCAGGCGGCCAGCTCTAGGAAGAGTCCTGGTTGTTCCAAACTTCTTCCATTTAAGAATTATGGAACATTAGGAACCTTCAATGCAGCCAATATTTTTTGTCCGGACGGACAACACAGCATCGGCAGCATACATCAACCGCCAAGGCGGTCTATGCACCCATTGCATGTCACAAGTTGCCCACCATCTCCTCCTCTGGAGTCAGCAGCGCCGAGCCACTCACATCCTGGGTGACCTCAACACTGCAGCGGATGCACTGTCACATCAGTTTACCCTCAGGGGAGAGTGGAGACTCCACCCTCAGATGGTACATCTGATTTGGAGTCGATTCGGTCGAGCATATGTAGACCTGTTTGCTTCCCAGGAATCCTCCCACTGCCCACTCTGGTACGCCCTGACCGAGGCACCCCTTGGTATAGATGTGCTGGCACACAACTGGCCCCCTGGACTACGCAAATACGCATTTCCCCCAGTGAGCCTACTTGCACAGACCCTGTGCAAGGTCAGGGGAGGACAAGGAGCAGGTCATCCTAGTAGCACCCTACTGGCCCACCCAGACGTGGTTCTCGGATCTCACGTTCCTCGTGACAGCCTCCCCTCTGGTGAATTCCCCTAAGGAAGGACCTTCTTTCTCAGGGATGGGGCACCATCTGGCACCCGCGACCAGACCTGGACGGGACGCAGAAAACCTAAGTGGCCTACCACCCACGGTGGTATACATGATCACTCAGGCTAGGGCTCCCTCTACGAGGCGCCTGTATGCCTTGAAGTGGTGTCTGTTTGCTAAGTGGTGTTCTTCCCGACGCGAAGACCCCCAGAGATGCGCAGTTGTATCAGGGCTTTCCTTCCTGCAGGAGAGGCTGGAGGGGCGGCTGTCCCCCTCCACCCTGAAGGTGTATGTAGCTGCTATTTTGGCGCATCACGATGCAGTAGATGGTAAGTATTTGAGGAAGCACAACTTGATCATCAGGTTCCTGAGAGGCGCTAGGAGGTTGAATCCCTCCAGACCGCGCCTCGTCCCCTCATGGGACCTCTCCGTAGTCCTTTGGGGTCTACAGGGAGCTCCCTTTGAGCCCTTGGAGTCAGCTGAGCTTAAGGCACTCTCTTTGAAGACTGCCCTCCTGACTGCGCTCACTTCCATCAAAAGGGTAGGGGACCTCCAGGCATTCTCTGTCAGTGAATCGTGCCTGGAGTTTGGTCTGGGTTACTCTCACGTGATCCTGAGACCCCGACCGGGCTATGTGCCCAAGGTTCCCATGACTCCTTTAGGGATCAGGTGGTGAACCTGCAAGCGCTGCCCCAGGAGGAGGCAGACCCAGCCATGGCATTGCTGTGTCCGGTGCGAGCTTTACACATATATTTGGATCGCACGCAGAGCCTTAGAAGCTCTGAGCAGCTCTTTGTTTGCTTTGGTGGACAGCGGAAAGGAAGCGCTGTCTCCAAACAGAGGATCGCCCACTGGGTCATCGACGCCATCACGATGGCATATCAGGCTCAGGACAAGCCACCCCCTGCGGGGTTACGAGCCCACTCCACCAGGAGTGTGGCGGCCTCCTGGGCCGTAGCCAGTGGCGCCTCTTTGGCAGACATCTGTGGAGCAATGGGCTGGGCAACACCCAATACCTTTGCGAGGTTCTACAATCTCCGGGTTGAGCCCGTCTCGTCCCGTGTATTGGCAGGCACAAGCAGATAAGTTCCAGGACAACTGGCCGGGTGTACCGCTTGTGCATAGCGCCTTTCCCCTCCCTTGAGGGAAGACGTGCACTCTTGACTCCCAGTCATGTTCACAGACTGTGATCCCTGGATGACTTTCCTCCTTAGCCCTCTAGCAGCTGAGTTTGTGGAAAAACTCACTGACCGGCCCAGTACATGCGCTAATGAGCCCCTGTAGTGAGGTAGGTGCTCCACATGTGCTGGTTCCCCGAAGGCAACCCCATGTGATATCGTCCCTGGGCAGAGGCCCCTCTACCCCCAGTCACCATGATTTGTAGAAACTCCTCCCCCTTTGGGTAGGACCTACCATGGGACCTCTCCACATGACATACTTCCGACAAGACTCGGTAAGTCCATGTGATGTATTCCACTCAAAATACCCCCCCCCTCTTTTTGGGTGGGGTGTGGTCTGCACAGTGTCTTCCCCTTGGGAGAGACACCCCCGAAGCAGACACTTATGGCTCCCAGTCAGTTAACAAATTCCACTCTTTTTGGGGAGAAAAGAGAGGGAAAAGAGGCCTCGGCTGGGCTAGTCTTTCCCAATAGTTGGGCAGTCGACTTGTTCCTGATGGACCATTCGACGTTCATAAGAGCGTTGGGGGAGGTTACGTGATGGCCTGGTGCGCTATGAGGCACACAGCAGTCTGCCCATCACACACCGCAAGTTCACGCAACACAGTTTTGGCGTTTTGTATAGGGACCCCAAGTGTCACTACATTGACACAACGTTGAGTGAGTGACAGATAGGGAACGTCCTGGTTACTTTCGTAACCTCCGTTCCCTGATGGAGGGAATGAGAACTTTTGTCCCTCTTGCCATAATGCTGAGCTACCCGCTGAAATGGCCCTGACCAGGTCTCGGCTCCTCAGCACAAAACCTGAATGAGTGGTTGCATACCAGCTCCTTTTATACCCGTATGTCCGGGGGAGTGGCATGAAAATTCCACTTGCCAATTCTCATTGGCCTTTTTTCAAAAAAGCAGAGGTGTTTGGGGCTCCCAAGTGTGACCCCTAGTGTCACTACATTGACACAACGTCTCATTCCCTCCATCAGGGAACGGAGGTTATGAAAGTAACCAGAATGTTACTTTGTATGTAATGAATACAGAAATTGTTCTCCACCAAAGTAAATTCAGGTGAGTGAGTAGGAAATCTTTATAACAACAGCTTATGCAGCTTACTGCGCATATACTGTCCTCTTTTTTGGATTGTTTTGGGTCAAGAAAAATGTTTGTTGATGTAACCTTGTCTTCCTAACCATAGTCTCAGGTGATATATAAAAAAATAAAAAAATAAACCTTGTTGCCTCTATCCTAGAGACTTCTTATAAAAATCCTGTCAGCTTGGATTGTGTTTACCCCCAATTAGACGCGACGGGTCTGGTAATTTGAGATGTCATCTTTCATTGCTTTCCTGTCATACTTGCTCAAAACCATCCAGTGACCTTTGCAGTCACTCGATATTAACTTGGTGACTGATTAAAGCTGAATTTCCCCAAGGACAACCCTACTTGCCAAAACAAGCAAAGGATCAGACTAGCCTATATGCTTTATTAACTGATTGGCATAATGTGACTTGGGCATACTATTTGTCATCTGCTTCTGCGGCTAATTCCATATTATAGAATTTGATCTTTTTCGGTTTTCCTACCTCCTGGTTATTTTCCCACCCATAATCAAACAAAGCCATAGCTACCTATGGGCCAATTTCATTAGTACATCCTCTTAAAGCATTTCAAGAAGTCCAAGGAGCAGAATATTAAAATGTCAAATAAATCCAACAGCCTTGCCCTCAGGTGAAAAAACATTGTTTCAAAGTGAAAAAAAAAGATGCTTCATCTATTTCCAGGAATATTCTGAGGGGTCCTCACGAGGTCTTTATTTGCCAAGTTTCTACTTTTTTTCACTTAAACTCTCTGCCATTTAAGTTACTCAGTGTCTTGCAAAAAATGTCTTGCATCAATGGCTGCATGGTGAACAATATATAATTGCATTCCATTCAGTCAGAAGCTATGGAGCCAACAGGGCATTATGGTAATTAGAAAGGGGAAAAAAACAGGCAATTGAAATATGGCTGAAAAAATAAATGAAGGAGGGGTTTGGAGGGTACTTTAATCATCTAGAGACCAGGTGTTGCCAAAAACAAAGCTATAGATTGAAAGAAAAAGTTCACCCTTTTACACTCTTGCCTAAGAAGATAAATTAGGAAACTTTTGATATGATTTTGAAAGCACTCTTACGTATATAGCATTTTTTCGTGGACTGTGCTTGTTTGGGGGAAACACCTTTAGAAATGACATTTTTTGCAAATTTATATTATGTGGTTCCTTATATGCATAACAGCAGTTCTGAAGAAAAATGTCCACTGAGTGACGCTAAAAGCGAGTTAAATGGATAGTTCTCCCAAAAATGAAAATTCTCTCATCATTTACTCACCCTCATGCCATCCCAGATGTGCATGACTTACTTCAGGAGAGCACAAACAAAGATTTTTAGAAGAATATCTCAGCGCTGTAGGTCCATTCAATGCAAGTGAATGGTGATCAGACATTTGTAGCTCCAAAAATCACATAAAGGAAACATAGAAGTAAACCATGTCTCTCCAGTGGTTAAATCCATATCTAGAGAAGTGATGTAATAGGTGTGGGTCTGATGACTTGAGGGTGAGTAAATGATGAGAGAATTTAAATTTTTGGGTGAACTATCCCTTTACATTTTCTCCCAACCAAATAAGGTTAATGCTCTATCCAGTGGTTGCACTTGTTTTATCGCACTAAAACAAGTTAATATATGTAGGTAGTTATGTAATACAGACGTTAAAATGTATTGCTCTAGAAGTTATGCACTATAGTAAAAGTGTTTTGACGTCATAAGACAGCATTGTGTGAGGAACATGGCAAAAAGTAAAAGTGAACTGATAATATGTCCTTTTACTTGTGATTTGTGTAAAAGGAAATAAAAGTTGTTGTTATAGCACCTCTAGTAACAATTGTTGCTACATTCTGCAAGTTCTCACCTGTACCTCATGACCATGTGTCTTATTATCAGCAAATAAGTATTGACTTGCTTCCATATGGTCAGACAGACCCAAAATAAACACATGGCATAAGTTCTGACTGCTACAGGTGAGTAATGGATTATGAAAGGTTAATGTAATGAAAGTCTTGCAATTGTATTAAGCAAACGTCTCTTTCCTCATCAGGCCATGTGGCCATAAACTGAAGAGAACATAACTCAATTACTCTCTAAAAAGGGGGTGAAGAGAGCAGCTGTATGCCAGGTGATTGGTGGGAATATTGACTGACAGGTGTAAGATTTCAGAAATGTCCTAATGTGGTGTAACAAAGCCCTCATGTTTCCTGAGTGGGCTTGGCAGAACATTTGGTTTAAATATGACATCTTCTTGTTATTTTAGTGCCTATGTTACTGCTTTAAGACCAGAACCATCTGTATGTTGGGTTATTTGTGTACCTATAAATGCAAGTTGAATATGATTTAAACAGTCAACATAACTTATCTGTTACAAAAAACAAAACAAAACAAAACAAAAGTATTTATTTTTAGTGTGGAGCTGGCTGGCGCACAGTGCAATCTATAATTTTTTTTTGCACAACTTCAATGCTATCAACTATAACATTTCTCTCAATTAAGCAACATTGTCTACAACCCCAATTCCGAAAAAGTTGGGACAGTATGAAAAATGCTAATAAAAACAAAAATGAGTGATTTGTCAATTATATTTACCCTTTGCTGTATTGAAAGCACTACAACTACACATTATATGATGTTTTACCTTGTGAATTTCATTGTTATTTTAAAATGTACAGTAATTTCATATCAGATGATTGCAACACGCTCCAAAAAAAGTTGGGACAGTCGAGTGTTTACCACTGTGAAACATCACAATTTGTTCTAATAACACTTATTAGGCATTTGGGCACTGAAGACACAAGTTTGTTGAGTTTAGAAAGTGGAATTTTCCCCCATTCATCCATTATGCAGTTCTTCGGCTGCACAATTGTACTGGGTCTTCGTTGCCGTATGGTGTGCTACACAATGCGCCACACATTCTCAATTGGAGACAGGTTAGGACTGCAGGCAGACCAATCTAGCACCCACACTCTCTGCTTACATAGCCATGCACTTGTAATCCGGTCAGTATGTGGTTTGAAGTTGTCCTGCTGGAAAATGCAGGGACTTCCCTAGAAAAGACGGTGTTGGATGATTGTTCCAAGTGTATGTTGCTCCAATATTTTTACATATCTGTCTGCATTAATGGTGCCCTCACAGATGTGCGAGTTACCCATGCCATGACACATCCCTGGCCCATACAGGCACTGTCTTTTGGACCTGATGCCGATAACAGTTTGGATGGTTTATTTTCTCTTTGGCCCGAGAACATGACGGCTGTGTTTTTCAAAAACTATTTGAAATGTGGACTCGTTGGACCAAAAAGCACTGTTCTACTCTCCATCTAAGATGAGACCAAGCCCGATCTGTGGATGCAGCGGCGAATGGTGTTCACTAACAAAGGTTTACTAAAGTAATCCCAAACTCATTTTTATGATATCCATTACAGATGAATGATGTTTTTTAAGACAGTGATGTCTGAGGGATTGGAGATCACTCACATTCAGAAGTGGTTTTCAATTGCCATTTGCGCATCATGATTTGACCAGATTCCTTGAAACGTTTAACTATATTGTGCAATTTAGAGTGTGAAATGCACAAAATCCTTCCAATTTGTCTTTGGGAAACATTGTTCTCAAAGTGCTGGATTATTTGCTGAAGCATTTGTTGGCAAATCTCAACCGAGCCTTGCTCTTGTAGGACTAGGCTATTTTTGGAGGCTCCTTATATACTATGACATGATTGCATAACCCATTTAACATCACCTGTTTCACATCGCCTTGTTATTTCAATTCGTAAAATTGTCATTAGTTTTAAGTTGCCCCTGTCTCAACTTTTTTGGAGCGTGTTGTAATCATCTGATTTGAAATTACATTTTCAATAAAACTATGAAATTTGCATCATATAATGTGTGGTTATAGTGCTTTCAATGTAGCAAAAGGTGAATATAATTTACAAATCACTTTTTATTAGCATTTTTATTCTGTCTCAACTTTTTTGGAATTGGGGTTCTACATCACAATGATTTTAATGTGCTTTATTTTATTTGATTACACAGCTCTCTGCAATACTCAATTCTGTTTTTTCAATAACGCCATATAGCAGTCTGATATTTCTCTGTAACAACTGCACATCCACGAATCAGACCACTCAACCGGGTATTTGCGAACCATTGTTCCTGCTTCTCGGATCACTGTGCAATCTTTACAAGTAAGCTAATAAAATTATTTAAACTCAAATCAATGTTTCATGTGCATTTATTTATTTGAATTGTAATATGATACACAATGAGCAGTCAGATGTTTATTAATTACAAAATGAACACAAACAGAACTCCGACAGAAACCAGAGATGGATTTCAGATGTTCATGATGAGATTTCTTCTCATACAATTACATAATTTCAATGCAAATCAATGTAATAGGCTGGATAATGAGGAGTCACATGGCTATTTTTACAGAATAAACAGCAACAGAACTCCCGATGCAAACAAAAGGTGGATTACAGCTATTCAGCAATTTCTTGTCACATAATTTCATAATTTTAATGAAAATCAATATTTTATATCCATATTCTTTATTTATTTGGTTAGTTGCAGTGTAATAAGTGGGATAATATACAGTCAGTCTGTTGTTATCTCAAAATAAATCCCAACAGGGTGATCAGGATCCGACTGTACATTATCCCTGTGTCATAACCGGTGTTGGATGTAATGCATTACTAAGTAATTAATTACTGTAATTAAATGACTTTTTCCTTGAAACAAGTAAGGGATTACTCTTCCTTTTTCAGTAATTTAAATACTGTTACTTCTGATGTAATTGCAATAAATACTGTATAGACTATAGAACAATTCTATATAAAACAATAGTGAATTTAAAATCTAAATTTAACTTCTGATGTTAAAATGTATGTTTTTTAATTTAACGCTGCCCCCTTAAATTCTTTGGCCGGTTCAAGAATAATGTATTTGATTTTATATGATTTATTTAAAAAAAAAATTAAAAGAACAGTTTCATGTCTCTCCATGTATTGTTCATCTGATCAAGGTTGATATGGGTTTTAAAAAGTAAATAGTAATAAGCAATCACTTTTCATACAGAGTAATTAGTACAGTAATCTAATTACACTGTAGAAGATGAAATTAGTAGATAGTAATTAATTACATTTTTAGAGTAACCAGTGTTGGGTATGTTACTCCAAAAAAGTAATCCACTACAAATTTCTTCTCTAAAATGTGTTAATTCATGGAAAGTGTAAACATTATACTTTATGTAAGTATATGCACAAATATACTGTAGATACATACACCGATCAGCAACAACATTAAAACAACCTGCCTAATATTGTGTAGGTCCCCCTCGTGCTGCCAAAACAGTGCCAACATCTCAGAATAGCATTCTGAGATGATATTCTTCTCAACACAATTGTACAGAGCAGTTATCTGAGTTACTGTAGACTTTATCAGTTCAAACCAGTTTGGCCATTCTCTGTTGACCTCTCTCATCAACAAGACATTTCCATCCACAGAACCACCGCTCACTGGATGTTTTTTGTTTTTGGCTCTATTCGGAGTAAATTCTAGAGACTGTTGTGTGTGAAAATTCCAGGAGATCAGCAGTTACAGAAATACACAAACCAGCCCGTCTGGCACCAACAATCATCCATGTGATTATCTAATCAGTCAATCGTGTGGCAGCAATGCAGTGCATATATTCATGCAGATACAGGTCAGGAGCTTCAGTTAATGTTCACATCAACCATCAGAATGGGGAAAATGTTTTGGAGTGCAGCATGATTGCTGGTGCCAGAAGGGCTTGTTTGAATATTTCTGTAACTGCTGATATCCTGGATTTTCACACACAGCAGTCTCTAGAATTTACTCCGAATGGTGTCAAAAACAAAAAAACATCAAGTGAGCGGCAGTTCTGTGGACGGAAACGCCTTGTTGATGAGAAAGGTCAGCAGAATGGTCAGACTGTTTTGAACTGACAAAGTCTACGGTAACTCAGATAACCGCTCTGTACAATTGTGTTGAGAAGAATATCATCTCAGAATGCAATTCTGAGATGCGGTTTGGCGCTGTTTTGGCGGCACGTAGGGGACCTACACAATATTAGGCAGGTGGTTTTAATGTTGTGGCTGATCAGAGTATATCTACTATAATCCAAAGGCTGAAAAATACTGAAATATAATTGTTCCAGCTATACAACCTAGCCCTCCTGCTGTCTCATCAACCACCACAAATATGCAGAATGAATGAAAAATTTTATGTCATTATTTTGTGTCAGGTTTAAGATCATTTGTGAAATCCATCAGAATGAGACATCCCTCTACCTCTAATTAGAGGCCCCTCTGCCTCAAAGACGTTATGAAAATGTCAAAGAAACTAATTAATTCTTAATAGCTGAAAGAGATCAATGATATACTGAGCAGTTAATGAAATTATGTCCCCATGCCCATCACAGGGCGCATTATTCAAATGATTTGTGCTGATTGTCCAACAACAATGAATAGGTTAAAAGTGGCTTTTTGGGAGTCAGTATATAGATGCATGCAGGACTGTCAGAATTGGTATTAAGCAATGTAAATGAAATATCACCTCAAGCCAGGTGTGGTTATTATGCCCCTGCAATATAAGCTTATCACAGAAGAAAATGATTTCATTTTGTTTAACCATTGACCCTAACCCTACTGTTTGTAATTACAAAAATGCCATAATTTGTTTTACAGAAATCATGTTACATCTAATCATGATAGTGAAGAAGATCCATACTTCCATGTACTTACTATGGTCTTGTTACAAAGACCACTGTTAAAACTATAAAAATAAATAAATAAATACGTTTAAATTTTCATAAGGGCAAATGCAAAATACACTGTTTGTTTAGCTGAAATAAAAATGCATAAATCCTGGAATAAGGGAATGAATTAGGGGGGCGTTCATCAAAAAAAATAAAAAAAATAAAAAAAAAAAGGTTGAGAACTACTGCATATTAAAGTCATGATTTGAGTATAAGTGAATAAAACACACAGTTGTTGTAGCGCCTCTAGTGCTCATTTCACCTGGAAACTGCAGGAAATTGAATCTGGAGACACGTATAAAAAGTTTTGCAAAAATGAATAGAGTCACATGAGACCAGGTTGCAGCAATGATGAGCACAATTCATAGGTTGCATTTTCGCTCAAAGATTACTTTTTTGTCAGTTAGGTTTAGGGTTGGGGTTTGGGTTAGGTTATATATATATACATATATTTACTCCAGAAATTAAAACTGTTATATCTGACATCTTTTACAATACATGTTGTACAATATAACTGAAATCTTATAAGTGTTACAATTAGGCTGATCTCTAGTGGACATACACATATATAATTAAATATTACAGATAATACACAGTGGAATTATGTATTATTGGAATATGACCAAATCTGGAATATTCAGATTATCTGAATACTTTTTTGCATGTTGCTACTTTTTTTTTTTGTTTTTTTGTTTTTTACTAAAAGTAATCAGAAAAACATGTCAGGTCAAATCCACAAGATTTAGGATCAAATCTGATGCATTTAATGCATTTTTTGAATGAGGCCCTAAGCATTCGTTTTTTCTGTCTGCTTTTATCTTTTCTACAAATACTATTTCATTTATTGAAGTGTAATTTAAAAATCTTACATCTTTCTATGCATAAATTGTTCTTGCTATTATCCTTTATTGCTAACGTCACAACTGTAATTGCATTCTTTCCCGCAAAGCCATTATAAATTGTCTACTTTCATTTGAATTAAGAGAAACAAAAATATATCATGTTTGTAATTTTGAGTAAATGATCTAATAAAGGTGGGTTAAGGGGTAGGTTGAGACTTTGACACTCGTTGTATGACTAAATTAAACATTCCATGTCACGTTTTGAGTTAATATGAAATTTAAATTATTCTCTAAACTAAGTGTTGTGATTGTAAGCTTTATATCATCATCTGTAATTATCTTGTTATGTGTCTCGCAGTAAGAATGCTACAAGTGGATTTGTAATTGGATAATTGTAATTTGTGTCTATGGTTTGAACACCATGTTCATGTTTTGGCACTTTGCCTCTTGGTTTTGAATTAACTTGTTGTTGTGAAGTGTTGTCCCTCTCCATTTATTGCAACAACCAGGGAACAATTTCCTGGGCACAAAATAAGCCACTTCTACATTAAGACAATTTCTCGCAGAAAGGCAATTTCCTATTCTAAGTCAAAATATGCCCTAAATTAATCTTTGGCAGGAAAATGTAACCCTTTTTGACGAAAGCATTTCACCGTACTTTAACAACCCATTTTAAAAACACACGGTACCATTATGCAAAACTTTACTTAATGAATGACTGTTAAAGTACCTACACACAAGATGCTTTAAGGACAAATTTTGCACAGTAATTGACCCTGAATTAGACCCAAGCCAAACGCTTACCATAGTTGGAGATAGGAGTGTGCAGCGAAGCCAGTATCTGTATTTGTATTTGTTCATATGACAAAATTATTTGTGTATGGGCGGGACTTAAACCGAAAGTGCATCAAAACTAACCGAAATGCCCAATTTTAAATGTTACTGTGACGACGAGGAGGGCATGGCCGGCGCTGAATCAGATGATCAGTGGGAGAGCGAGATAAAGGGCAGGCATCTCTCTCTCGAACCGGCATCTCTGGCTGCTGCTGTGGCTGCGTGCATCTCTCTCTCGAACCGGCATCTCTGGCTGCTGCTGTGGCTGCGTGCATCTCTCTCTTGAACCGGCGTCTCCGGCTGACCCATATCTCGCTCTTCCGCTGATCATCTGATTCAGCGCCACCCGTGCCCTCCTCATCACAGTTACTCTTACATTTTAGTTTATATTAATACAAAATAAAATATGCCTTGTGTATGCCTTTTCAGAATAATAATAATAATAATAATAATATTATTATTATTATTATTATACAATTATTATTTAATTAAATTGCAATTTCTTACCAGATGAAGCTGAATTTGTTGGCCACATTAACTGTGGAATATGTTTTTAACTTTGGTTTCTCCTGGTATTTCTGATATTAATATCTGCATAAAACAGAATTTTCATTTGTCTGTTCATGTATAACAACATTATTCTGGAGGCAAGGGGTGTTAAGCAAAATGTGAAATGTCAAGCACACATTTTTCAGTGAATAATAAATAAAATTTCAAGCATTAAAATAAATATAATAAATCACTATAGCCTACAAACAGGTGAAAGTCCCGTAAGTCTATCAGGAATTTTTATGACAGGATACCATTACTTAGTTAAATAATAATAATAATAATAATAATAATGTTAAATTCATACAGCGCCTTTTCATAGCTCAAGAACATTTAACATTCTCAAATTTAGCACAGTTTAAAG